>NC_134407.1:27596328-28338828 GCF_038048845.1 Mixophyes fleayi | reverse complement strand
GGCAAACAAAACAAGGAAGATGGTAAAACAAGGAAGAATTAAACTCTGCATTTATGTTAGAAAGTGTATAACGAGGACATGCCGTCAGCCTTAGATAAAGATTTATATATTTAAAATATATATTTTTCTATCCTATGTCCTCCTCTATTTGACCATTATTCAGCTGTAATGTTTTCAATTTACTTTATTTTTGGAATAATACAAACAGTACTATAAAGGTGGGATTAGATGATTGCATACAACACAGGCAGTACAAAACAAAAACTAATATCTGTATTAATGTCACTTTGAATTCCTTATTACACCTCCAAAGTTGCTGTTTCATGTCACTCTCTACACTTTCATTTTAGCTGCTTTAGGAATGATCTGTATGCTGTTTTTAGTGCCAGAAAATATTACTTTATGGCATTTACTAAAAAAATAATTTTTTTCAGGCACATCACGGTAGGGCTTCAGCACACATCGTCACCATTTCTGGTGCCTCCACATTCGGGACATGTATTGTTCATGTGTTCAGCAGGATCCCGTCCAATGCAATGAATAGAGTATCACTGAGAGCATCTACAGTCCTTGTGCTTATGATGGAATGTTTAAGGTCCGCACATTAGCCTTAATCTCAGTAATAAGTTAAAACAATACATTTAATCAAAGACCATATCACCTATCTATAATGATAAACCAGCAGTCATTTCAAACAAGTGTTACAAGCTATAACAAACAAACCTGACTACATAACAGGAAGGAGCTGGGAGCCACAGGTGTAGACTCGGAGGGCCACCTGTTGCTCACCGGTGGTCTAGATCTTGACTAAGATTTTCTACAATTAACAGCAATTTATTCTCAAGTCAAAACATTGTAAGTAGATTATCCAACGTGTAACATGACTGCAGATAAAGGATACAGCATCCATAGATATTAGATGAAATCTCCGGTTTCGCGCTTCCTCCCTTTTTGTGAAGAGAGCAGAAAACATTTTAGTTGATTGGAAGGTATCAGGGAGGAACCACACACAGCTAACAGAATACCGTACCTGTCCCACTCTTCTGCTGCAACCTCTCTATGTGCCACCTTCCCATGTCTTTCTTTCTGAAATGGCTTTTTGAGTAATGCTTCATCTTTTTTACTTCTGAAATAGGACAACCCAGAAACATCAGCACTGAACAGTTTAACAAAATAAAAGTCACAATCAATGAATGCAGCCTTACACAGTGCGACTGAATCAACACTTTGGTCAATGTACACATTTAATTCAGTGTCTACAGCTGCACATACATGTAGGTGAATGATAGTAGTTTTAGATTTGGCACAGGCAGGACAAACATCAAAGAGAAAATAAAACGTGTCATCACTTACACATAGCTGGGTAGGCATTGAGAAATGTGATTTTGCTAAACTGATGCCATTTTGTTGCCTTATAGCCCTTTTGTTCTCTTCTAGCTTAAAGCCAGATAAGATACAGCTAGTTTGTAGGAGTAATTCATTATTCGCAAGAACCATGCTTATTACCTTGGATATAGCAGGTAGAGATAAAACCAACTCCCCCTTGGGGAGTATTCCTGTGTGAAAATGTTTGAATGTAGCAAGATCTGAGGAAAGGAAGCATGAGTGGTTAAAAACTTTTGGGGGCGTAGTTTTCTGTAATACGTGATTTTTGCTATATAGATATGGACTTGTAACTAATAAAGCAGAGCTAATTGTACACGCAAACCATGCAGTGTATTTAATTCTCTCCAGCCGATGAGCTCATAACTGATAAAGTGACACTTACAGGTGAACAATCTGATTTAGATTCAACAGCATTCTGTCAGTTAAACCAATATTCAATAGAATGCACCCAATCAATACATTAGCAACAAGTGACATCACTGACATACAAGACACACAACACATTAATGATGAAATCAAGCAGCTGTAGTGAAGAAATATAATAAATTAACTTAAAATATATCAAGTACTTGACACAGCTGTGTTACAAAAATCATTATCAAAGTACTAAGCCAACTAACTTACTTGATTTGTAGTAAACACTATTCCGAAATGTAGAGCTACATCTTTGAAAAACAACATTAACATGGATTTAGTAGTAGGATTCCCTCTATAAATATGTATGGCAATACATACTAAATCCACTTAACTTTATTGTGTAGTTC
Source organism: Mixophyes fleayi (assembly GCF_038048845.1). Lineage (NCBI taxonomy): Eukaryota > Metazoa > Chordata > Amphibia > Anura > Limnodynastidae > Mixophyes > Mixophyes fleayi. Next base: position 28,336,678 of record NC_134407.1, on the reverse strand, counting down.
TCAGTAAATCACACAAGTATTTTCCATCTTGGACCGTCTTCACTCTGCGTTGTTGATGTCAGTACTACAAGCCAATAGTTCATGTTTTGTGTTCTGACTGAATAAACAACGTTGTGTAATTAACAGATAAATAACTTTTGCTTAGTTTATGTGGCTTTCAGAGAGACACGCTGAAAGATCTGCACAGTGCATTAGCGACCACAAACCCAATTATGAAACCAACAGGGATTTGATTCCACAAAGGCTTTGATTTTCAGCTCATAAGCTACCAATGACTAGTGGCAAATAAAGGGTGGCTAGATGACGCTGTAGCTATATTGAAGAGATGTGGACGGATTGTTACACACTGCTGTTACACTCAGTCACATTAACCATAAACCAGACAATCTCCGCTTCAATCCCATGTGTGATCATTCTATAACAATGCGATAGCTAGGGTCATGGTCTTGTACAAAGAAGTGGGGTATAATATTGGGCATGGTCCCAAAGTCCTAAACAAATATAATAGGGAGGAGGCACAGAGATGGCAGAAACACATTACCAAGTTTGCGAATAGCATAAAACAATGTATAGACTATGCTTTATCCTGTATTAGGCACAACTAAGCAAAGAGTATGGTAACGGTTAAAGTACCAGTTCTAAAAACTCATTTATGATCGTCTCTTGTGTTTATGTTGTGACATTAGTCTATGGAGAGGACTGTCTAATGGGAATGGGGTGTAACGTATCACAGAAAGATATAATTGCATAGTAATAAGTTAAATATTATTGCTTTCACTTTTCACTGGGTGTCTGATAACATAACAGTAGTCTACAGTGTTTGGTAAAACATGCCAGCCTAAAATATAGTAAACTGAAATCCTTACCCCCTGTACATTTGCAATATAAAAAAGTGATAATCCCTCTACTGCAGCCAAGGTAACATGAAATGCATACACTGGAATAATAGATCAGTGCCACAGAGCACTGTAACAAGACACTGCTGGCCAATACTTTAGAACAAGGTGTCATTGGGCCAATCTTATTTTATTCAGTAACAGGAGTTCTGCAAAGTATGTTATTTTCAAGCCAAGAGATGATCAGCAATGGGAATTACTGCCTGGTGTGTGGTGTCAACCGCTGACCAGAACACACGGTGCCCTTATGATCCATAAAGTTGCCAGTTTTATAATCCATCTCCCAGTTCATTAGAGTTTAAACAGCACATTTGTTTGTATAGCACAATATTAAACAAGTGAAATGTAGAAACTTTGTTTTATATAGTGGTGCGTTTGCTACCGCAATCTTCCGGCATCAGTTTGCCAGGAGCCTCGGAAAAGCACTAACCAAGTCTCAGACTCACATCCATTCCTCTCCTCACATCATGACACTGCCCCCATCCACTCTCTCTTCTGTCACACAAGATCAGCACAGTCACCTGCTGCTGCTGCTGGTGTGAACATTTGGATGGTCTGAATGGCTACAGCCCGCTCTATCCCCACTCAATTCACAATTTGGGACATAATAGACAAGATGAAGATTGATAATCAAAAAGTGCTCTGGATCTATCCACATGCACCTTAAAAATATTTAAAATAATGTGCTTTAAGCACTGCAGCTCACCCTCCTCAATTTTTATTGCTGAATATCTTTACTAGTAAGTATTCATATTACTTGTCCTCTACATTCTTCTGAAGCTGTTTCAGAAACAAGAACAGGTCCCATATTCCATTGAGATGCCGCTGCAAGCATGTTAAGATTGAGTGTGTGATTTTTAACAATCAATTGCAATACAAAAGAAAAATGACGGCTGTGGGGTGTTACAACAATACTGTGGAGGTAGATGGAAAAGCACATGGAAAATGAAGTAGACCCTGGGAATGGATCTTGTAACTGGTAAGTGTTGCTTAATAAAATTCTATTTGAAAACAAATTCTCCAGGGCTGGATGGAAGCATGAACTGTTGGCAGATGTACAGTGAATGGTTACCCCCTTAAGGTCTGTAAATGTCTGGTCTTAAAAATAGCTAAAATATCTACAAATCATAACATAACAACATTACCGTTTATTCTTGACATTTTTGTCTGGGTCACCCTCCTCATCACTAAAGTCTGAGTCGTATCCTCCATAACCGTGTACCTAGATATAGCATACAAAAAAACCCCAAAAAAACAATATTAGGTTCAACACAATTTATTTGCTTTCACAATAAACCTCCTAACACAAGCTGCATGACAAAAAGATGACAGCAAGTTTCAAAATAAATCACATGATATTCAATTCAGTTGGTACTGGCCCAATAGTAACACCAGCAGCATTTTTACAACATATAGATTCCACTCATAGACGGGAGAGGAGATATTTTACACTGTATTAGTTGTGCAGCTGAATGCAAGTTAAGCTGGGTATGCACTGAAGCAATCACCATGGAGATCACACAATAAATGACAGTTTAGTCAGATATTGCAAGAGTGTGTATGCTCCCACTATCATGTTTTATGTCATGTTTTAAGCACATTGTATCAGTTGATTTGGCTTTATAAACTTCCTACAAATCCCTATCAACGATGGAACGATGTCAGGTACCAGCAGTGTAGGCAGAGTCACAATCTTTTCAGCAGATGGTTATGAGAGATAAAGAGCACAGATCTGAAGGTAAATTGTGTAGGTGTGTACACATGCATCTGTATTTTCATCGGGACTTTCAGTCGTTGGTGAAATTATTACAGAAATCGCATCTGAAACAAATTTTCAATAGGCCTTATCTGTGTGGAGTTTGTATGTTGTCTCTGTGTTTGTGTGGGTTTCCTCCGGTTTCCTCCCACACTTCAAAAACATACTGATTGGTTAATTGTCTGCCATTTAATTGCCCTTAGTCTCTCTCGGTCTGTCTGTATGTTAGGGGATTTAGATTGTAAGCTCCAATGGGACTGATATGAATGAGTTCTCTGTACAGCGCTGCGGAATTAGTGGCGCTATATAAATAAATAAATAGATGATGATGATGATGGTGTGTACCCAGCTTTACTAACCCCACTTATCAGTCATTGCCTGTGGAAGAAGACTTAGGCTGGGTACAAACTACAGTGTTATCAGACAATGATCGAGCCAATCACCCGATAAACGACCGTTCAGCCCCATATTGCATTAGTGTGTACACTTAGTTGATGAACGATAGTTGTTCCAAAGCACCGACCATCATTTGTTTTAATTGTTCAGGATAGCCATAGAGTTTACAGAGTCATGATCTTTTCAGCTGACGGTTATGACAGATGAAGACCACAGATCTGAGGGTAAATCTTGTAAAACATGTGTAGTGTGTGCACATGAATCGGGATGCTGATCAGGAATTTTGTTTTTTCAATCATTAGTTAAATCGTTACAGATAACACATTGGATAGAAAATTCTTTAGTGTGTACCCAGCCTAAGGCCAGGTACCCACTGGCATTTGATTTGCATGTAAAGTACACAAGTTCAAACGCCAGGCATGCGCTCGTGTGACTTGCATTTGGAAGTTCATTTCAGTGACATCAATGTGTCTACCTTGTCTTAAAAACATTGAAAGGAACAGAAAGCATTCAAAAAATAAATAAATCACATTTTCATGCTTTGTACTAGAGTAGAAAATGCTAATTCAATGCACAAAATTGACTCCACTAGTTATAAGAGTTTGGCTACAGTTTCCTACAGTGGGATTACAAACAGAAAGTTGGAACATGTACTAGCAAAAACTCTCTTCAGGATCATAACACTCTCAAATATCCTCTGAATCCTATTTAAGATAACCACGAGCCATTAAGATTTATCCCTTCAATCACATCCACATTTTAGTGAACACTCAAAATATACTAGAAGTGCTTCACGCCAGGCTAACAACCCACCCAAATCTTTTGCAACAGATTTGGTCACTCTGAAACGACCGAATTATATGCTAAGCGAGCAATGTTCATGATAGTACAGTTATATTAATACACAAATGTACATATTGCACAGTGGTTAGCTTTGATGCCTTGCAGCACTGGGACTTTGGGTTTGGATCCCACCAGTGCTATTTGCATGATTTGTATATACTCCTTATGTTACAGTGGCAGTAAAAAAAAAAAAACACAAAAAAAACCAAACAGTGTTAAGTTCATTGGTCTCTAACTTAACAGATGCAAGTGCATAGGATATGGAATATTAGACAAAGTTCCACTTGATAAGGGATGGAAGTGTGAGACCAAAAACACCCTGATTGCACAGTTCTGTGCAATACGCTGGCGATTTATAAATAAAACGATAATCACAATCACAGTATAGTAGGATTGGAAAAAAAATTACAGAAGCACCACGTCAGAGTGCAAGATGTGTGTGTGTAATATATATATATATATATATATATATATATCTGAATAGGTCTCGCAGCAGACCACACATAGACCAACACTACGATATAACACAAATGACAGTCCGTATGTTAGAAAGATCAACAACACCCCCCCATAGGGGCCAACTGAGATTACATTTAAACATGCAATAAGTAATGATCCTATCAATTTCAGTCGGCCCATACATTCTCATACCTCCCAACAATAAAAGGGCTAGACCCCTGCCCCACACCTCTCTGCTGAAAGACCCCTGAATTACCATGGTGAGAGGGACACATCTCCCAGCAGCCAGCATTGTCCCCTAATATTGGGAGGAATGGAAGGTATGCATGCTGCACTACCTGGACTGCAGAGTGTATGGCCAGCATTGTATTAACAGGTGTGTGTGCTAACTAGCTGTCCTGACAATATTAGGACACCATGCACGTTACATGTCACCTAACATACGATTATTCAACTGCAGAAGACACGATGCATACAGGTAATTACACATATACTTATACTGAGGGGCCTGTCCTTACCAGTGTGCATGGCAGGAAGCGCTGGGACTTGTAGTTCTACAGATATAGAGCTACACACCATGCATGAGGTACAATAACACATAATACAAACACATCAATAACTCACAGGCCAGCAAGAGCAGCTAATATGTACTTACATAATTAGACATCATTTTGCTGGTGTAATGATTAGATTCCTTCCTTTCACAACATCCTGAGTGTCCAACAATAAACAGTCCGACCGGAAACAAATGTCTTCAGCACAGTTCCGCAGCTTGCAGTACCAGCAGCAGACACTGGGGGTCCTCGTACTGGAGCTTATTGTGTATGTATATATATATATATATATATGCGTACCAGAAATACATAAATATGTGCTTATCTGTAGATTAATACTGCATATGGTCTCATCAAGGTTTGCACGTGGTCGTCACTTATGAACGTTGTGTCTCAATCAACAGAAGAAAGGAGATACCAATGGTTTTGCAGGTACTCAGCTTCGCTCGCCAGTCAGGGAATATGGTAAAAAAATTCCCATATGGTGTAGTATGTAAATTAAATATATTTATTCCACAAATAAAAATATGCAATGCTCACTCACAATTTATAAAATAAACATATGCTTATCTGTAATACAGGATTAGCAGTTAACGCTAGGTCCATACAGTGGTCCCTCCACCGTCTCCACACAGAAATACGATGAAGTGTAAACAGCTGCAGGTGTCCCAAAGGATGGCGAGTGTCACATAGGTAAAAGAACAACCCTCAACGCGTTTCGTTCCGTCCAGGTAAGCTCACAAAGCTTGGTCCAGCCGAATACTTAAACTTTTTAATGTTCTCTTTGCGGTCTTTCCAAGTTGTCCCTGCGGTTCTCAGGCTCTTCTGGTTTCAGACCTCTCTGTAAGATGCTGACCAGTCTGTCTCCACTCCAGAGATCCCTCCAGAATCAGTGTATGGGTGCAGCCATCTTGTATTTGGTTTTTTATATATATATATATATATATATATATATATACTTCTCAATTGTCCCGATTTAGGTGGGACAGGCCCAATTTGAGGGATCTCTCCCGCCATTCCAGTCGGGAAGGCTTTGTACTGCTGATGGGAAATATAGGAGGTATGTGGCATTCAGTGCAGCTCTGCTCTGCAGGCTGCTATGGGGAGGGGGCGAGGGGTATCAGAATTCCACTATGGGGATGGGAGGTTTCAGAATCCTGAAAATGGGTCAAAATAAGCCCACCGTACTGCCCAAACTGCCCAGTTACATCCAAACTCCATCCATTTTGACCTTATTTGGGCCGTGAATCAGGGGCAGTCTAGCACATCAAAAGTGGTGGGCCATCCCCCCCATTGTGACGTGGCCATACCCCCATCGTGATTTGTCCACGAGCCTGTCCAGCTGCCAGAGACACTGAGGTTGGGAGCTATGTATATGCAGTATATCACACAGTGGTCAAAGTGGTATGACTGGCATACTGACACTTCTACTGCTTTCATCTATGAAATTCCATTCATTAATATTTTCCACACCTCCACTTCTACATTTCCATCCACAGGTCACATACATATTCTAATAATGCAGCATTTCTTCCAGAAAATTGTTCAAATGAAAAAATATTTTGCTGTCCATATACGTATTTATTTTGTTTCCAGTTGAATAAAACACAAATAGCAGAACAAGTTACTAAGTCCTAGCTTATTCCATACAGAAATACTTAAATGAGCGGGGCACAATTATTGGCAAATTTTAGAAGTAGTTAAAAATACAGGAGACTCTCCTTCACTTTGGAACTGAACTCACCTGTGAATCTAAAAGATCATTAAGCAGCACGATGGCTTAGTGGTTAGCACTTCTGCCTCACAGCACTGGGGTCATGAGTTCAATTCCTGACCATTGCCTTATCTGTGTGTTCCCGAGTGGCACCTTCTGGTGATTTTCTAGTGACTCTGGGGTGAGGAGGGCACTGAGGCAAGTATTCTTTGGATTTGGAGTGTGGGGGTAATATATACAGTATATAATTATATTGCTGGATCAAAGTGAAGTTATATGATTGATTGTTATATGAGTGGAGAAGATTCCTTCTCTCCATAGAGGTGCTTTTGTAGCACAGGGTAATTAATACACATGCACTCGTACCAAACCTTTGGGTGTAATGCGTTCTCTCTGCTTCTCCCATCTCTGGTCCTCTATAGAATTTCATGGAATAGGTTTACCCAAGTAGGTCTTAGAAAAAACAACTAAAATCAATCAGTCTTTCTCCTGTCCTGGGTAAGTAGCTGATGAATGGTGCCGTTGTAACTTACTGCTTCTCCCTTAAGAACCTTGCCATGTTGTCTCCTGCTAACATCTAGATTTGTGGGTAGGGATTTCAGGCTTGGTACTCTCTGTGGGGATTTCTGTTCTGCCAGATTCCTCCTATGTGCTTATCTGTTTCTCATGTCTTCCTCATGGACTAATTGGTGATATATAACGTATACCTTAATCTGGTCTACAATTTTGTCCTGATAGATCTGTTCCTGTGCACTTGGTGCCAGTGATGGGATGGGCACGGTGTGCACTTGGTGCCAGTGATGGGATGGGCACGGTGGGTGCACACAAGTAGTGCACCCACCGTTCAAATTCATACTTCAGCTGAACACAGGGACACCTCAGCTTAAATGAAGGGTGAATGATGAGATCCTAGATTCCTACTGAAAATAGCAAATCTGTGCACCAATAAACAGATGATAATATGTGATTTAACCTGTCCCAGTATTTTTGTGTTCATGGTCTCCAAAAAATGCACAGATGCAGAGTTGCCAAATAAAATATGAAAGTTTGATTCCTCATCACCGGCGGTTTAAGCTGCAGCATCCAATGCATTAACCTGAATGATGTGCTTTTTATAACCATGTAATTATATCACGAGGAAGAGTTGTTTCTCGGTATTGCACAGGGATACACAACATTGCTGAGCTCGTTGTATTTGATACATTTGTATCCAGGGAACAATGTTGTGTTGTGTCTCAGGGCAACAAAATACACAAAGCAGCACAAAATTGACACATGGCTAAAAAAAAAAGAAAGAAGGTAGCCGGGAGGGAAAAAAAATCACTGTATTAGTAAAGGTTGCAGAAAGGCATTTAAAAGTCAATAAATGAAAGTCATCGTACTATGAAAAATTCCTTTAACTGATGATAATTAAATTAAAAAAATAAAATAAACCTTTAACGTCAATTATTTGAGCTCAGGTTACTTTGAGTTAGTAAATAAGTAATAAAAACAGTAGTGGAACTTGTGTCCTGTGTGAATAAGTCCTTTCAGCAGGTCTGCATGAGTCCAGTGGAAATAGACCCTACAGGATAATAACTTGGCTGTGTAAGTAATTACATTGTGTACTCTTTAAAGCTTTGTAACAAAAAACAGGCAAAAGTACTCAAATACATTCCAAAAATGATACTGTGTAACAAGTTGCAGAAGAGGTTCTAGACTTCTGGGAATAACAATTCACAGAAGAGTTGGGTTACACACACACAGTTAAACCTAATTTGGTCTTGTTTATTTTTGATTTATGTGTTTAACCCTCAAATCTGCTAGCATCACCCCTGAAGAGTTGCACTTCCCTGATATATAGTATTCAGCGTGTTCTACATAAGAACTCATAAATTAGTAGGGTTTTTATTTTCTATGGCAGAGTAAGCTATGTTTCTACTGACACGACACATCTACTGTATACATATTACTGAATGTGCAATGCAGAATTATGCATCCAGAGGAACTCTTTAATACATCTTTTCTTTAAACACAACATGGCCATACATGATCAGATCTAGCTTTATACCCCATCAAATGATCATATACGTGGCAGATTTGCCCAAATATTTTAACCAAGTCTGTCACATATCTGATTGATTGTGATTGGAATTATGGTCAGATTTCATTTGGTAACATGGAATGTCCTTTTTTTCCTGTTGGGCATAAATGTGTGTCATGACCAGACCGTTTTTTCCATCTTGTCTAATTCTGATCCTATTGGATTTCTTCTAAAAAGGAAAATGGGAGGTGTTGCCCACAGCAACCAGTCAGATTCTGGCAATTATTTATCTAGAATGTACTGAATCTTATTGGTTGCTATGGGCAACACCTCCTCTTTTCCTTTTTAGAATGTTTAGCAAATCTATCCCCTAAGCTCTGCCACCACCTATTGTAATAGGACATGCTGTCAATCAACTTCTGGGCCACATACTGACTGACGGCCGCCCATTTTGCCTAATCAATGCTCAGAGTTTGTCAGAATTTGTGGGTTTTTGTTTTTCCCCTCCACTTCTTGAAAGAAGTGGAGGGGACGATGTGACAAAAGTAGAGACACTGAAGGAGCATTCAGAAAGATAGCAGGTGAACCATAAATGCACAGTTTCCCAAAGGCCAAGAGAGAAAAGGGTGTGCAGGAGAAGAGGGTGGAAATCTGTATGAAAAGCAGTGGAGGGGTCAAGGAGGAAGAGTATGGAGACGTGACCCTTCGAATTAACCATAAGTAGATCGTCACTTCAGTGAGGTTAGTGTCGGTGGAGTATAGAGGGGGGAAGCCCAATTGCATAGTGGGGAGGAGGAAGTGAGAGAAGAGAAATTCAGGCAGTTGTGCACAATCCTCTCACGTATTTTGGAAAGGGAGGAGAGACAAGACAGGTTAGTAGTTGGAGAGAGGTAGGTTCAAGTGATTGCTTCTTGAGAGGTTAGTGCATGTTTGAAAACAGAAGGGAGGGGAGCTAAATTTGTGTAAGCATTGGAGGGAAGGAACGGGATCAAGGGAAAGGATTGAGAGGGAAGAGGGAGTGAAAGAACTCTGAGTGGATGGGGGAGTTGAGTCGAATATGGGTGTGTGGTGGAGGATATGGCAGGAGGAGATTTATTTATGCTTAGTGTCAATTTTGTCTATGAAATAGGTGGTGAAGTCAAGCAGTAAGGAAAGAAGGAAGGAGTGGTGTTGGTGAGCAGCGAAGCAAGTTGAAGGTAGCAAGGGATTGATAGGATTTAGGGATTTAAAGTAAGTTTCCTTTTTAAGCATTAAGGTACTTTAGTAAGAAAACAAAATACATTTATAGGGGAAGAAGTTGGCGTTGGTGTAAGATTTTCTCCATTGGTGCTTGGCAATCCGAGAGCACTTTTACGGATGTGAGTCAGTTTGGAGGGTCAAGATTGGGGTTTGGATAACCAGAGACGATGTGAGGAGGTTAGACCTGCCTTGGACCAAGTGAGGCTGAGTCGAGGTTTAGGTTGAGAGGATTTAGGCATCGCTGTGTGTCAAAAAATTCGGTGCAGAGGTGGTGCAAGAGGGAAGGTGAGGCAGAAGGAAAAGAGAATGTATCCAAAGATCTTAAAGGGGAGTAGTTGAAAAACTTGGAGATGGAACTGAAATAGGAAAATATGAGGTCCAGGGAGTACCCCTTTGCGATGGATCGGAGATGACGTTCACTGGGTGGGGGGAGCAAAGAAGGAAGCAAGTGATAGGAGTTTAGACGCAGCAGTGTCAGAATAGTTATCGTTGGGGATGTTGACTTTCTCAAGAACAAAAGTGGGTAGGTCAGTGGATAGGAAGTGAGAGAGCCAGGCTGCAAAGTTTTCAAAGAATTGGAAGATTGAGTCTGGGGGGGGATAGATGACTGCATTTGCAAAGGTGGAAGTAAAGGATGGTATGGTATTCAGCAAGCAACAACCCTGTTCTGCCCAATATCAGACAAAGCACATTTTGCCCATTTTCTCTTGCCCTCCAAGATGAAGATATAAAGCTGCACTATTTTTTGTGCTTAAAATCCTGCACTATTTTCGTAGCCTTAATTTAACTTGTTTTTATTTTATTACTATACTTTTGAAACGGAGGTTGTTAAAAATGAATAAATAAAAAATGAATAAATGAAATACTTTAATTGAGGTCCATCCTAAAAGGTCTAATCCTGTTGCATGGCCCAGGTGACACGGTCACTGCTCAAATGGCTGCATAAACGGTTGGCTAAATTGTATAAAATCCAGCCAAGCTGGTTGATCATTCTGGCTTACACAAGGAACTGACAACTGTATTTTGCAACATGCCCAATAATAATCAGATTGACTTTGATCTGATTATTACTGTGCGCCGTGCTCTTTTGGAGATCACAAGCTGTGCTATTGAACTACATGCCTGATATGGCTGGCAGCATCGCAGCATGTGTGGCGGCTTAATGCTCTGCACAGTGGAATCAAGACCACCCTCCTTCTGCTGCTAATCACTCTGCCTATACAGCCAAGAATTCTTCCTGTTGCCTAGGCACACTGAATACTCATTTTTACAATTGTCTGAAATAGGCACCTAGTCCAAATCTTTCTCCTCCGTAGTTTTGGCCATCACTGTACACCCAATGCACGACTCATTGCATTCATTTACAATTGCCAACATTAAATTGAAGCTTCCGCTGTTAGAGCTGCTTTCTTGTTACATCATTGCAGATGGAAAAGAAAAGCATTCAGGTATTTTACTCTGTAATGCTAAGTAGTAACATTAAAAAGAAATAAATAAAATGGCATCTAAATAAAATGTATAATTATCTGACAAGGTATCTGCTGTCTGTTTGCATGTGATCAGTCGCCAGTGTCATGATAAAATAAATTCTAGCTAGACTTCAGTAATTGATTTGCAGCACAATGGTCCCTGGGTTGCTATGGAAACCTTAGTGAGACTACTGAGAAATGGAACACAGTTTTCAGTTTGTGATAATTGATGTTCTGGTCCTGGCAGTTTGTCGAAGCACGCTGTGTATAGATAAAATAATGGATAGAGAGACTAGACAAGAGTATTTGGTGGAAAAATCTGAACAAAAAAGCACTTTATTAACTTTTTATCTCTGTCGCTGGTGATGTAATAGAGCTGGGTAAGAGAGACTGAAAGCAGCAGAACTTGGCAAGCGAACACAAAGGCCATGGTATAAGTGATGTGATTAGACCAGTAATGAGGACCTGAGTTGCTTTAGCTGTGATCTTACATTGACTTTGGCAGTGATACATTAGAATATTCTTATTAACCAATGTTGATATTCTTAGAGTTTTTTTTTTTTAATATATTATAATCCTGCTGCTTTGATTGCAAGGGTCTGTTTCAGAATATTTAATGTAAGTTTTTAAAGGTACTATTTAATAAACAAAGGAAAAGCGGGAAAACTTCCCAATTGTCCCAATTATTGGCTTCTGAAATGGGTGTGGCCTTTTGGAAAGTAGTCACACCTTTATATGAATGTGGGTGGAGATGGAAGGATCTGGTGGGGTTTGGTGGTTCGGGAACATGGATTACGCTGGTTGGGGACACAGCTTATTTTGTCCTGGTTTTCTTTTTTAAGATGTTTGTAAGTATGAATTAGCACAGAACATAAGAATTTATGAACAGTGTTACCTCTTTTCAATAAGCACTTTCTCCCAACAAACCACTGGGGGGGCGTTGTTTCAGGAGACACTTCTGTTGGTACTTGCAATCCCACGTTGCTTCAGGGCTCATATATGGAATATGGAACTTGAAAGTAAACTCATGCAGATGTAGTTTCTTGATATAAACAATCTGCACAAGTAGTCTTATATATACAGTAAGTACTACTAATAACTAGGGATGTTCACTGACCCCTGTGTTTTGGTTTTGGTTTTGGATCTGTATTAACTTCGTGTTACGTTTTGGCAAAACCGCCCTCATGTGTTTTGTTTTTGGTGTTAGATCTATATTTTTTTTAAAAATTGCTAAAAAATGCTAAAATCACATAATTTGGCTCTTTTTTTTGTGCATACGACGATGATGTTTTGCCTCGATTTAGATCTGAGGAAGTTGGGAAGTACCGAGCCGGCTTGGAACTCGGATTTGCGATGTTCTGGGGTTTCGGTTTTCGGCAAACTTATACAATATTTATACAATATTTATATTAGCTCTTATACTCTGGCCAAGTCTTCAGATGCGCTTCATCTTCTCGTTATCACTGTTTGGTGGGAAGGAGTGGGCTCTGTTGAGACACTAGAAAGAGCTTATAGATTGATCATTAGGCAAACACTGTTCCCTCATATCTGTGCAATGCTTATTTCCATGTTACAACTCATTGTTTTGAATATAGGCAGATCTATATTTTCATAGGGAAGTATTTGGTTGATAAGATATATATTGGTGCTTCCTCCAGATCATCTGTATATGTGTACATCATATCTGTCCACATAGTGGGCCTGAGTCATTAAGGGGAGCAAAGCAATAATAAAGATGTAAATCTTCACCCGGACAAACCATGTTACAATGCAAGGGGTGAAAATTAGTTTATTATTTTGCACATAAGGAAAATACTGGCTGTTTTTTCGTGCAGCACACAAATACATGATAGCTTTATTTTTACACTGAAATTCAAAGTTAGGACATGCCCTACCCCAACTATAAATCTGTATCCACATTTCAAATTTTCCTCCCCCTCCAATGCAACATGGTTTTTCTTAGGTGTAAATTTACTCCTTTTTTTGCTTTGCATTCATTAATGAATCAGGCCCGGTGAGCTTATATAAATTGTTATGTGGCCTTAAGAGATGCGTTTATTGGAATCTAGAGACTAAGACCTGGCCAGAGATGAATTGCTATGTTGTTAATGATTCAAGGGATTCATAAGATCACACCAACTGAGTCACTTCTAGAGCTACAATTGAAAGTAGCCAAAAGAGCACATATAGGTTATAAATTTGCCTTCTCTCAGACAGAATCAGACTCCCAAATGACACCCATTTTTCTGCCCAATTACTAGGCTATTTTGGAACACACATTTGTTAATTCATTTTTCTAGTTACTGGAGAAACAACCCCATTCTAACCTCAAAATGTGCTCTTTTCAGACTACGCTTGGCCTAACTCTAATCCGACCAGGTCCATCCTAATGTTTGCCTCTATAGCATGTAAATTCTCACAATCTGGGCCCTTCTTCCTACTGTGTCCTCCCCTCTCATTTCATATTTTCATATTGCTACCCTACTCTCTTCCTTGTCGCAAGTGCCATGTTATGGTAATTGACCTGTCTCTACCCTTTTGGTACTATTAACGTCCACAGTGTTATGCTGTTTGTGCTATGATATGCTACTTGAATTGTGTCTACCCGATTTTGTGCTAGCTTGTCACTTGTAATGTGTCTACCACTTTGTACTTTCTGGATTTTGTACCTCTGCTCTGTACGGCACTGCAGAACTTTGTGACGCCCTATAAGTAAATTTAATAATAACTGTATAAGGAGTATATAGGCAAGACAAAACTAATCAGGCTCGTTTAGTTAAATTGACAATTTATATTACAATAAAGGGCAATGATCGCATGCTGGTGCTTTTCTATCCAAAAGAAGTTATAAAAGCTGAAAAAAAAGGTAAAGCTAGCAAACCGTTTCTACAGTATGCTGACCCACAAAAAAATGCTGCCCTATGCAAGTGATTAGTTTGCCTACATGTTAAATAATATGTGTATGATATGATCTGTGTGCAGACTTATACCTATCTGATATTTGTGCCTATCTACTCTTCGGGGGAAAGGGCGGCAAGCGTAGGGGAAGTACAGTAAGGGTGTTTCACGCACCCTACAGACAATGTAGAGGTGGAAGCAGCCACAGATACGCCTGTCAGGCGATCCGTGTTGTGGTTGTATCACACGCTTTAAGTATATCTTGCTCAACCATATGCATCTACTTTTAATCCATTTTAATCTACTATGCAGAGTCACAGTTATCTTAAGATACCTACAGCTCTACATACTACATAAAATGAGTATTGACGCTGACGCATTTTACACCTATTTTTTTTGCATAAGTTGCGTCCAACTGTAGATGACCCCCTATATGTATATATTACGTGCCTGCTATATGTATAAAATATAGCTAAGAAAAAAACTACTGTTCAGTATTTGACAAGAGACAAACACTCCCATTTATGATAAATAAATAAAAAATAATAAGACAAATTGCTAGCTGCTGAAGTTGACAAATTATAATCAGTTGTCCAGAAACATTATATACAAATAAATACAAATCTGTTTAGAGTGTTTCCGTGCAGAAGAAGTATAGATCGACTACTTTGTTTGCACTGTGTTTAGTATTCAGCCACAAGACTCCTTTAGTTTACGTTTTTATTTTTTTTGGTTGTGATTTTGCATATGACTGCTAGAAATAATAAGGTAATATTCAGGCAATATGCAGTGTCAGCAACTGTAGTAGAAATGCAAAACCAATTTAATTTTGCAGTGATGGATATTTTTAATACTCCTATTCAATAAACCTGGTCAATAAGTTAGAAAATTTCAGCTGTAAACCATTTTATATTGACATATGAGCCTAAAGTGGCACATTAATGAGATGCTTATGTATCAGGATGTACAACAGTGAGATATTTTTAAAGCAAATGTAGGAGATAAGTAACTTTTTCCGGTGCTATTCTACAGAAATGGATAAGCTCTGGGAAAACTGTTTCAGTGTCCAGTTCCTGGAGGGAACTGGGGAAGGAGCAGGTCAATAATAATTGAACAAGCTTTAAAGGAGGTCAGTCTAGGGCTTTGTGTTATTGTAAGATGGTGTCCCATGAAGAGAAGAAAGAAGCAAAGAAAACTCACCGGCCCCAGAATCCAGTGCTGGTAAGTGCTTCTCTTGTTTCTTCACAGGTCCCGACGCTGGTGACAGCGAATCGTTGATGATTTATTGCAAGCCAATCAGTGGCCGGAACGGTTGACCTGTGGTGCGAAGGCATTGGATGTCAGGGGATGTCCAGAGTTGTTTGACGAGAGGCAAGCGAAGGAGATTCCCAGAAGGAAGCACTGGGTTAAGCAAAGAAGGTGAAAGCGGTGGCAGCTAGCCCTTACTAGTGTTAAGAGGCCACCTGCCGAAAAGCAGAAGAGACCCCGGAAGACAGGCTGGTTTTCTGCACCATCCAGGTAAGTATCGCTCCAGTTAGGTGAGTCGGACATAAGGCCCGTGGTACATTTCAGGCACTAGACCCATTCATCATTAGCGGATTTAATAGTACAATACTTTTGTGGGCACATTTATAGTTTAGGCTCTAGGCCTGTGAATGAAAGTTGCGCAGCATTTGATCACATTGTTCGTTATTAGGATTAGGGCACTGCTTTGTTGTAGCTGTAGATAACGAGACTGTGGGATGAACATTTGAGAGGGTAGATAGCTATCTGGGTGGGCTGTGTTTTGTCTCCCAGTTTCCTAGGCACCGGTTTGGAGGATTGCAGACCATCATCAAGAGGAGGCGGTGACCATTCCTTACCTTCTTCTGGTTGCGTCCATCTCTTGGTGGGGTCCTCACCCGTACAAGGGTGAGTAGGGTATTCAGGCGGGAATCTTCCCTGTCCTAAATGTCCATAGACATGTGCTCATGCCCAGAAAGAAATTAGGTGTCTGCAATCGGGGTAGAGTGAAGTGTCTCTATTCCCTGCCATCACCTCGGACACCCCCTCTTCTTCCATCCGGTCTCCCTATCCTTCAGTAACCTGTCTGGTTTCTTCCCTAGACCGAGGTGTTGAGGAGTCCATACTCCAAAGTTAGACCATGGGGTCCTTTGTGAGGAGTGTACGTGTCACTCACCGGACTGTGAGTGCTTCTTCCCGGACTATTAGGAACCGTGGACGTCCTCTATCCTGAGGGACTGCGCATGCGCAGCCCTTTCCAAACCTTCAGTGTATGTTCCTTTAACTTAATTGGCAGATCAGGCAACCTCCCTATATTAAGCACCTGTGGTCAACACCACGTTGCCTGATCTTGGAGTCTCATTCCCCATGAGTCTCTGAAGGTGTTCCTGTGTTTCCTTGTTTATTCAGCCCTGCTGATTCCTGTGGTTTCCAAACCACTTCTACCTCTGTGGTTTCCAAACCACTTCTGCTACTGTGGTTCCCATACCACTTCTACCATCTACTGAATCATCGTGACTGTGAGCTGATTCCTATCCGCTGCCTCCGTGCACTACAGTCTTCTAATCACTTCAACTCTACCATGTATCATTGGGACTGTTAGCTGATGCCTATCCGCTGCCTCCGTGCATTACAGGCTTCAACCACATCCACTCACCTGTTCATGATTGTGACTGCCAGCTGATTCCTATCCGCTGCCTCCGTGCACTACAGGCTTCAACCTGCAACTCGTCTGTGTTTCATCATCGTGACTGCTAGCTGATTCCTATCCGCGGCCTCCGTGCACTACAGTCTTCAACCTGCAACCCGTCTGTGTTTCATCGTGACTGTTTGGCTGATTCCTATCCGCTGCCTCTGTGCGCTTCAGTCTTCAGTCCTTGTCAACGCTCCCGTGTTTCCTTGAGTCTGCCTCCACTATTGCTACCCGCTATTCTCCGTGATCAACAGTGCCTGTTCAACTCTGCTCTCCCGTGTCCCATCGTTACTGCACCTGCTGGTTGCTATTGGCTACCTCCGTGTTCCCGCAGAGACCCGCTGCTGCTACTCCTCAGCACTACTCATCCATCTACTGCTGATCCGCTCTCCACGCTTTCCTGTGTTCCCTGCTGGTCTACCTACCCGTGCGCTGCACCTACTAGACCACCGCTTCACCCATCCAGGGACTTCGCATCCTGCCGGTCTCCTGCCGTTCAGGTATCTCTGCACTCCTGTCTGACTGCCTCCTGAACCACGGTATGCATACTTCTCATTGACTGTGCTGTGTATTGCATACCTTGCTGGACTGTGTTGGTTCTCCTCTGGAGTGTGCTATCCGCTGAGTCTATTGCCATCATTGACTGTGTTATCTTATGCTGGACTACTTCAAGAGACTTTCTATATTGGCAGTATTGTTCAGTCATCTATACATTTATATTGTGCGTATCACTGTGGTTCAAAGTCAAGGTGCCCGTGTATATCTTGTGTTGCAGTCTCTCCCCGTGCACCTCCTCACATATATATTCAGTGGTACAACTTGCTGAAGGCAGACCACTGATCCCTGTTTCCTGTATCACCTGTTCCAGTATCCTCTCACATAGCAGTGGTACAACTTGCTATCGCAGACCACTGACTACCCGGATACCTCCACTTGGATTCCACTCCTTCACTCAGACAGCGGTACAACTTGCTATCCGCAGACCGCTGACTCTCATCACCTCCTCGTTTCTGTTGGACATTCCTCCTCACTATAGCAGTGGTACAACTTGCTACCGCAGACCACTGACTACCTTCACGTGTCCTTTGTCCATACAGTTCCTCGTGTATTACTACCTCCATATTGCCAGTGCTGCTAGTCATAGACTTTCCTGAGCATCTCATCATCTGCTATTTCCTGTTCCGTGATCACCCTGCTACCAGAGTACCATATTACCACCTATACTGCTCTGGTAAGCCTATCACCTGGTGATCCCTGGGTAAAGACTCCTAGTGCCCGTGACAGTAAGATCAGGCCATGACAGACCCAGATACGGAACCTACCGCTAAGGAGATGCTGCAGCATCTGGTCAGTCGTGTGGAGCAACAGGATGCTCGCCAACAGCTGTTACTTCAATGTTACCAATCGTTAACCTCCCAAGGAACATCTGGACAGACTGTTACAGCTAGTATTGAAGCTCCTGTGCTTTCCTCCGTTTCCCCAGTGCCATCCCAGGTGTCTACAGCTCCTACGCTTCACCTGCCTACTCCGTCAAAATATGACGGGGACCCCAAAACTTGTAGAGGTTTCCTTAACCAATGTTCAGTCCATTTTGAACTCCAACCTCAAAATTTTTCTACCCATCGTTCCAGAGTGGCCTATCTTATCTCATTGTTTTCTGGACAAGCCCTGGCTTGGGCCTCCCCTCTGTGGGAAAGAAACGATCCAATTCTACAAGATAGTGCCAAATTCATTTCCACGTTCCGAAGTGTGTTCGATGAACCAGGTCGTGTGACCTCCGCTGCTTCCAGCATTCTTCGTTTGCGACAAGGCTCCCATACAGTAGGACAGTATGTCATTCAATTTAGGATCTTAGCCTCTGAACTTCAGTGGAACACTGAAGCATTAGTTGCCGCCTTCTGGCAGGGGCTCTCCGATAAAATTAAAGATGCACTGACTACCCAAGAGCTTCCTTCGTCACTAGAAGATTTGATCTCTCTTTGCCATCGTGTAGACATGAGATTTCGTGAAAGAGAATCTGAGAAAACAACTTCTGCTAAAGCACCTCTTCGTTTAAACCCTCAATTTCGTCCAGTTTCACCTTCTGTGATTCCCATGGAGATAGGACGTTCCAAATTATCTTTAGAAGAGAGGAAACGAAGAGTAAAGAATAGACTCTGTATCTATTGTGCTGATTCCACACATATGCTCAGTTCTTGCCCTAAGAGATCGGGAAATGCCAGGCCCTAACTAGTTCTGGAGAGGTGAAGTTAGGGTCCCTGGAGTCCTCTCCATTGTCTATGAAATCTAAAGTCTGCGCTTTCGACGTTACGATTTCCTTTGCTACTAAATCCTTTGAGTCACAGGCATTGATTGATTCCGGAGCAGCAGGAAATTTCATTTCTAAATCACTAGTGAATCAATGGTCCCTACCAGTGATCACTTTAAAAACACCCATTACTGTGACGGCTATAGATGGATCACGTCTCATCAACGGTCTCATCACCCAGAGTACGTCTCCAGTAACCCTTCAGATTGGTGCACTACACCATGAAGAAATTTCGTTTTTAATTCTTCCAGTTACGACAAGTCCGATTGTCTTAGGCCTTCCATGGCTTCAATGTCACTCTCCCCAGATTGACTGGCGCACCCCTCAAGTTACGTCTTGGGGGCCTGAATGTCACCATCGTTGTCTCTCTCAAGTTATTCCTCTTAAAGTACAGCAATCTTCCATCTCATCTTCCTCCCCGGGACTCCCTCCTCAGTATGCTTCATTTGCCGATGTGTTTGATAAAGCTCAGTCTGAACGTCTTCCTCCTCATCGTTCTTGGGATTGTCCGATCGACCTTCTACCTGGCAAGACTCCTCCCAGGGGTCGGGTCTATCCTCTCTCGTTACCTGAAACTCAAGCCACATCTGAGTACATACGGGAGAATCTCCAGCGTGGGTTCATTCGACCTTCCACCTCTCCCGCTGGAGCTGGGTTCTTCTTCGTCAAAAAGAAGGATGGATCATTACGCCCTTGTATAGATTTTCGTGGACTCAACGCCATTACTATCAAGAATCGGTATCCCATTCCGCTGATCACTGAGCTATTTGATCGCATCAAGGGAGCTCGGATATTTACTAAGTTGGATCTTCGTGGTGCCTACAATTTAATTAGAATCCGTTCCGGTGACGAATGGAAGACCGCGTTTAACACCAGAGATGGGCATTACGAATATTTAGTAATGCCCTTCGGGCTGTGTAATGCCCCCGCGGTTTTCCAGGGTTTCATCAATGAGATCTTTCGGGACTTATTATATGTATGTGTCGTTGTCTACCTGGACGACATATTGATCTTCTCACAGGACCTGCCTTCTCATCACCAACATGTGGCAGAGGTCCTCTCCAGACTACGGAAAAACTCATTGTTCTGTAAATTGGAAAAATGTTCATTCGAGTTACCCCAGATTCCATTCTTGGGGTATATAGTTTCCGGAGTTGGCCTGAAGATGGATCCAGACAAAGTAAATGCTGTACTACATTGGCCTCAGCCAACTACTCTTCGTGCCATCCAGCGTTTTTTAGGTTTTGCCAATTACTATAGACGCTTCATTCAAGACTTCTCATCCATTGCATCTCCCATTGTGGCCTTAACTCGGAAAGGGGCTAATACTAAGCAATGGTCATCTGAGGCTCTCCAAGCCTTTCAAATCCTCAAAGAGTCCTTCTCGTCTGCTCCCATTCTGCGACAACCTGATGTGACACTCCCCTTCTTCCTAGAAGTAGATGCCTCTAATGTGGGCTTAGGAGCTATTCTCTCCCAACGCTCGGAGCAACAAAAATTACATCCTTGTGCCTTCTACTCTCGGGGTCTTCTGCCCGCAGAGAAAAACTATACTATCGGGGACAAGGAGTTGCTGGCCATCAAAGCTGCATTAGAGGAATGGAGATACTTGTTGGAAGGAGCTCGCCATCCGGTGACGATCTTCACGGATCATAAGAACTTGTCATATTTGCAATCTGCTCAATGCTTGAACCCTCGTCAAGCAAGATGGTCTCTTTTCTTTTCCCGTTTTGAATTAATTATAACCTTCAAACCAGCTGCTAAGAACAAGAAAGCTGACGCTCTATCTCGAGCTTTTGTGACGTCCTCTGATGTAGAAGAGGTTCCCAACCATGCTATTCTAGACCCCAAATGTATTTCTCTGGCTGCTTCATCCACCAAAATGCTACCATTTGGGAAGACCCTCGTGCCTCCTACTCTGAGGAGGAAAATCCTTTCGTGGTTCCATGCCTCTCGTTTTTCTGGACACGCCGGTGAACATAAGACCTTTGAGATTCTCTCTCGTAGTTACTGGTGGCCTTCAATGAGGAGAGACGTCAAAGAGTTTATTGCTTCCTGTGATTTATGTTCTCAGTTCAAATCCTCCCGCAGAACTCCAGCAGGGTTGCTGCGACCACTACCCATTCCGTCCAAGCCTTGGACCCATATTAGTATGGATTTCGTTACTGATTTGCCACCAAGTAAGAATCACAATACTATTTGGGTAGTGGTAGACAGATTTTCGAAGATGGCTCATTTCGTCCCTCTGTCCGGTTTACCTTCCTCGTCTACTCTGGCTGAACATTTCATTAAAGAAATCTTCCGCATCCATGGATGTCCGTCTGAGATTGTGTCAGATAGAGGAGTACAATTCGTTTCCAGATTCTGGCGGGCCCTTTGTAAAACCTTGGGCATACGATTAGCACTCTCATCGTCTTACCATCCGCAATCTAACGGACAAACGGAACGAGTCAATCAAGATCTTGAGACTTTTATTAGGATGTTCTCTTCAGCCAACCAAGACAACTGGGTAGAATTGCTCCCTTGGGCTGAATTCGCCCATAACAACATGTACCATGAGTCATCATCCAAAACTCCATTCTTTGTGGTCTACGGTCACCATCCGTCTTTTCCGGAATTTCCTGCCCTCCCGCCCACCCAAGTTCCTGCTGTGGAGACTGCTTGTCAGACCTTCAAAAATATCTGGTCTCAGGTCAAAACCTGTTTAAAGAAGACATCTAACAAATATAAGTCTTTCGCAGATAAGAAGAGGCGGGCTATTCCACCACTAAAAATTGGAGATCGTGTCTGGTTATCTACCAAAAATATTCGTTTGAAGGTTCCATCTATGAAATTCGCCCCTCGTTTTATTGGTCCATATAGGATCATTCAAGTTATCAATCCAGTATGTGTTAAACTTCTTCTTCCTAAGAATCTTCGGATCTCCAATGCCTTCCATGTGTCCTTGCTCAAACCTCTCATCATCAACCGTTTCTCGACTCCTTCCTCAGCACCGCAGCCAGTTCAAGTTCATCAGGAGGAGGATTTCGAGATTACTGAGGTATTGGATGCAAAAATTTCGCGAGGAGTCCTCCGTTTCCTCGTTCATTGGAAGGGCTTTGGTCCTGAAGAGCGTTCATGGATCAAAGCTGAAGATCTTAATGCTCCTGCCCTTCTGAAGAAGTTTTATTCCAAAAATCCGGACAAGCCCGGTTCCAGGCGTTCTGTGCCCACCTTTAAAAGGGGGGGTACTGTCACTCACCGGACTGTGAGTGCTTCTTCCCGGACTATTAGGAACCGTGGACGTCCTCTATCCTGAGGGACTGCGCATGCGCAGCCCTTTCCAAACCTTCAGTGTATGTTCCTTTAACTTAATTGGCAGATCAGGCAACCTCCCTATATTAAGCACCTGTGGTCAACACCACGTTGCCTGATCTTGGAGTCTCATTCCCCATGAGTCTCTGAAGGTGTTCCTGTGTTTCCTTGTTTATTCAGCCCTGCTGATTCCTGTGGTTTCCAAACCACTTCTACCTCTGTGGTTTCCAAACCACTTCTGCTACTGTGGTTCCCATACCACTTCTACCATCTACTGAATCATCGTGACTGTGAGCTGATTCCTATCCGCTGCCTCCGTGCACTACAGTCTTCTAATCACTTCAACTCTACCATGTATCATTGGGACTGTTAGCTGATGCCTATCCGCTGCCTCCGTGCATTACAGGCTTCAACCACATCCACTCACCTGTTCATGATTGTGACTGCCAGCTGATTCCTATCCGCTGCCTCCGTGCACTACAGGCTTCAACCTGCAACTCGTCTGTGTTTCATCATCGTGACTGCTAGCTGATTCCTATCCGCGGCCTCCGTGCACTACAGTCTTCAACCTGCAACCCGTCTGTGTTTCATCGTGACTGTTTGGCTGATTCCTATCCGCTGCCTCTGTGCGCTTCAGTCTTCAGTCCTTGTCAACGCTCCCGTGTTTCCTTGAGTCTGCCTCCACTATTGCTACCCGCTATTCTCCGTGATCAACAGTGCCTGTTCAACTCTGCTCTCCCGTGTCCCATCGTTACTGCACCTGCTGGTTGCTATTGGCTACCTCCGTGTTCCCGCAGAGACCCGCTGCTGCTACTCCTCAGCACTACTCATCCATCTACTGCTGATCCGCTCTCCACGCTTTCCTGTGTTCCCTGCTGGTCTACCTACCCGTGCGCTGCACCTACTAGACCACCGCTTCACCCATCCAGGGACTTCGCATCCTGCCGGTCTCCTGCCGTTCAGGTATCTCTGCACTCCTGTCTGACTGCCTCCTGAACCACGGTATGCATACTTCTCATTGACTGTGCTGTGTATTGCATACCTTGCTGGACTGTGTTGGTTCTCCTCTGGAGTGTGCTATCCGCTGAGTCTATTGCCATCATTGACTGTGTTATCTTATGCTGGACTACTTCAAGAGACTTTCTATATTGGCAGTATTGTTCAGTCATCTATACATTTATATTGTGCGTATCACTGTGGTTCAAAGTCAAGGTGCCCGTGTATATCTTGTGTTGCAGTCTCTCCCCGTGCACCTCCTCACATATATATTCAGTGGTACAACTTGCTGAAGGCAGACCACTGATCCCTGTTTCCTGTATCACCTGTTCCAGTATCCTCTCACATAGCAGTGGTACAACTTGCTATCGCAGACCACTGACTACCCGGATACCTCCACTTGGATTCCACTCCTTCACTCAGACAGCGGTACAACTTGCTATCCGCAGACCGCTGACTCTCATCACCTCCTCGTTTCTGTTGGACATTCCTCCTCACTATAGCAGTGGTACAACTTGCTACCGCAGACCACTGACTACCTTCACGTGTCCTTTGTCCATACAGTTCCTCGTGTATTACTACCTCCATATTGCCAGTGCTGCTAGTCATAGACTTTCCTGAGCATCTCATCATCTGCTATTTCCTGTTCCGTGATCACCCTGCTACCAGAGTACCATATTACCACCTATACTGCTCTGGTAAGCCTATCACCTGGTGATCCCTGGGTAAAGACTCCTAGTGCCCGTGACAGTACGGTTCATCCCATAGTCGTACTTCAGGATCGGGTAAGTACCCAAGGTGCCAGTGAGGGATTTACGGGTAGTGTTGTCCTCTTCCCCGAAGCACCCATTATGCTATGGCTGAAATGTCCTTATTGTAATCTTTCACTGGCTCTAACACTGATTACATTTGCACCATTCTTATAAAAGTTGATATAAATCTTTCAGAAAGCTAGAACAGAAACAGAACTAATGTTCTTTTCAGCACAACAGATATTTGGCACCTATCTTGAAATCTGGCTTGCACAGTAATATAAAATAATTGAACTTGAAGCCAGAAAAATGTTTCACCAAATGTCTTTCCAGGGAAAATTAATTTTAACCTGCTGTTGCATTACCCTTGTCTTCACATATGTTACTGATTATATATTGTTGTGATTTATTAACCTGTAAAGTAGCTGTGTCAGTTGCAGTTACTATGCCCAGGGGTAGGCCATTGTACGGTAAGTGGAAAAGGGGGGAGTGTGTCAGTTGGATATGTAAGGTGGAAAGAGCAGGAACAAAACCAGTAAATAAATTTTGTGTTGGAATCACATCTGATTATCCTCTTTCTTCCTGCGTATAACGCAAGTCTCTTACCCTCTCCATCTGTTTTCTCTGTGCAGCTCTCTTAGTAGGGTTAACTTGTATGTTTTCAACAGTGTGTGATATTTTACCAAAACAAATAATGAAAAAAAATAAAACATACATAAATTGAATAAAAATGTAATTATAAAGGGAAAAGAAGGATTTGCAGATGTAAGGAAGTTGTGTCATATATAATATCATTATTGGACATTTGTTTATCTTGGTAGTCATGGTTGATGGGGGAGGAGGCTACGGCTGCTTGTATCTAGTTGTAAGAGTTTTGTTTTTGTTTAACTTAAAGTCAGCTGGGTAAATCCGGAAGATTGGGTGAAACAGATGGTTGTTCTTCAGCTCTCCTGGTTCATGAACATGTCCGTATCCATGAGCCTTGGGCCGGGTTATTTTCCTGAAGGCATCTGCCCCCTTATTTTTTATGGTTTTTTTTTCATAGTCTCAAGTGGCTATTTAATCAAATAGTTATGAGTGATGATGTGGTTGAGGATTATATCCCCTTACTGATAGGTTAATTGACCTAGTGTGTGTGTGTGGTAGGGACAGGACTGGATTATCACTTAGGCAGTGCAGATGGATGCCTAGGGCCTGGTGGATCTTGGTGGGGGGTCGGGGGGGGGATCTGCATCCCATTGCTAAACATTTAAACATATTTTTATTTTTTTTAATAGAAACTGCCTTATAGGCTGGTGGGGGTGAGGAGAAGCGCCACCTGGGCAGCTCCTATAGGGTTAATGTCAGTGTGACATTGGTGCAGGCCCAGAGGCTGCATTGACAGAGCAGTAGGGGAGGTCCTTCCTGCTGCTTTGTCACTCTAGTGACAAGAGACTAGAGACCGATCACCAGGGGTCAGAGGAGCATGTGCTGAGCCCTGATTGGAGGAGCTCAGCACCTGTTTCTTCTTGGACCTTGGTGCTCAGTCTCACATGATTAAGGTTGAGAGTAATGGTAGTGGCTGCAAAGCAATGTAGACAAATCAGGTAAGAAGGGGTAATCTGGGGCGTACTGATGAAAAGAGCGCCGTCTCAGGAATAATCTGACGAGGAGTGGTCATGTAAGGGAAAAGCTGGTGAATAGCTGGTGGAGCATGTAAGGGAAAAGCTGGTGGATAGCGGGGGAGGGGAGGGGAGGGGAGGGGGGGGGGCATGTGAAGGAAAAGCTGGTGGGCATGTGGGGCCCCATGGGTTCTTAATTTAGTTTTGGATAGGAAATTTAGACATTAAGCTCCAATGAGGCAGGCCATGATCCCAGTGTTGTCAGACACTGGGGTCATGCTAACCACTATGCCACAATGCTCCCCATTGCAAATGTATATTTCAGAAATACAGTTCTGGATTAATTTACTCTACCTCCAAATGTCACTCCTATATAGCTTGCCCCCATAAGATTTGAAATATGATCACATAATGAAAGCATAAGTTTAAAATGCATCCAGCTCCTCTTCCATTATGAGCCAACAGTGTAAAGTTCAATTATATTTATTTTTTTACATCATATTATCATGATATTTCCTGTTTACAGAAATCGTGCTTTTAAAATTGGGCATATCATCTTTTCTAAACAACAGAAAAACTGAAAATAAATGACACAGTTCCTTTGAATGAAGCTTGATCTATGACCAGAAGGGAACAGACAAGAAGTTTTAAAGTTCTTGTGAAACATTACTTACATGACTGTAATAAACGTAGTTTTGAATTCATGTCCCCAAAACTACATGGCGTAGTGCCTAAAAACTTGCATAACTACATTTGTTTAGTAAATTAAATGAATCAAAACCAGAACTTGTAATATTTCCACCAAAAATCTGGCTCTATGCCTGAAGTTAAGCTTGGAGCTGATGGATTTTACCAGCAAGTTCACTAGTGTTTACTTTTGACTCCTCTCTATAGCTGCATATGAACTCTGTTACTAAAATCTGACATTTGATCCTTCCTAATGCTAGAATTACCACCATCAAAGCCATAGCTAAAATTGTCATGTATGCACTCACTCTACTTTCCCTGAACTACTGCAAACTCCCGCTAACTGCCCCACCTGTTTCTCACCTTTCTGCTCTATAGTTTATCCTCAGTTCTGCTGCTTGGATTGCCTGCCTCTCCCACAGAACCCTTTCCTCCAGTCTCTCTCATAATTCACTATCATCGCATGTGTTATTCAGACGTCAATTTCTCACCTTTGAAACATTATTCTCAGCTGCCCATTCTTATATTTCAACTCATAGGGGCCTGTTTAGAAAATAGAAAAAAAGTCCTTTTGCGGGCAAAAACAAGTATCTGCATCCGTGAAAGGGCTTGTTTAAATGTGTATACTAATGGAATCACTGCCCCTTTGGTCATCGCTACCCATTACTGATGAAGACGCTAAGGGGGAAATTCAATTAGCTGTGATGTTGCTTTGTTTCAGTGCAGGTCTCTGAATAGGGCTATTGACCTGGCTCCCAGATAATGGATATTATTTTCCTGGTCTGGGGGCTGACAGTAGGTATAAAAATATTAATAAAAACACTTTTATATTGCTGTGATAAGTAGGCATTTCTCTGTATGACGCAGGACTCCTTGTTCCTCTAAAAGCCGCCTCTTTTCTACACTATTCTCCTCCACTACCAGTTCACACCATAAATCTTTTTTCTTGGCTGCTTCTAACTTCTGGAAATCCACTCCTGTTTAACTTCATGTCCAAGTTCAAAATGTTCCTTTTAAATCAGTGGCACTGCGGCAATTGCTACTTACTCATGTGTCACTTATAACTTTGTCTTACTTAACCACCTGTAAACTAGACTGCAGGACCTCAGCATCTGCGACTTTGCCTTTTGTTGCCTAGTGTCTCCCATCAACCATTTAGATTGAAGGATCTCAATACTAATGTAGTTTTCCTTTTGCACTTGGTACTCCTATTTTGCATTGTTTTCTTCTTCTGATGCCGTCTAAATTAAAATTATACATTCATGCAAACATATATAAATGCTGTGCACAATATAAAGTCATACTTGCCAACTTTGTTTAGGTGGCCTCCAGGAGATCCTGGAGAGGGGGTGTGGTGGGAGGGTGGAGGGAGGCGGAAAATCGCAGCATATTGGCCCCAACATCAATTTGTTGCGGGGACGGGGCCAAAATGACGCGATTCACCGCACATCGTGTCATTTTGGCCACCAATTTGCAGGATGCGGGAGACTTGCCTGCTCTTCCTGGAATCCAGGAGTCTCCCGCATGGAGTCTTCTGGATATTCAGGGAGAGTGGGCAAGTATGTATAAAGTATGTATGCATCTGTCAAGGTATAGGTAGGATGTTAGTCAACTAATAATTTGGGATTATTTTTTAATAGGAACCTAGGGCATAAGTATTAGGGCATCAGTAATAGATCTAGAGCATCAGTATTAGGGCATCAGTATTAAACCTAGGGAATCCGTATTAGGGCATCAGTATTAGATCTAGGGTATCAGTATTAGAGCATCAGTATTAGACCTAGGGTATCAGTATTAGAGCATCAGTATTAGACCTAGGGCATCTGTACTAGGGCATTAATATTAGACCAAGGGCATCTGTACTAGGGCATCAGTATTAGACCTAGGGCATCTGTACTAGAGCATCAGTATTGGACCTAGAGCATCAGTATTAGGGCATCAGTATTAAACCTAGGGAATCCGTATTAGGGCATCAGTATTAGATCTAGGGCATCTGTACTAGGGCATCAGTATTAGACCAAGGGCATCGGTATTAGAGAATCAGTATTAGACCTAGGGCATCTGTACTAGAGCATCAGTATTGGACCTAGAGCATCAGTATTAGGGCATCAGTATTAAACCTAGGGAATCCGTATTAGGGCATCAGTATTAGACCTAGGGCATCTGTACTAGGGCATCAGTATTAGACCTAGAGCATCAGTATTAGGGCATCAGTATTAGACCAAGGGCATCGGTATTAGAGCATCAGTATTAGACCTAGGGCATCTGTACTAGAGCATCAGTAATAGATCTAGAGCATCAGTATTAGGGCATCAGTATTAAACCTAGGGAATCCGTATTAGGGCATCAATATTAGATCTAGGGTATCAGTATTAGAGCATCAGTATTAGACCTAGGGCATCTGTACTAGGGCATTAATATTAGACCAAGGGCATCTGTACTAGGGCATCAGTATTAGACCTAGGGCATCTGTACTAGAGCATCAGTATTGGACCTAGAGCATCAGTATTAGGGCATCAGTATTAAACCTAGGGAATCCGTATTAGGGCATCAGTATTAAACCTAGGGAATCCGTATTAGGGCATCAGTATTAGATCTAGGGCATCTGTACTAGGGCATCAGTATTAGACCAAGGGCATCGGTATTAGAGAATCAGTATTAGACCTAGGGCATCTGTACTAGAGCATCAGTATTGGACCTAGAGCATCAGTATTAGGGCATCAGTATTAAACCTAGGGAATCCGTATTAGGGCATCAGTATTAGACCTAGGGCATCTGTACTAGGGCATCAGTATTAGACCTAGGGCATCTGTACTAGGGCATCAGTATTAGACCTAGAGCATCAGTATTAGGGCATCAGTATTAAACCTAGGGAATCCGTATTAGGGCATCAGTATTAGATCTAGGGCATCTGTACTAGGGCATCAGTATTAGACCTAGAGCATCAGTATTAGGGCATCAGTATTAAACCTAGGGAATCCGTATTAGGGCATCAGTATTAGACCTAGGGCATCTGTACTAGGGCATCAGTATTAGACCTAGGAAATCCGTATTAAGGCATCAGTATTAGACCTAGGGCATCTGTACTAGGGCATCAGTATTAGACCTAGGGAATCCGTATTAGGGCATCAGTATTAGACCTAGGGCATCTGTACTAGGGCATCAGTATTAGACCAAGGGCATCGGTATTAGCAGCTACGCAGGTTTCTCCACATGCTTAGGAAAATAGAACATATTCCCAAAAATTTGACTATCCCAGAAATAATGGGAATGTTTGTGTGAAGGAGGTGGGGGGATATTTATATTTTCCCGGGAGCTAGACAAGACACAGAGCACTGTACCATAATGGCATTTGTAGATTAATTTTCATTCTAATGCTGCAAAATTGTAACCAACCTCCCTACTGTAGTATTGTGCCAGGGTTATCTGCATTTTTATACTTTGTAAGCAGCAGATGTACTTAAGGCTAACTTGACTATTTGTAACATTTTTACTACCAACAATTGCCTTCTTTATAATCAAGTTTCTGCTATGGGTATTTTTAACTGTTGAAGCATCAACCAGCAAAAAGCCTGTACTGTACGTCAACTCTACCTCTCCCCAATATGTCATTCCTGATCAGGATTGCCGCTGCAAACCATTATTCGCACTAGTAGTATCAGCCGCCCCTTCACCATATCATCACCTGACGTCCGTAAATTCAACTGCCAAAGGAAATAAACAAGCACATCAGCGAGATGGGAAGGTGGCCGGTATATTCCAGGTATATGGGAGATGCTGATTGGCAAGTTCTTTTGTCTTTTCATCAATTTATTTAAAACTGTTTTCAATAATGCACAACAAAGTCAAATCTTACAGATTACTTACTATACATTGGTTTTGTAAAATACATTCAGAAGCAAAATATGGGAATGAGATAAATTTATCTAATAGGAAATTACTACATATAACAATATACAGTATATTTATTGTGATTGTAAATTGGAACACAACATAGAACACAATTAATAAAGCAAAAACATTTAAAATGACATGTAACATGAAAAGTAATGGGTGTAGGTGGGGTTTTGTATTACTGAAAAAAATGTTTGGTTTTAGAAAAAAAAACATTCTAACAGGTTACAAACAGTGGAGTCTTTAATGTATATTATATTTCTAGTTGTATGGTTTTTTGAGTGCTTACTTTGTAGATTAAAAATGAGTGGAACTCAGATTAAAAAAAAGTGGATCTCAAAAATGCATGCAATATTATTTTATCTTTTAAATCAGTAGCACTGCTGCATACTTGGTCTACACCTGTTTTTGTTTTTTATAAGCATGTTTTCACCAGTACTTGTTTTATTTATGCTTACTTTTATATACACCCGTACAAGAATCAGTGACATTTTCATGAACAGAAATACACTGTAACAAACACATTCTTTCCAAAGTTCTAACCTTGCAATTGAGCTACTTATAAAGTAAACGGTGAGAAGCTGTGAGATATAAGAACACAAAGGTTCTGTATTGGTAGAAGATTGAAACGTTCAGTCATTTTGATAACAAAAGCTACTTGTACCCCTTATTGTTTTACAAAAGTCTCTTGATATTTTATTTTAGTCAGAAAATGTATACAATTACATCTTTCCTGATATTATCAGCAAAAGATTACCTGTTTAATATTTATTACCCTACATAGTCCTGGATACTTCTGAATTATGCAATAACCGGGGACATGTTTGTAGGTTGTGAGTTATTATATATTGTATATTAAACATTGTTAAACTATAATTCATAGTTGCTATACTATTTTGATGTGAAGGCATGTACAAATACCACACCTATTAATTTTGCCTTAAATGGAGTCATCTTTTAGTTATTTGCTTTAAAATACAGTGAAAAATCCTTTCCGAGGGTTTCACTTGAGTTTTGCCTCTTCAGAACATCTCTCATATAATCAACTGTAACAAGTGTATGCTCTATATACCTTGATAAGGGATGACATATTTTCATATATCTACATTTATCAGAGCTAATAAACATCAGCACTTTTTGGTGACAATCATGCCGTTTCCATGACTATGGAACCTTGCCGTGACCGGTTACTACAGTAAGTTGGATCATTTGACACAACAATCTTTTCCTCATTAGTGTAACAGAGTGTGACAGAATGTCTCAAACTGCTCCTCTGTGGTATCGCTACTACTAGCTTCCTGCTTGTCTCCATTCCCTTCCTCATGTTAGTTTACTGCCCTTGTCACATACAGACCTGTCCTCACACAATCACTCATGTGGACAGGTCAATGTATCCCACAAGACCAGCACATCTCCTACTGTTTTGAACATTCTGATAATCTGATTGGCCATGCTTTCAACATTCTGATTATCTGATTGGTTAATATACAGGACATACACTGACAAGCAAGAGATGAGATTAAATACAAATACTTTACTCACATCCTAGTCAAACACACTTTAGAAAAATGACTTATAACCAGCCAGTGGTCAGAGTCTGTTTCAAATATTCTTAGAACTTATAGTTATGTGTGAAAATATTTATTATGTATTAATTTTAGTTTTATAAAATGTTTGTATTCATGTCCAATTATATTTGGGTTTTTTTTTTGTTTTTTTTAATTTAAGGAAAATGTATCTACTATACCCAGGATCATGCTGATATATAGCGTCTAAAATATACAGTATATGCCTGTTGTAGTATGCAATTTTTTTGGGGGGTAGGGGTGTTGAGAGGAGTACAGGGTTATTTGCTCTTAAGAAATATTAAAGTAATTCTATCGTTTTCAAATAAGCATTGCCCAAGCGATTGTGTTGTGTTTCCAAAGCACAAAGTAATTTATTTTAGCAGATGTAAAATTTAACAGTTCAATACATAATTTTAATACAGTACAGCCAATACCAAAAGATAAATACATACCGCTGCGTTCGCTTGCTCTAGCTGCGCTCCCACTGGTACCAGAGAACAGTATTTCACTCCAGAATACTGTGGTAAGAGAATGACTGAAGCCAGTGGGAGTACAGCTATATTATATACACTCAGTGTTACAGAGAGAACAATGCAGATGACGTGGCTTGCTTCTATAGGTCCAGACTTTAGGTGGGTCCAGTGTAAACTGGTCATAGGCTAGTTCAAACAACCCCCTGTAAGGCTGAGGGTCAACATTCCAGATGATTCTCCCGCCCAGAAACCAGTTTAAGCTAGTCTATTTACACATTACAGTCAGTATAACTTTAAGTATTTATTCCCTAACATCACTAACTAGAGTATGCAATGTGCGATCTCTTCGGCGAAAGAACCGGACAACTGCTGATGAATAGGGGATTAAAATGATAACAGACATGACACATTTCCTATAACCTGAACCTTAAATAACACTAAAGTGTACATATAATCATAATATAAACGAATAATAAACTAAATACTATCTGCTCATAAATCACTATGGATTGGAATCATTATACATATGAAATACATAAATAACTAAATGTTGTAGTGCGAGTGTGTGCGTGCGTATTTTACCGCGTGATCGCACCATTCCACGTGTAGCGTGGCATACTGAGTGCAATCGCACGATAAAACAATATTAATCAATATACTTTCGTTCATCCAATTATACGACTTCGACAGAAATAATGTATATGTCCATTAAGGAAAGAAATATTACACCTCCTATCACAACAGCCTAATGAGTTAGGCAGCATTCAGCTCAAGTCCATTGTTTTATTATTTTAATTTTATTAATTCCCATTGAGGTTGGGTGAATCAGGGCGTGGTCTGTAGGAGTCAAGGTTTGGCCTTGGTTGGGCAGAGAAGTGGTAGTTTGTATTTCTAAATTATATATAATTTTAATTCATTATATGTTGCTAGGTATATTTGGTATTACACAACAGATTAGGAAAATAAAGAATCATGGCGACCCACCCTAAAAGGTATGAGAGCTTACTTTTTGATTCCGATGCATAGGTTCAGAACCTCTGCTCTAGATGATGGAAAACTGGACATCAGGTGTATCTTATACTAAACACGATTTAACTAAACAAGCTATCAGGACAGAGGCTAGGTCAGTGTTGGCTAACCTGCGACACTCCAGGTGTTGTGAAACTACAAATCCCAGCATGCTTTGCCAATATAAAGCAGTTTATTGCTGGAAGGGTATGCTGGGAATTGTAGTTTCACAAACACCTGGAGTGTCACAGGTTAGCCAACACTGGGCTAGGTGCATCATGCACGGATCACAAAGTCGCTAACTTTCCCAACATGAATATAATGATCCATTTATTTATACAGTGCCAATATATTCTTCAGTCTGCAGCATTGTACAATTACAATTTAATTCATATTTATAATGCAATGCTCAACTTTAGTCTTTACTTATGCATCAAACAGAGTGAAAGAGTATGTGCTTTACAAAACAAGAAGACAGAAATCTTACAGCGTTAAGTTTTCACAACTTAGGAACATGTCTTTAATATGACCAGGAACTCTAGGAAGGTGAAAAGAATGCTTCAGTTTTTTGGTGTTTTTTTCTTTATAGGTCTTGGTCAAACAGGATCACTTTACCTAATAGTTCTAGGAACCCCTCCTAGAACAGCACAGTCCTAAGCGTCAGCCTAGAGAGTGAGTAGTGCTTGCTGCCACATTGACATGCAGTGTGCGGAAGAGCTATATTGCTACGGGCTGTCAAGGTCATTGTGTGATTAAGAAATAAGATTCCTGTGCACTCGGGTAAAAGAGATGGAATAGCAGCGACCACCCGCAGTGAGCTGCACTCGGCAATCCCCAGCTGCCCGAGCAGCTGTTACTGTGGTCCTGAACTTGGTCATT
Source organism: Mixophyes fleayi (assembly GCF_038048845.1). Lineage (NCBI taxonomy): Eukaryota > Metazoa > Chordata > Amphibia > Anura > Limnodynastidae > Mixophyes > Mixophyes fleayi. The sequence goes on along the minus strand of NC_134407.1, from coordinate 28,302,276 downwards.
TTATTAAACATAAGTTCTAAAATTTCTGGCGCCTATGTATATTTCCTTCTGTCACCTTACTCATAATACCCACCGAGTCACAGCCTGAACTTCCTGGAGGTCTCAGCATCCAACAGTAACTCCCCTTAGTTATACCAACTTGGAAACATGCTAATCAGAGGCAACATTTATCTTTGCATTCTAGCTGGTCCAGTGTGCAATATGATGTAGCACATGCCCATGTGTTTCAAACTTCCATTGTCCCATAGATTGTAAGCTTGCGAGCAGGGTTCTCTTACCTCTCTGTATGTATTACCCAGTATTGTTTTATTAATGTCTGTTCCCAATTGTAAAGTGCTACGGAATTTGCTGGTGCTATATAAATAAATGATGATGATGATGACGCTACGTGTATATTAGGTTATTGGTCATTATAGATAAAAAGTGTGTGATAGATATTATTCGCCAATATGATGACTGACATACTTGCTAATATTTAAATTCATGTTAATCTCTTACCTGCAGTATTTATGGGAAGAATTGAGAATCTCTTGACAGGAGCACACTCACAGGTCACGTTTTAAGGATTTTCTTAAACATGAGCAGTCGACTGTATAGAATTGATTGACTAAAAGTGGTTAAAACCCTCAGTTTTGTCCTTGGGGATTTTAAACCTGTTTTGAGGACCCTCAGTAGAGCATATTGTCCTCTCAGGAGCACATGTGTATTCATTAGTGACTCATTCACTGTCAAAGAGCCTCATGTTTAAATTATGATTTTACACATGCTCCTATCAGGACGTCTGGAGGACAAACCTCGGTTGCCATGGTATAATAGACATAGGGGCATATTTAATAAAGCACGGTAGTGCTTTTAACGGGTCATTAAGGTCCCAGAGTGTCCTCCGCAAATTTATTAAGGGGGCATCATGGATATCTGCTGCTTTGCATTCCTCTTCGTTTTTGGGAGCAGTTACCATTCAACAGAATGGTGACTGCTCCTGGCCGCAATTTAACAAGTCCCGAAAAAACATTTTTTCGGGAACTTGTCATGTTAATGTACGCCAGCTGAAGCTGGCGTACATCATCCGAATTGAAGAAATCTAATGCTGTCAGCTCTGCTCCGGAGAGCAGAGCTGGACAGCGCATGTGTGGAGGGATCACATGATCCCTCCCTGTCACTCAGCGCTCTCTCTCTGCAACTATCGTTGCAGAGACAGAGAGGGGATCTGTGTGCGCATGTCCAGTTCTTGGAACTGGACATGCGCAATTGAAGAGTGAAGAGAAGACCTGAAGACAGCGCTTCCGAAGAGGGGGGTAAGTATGATTTTTTTTATCACTGAAACAGCAGTTTTTCGGAACTGCTGTTTCTGTGCAGGGCTGTACATAAATGTGAGAAGTAGTTCAATCCTTATCATTGCGATAAGGATTGAAAACTACTTTTCACTTTATGTGAATATTGATAAATGTGCCCCATAGGATACTACAACTTACGATATAACATGATCAGTGATCATTTTACAGTTCTAGTGTAAATACAATAATTCACTAAATGTTAACTTTACGCAGCATAAGTACATATACATCACATGGCGTATTAAAAACTTGGATTAAAAGAGGTTTTTATTATTTTATGTGAATTTATAAATATATATAGTTTTATATATTTATAGTTAATTATCCCTCTACTGCAATGTTCTCCCCATAGGAGTCAATGGCTGACGCCGTCTTCAGATGCCGTTAGCCATTAGGCTTTTGCGTTCAAAGAGACAGGAGCCGCAGCAAATATCACAGATATTTGCTACAATGTTCCAGTTATAAACTGATAAGATCCTTCAAAATCTCCCGAAAATAGATTTTAAACAAAAATGATCATAATAATAATAGACCACTGTGTCTCTGGAACTTTGCACCTCTTCGAAATAGACTTCCACCGCAAAACCTGTTCCACCGCAAAACCTGATCCGTGTGAATTATCACCACACTTTCGCTCACCTCTAGTATAAAGCCTATTAACCCATAAGCACTTGGTACATTTTTAACACACTCTAGTGCTTTGTGTATCAGAAATCCTCTGCCTCAATAATCGACTCACTTAGCTGTGTGGTCCTCTACAAGAGCAAATGTCTTGTAGTTTTAAATGCCTTACAGCAATTTACTAAAAGCATCTGCTAGTAAGCTGTCAATAAAGGTATCTGCTTGTCTCCAGTGGTACTAGCCTGAATAGTGATCAGCTATTTACAAAGATGATGGCTTTTGCCGTAATGCCCAGTAATGCTTTAGGGGGATTTAAATAGCTTCCATATTCAAGCTGTGTATACCTTCTTATCTGGTTTACCTTCCCGGTGTCCTGTAATATAGCAAATGCTGTTCCCGTAGGATTTAACACAGAAGAGATCCATTGAAAAGATGAATTCCCTCCCCTCCTCTACGCCCCAGCAAGACATAATGCCGTACTATTTTTGGTTCACAAGGAAAGGGCCTCCCTTTGAAAGCAGCAGGCTGTACATTTTTTAAATGACATCACTTGGCATTCTATGCTGTGCGAGCTTGATATTTACATGGCAATGCATGTAGCACTTGTCTTTGCTCTCAGTGCAAGGCGGTGGGATAATCCCCATCACACAGCACAGCTGTAGTCTTCCCACTGCAGACCCACACACTCGCAGCTTACAGATAAAGCTGCAGGTTTGCTCGCAGCAAAGCCAGTGGCTGCAGAGAGGAGGACAGCACAGGGAAGAGCAGAGGTCCTTGTTCTGGCCTTAAAGAGCACAGCAGCTGTTCATGGTTTGGGATATCCGTCTTACGGGCTGCAATCAGAGAATACCTGGAGGATGGAGAATGGCAGAGGACCACATAGAAGATTCGCTGTTTTCTTTTGCATCTCAGTTGTGCTTCTACTGATGAGTGAGGTTGAAGGGAGAAAACCGAGCAAGTCAAAATGCCCAACCTGGTGTACTTGTACCAAAGACAATGCCTTATGTGAAAACGCCAAGACTATCCCTCGCACCTTCCTTCCTGATGTTATCTCACTGTAAGGGCTGTAAGCAATTTATTCTTTTACAGTACAGGTCTATAGTCTGAGCATCAGTCTATATTTTCATGTTTGTTACCTTAGACTGTATATCGCATATTAATAATTATGTTATCATTGCTTTTATTTACTATGCATTGAAATATCCTGATATGTAATTGGAATCTTCATTTTCCGGGAGGCAGCCATCAAATAAACAGGATTGCATTTTATAGAGCTTAGTGATATAAATTGTTATCGGCATAACACTTTATAAAATCTTTTCTTTCCCCCCCTGCTGTTTATGCAGTTTGTATATATTATATATATTTTTTTGCAGGTCCTTTGTGAGATCTGAATTTACAGAGATCCCAGAGGGGAGTTTTTTACACATCCCATCCCTGCAGCTCCTGTAAGCAAGCTTTATTTCATAACCTAAGGCTGCATGTGTGTTAGAGTGTATGCGGATACAGTGTATTGTGTGACCGCTGCCACCTGTTTAAGGTGCACTCATTTCTCTGTAGAAAAATTCACTGCTGCAAAGTGGCCGATACCCTGACCGCTCATGTAATTAATGGCAGATATAATTAAATTGAGTGCATCGGCTACACAGTGTTTGCAGCTCCCTAGACTGGGGGAGAAGGTGCTGTGATATCCAATGGTTTAGCTGGTGATGGTGGGATAGTCTGAGCAATGCAGTATATATATATATATATATATATATATAATATATATATATATATATATATATATCCGCTGCTCTCTGAATCTTCATTGCCGTCTCCTTTTATAAAGCTTCTTAGACCTGTTCATGATTATTTTTCAATAGCACCAGATGTATTACATTTAGCAAGCCCCATGCATGTGTCTGTGTTTCTAGGCATTTGTGAAGACTTGTTCCTGCATCCACTATGCAGTTCTGTGTAGCTGGATTGAAAGAGAAATGACTTTGGTCATATACCTCCCAGCATATCAAGCAGTCAAACAGAGAGACATCCTAGCAACATGAGCTAGGATTTTGGTTGGCATATTTGGTAGCTTGTGTTCAAATTGGTCACAACATTGTAACATGCGTGACCTCATTTTACACAATCACATTGCACTGGGAGCTGTTTGTTCAACCCAACCCTAGTGTGGTCCTTCCCAAGTCCAGTCATTTGGCAACCAGATTGTGGTCAGCATTGGGATTAATGTTGGGAGATCCAGAATTTAGCAGTGTATTAACCATATGCCCAAACATGTCTTTATTGTAGAGAAGTGTAGTGAAGATATAGACTCACATAAAACATGGCTCCCAACTGTCCCCAATTTCCAGAGACGGTGCCAGGTTTCAAATGTTTGTGCCTCGTTTAGAGATCCCTGTTTTTTTTACATTGGACAATGCTACAGAACATTCCTCTTATACTGTGTGTGGGGCAATTCAACTGTGGGCAAAGTCCCTGCCGAGCTTAGATAGATCTGTGCTCCTCTGTGTATTATGGTAAGTAATACATACACGGTGCAAGTTAAAAACAGCGATGTTTTAGTTATGTAACATCCCGCAATGCCTCATCATACGAGGCTCCAACGGGATTTCCCACACAACTAACTTCTCCCCTCTATATTGGAATTCTCACCATCTATTCTAATCCTATTTTCTATATAAGTTAGTAATTACATAAGGACAGTATTTAAATACCTATAAATTAACCATGCACAGTAAACATGCTTTATGGACATTGTAGTACCTACCTAGTACCAAGCATGATGTGTAGTGCCCAAATAGTACCATGCATGATGTGTAGTACCTACCTAGTACCAAGCATGATGTGTAGTGCCCAAATAGTACCATGCATGATGTGTAGTGCCCATGTAGTACCATGCATAATGAGTAGTACCCAAATAGTACCATGCATGATGTGTAGTGCCCGCTTAGTACCATGCATGATGTGTAGTGCCCACGTAGTACCATGAATGATGTGTAGTGCCCACGTAGTACCATGCATAATGAGTAGTACCCAAATAGTACCATGCATGATGTGTAGTGCCCGATTAGTAACATGTATGATGTGTAGTGCCCACGTAGTACCATGCATGATGTGTAGTGCCTGCTTAGCACCATGCATGATGTGTTTAGATGAACCTGACCAGCAGTAAACAGATTTTATTAATGTGTGAGCAACAAGGCATGAACAAATCTTACTACTCAAAACCACAAACCCACAAAGCAATACAATGTGCAATCAAAGAGGCAACTAAGTGAAAGATATGCTAGGGGGTCAATGAATATTTGTTTAAATATCATGATGTTAATTATGAGACATACAGATAAACACTTGGGAGGCATGTATGCTGATAATGGCTTCATTCCACAACCAACTCAATATCCTAACCTGATACCAATGAAATGATTTGCTAGAATGCAGTGCCGGGGCGAAGTAGAACATACTACAAAGACATAAACGACCAACAGGCAAAACACAGGGCATTCAAGAAGTATAATTCTGTACATAAGATGCAATAGGTAAGGTAAATAACAAGCAATTGCTGTAAAGAACCCACAAGAGATATGATACAAGGAAGCACAGTTGGACAAGGTGCTAGTAGACAAGAGAGGAGGAAAGAGGTCCCTGCTCATGAGAACTCACAATCGAATTGTTTCCTGAGTGCTGGAAATCCCAGACAGGTGCGGACAAAGTTGAACACTAACACCGAAACACGTATCACATAGATGAAGTCCGAGCTAACACATCGTCTGGTAAAAAACCAAACGTCCGTCTCTAGTAAAATGATTAAAACTCAGGTAAGTCGGCGACAGTGAACTCACCCATTTCACGATTCCCAGTCACAGACGGCAGAGTTCAAATAGGCTCATTAATGAAATGAATACAGTATATTGCAGCTATTGCGTAACACTTATGTGAGTACCTGTTGTGCATCTTTTTATCAAATAACCTTAATATAAATCTTGAATGCAACTAGTGCTGATATCCAAAGAACGGAGGACACCCGTCAGTCACCATTCTGTCAATCGTTTTATCGCTCAGATATCGGCTCCATAATTGTATGTGTGTGGGGACAGAAACCTTAATTACCTGAGCCCCTCTTTCCTGTTTTCTTTACAAGAGTTAGAGCTCCGGTAGACTGTACGTAAAGATGAATGCTGGGGCTAAGCTTTTTCATTCCATCCACACAAAAGAATCCGAGCACCTGGAACCAATTGCAGTGAGCTAATGCATTTTAAGTAGATGAGAAAATTGCAGTTAGATGGATCCAGAAGTTATACTAACATCACATGATGAACATAATATATGGATCCTTGACTATGAGGAATATTACTGAGCATAACTGAATAAAAGCAACTTTTAAAGTCTTCATAAATATTACTTCACAAATTCCACCTATCCATAGGTTTAATATGAATATAAGAAGCATGAACTGCTTGTACTGCTGATGATACATGTATAACCAAGAACTATGGGTATTGCCATATTAGGAAGAGAGTTGTATAAAACAAAAAGTCTATAATGCATAAAATCTCTGTAGATAGAAATAGACACCGGAGGGCTGATAGAGAGTGAGTACTACACCAGTTTGTGTAGCGTATCTAGGTCTGTGCACGCTCAGAAAGTGTGCATATGTGCCTGTGTAGATTTGATTGTGCCACTTACGCCAGCCTGCGCCTGGAGAGGTGGAATGAGGGCATTCTAACATAGGCAGAGTACAGTAAGGGCATGTTTGATGGAGACCTGGGGGTAAATTTATCAAGCTGGGGGTTTGAAAAAGTAGGGATGTTGCCTATAGCAACCAATCAGATTCTATTTATCATTTATTTAGTACATTCTACAAAATGACAGCTAGAAACTGATTGGTTGCTCTAGGCAACAACTCCACTTTTTCAAACTTGATAAATTTACCCCTGGGAAACAGACGCATATATTCCTTAGAAAGCCATATTATTTGCAGGTGGACAGGGGAAGGTTTAAATAGCAGAAGATGTTGACGCTGATTGGCCGTTTGCCACTTGTGATTGGCTATTGGCTATTTGCCACTTGTGATTGGCTATTTGCCACTGAAGCTAATTGGTGCTTCCTTATCGCTCGGGCATACATTATACTTTTGCATTTGTATTTAAGCAAAAGGGTGTTTTTTTGTACATAAATAAAAGTTTTTTTTATTGATGCATATTAGTGACTGGGTTTGTTGCACATAAAACAAACGTATAAATACATGGGCGTAAGTTGCACGAAAGTGTCTGTGACATGTGCCCTATGTAAGTTGACCTGCATGGATCATAAGATGCGTATGAATACGCTATTTTTATGTCCGTTTTTTAGCATAAATTACAGCCCTTTTGTGGCCCACTTTCCATCAGGCCCAATGCCACTTACTAGCTGAAGAGTTAAGAAATGCAAAGAAAAATTGTAACCCTGATGTAGAACAATCAGTAATAAGTTTCTTAATTTATGCTAAAGTGTTTATATAAAGTGAACTAAAGTAAGTGTATTTTATTTTAGCTAACAATTAAAACCTGCCATTACAACCTGTTATTAAGATAGTTTCAGGTATTTTCTTTTAAAGTAAATGAACAATCCTGCATAGATTTTTTTTTTTTTAAAACTGCAAATTTTGTACCTCTATAGGACGAAGCTGATCAGTCATTTTCCTTGACGTTCTCTATAAGTCAGTGATCATTTTGCAAAATAACTGTGGGGGAGATTTATATGGCTGTCACTGCTAAATAAAGTGTCTCTCTTCTGAGCCAGTCAGTCAAGAAGCTCCTTTCTGTTCACATGATAGTAGAGAAAGGAGGTGGGGTATGGTTTAATGCTATGAAGGTTCCAAAGCCATTGCATGACACTTCACAAACAATTAAAAAAATTACACATAACGTATAGCAGCTATCCAGAGCCATTTATGTTTCAATAAAAACAAAACCCTCATTTTTAGATGGGATTGCAGCTTTAATTTCTGATTACGATTTGTTATGTATTTCTTTGCATACTTTTATAACCTTTATTTTGTTAGGAATTTTCAGATTATTGGATAGAACATTTTTATATTGTCATTATTTCTACAGTTTCCCATGAGCATGCTAACATAGAGAATGAATGTGTTATTCTTGTAATAGGATTACTAATTCTGCTAACATGCAGTTTGGCAAAACACATAAAAATAACAGCGTGTTGAGTTCATGATGAGTAGTACTGCAGGAGTCACATGACCGAACCCCATCTTCTACTACCTCATCTCCCATGATTCTCTAGGCTCAAAGCCTGAATTACAAATGGCTACTTGCAGGGTTGTTGGGTGGAAGCTGATTGACAGAACTGTGACACAGAGCCATTTCTATTTCAGTATCTCCGAAACAACAGGGATACCAGGCATGAAGCACTTGTGGTACTATTATTTGGGAGCAAGAGAATCCGGGTAGCTGAAAAATATTCAGTAGAGTTTTCCCATTAATAATGTGTGATGTTATGTAGAAGGAAATGTCTGTTTCTAATTTAAAGCATTTAAGGATGTTGCATATGGGGATTATGAAACAGTAGAGTCAAATGTATATTTAGTAGTTGCAGAAGGATAGAGGTGCGGCTATGCAGATGTTCTGCATAAAATGGGTGTGGCTAGCGGATGTGGGGAACATATGGTTCTGTGTTACAGGCTCCATCTGTTTAAATAAGACAAAAATATAAGTTGGAAAGTGCTAAAATGCTATTGAAATCATGTATTACTTTCACTGTAAAAAAAATGCAATAGTGTGCTACAAAAGGATGTTTGGTGTACACACATCTAGCAAAAATAAATAACAACATAATTTATTAGTTTAGATCGACCAAAATATGTAAGCTCACAGCCCAGCTGTATTTATATATTGTACCTGTGGTGCTGAACTCTGAACTATAGATTATAACAGGGGCAAACGCAGGATTTTTAAGTTGTAGGGGGGAACCCCCCTCCCCCCCCCCCCCCCCCCCCAAAAAAAAATGAGAGAGAGAGCGCAGCAGCTCTATTTCGGCGATTCTGAATTGGACAGAAGCCGCGGCGCTGTCAATGAAACATCCGCGGCAGAGCTGTATTGTAGTACAATACAGCACTGCCGCAGACGCTTCTTTGACAGCGCCGCTGCTGCTGTACAGTGCCGTTCGATCGCGGAAGGAAGGGGTTTCTGGAGAACCAAAAACCCCCCTGCTTGTGCCCCTGTATAATGTGTATAAAGGAGCGGTCACTTGATCGCTGGGTCCCCTCCCCAAAAAAATATTTTGCCATGGCTCCAGTGACTGCTAGTCACAGTCCTGATGGTGCATAACATTAATGTATAGCTGACCCCCCCATTAAAATACATGTGTGATATGCACCAGCTTTTCTCCTCCTCCCCTAATTTTCAATAAATGATTGCTTGCATTTATTCTAATATCCTAGCCAGCATATAAAGGGTTATTGGGTGTAGTGCAGCGTTGAAACCAACCCTTTTGTAACAGGTTGTTGAAATATTGCCTTTTTGACATAGGTTCAATTTAAAATGTACGAGTCGCCTACACACACTATGGAAGCAGAAATTTTTCAGGTCTCAGTAATATCACTGGTTCCTAGTTAATCCAATATGTGGACCATTGGTGAACTAGACATTTCTTGTCTCATGCCTCAATGGTGTTACTAGATCCTAGTGAAGTGATGTATTCTCATGAATATTGGGGTAGCCAGCAAATTGAGGAGCACAGTTAGGTGGATCGGAGCATGTGTAGGTGTCACCAGGATGGTTTGGACACTGACGAGCCAGAAAAGACTCTCCTCAGATGCTGTAGGACATCTCTGGTGGAGTTCTGCAGCGTATAATGGCAGCTTGAGGTTAATCACTAAGCAGTTAGTGTTATTTTATTTCTATAGAGCTGCGTTAGTTTCAACATGGTCAGCTGAGCCTGCACACAAATTCGCAAACGGCAAATGTCGTACGCTATTGTCCCTAAAGACGTTTATAAGAATTCAATAAATTGTCTCACTAACCTATATACAGATTAAGGATTGAAGCTGATACATTCACTTTAAATGTGTCCAGCTTGTAAAGCGAGTCTATTCTATTAATATCTTTTAAAGGTTTACATATAATCGTCTTGTTATGTAAATTCCATACAAATCATTATGTACAATGTGCTGTGACTTTGGGATAACATTTACAGACTGTTGCTAGGGAGCTGCAGAAGTGATTTGAAAACACTTCAGGAACAGAAAGAAAACGCTGTGCAGCCCATAACAATGGCTATATATCTTGTGGCTTTCCCTACATCTACCCCTGGAAATCTACATAATGGAACACTTAGGGCTAGATTTACTAAACTGCGGGTTTGGAAAAGTGGAGATGTTGCCTATAGCAACCAATCAGATCCTAGCTTTTATTTATTTAGTGCATTCTATAAAATGACAGCTAGAATCTGGTTGCTATAGGCAACATCTCCACTTTTTCAAACCCGCAGTTTAGTAAATATACCCCCATGTCTTCTTTCTTCTCTCCTACGTTAAGCTGTCCATAACAGAAGAAGAAAAGATGGAAAAATCTAATGCCCATATACACACCCAAGGATTTTGTAAGAGTTTTATGTCGACAAACTAAAGTAAATTATTTATTTTGCTCTTCTTTTGTCCTCCCAAGAAGTCACTTACATGATTGCGTTAAAGCCCAGTAATAAAAATAATAGCTTAGAACTGTCTTAGTGTAATAAGATCCACATAATGTACTCAGCTGTCTGCTTTCTAACACTTTTCTGGTTAGTGTGTGCTAGAAAATGTGTAATGACTCTGTAATGATGAGGATAGAGTTTAGCAGGGTTAACAGGGGTAGTGTAGACTAAACTTCACCTGCTGTATAGATCGTCAGCATCATCGTTTATTTATACGAGTGCTGGGCGGTTGGTATAACAAATCATCCAAAAAAAAAGAAATCATATGGAGAAACAGAAAAAGGACATACAAAGATGACGGAGAAGGTTCAGACATGTGACAGAGGGTAGAAAGGGCCTTGATGGTAATAGCTACTGTAGAGTTACTAAACAGTAGCTTGTGATGTCTCTTTCTTGCATATATTTTCTAGCCAGTGTTTAAAGGTAGATGTATTTGTGATATGTCCATAATCAATGCACAACTTTCCAATGGTGCTTAACTATTGTTCATGCCTGCTAAACATGAAATAAAGAACCATTTTCATTATGCAACTCATTACTAATTTATTTCACCCAATGTCTTCCATTCCTCCACCTCACGTGCCTGGGCTAGGACAGTTTACCAAACTTTTATAGTAGTTGTTTTATGAAAAGAATTCTGGTTAATCAGAGTTCTTTTGAGGAAGCAAATGATTTCAGTCTGCATATTGGAAGTATGGCAGATCCTAGTAAGGAGACAACATAATGCAACAATTGTGAATAACTTAAACCTCCTGCTGGGGTATATCTTTCTTCTAGGAGGTTGTCTGCTCTGAAAAGCCCCTGTGAAAATCTGTGGGTCTAATCATGATTATGTCATAATGGAATTAATGGGGGTTTTTCTAGGCCATTTCTAATTCTGGTTCATGGACATAATATCAGAGAATGCTTAAGATTCTAATTCATGGACATAATACCAGAGAATGCTCCTGTGCCCTCTGGAACTCCAGATCAATCCGTAACAAACTGCCGGCTATCCATGACCTCTTCATCTCCAACTCTCATAACCTCCTTGCTATCACCGAAACCTGGCTCTCTTCTGCTGACACTGCTTCCCCTGCCGCTCTCTCCCATGGTGGCTTTTCCTTTACCCACTCCACCAGACCGAATGTCCGTCCAGGTGAGGGAGAGGGACTCCTCCTATCCCCTAACTGCACTATTCGGGTCATTCCCTCTGAGCCTTCCCTCTCTTTCTCCTCTTTTCTCCTCCATTCTATCTGCCTCTTCTCCCCCATTCACCTCTGTGTCTCATTCTTATATCGCCCTCCGGGCCCCACTTCCCTCTTTCTCAACAACTTTGTACCCTGGCTTCCAAATTACCTTTCCTCTGACCTCCCCTCCATCATACTTGGAGACTTTAATATGCCTATTGATCTCCCCTTTGACCCTGCCTCCATCAAACTTCTCGCCCTTTCTTCCTCCCTTGGCCTCACTCAGTGGACATCCTCCCCCCACCCACTGCCTTGGTCACTCCCTTGACCTTGTCTACTCTCATCTATGTGATCTCTCTCACTTCTCCAACTCTCCCTTCCCACTCTCTGACCACCATCTACTCTCCTTCAATCTGTCAACTTCCCCTGCTTCCCCCTGCCTAAAACTGCCCTCACTAGGCGCAATCTTGACGCTGTTGACCCTACTTCTTTTTCCTCCTCTCTTGAAACTCTACTCTTCCCTCTTTCCTCCCTGGTCTGCCCTGACCAAGCCACCTCTCTCTATAACCACTCTCTCACCACTGCCTTGGACGCTGTCGCCCCTGCCACTTCTGTCCACCGCCGCCACTTATTTCCCCAACCCTGGCACTCCAATTGCACCCACTTCCTCCAGAAGTGCACTCGTGCTGCTGAACGCCTCTGGAGGAAATCCCTGGCTGACTTCCTTCATTTTGAGTTCATCCTCTCCTCCTACTGCTCCGCCCTCTCCCTTGCTACACAATCTTTCTTTAAGTTCCTCAGTCCACTAATCCCCGCCGCCTCTTTGCCACGTTCACCTCTCTCCTCACCACCCCCCTCCTCCTATCCCAATCTCCCTCTCTGCCTCAGATTTTTCCTCCTTTTTCTCCTCCAAAATTGAGGCTATTGGACTTGACATCTCCTCCTCCCTTTCTTCTCCTGCCTCTCTCTTCGCTTCTCCCTCCTCCTACAACCCACCCTGGTGCTCCTTCCACCCTAATACGGGTGAAGAAGTCCACTCCCTCATTCTTTCCTCCTCCCCCGTCTACATGCCACCTGGATCCCATCCCCTCTCACTTCTCCCCCACTCCCTGTGCTTATTTAGCTCATCTCTTCAACCTGACTCTCTCCACTGACATTGTCCCCTCCTCCTTCAAACATGCCCTTTTCTCTCCCATTCTAAAAAAACCTAATCTTGATCCCACCTCACTCGCGAACTACCGTCCCATTTCACTACGCCCCTATGCCTCTAAAATTCTTGAGCTTATTGTCTGCATCAGTGGAAAGACAAATATGCAGGAAAGAGTGGAAATCCGCCAATCTTCCCTCCCTGTTTGCTTTTATACATTGACCCCAATGTCCTTTCTCAAGTTCTGTGGAGATGGCCGACTGGTAACTGGCCATTCCTTCTTTAAATGCAATGATGGTTTTACACACGTACATCAGGCATCAGGTATTGGACGAAATAAACTATGTGAGTGCTTCTGCAAGTCCATCTCTTTATAATGGGAATTTTAATTCCAGAGTGTGGATAGTAAAAATGTTCTTCAACAATTAGTCCATGCACATAATGCATTTAAACCATTCAATATTGTTTGGGGCGATTGTTTCAAAGTACTGGATTCGTTTTCACCATTAGGTCGCTCAAATTGGTTGGCCTCCGATGACAAATCAGTGGTCTATGTTTAATGTCTTTTGGTAACATGGAATGTGGTAGCAATCGATTCTATTGTGATGGATTAAATTATTTCCCATTGTCTTGTGTCTGTTTTCAGCAATAGTAATTTTGGTTGGCTATATGTGAGTGCCCTTGACCTTTCTTGGAATTCATATATCATATCATCAATTTGCTTTATAGCAGTGTCTTATTCACATGTATTTCTCAAGCGCTTCAATATCTGAGAGTATGGTATAAGTTGGACGTTATGTTGGGGTGAAACAACTGTGCAAAAAAGTATAACAATCTGATTGTTTTACATAGTTTGTGGTCCTGTATAAGTCCTAATAGCAGTCAGATTAGGGAAGTGTACATTATTACAGTCACATTCAGACACAAATCTAACTGCTGTGATTCAGTTCAGAAACTAATGGGTATATTTACTAAACTGTGGGTTTAAAAAATTGGAGATGTTGCTTATAGCAACCAATCAGATTTTAGTTACCTGGATGAATCTGGATGCTATAGGCAACATCTCCCCTTTTTCAAACCCACAGTTTAGTAAATATACCCCTAAGTCTTTAAGGGACCCGTCAAATACAAAATTGTCAATTAAGTGACAAGGACAAATCAACCTGTCGGAAAATGTAGGAAATATGTGCGAGTTTCCTTGTTCAGTTATGCCCTGGATGGCAGATTATGGAAGTATATTTGGGTCCATTACTGCTCCTGTAAGATATTGACAGTATGAATTCTTGAACTTGAAGACATTTAAGGTCAAGCTTATTTCCAAAAGAAAAATCAAGAAATCAATAAGCAGCACATTAGGATAGGCTACAGTAAGTGATAATTGCTTTTTAGTGTTTTGCACTCTCTTAATAATTGGGATAATCTTGTACAGTGATTGTACAGCTATGGTTATAAGCATTACATCTTTTGGTGATGGACCAATCATGTTGATTTTCCAAAAATCAGTGGTGCCCTTGATATATGTGATAGTTATAAATGGGTACAAAATGTAATCAGTATACTGCAAGATAGGATATTTTAGAGATTCTCTGGCAGAAATGATGGATCTACCGTCGGCATTGTGTATCCATAGCATATTGGATTTCCTCATCTCAATCATATGCAATTCTCATATTCCCATTATTCATGATTTCAAATAGTGAGCAAACTTTTATTATTATGTATTTAACTCTTATATTATTATTGTTTCTGTGCATCTGCTACATAAACATTCTGTGTTTGTTGCTGCAAAAGTTTCTTTACATCATGTGTGAACCACATCACGAATGTGCAACATGGGAAATGCAGGAGAAGGGTATATAGGCGTGTTTTATGCATTGTGGGTTATATTAAAAAGTTCCCTATTAGTGAACTCAAATGTGGCTCCTACAAGAAAATTCTCACATTACTATATATATTAACAAAAACATTGGGCAGGTATGTTTGTGCCTGGATTCTGACCTACTTGTTTTAAAAACACCAGGAAACTGTCTGTCTGTGTTTAAATGGCTTGATAAGGGCTTTTGGCCTTTGGTAAACACTGGTTCCTGGGGTTATGGATGGAGAGCGGGCTGTATCCTTTAGGCCCCATTTCGGGTCTCCAGCCAGAGGATAGGCTAATTAGTACGTGCACCTGTGTAAGGGTGTTTAAAAGCAATCAAGCTAGAGATCCTCTCTGCTCGGCCCGAGGGATGGGTCTGCAGAGTCTCTATAAGAGAAAACCTAATATTTGATGTGAGTAAACTCTATGTGCTGGTACTTCAAATGTTCCTTTTATAGTTTGACAGCCAGGAACCACTTGTGTTTAGTTAGTGCTGGACAGGCAAAGTGTTTATTTTGAAGTTAATATTTAATATGTATATATATATATATATATATATATATATATATATATATATATATATTAATATATACATATACATATATTTAATAAATATATATCATCATCATCACCATTTATTTAGATAGCGCCACTGATTCCGCAGCGTTGTACAGAGAGCTCATTCACATCAATACCTGCCCCATTGGAGCTTACAGTCTAAATTCCCTAACATACACACAGACGACAGAGAGACAGACAGAGAGAGAGAGAGAGACTAGGGTCAATTTTGATATATATATATATATATATATATAAAACAAAATAAGTAGGAGGGGGCGCCACATAGTATAATACTGTATTCAACAATACAGATAGGTGTACCGCAAGCCAGAATTTAAATCACCAAGTGGACATAGGCACTCAGGTATTAGAAGTGAATCAGTAAGGATAAAAACACACAGAGGAGGAAATATTTCCAAGACCACCAACACCATACCAATATGCGTACCAGATAAAAGAACTTTAAAGCTTATCTGTAGGTATAGTCGGTCCCTTC
This sequence comes from Mixophyes fleayi, assembly GCF_038048845.1. Classification (NCBI taxonomy): domain Eukaryota; kingdom Metazoa; phylum Chordata; class Amphibia; order Anura; family Limnodynastidae; genus Mixophyes; species Mixophyes fleayi. The sequence goes on along the minus strand of NC_134407.1, from coordinate 28,286,399 downwards.
ATAGATTAGAGTAGCTTTGATTCCCCTTCAGGTTGGTGAAGTGTTATTCTCAACACTTACAGGAGCATGAATAGGCACTTCATATATCCTCAGTGGTAGCCACATTTATATAAAAGAAAAAAGGGGGAAGGCTCTCATAGTGTAATACCATATGGTTACACATTTATTGCAGAGTAAAATACAGATGTACACTTACATTAAAAAATTAAGATATATGCTTATCTGGGTATCTTTGAGCTGGAACAGGACAGCAGGATTCAGTAACTATCACGCTACCACATTGCCAAAGATCCAGATCACTGAGTCCTTAGGAAATAATCCTCAGCCAAGTTCAACACAGAATGCGCTGCCACGTTAGCTTGCACACCTCCCATCCGCTGATACAAACACCAGCATCTTGTCCTGCCATCTTGTCTCTTTTATATAAATGTGGCTACCACTGAGGATATATGAAGTGCCTATTCATGCTCCTGTAAGTGTTGAGAATAACACTTCACCAACCTGAAGGGGAATCAAAGCTACTCTAATCTATGAAGGGACCGACTATACCTACAGATAAGCTTTAAAGTTCTTTTATCTGGTACGCATATTGGTATGGTGCTGGTGGTCTTGGAAATATTTCCTCCTCTGTGTGTTTTTATCCTTACTGATTCACTTCTAATACCTGAGTGCCTATGTCCACTTGGTGATTTAAATTCTGGCTTGCGGTACACCTATCTGTATTGTTGAATACAGTATTATACTATGTGGCGCCCCCTCCTACTTATTTTGTTTTAGATTATTCCAGTCCACCAACTGGCTTTGTGGGAACTTTGGCAGCCTCCTGAACATAGGATATCCACTTCTTCCAAAGGACAATATTTGAATTGGAACTTGTTTATCTTCTCAGAGTTACGCGCTGTACTATCTATTGTATTTGTTTATATATATATATATATATATATATATATATATACACATATATATATATATATACACACATTTATTTAATATGTATATGTATACATATACATATATATATATATATATATATATATATATTTATTTATTTAATATATATGTGTGTGGTATGTATATGTATACATGTATATATATGTATATGTATATATATATATATATATATATATATATATATATATATATATAAATATGTGTGTGTATGTATGTGTGTATATATATATATATAAATAATATATATATATTTATTCAACATATATATATTTATTTAATATGTATGTATATATGTATGTCTATATGTATGTATATATATATTTAATATATATATCATAATATATGTGTGTATATATATATATATATATATATATATATATATATAAAAATTAATTTAATATATATAATTAATATATATATTTAATATATTCATTATATTACCGGCATCACTAAACCCACTTCGGGTGACCTAGACTGTATGACTGGGAGAGCGTGATACTTTTCTCTGGCGCAATTCCTTAATAACTTGCTCTACTGAAGAGTCATTGTGCATGATTGCTGACTGTTTTGGAAGTACGACAACTTTTCGTTTTATAAGAAGGGGGTAATTTAAAATGTTTTATAAAACAAAAGATTTTTTTTTTTTATTATTATTATTTTTTTTATCATGACTAGAATGTTCGTATAGCCTGCAATTGTCTCTGTTATTGTTTACAGGGAGTTAGAGTTAAAGATGCTATGGTCACCAATAGCAACAGTGCCACCATGAGGCTATTATTATAAGAAACTACTATTCAGATTTTAGAACCATGCAATAATTCTACAAGAGGGAGAGACACCCTGTCACTGTGGCACCTACAAAAATGATGCCCCGTCATGACCTTTGCTAGTCACCAAATAGCTTATTTGATAATTTTGAAACTGGTTAATAAAGCGTTACATATCACAGCTCTGCCCCCAGCCTAGTCAGTGCTGATAGGGTACACAAGTCAAAATTCTGCCATAACAACTTTCCCAATGCATGGTACGTGATAAGCTGTTCTTACGTGTCTGCATGTTCCCTACATAACAAATTGCTTATGCATTTCACCCCAGCAATTTAATAACAAACTCTAAAATATTAAAAATACAAGATTTTAATAGAAAAGTACTGTATAGTTGTTCATCTAAGGGACTGCTCACTGTGTAAATGATGGTACTCTAGTTACTATGTATACCACTGTTGCAGAGACACATCCCTGTTACAATACCTTTGACTATGTTTTTATGTTTAATTTATTTTGTGTAGCTTTTAGTAAACATGCATGCCAAAAATACATCCTGTTGCCAAGTCTAATAAGTGTATTAGATGTGATATTTGGTACAGTCTGATTGGCCACATCATATGCCATTGATCAATCTCCGATCCCAAAAACCGTATAGACCTGGCAACAGCAAGTAGAATATAAATTGACAGTACCAGCTGAACTAGCAATGAAAGCGCCTCTTCCAAACTTGTGATTCACCCATATTAAGCGATGTAACGTGTGTTCTAATGCCTGCTTTTAACATGATCTTCCCTATAACACATTGTTTGACTATAAACGCCTTTTTTTAAACAGACTCATTTATTCATTCTTAAACAAACCACTTTCTCTTCCTTGTCCTAATTTTTATGTGTTATACTTATGCAGACTGTTCACTTCAAACACTTTTGATGCAATCAGAGATGATGCATTTACTGGTCTTCCTCACCTAGAGTACTTGTAAGTATAAGCACCAAGCCATTACCATCATTATAACTCATATATACAGCACTATTTGCCAAAATGAGCAGCAGGACTGCATCCACTTTTCATGTCTTATTCATTACTGCTCGTTAATTTTTGATGTGGAGCATAATCATATCTGTAACCATTCACAATGAAATACAGAGGTTGGCATTGTAGCTGTACTCTACAATTTCATGCCTATGTCGTGCCCCGTATAGACGATTACAGTGCTCTTATTTGAGTTATGTAGCTGATATTGGTGAGTTCATAGTGAGACGCATGACCCATCCCATTCTGCTTGTTGCATGTCCTTCTACTTATATTTTGCAGTGCCCTTTCACATCGTTAAAAAAAGCTTTTTTTTTATCTTAATTAAATAATGTGCACCTTAAATAATGATATAATGTATCTAACATCCATATAACTATTTGAAAGAAAACAAAAAAAATTGATTTTAAAATACTTTAAATTCAGTAACTCTCAAATCATCAATCACCAGATTAGAGTTTGAGGCCTGATATTCATGTTTTCCTTTAGTGCTGCAATTATTACATCCAACATTGCATTAACCCATTATTGTAAATGTGTGTGTGTGTGTGTGTGTGTTTGGGGAGGGGTATTACTGTACTGTTAGCCTGGGGGCCAAGCAGAACTAAATTTTGCCAGCCCTCTCCCACCAGAAGTCTTGCCAATGGATAAATCTTCTTATTTGTCTTTTTAGGTTCATAGAAAACAACAAAATAAAATCAATTTCAAGAAACGCGTTTCGTGGACTGAAATCTTTGATTCACCTGTAAGTATTGAACTAAGAGGGTGGAATTTGTGGAATCTGATTTCTAGATTTACCAATGTAGCCATTTGCAGTTATCTCCAATTACACTAGTCTGAAGAAAACCTTAACCTAACCCTGAAACTCTAATATAAAACATCAACAGAGCTAAAGTCAACCCCTATCCACAACTTTAACTCAATCCTTAACCTAAATCCTACTTTTACGTTGAACCCTAACTTCAAGTACAAACTGAAGCCTAACAGAAACTTTAAATGGCATTGCAAACTTTAACCTAAATGTTAACAAAAACCAAAAACCTAATTATTAAATCAGTCCTTAACAAAAAGCCTATTCAAAAGCCAAACGAAATTATTGGCAGAAATCTTAATTTAAAGTTAAACCCTAAACACAAACCCGTGAGCAGGGCCAACTCAAGGACAAGGCAAACAAGGCAATTTCCTAAAGCCCCAAAGTTTGGGGGCACATTCAATTGTCGGCAGGACCGCCGAGAATCCCCCGCTCAAAAAATATTACCGTTAATACGGTAATCTCTCGCTGAAATCAGCTCGCAGCTCCCTGAGCGAGTAAATTACCGTATTAACAGTTTTTCCGCGCACGATTACCGTAATATCGGTAATCGTGCGCGGACCGCGGGATTTTCGCCAATCCTGCCGACAATTGAATAAAAGTCATTAGCATGTGAATGGATTACTATTATTCCCTCTCAGATTTATCTGTAAAACAAAAATGTCTATGTTGTTCCTCACAGCTTGTTTCCACCCATCACATCTCCATCAAAATCTGTCCCTCCCTCTTGTGCTATCCAGGTCTAAACCGGTGATTCCCCAGGAAAGATGCATATACAATGTCAGAGAGATATGGTGTCAAGTTATGGCTAATGTAACCTAAAAAATGAAAGTATGAACACAGGAAGTGGACATATCCTAAGTTAGATTTGTACCACTTCCTGTAGCTACACTTTTCAAAGATCCTGTTCAATTTAGAGCTAAGCTAATTACAGATCTGTCACAACATATCCCTGACTCCCTATATAATCCTTAGCTGGGGGTCTTCTGTCCGAAGCCATAAACTCACAAAGACAGTCAGAATGGCCTCATTACTGTAGCGTGCAATGGATGTAAGGAACTTAATGCTGTCATGTGGCTGGATATCCATATTGAATACGTGTATGACTACAGGAAGAATTGCAGCAGTTCAATCTCAAATGTATTTCAATGTGACCTGTCTAACTGGCTTGTTATGATTATCTTGTTAAAGACAAGGAACAAAAACATATGTTTGTGTTTCACTCTGTTGGAATTAGAGCCAAAAAGTAAAAAAACAAACAAGCAAACCGCCTATTCTTTGCTGTAGTTTTTAACATATTGTTTGGTTCAGTGACATATTTAACACGGTGCCCAAGCCTCAGTGCTTCAGCAGAGTGGAGATGTTTTCATGAATGGCCTTTAACTAACCATGTGGGAGAACAATGCAGTTACTCCACACAGTAGTCTGTTTTGTTTGCCTGCTTACAAAGGTGGGAGCAAACATTCAGCATAGAAATAAGTGGGTGTACGAGTATAACAATGTTGTACTTATCAGAGTCTTAAGGCAATTAATGCACGATGTGAAAAGACCGCCTTCTCCAATACACACTTATAAAGTGTGACGTCAAGTCAGAATTAAAATGCAGCCTCTTGTTAAAGAGGAACTCTACCTTTATTCATTTATATCTTCCAGGGACATTTTTTTTTGTTGCCTTTGGATATGACAACCTTATGTCTGTGCCTTGGGTAGCTTTGTATTTTCTCAACAGATATGTTATTTCATTGAAAATATATAAACTGGTCTGTAAGACAGGTGGCATTTCCCTCACTGAGATATTAAGTGCCTCAATGATACCATTGATTCTGAGTGAAACAATAGGCTGCATTCTCAATGATCTTATTGGCTCCTAGTGAAATGATAGGCTGCATTCTCAGTGATGTTATTGGCTCCTAGCGAAATAATAGGCTGCAATATCAGTAATGTTATTGGCTCCTAGTGAAATGATAGGCTGCATTATTAGTAATGTTATTGGCTCCTAGTGAGATGATAAACTGCATTCTCAGTGATCTTATTGGCTCCTAGTGAATTGATAGGCTGCATTCTCAGTGATCTTATTGGCTCCTAGTGAAATGATAGGCTGCATTCTCAGTGATCTTATTGGCTCCTAGTGAAATGATAGGCTGCATTCTCAGTGATCTTATTGGCTCCTAGTGAAATGATAGGCTGCATTCTCAGTGATCTTATTGGCTCCTAGTGAAATGATAGGCTGCATTCTCAGTGATCTTATTGGCTCCTAGTGAAATGATAGGCTGCATTCTCAGTGATCTTATTGGCTCCTAGTGAAATGATAGGCTGCATTATTAGTGTTGTTCCTAGTGCAATGGTAGTTTGCATTGTGAGGGGAAGATTTTTAAATCCTTCTAAAAAGCAAACGTGGAGATGTTGCCCCCATATTCTAGCTATCATTTCTCTAGTCCATTTTAGAGAGAATGACAGCTACAATCTGATTGGTTGCTATGGGTAACACCTCCACTTTTCCTTTTTTGGAAGGTTTAGTAAATCTAACCCTCACTGATGTTACTGGTTGCTAGTGGGTTTATGATTACATTGTCAGTGATGACAGGAACAGTCTAACATTATTCCACAATAGCATCAATTAAGAGCACTCTTGCATAAATTAGTGTTTATTGGGTTGGAGTTTGTTCCCTATAAACCAGCTCTAGAATGGTTGCAACAGTGGTATAATTTGAGCCTTGTGTAAAATGTGCAGCTGCTCTCCTCAACTCCCCTATGATATAACAGCGTAATGCATATGTACACAAAGCTGTAGTTATACAAGGTTTATGGCAGGGCTGCAAGGGCTTTTTGTACGGACCGAATAGTTCATTGGATTGCATCACAACAAGATGGATATTAAAATTGCATACAGCATTATGAGCCTTTTATACTATGTAAGCTTGTTCACATTTGTGTATGACATAGGTGAGCTGTGTTCTGCTGCCATATATTCCAATTTACCTCACATGGTGCATGAACAAAATCATCATGCAGGTATATGTTCTAAAAGAGATCCTGTGGGTCTGTTACACCTGCTGTTCAGCTGCAAACCATGACAGAGAAAAGATTTCTGTATAGTTCACATGTGGGTTATTGCTCTATAAATAAATCAATATCTGCACTGACAATTATAGCGCTGTGTCTGGAACACTGCATTACTAGGGAGTCTCCATTATGCTATATCAGGCCTTCCTTTTATTACCATCAGCTGTGGAATGTTGTGGGAATACCGGTTACCAGGCATTAATATTTGTAAACAAAGGTAAAAACCTTTTCTTTTCACATACACGGTGGTCTTAATTGTCCAGGCCGCACTTCTCAAATTATTTTATTCACTTCCACACATTACATTCATTTAAAGAAACGCACCTTGTTTTTACTACTTTCTAGCTGAAAAGAGATACCTGCTTATAATATTTAACCTTTTTTTTAAATCTGAAAATGAACAAATAACTTTTTACCCCATATATAGAAATCAGATTAATTCCCAGGTCAATCACCCAATTATGTAAATGATATAAACTCTGTAACATCACATGCGGGCAAAGCTTTACCCTATATATAAAGAGGAACATAATATTAGCGGAGAAATTGCAATTTTGGGGGTTGGAGGAAGCTGATTCAGACTGCTCTTATAAACATGTTCGGGACGGGGTCATGCACAGTAAAGCCCTGTTTAGGCTTTTGGTTCCAGAACTGTCCCAGCCCCCTCTCGTATTCCATAGATGAGAGCAGGGGTCTTGGGAGCAATGCCCCCCTCACCTCTGGGCCCTATAGCCATGCTCCCCAGCCACTGTGGTAGTTGCACCACTGATAGGTACTATAACCAATCCAACAAAGATTCAGCTTAGAGTTTCCTCACTTTATCTGTACATTTAAGCAGCACTGAGATTTATGCATGTTTTGCATAATACAGATATGACATCCCTTTCCTTCATAAAAACATAGCTGCGCCCTATTGGTAAATTTCTAGGTGTACAGGAAAGTGTCATAGTGTGCAATATAACAGGTATTTTAGTGAATAAACTGAAATCACATATTTTTTCCTAAATGTTAATTCATCATAGTATGCGCTAGCGCCCTCACCTGGTGACTCTTGGAAGTTGGGTTTTATTTATCTGGTACAAACGCTACAGCCCTATTATGTAAGTGGTTTTTACAACCTTCCCAAGAACCAGTAGGAATTCAATCATCCTCAGAGCAGTCCGTGGTCTTTCTGACCTGCTGTACCTCTAGAGTCATTGACTTATACCGTATTAATAACAGGCCTAGTTGATGATTTTCCTAATGTTTATCTACAAAGAAGATGTGTAAATTTGAATGCAGAATAAACATTACACCTTTTAATGCTTACAACTTTTTCATGGCTGCTAATGCTGCAGCAACTTACATGTGGTTACATGGAAGATATATTATTAATGTATTATTTTCCTTACTTACTTATGTGTAATCTTTCTTGTCATTCCCCCTGTGTCAGATTTCATGTTGTGAGACAGTTTGGAAAGGATGCTGGATTTAGCAACCAGGAGATGTATGTTTTAAATCTCGTCCCCTGCAAATATTTGCTATGTTTAGTGATTTTCCTTGACAAAAATAGCACTTTTGAAATGGTTCCTCAACTCACAAAGCATCTACCATTCATCTGCTTATAAGACTGCTTGACTTTGAATAGATTATCAGCCATACACAACACAAAACAAGAAAAACATCCACAACATCCATCCACTCTAACAATTTTCTGACTCCAAACATTTCCTGTAACATTAAAAGGGGACAAATATAGCATTTTAAGGATTTTTAGTAAAGGAACAAACAGACATATTTCAAACATCAATATACAACAAGAACTACACACAACAATAATATGTAAACCAATGTTCACATTACTAGTATAAACACAACATAAATTACAATAAATCATTTGCATGTATATTTTTACAGTAATACGCAGTATAAATCTATTTACACTGTTGATCAGGAAGTGTAACCGCGTAGACCTCTTTTCTCTGGTAGTAAATTCCCATGGTTAATTCAGGTGGAGTGACTGATGTAGGAAGGTTGTGATAGTATCTTCCTGTATCTATAATTTTAGATTATCAACATGTTGTATCGTAATTGAATTACCCACCGCTATGGACAGTACGTTTACATCATACTTGCCAACTTTTCCTCATTGGCTTCAGGGAGATCCCGGGGGAGGTGGGCTTGCGGGGGCGGGGCTTTACGAACCACATCATTTTGACCCTGCCCCCTAAACGGTTGTCACAATTTTGGCCAATTACAGCAGGGGACGGGGCTAAGATGACGCAATATTTGTGTCATTAAACCCACCCCCCGCCACTTATCTTTTGCAGGGGCGAGAACCGGGAGGTTGCCCTGCTCTCCCGGGAGCCCAGGAGGTCTCCCAGTAATGTGGGAGTCTCCCGGACAAACGGGAGAGTAGGCAACTATGCATTAAAGAAAAGCAGCTAATGAAATCTCTAGAGACTGAAGTGTCTTTTACATTTCTGTCTCCATTACTCATGTTGTCTTACCTGTCTGATTAAATCTTGGGCTCCATGAAAATGGCCACCTCCATAGGCATCAATACACGGACATAGGACACAATTTCTGAACTGTGTCATCATGCCACAGATGGCGAAGCCAACCATGTCTTGTACTGGCTCAGCATCAGGGAGAATGCCAGACTCTTCAGGGAGCGAGGGAGATCACCCCAATTTCAGGGAGTCTCCCTGACATTCAGGGAGAGTTGGCAAGTATGGTTTACATGGCCTGTGGGCTAACAATGAAGTGTTCTTTTCTCTTGATCATTCCATGCTCTGAGCTGTACTATGTACCAGTATGTTGGATCCTGGGATATAGATACTATACCTTTGTTAATGCCCTACTGTTGTTCCAGGCAGTAACTTCTCTGTCCTGTAAAAATCTGTTTAACAACAATTTCACATTTCACAACTATTCGCTTTCCTAAACAGCATTGTCTTTCTTACCATCAGCCTTGTGGATGACCGTAATCAGCTGCAAGTAAAGTATAGCTGACATCATTTTAGCATCTCTGTAATACAGGCAGATATTTTTTTTTCATTATCTGATAAATCACTATAAATTCTCAGTGATTTCTGCATCTAAACGCTTAGTAACAGTTGATCTAAGTCAGGAGTGGCCCCCGCAGTGAGTTGTACCATATCCAGCAGGTGCATTGTTTCAGCATGCTCCACTACCTACTGAGCTAACAAACCTGTTATTAATGGCGTTAGAAACCCCAAGAGGGAGCCGGGATAGCCACCAGATATAATAACAAACTGATTCTTTCTTTCAATAGGAAGAATTTTCTAGCTTTGCACCACTTCTTGGGACTGTTGATTTCAGTTTTTTTCAGTGCTATTTTCAGTTAAATAATATTAAGTGCAGATTCACCTATGACCAATAGAAAAGTCATTATTACGAATGACCTTGCACAAAATGGACTAAAAAGATAGACTGGTGGGACGTTATCAGCAAGGCTGCTAGCCTGTAGCCTGCTAGGCATACTGCCAGCACATAGAGTGACTATTAACATGATAACATTATTTTCACAGCCTACTTATTTGTTAGAGCAAAAAGACACATTTTTTAAAGAGAGTTTCTCTGGTGTTTTTGATCTCAAATCCACCATCAAGTATCCATAAGAAGAGTGTGCTTTTAAAACATCTAAAAATAATTGCATTTTTCCAGGATAAATCTGCCCTGCCAGTTATCTGCGACTTAACACATGGGTTTTTAAAAAGTTCCACATACTCGGAAGTTTCAATTTACTGTTCTGATTTTCTTTCTGTAACAAAATGCAGCTAAGGTCATTTTCAAAGTGCACTGAACGAGCACAGCAAAAAGCTTTGGTTTTGCACTGGTCTACCTAGCTCTGCTCACATGCTTCCACCTGGGAACTCAGAACACAGGTGTAACAAGGAGGAAACATTAGAGGCTGCTCCTTGTTGTCTGCTCACATACTTCCACCTCGGAATTCAGAACATGGGTATAACAAGGAGGAAACATTAGAGGCCGCTCCTCATCATTCTCTTCACATGCTTACACCTGGGAATTCAGAACACATGTGTAACAAGAAGGAAACATTGGAGGCCGCCCCTCATTGTCTGCTCACATACTTCCACCTGGGAATTCAGAACACAGGTGTAACGGAGGAAACATTAGAGACCGATGCTCATTCCTCTGTTCACATCCTTGTATCCTGGATTTCAAACCACAGGTGTAACAAAGAGGGGAAATTAGAGAACACTCTTCATTGCTCTGTTCATATCCATCCATCCGGGAATTTAGAACACTGGAGTAACAAAGCTGAAACATTAGAGACCGCTCCTCAGCACTTTGTTCACATCTATCTGGAAATTCAGAACATGGGTGTAACAAAGAGGGGACATTAAAGACTGCTACTTATACTTCCAACACAGAGCATGAGATTATCAGAAGCAAGGTTCACACACTTTCCAGTAGGCTACACTATGGCTGAATTTAATGCACCCCAGATGGTGGTGGGCAAATTTATTACTAGAAAACATCTGGATCATCTAAAACTATAGATGCAGGGAGCCACTCTTACACCCTTCCTACATCGGAAAGACCTTCTGCCATCACCTTCACTACCACTGTTACAAATCCCGTGTTTACCACTGCAAATAGATTAATACTGTATTGTACTGTTTTAATAAATTGAATGATTTACTGTATATATACATTTATGTAGTGTTTATTGTAGTCTAGATTTGTGGATTGTTTGTAGAGTATATTGAGGTTAAAAATACCTGATTTATCTCTTTAATAAAAATTCTTAAAATGCTCTACAGTACTTGTCCCCTTTAAATGTTACAGAAAAGTCTATGGAATCTGAGAATTACTAGAGGGATCGGATCTTGAGGATGGTTTCAGTTTTGTGTCATGTATGCTCGATAGTATATACAATGTCAACTGGTCTTAAGTGGATGCCTGTGCTTGTGTTGTTTTGCCGTATGAATGTGGATGCTTTGTGAATAACTGTTTCAAAACCTATGATTCAATACCAGTGCGCCAAACAATATCACTAAACCATGGGCTGGCTTGCCCAGCGAGTCCCTGCACGAAACATAACATATATTTGCAGGAGACAAAATTTGGTCATGTTCAGAAACCACACCTGCCAATCAGAGACCGTGTTTAAGGACATGATGTTTAGACCTGGGCATGATTTCTGAGGCTTGCTCCCTACATTCACAAAAGGACTCGGAGCACACAATGCTTTTCAAAAAGGTGCAGGGGTTGTCATTTTGGTAAAATACATAGATGTTTATCTACTGTGGTGTAAACTACAATGCAGTGTTGCTGTTAAGGACAGGAAAGATACCAGAAATTCAGGGCCATGAGTTTGTAAGTAAAATGAGGTATTAATAATATCTTATGTAACCACAGGTAAGGAATCAATATGTTGCAATATTAGCAGCCAAGAAAATGTTTGCAGAATTAAACAGTGGAATGTTTAATCTGCATACTGAAGTTATGAGATTAAAAGAACAAACAGATAGTGGATGAAGGTGTAAGTAAGGACAGGGGTGAGGCTTCTGACATAAAAATGAATGGACCTTTCAATGTGATGAAAAGTTTACAACCTCATAAGGATCTACTACACCCCGATTATTTATTTAATGCAAATTGCTGATAAAAAGTTTGAGGGTGCTAGAATCACACATATATATCCAATGCACCTATGTGCCTAGAGTAGCTGGTCATTTCCTGCTGGTTTCCATCTTGTATTGCCAGCATTTGAAGTGTGCAGCACAGACATTGTACAGGGCTTTCGCTAGGACTGAGGACACCATTTATCTTTTCCAATAACATGGCAAGAACTCTTGTCACGTCACCGAAAGTGTCTGTATTAATTATGTCTCTTGTCATAGTAGAATGAGGAAACGACTTTTACAGGAGAATGCTTTTTAGTGACATCACATGTGATTAACAGAACTCTGATGCTATTATCAAACAATTAGTACTCTCAGTAAGTCCGAAACAACATCTGTTGCTTCATGCATATGTTTGTGGAAGTTGTTCTGGTGGGGTCATATCTGACCTCTCACCCCTGTGACGAAATACCAACAGGCTATTTTATAGATCTATGTTTGAATTAAATTTATTTTATTCCACATGATATTATTTACATTTTAAAACCATGCTTTGTCGTGGTCAATCTCAACACAACTTTTCTTTAGCGGAAACTTTAATGACCCCATTGTTACCGTAACAGAGTATACAGTATACCTAGGTGGTGGGTCCTTTTTTCTTCAGTGTTCTTTTGCATTCTCCTGCAGCTATCTAGGTGCACACTAACATCATCATCATCATTTCTCTTTAAAATGGGGGAAAGAACTTAAGAATAAATAAATAAAATAGAAATAGAGCAAGGACATACAAGATTGACAGAGAAGGTGAAGATATAAGACAGAAGGTAGATAGAGCCCTGCTCATGAGAGCTTACAATCTAGAGTACATAGCTTATGTACAGGCATACTAATGTGACATATAGGCAGGAATTCAATGGGCCACGATGTCTGGCTGCATTCTTTGCTGGCCAATACGGTACAGAAATCTCTGCTTGTGAGCGAAGATTTTAGTGAAAACTCTGACGCAATGTGTCTCTGCGGACTGTCCCGAGTCACATCGCGACACCTCAGGGACAATTGAATTCCCCTCTTAAACTCTGTTAGAGTATGCCATTGTTTCTGTCAGTTCAGTTACTAGTTTTGAGCTGTGCCTTGATTCAGCTAACTTACTGTGTTAGAGAAATATTTTCCTGCCACTGGATATCAGAGAATTCTACCAAATTCATGCTTCCATTGTGCAGTAACACTGAACCAGCAAATGGTTCTGCCAAATCTGAGAAATAGAGAAATACTGTTCGCTATAGGCAAGAAACTATATATTACCTTTATGGTAAATGGTATGTGGTGACTATGGGCCATCATTATTGCAGAAACTGAACCAAATATATACATAGTGTATGCCAAGTCTTTTTATTATCAGATCAACTTCCTAGGGGTAAATGTATCAAGCTGAGAGTTTTCCAGCAGGTTTGAAAAGTGGAGATGTTGCCTATAGCAACCAATCAGATTCTAGCTATCATTTTGTAGAATGTACTAAATAAATGATAGCTAGAATGATTGGTTTTTCAAACCCGCCGGAAAAATCTCAGCTTGATACATTTACCCCCTAGTGTCAGTTATAAATTCATAAATTGTATTTTGTTACCATGCAAGCTTTAAATAATATTGCTATTCTACTTGCTTTACAGGAGCCTGGCCAACAACAATCTGCAGTCTCTTCCAAAAGATGTCTTCAAAGGCCTAGATTCACTCACAAATGTGTAAGATAAGAATGAAAATATAGATTGTTATTAAAAGTCTTTAAAACTGTTTATATTATAAATGAACTGAAATATTCAGCACACATTTCAATAGTTATTTAGTTATATTCTATCTTATTAAAGTGCTTTTAAATAGAGCACCTTTTTTGTTATTAACCCTCTCCTGCTTGTCTGGATGTTCCCAATTTAAAAGTGGGAAAGGACAACCTGTACTTGATGAGATCATCAGGAAATCCACAGCAGCACAGTCTATTTCAGGAGATGAGTGCACTGATCTTGTGGATGCCCGTGGAGTATCCACTTGTATGAATGAGCAAGTAAGGACACTTTTGAATGTGATGGGGCAGTGCCATGGGGAGGGAAATGTAGACAAGCAGGAAGCCAGAGAGTTAGATAATGGAAGGAGCAGGGTCCTCTATCAACACAAAGATGTAATGTTATGCTCCTATCAAACAGATGCTGGAAGTTTGTGGTGTTGCACACTCCTCTATCTAATACAGTCAATTTGCTTTAAAAGCGAAGGGGTATATTTACTAAACTGTGGGTTTGAAAAAGTGGAGATGTCTATAGCAACCAATCAGATTCTAGCTGTCATTTATTTTTTAGAATGTACTAATTCTACAAAATGATAGCTAGAATCTGATTGGTTGCTATAGGCAACATCTCCACATTTTCAAACCCGCAGTTTAGTAAATATACCTCCAAGTGTAGGTTAAACAAATTATCTGGCTTATACAGGCCAGCAAGAGAGATAAGGAAAACTTAATTGTAAAAGTATATTTTCCTTAAGGCCCAATATTATCTGTAGTGTTTTTTGGTGCATTTCAATGCGGGAAACTCCTATGTTCCACAGACATTGTCAGTAATCCCCAGTGGATCTGGAATATCATATTACTTTTATTTAATCCATAAACAGTTTTCTTTCAGATTTGTGTAATGGAAACCCTTAATTAATTATATGTCTGGATAGTATTTACTGGCAGAGTAATTCACATGAGGAAAACTATTATAGGATAAATATTAGCTTCTAAGGGAAATGAAACATGTTTCATTCCAGTCCATCTTCTCATTACGAGTGAATATTGCTGCATAAATATTTCAATTACATTTATCACAGAAGTTGAGGTTAGCACGTTGCAAGCAAAAGACTACTGCACAAGAACGTCATTTAAAGTGAACCACATAACAATAACAGAGTAAAGAATACAAATAGCTGGAGTTTAAGTTGTGTGAGTATTGAAGCTGAATGGAGAACACACCTTATTTATGAAGCATACTGGATACATGTAGCAAAATGCCTTAGTTTTACACCACCAACGCGTTTCAGGGTGAACGTCTTACCTTCTGCTCTCTGGAGATACCATAGAAAACTAGAAGTGCATCTAAGATTGCAGGGTGGCGGAAAAATCCCAAGACACGCACTGGGCAAAAGTGTAAGTGTTACACCAAGTACAACCTCAAGTCAAAAATAAGGATTTATCCCACTCGAGAGCTCCAACATAACGCCCAGCTGATAACAACAGGCGTGCAGAGAATATATTGCGACAGTCTGATTGCCTGATTACATATGATTTTATATTGTTTAGTGATAACTCCACTGAAACATTTTATTCAGACTCCAACCACATAAATATGTATCCAATCAACCACACAAATAGATTGCAGGGGATACACCTGGACATGTAGGTATGCACATAGCCGTAACGTAGAATTCTAGCGCCTGGGGCGAGAAAGACAAATGCTGCCCCCCTAACCCTCAATTTTAACCAAATTAACCAAAAATATTCCTGATCTGTGTCCCCTTTCAGCGTTTCTCCCTGGGCGGTCGCCCCCTATGGCACAGCCCTAGTTACAGCCCTGGGTATGCATGTCCTATATATGACCTCTGATAAAATATTACTAAATATAACAGGTTTAATGAAGCCATGTCTGGCAGCATTCTGTTAGTTCTACAGACAGATGTGGTGGACCAGTAACCAAATCATTATCATCAGCTATTTATATAGCGCCACTAATTCCACAGCACTGTACAGAGAACTCACTCAAATCAGTCACTGCCACATTGGAGTACAGTCTACTTTCTACACACACACAGAACGAGAGATACTAGGGTTAATTTGATAGCAGCCAATGAACCTGCCAGTATATTTTTGTAGGATGAAACTGGAGCACCCAAATAAGGGTTAGTCCCCAACCAATGGTCTACATTTGGGGAATTGGGAGAGATGGGTAAATATTAACATTAGTGTTATCCTTACTCTACTCAATACCATTGATGCTACGTTTTGCTTGAAACAGTTCTTATGTTCATTTCACTCTGGAGTCTTCAGCCTAAAGTACAGAAACTCTGTGTTTAGAGCAGATTTCTTTGTGTATAAAAGAGATTACAGAGGGGGATCCAATGTGAAACTACATCCTGATGGACTGGTAGCTGTTAATTTTGATGTAGTGTGCTTGATATATTTCAGTGACCTAAGGGGCAATTCCTTTCATTGTGACTGCAAACTGAAATGGCTGGTAGAGTGGCTGGATAAAACCAACGCAACGGTAGAACAGATATATTGTGAAAGTCCACCTGAATATAAAGGGCGTAAAATCAACAGCCTGTCCGCCAAAGACTTTGACTGTATAACCACAGGTAAATAAGAAATGAAGTTAAGTACTAAACAAAGCTGTGTGATTATGTACAGGGACCATTCATATTTAACCCAAATGTAAATGCCACATTAATTAAATATAAAACAGCATATTTTGAAAATATTTGCTGCTATAGCCTCTAATAAGTAGAGTGAAATTGGTATAAACGGCCAAGGTGAACATTGTATAAACTTGGATATCGTTTTAAATATATAGATGTACAGCAGAATGTGGACACCTGATGTTTTCATATTAAATGAGCCCTTGTACAATGTATACAGTATAAAAACATTTTCAAAGTAGAGGTTTTCAGATTAAGTACAATGATGGATTAGACTACGCTTGACATGACATATACCACAAAATGCTAAGCCATAAAAACGTTGTCTTTCATATGATAAGCCTTCTTAGAGTAAAGCCACATAACACCCAACATGCCACATTAAAAACATCAGGACAAAATAGCCCTGATCACCGACTCCTCCCAAATCACAACTGATGTACCGAACCATTCTCAAATTTGTTGATGCCAAACCCAAGCCTTGTTAATGTTTGGACCCCAAAAACTGTGACTGTATGTTGAAAATCTGGGACTTTTATGGATATGTTCATGGGGATGATTTAATTTCACTATATTTGCAGCATTTCTATCCTTCAAATACAGTGTACAGATGTTCTTAAGATGCTATCTCCTTCCACTCTTAAGGAAATCTGTAAATCTGAAACAAAACACATGTTATGGGAAAAACATGTCTATAAGAAGATACCATTTGGGGTCAGGTTTTGCCTACACTGAGTCTTGTCTAGAGGGCAGGTGTATTGAGTACAAATGAATGACAAATGGTCAACATGAATATGTTATTCTTATCCTTTTGGCTAAATACAATAAAAAAGGGAACAAAAACAAATGGAAAATAATCATAATTTATTAACATGTTCCAGTAAATTAGAAGTTTCCATATACTTTCTATTTAACCATATTTATTAATCAGTAACTGTCATGTAAACTAATCATGGAATTGTATGTGTAACAGAATTCGCCATGTATAAATCCTTGCCCTATCAATCTCTGTCGGTGGACACTTTCACCTATATGAATGATGAATATGTGGTCATCGCTCAGCCCTTTACTGGGAAATGTGTCTTCTTGGAATGGGACCACGTGGAGATGTCTTTTAGAAACTATGACAACATCACAGGTAGGCGTTGTGTGTAGTTAATGAAAAATGACATCTGGCTTACCAATGTCCATTAGTCTAATTTACATTCTTTCTGTCAACCCAGGCACCTCTACCGTGGTCTGCAAACCCATAGTCATTGAGAAGCAGCTCTACGTTATAGTGGCCCAGTTGTTTGGTGGTTCTCATATTTACAAAAGAGATATTTTTGCAAACAAATTTATCAAGATTCAAGACATCGAGGTCATCAAGATCCGCAAGCCTAATGACATTGAGACTTTCAGGATAGAAGATAATTGGTATTTTGTGGTGGCTGATAGCTCAAAAGCTGGTTGCACTACAATCTACAAATGGAATGGAAATGGATTTTATTCCCACCAATCTGTACATATGTGGTATCGAGATACAGATGTGGAGTACCTTGAGATTGCCAACAAACCACATCTCATTCTGTCTAGTAGCTCGCAACGTCCAATTATTTACCAGTGGAACAAGAAGTACAATAATTTTTCCAAACACGCGGAAATTCCAGACACAGAGGATGTGTATGCCGTTAAACACTTTTCCAACAAGGATGATGTCTACCTTTGCCTTACGCGTTTCATTGGGGACTCCAGAGTTATTAAATGGGAAGGAGGTTCGATGGTTTCAGATATCCAAAGGATGCCATCTCGTGGGTCAATGGTGTTCCAGCCTTTAGAAATTAACAGCCACAAATATGCCATCCTGGGGAGCGATTATTCCTTCACCCAAGTGTTTCACTGGGATGTGGATAAGGGAAAGTTTGTGAAATTTCAAGAGTTAAATATCCAAGCACCCAGGTCCTTCACCCACGTGTCCATAGATAAACACGACTTCCTGTTTGCCTCGAGTTTTAAGGGAGCTACACAAATATACGAACATGTTATAATTGACTTGAGTGCATGACCACTGAAATTCTAATGACATTAAAGACATTCTAACATGAACAGTATGAAAAAAAAATGCATGATAAGTCTTACTCTTGACAAACGTCTGGATGACTGGCTTCAGAAGCTGGGAATACCAGAGCAGAAGCATTGCTTGATTCTCGTTAATTAATTTGTCATGTATAGTGATTTTGAGAGTTGTACTTTTTCTAAAAAAACAAAACTTAATAGTTGACTGGTCTTTGCATTAACAATTTGTACATATTTGTGTATATTGCCTATGTTCATCTGACAAGAGAGATATAAATAATGTTACTTTTCCATTTATTTATTCACCTGACTGAAAGAAAACTGCCAAATAAAATGTTTACATTTTCTGTCCTAAATGCCTTTTAATTAAATGGATTCACTTTCCTATCTATTCATTGGTTTAGCACCCCCAAGGAAAAATACCAAGGGCACATATATTGAAGTGCCAGAGTAGAGGAAAATGTCTTAAAGTCCTTCAACACTTTAGAATCTCACTACCATTTTTCTAGTACATTGTAAATACTGTAACAAACGCGCCCTTCTTGTAGCACTTCTGACAGCACTTGTTGCAAGAACACCCTGCAAATTTCAGCAACATGGACAACTCCTTGTTGCAAATCAAAAGGGTGGTTTATTGTTACATCACAATAACACATCAAACATCAGGACAACACCAGGCAACCTACATCTGGCTATACGGCAGTTACCTAACTACCAGCCGGCCACTAACTGGCATCGGTTGCAATGCACAATTGCACAGTAAAGGTCTTTATAGTCGAGAGACTCCTCCCACAGCCTTGGAGACACTCCCACTTTGCCTTTAAAAGGAAGTCTCCTGAGGTGTTCTGTAACTCCTGTTCATTCTGCTGTAGCTATGGAAGACTCTTTTAAAGCATGTAAGTAAAATTACATTATACATTTATTTTATCATGTCTCAGATCTGTACGTAACAAAAACCTAAATGTAATGCTACACCTTTATATATTTTGGTATACAGTCTTTTGCCAAATAGCCTATTCCTCCCTTAGAGGCCTGTAGCAAGCCGCTCCCATTTCCACAATACTGATAGCCAAAATTCCCTTTTAGAAGGTCAGCTAAATCCCCCCCCTTAATATTAAAACACCAATTGCATTGTATAAAATCTAAGTTATCTTTTGAATTTAATTATTTTTTCTTATATAGTTTGTTATTATGCTAAATTAGGCTACATCCACACTGAAGGTTTTTTTTTTATCTGGGATTGCTGGCCATGTTGGTGCACATAACAGATACATAAAAAATTAATGTATGTCTCAACTTCTGTGTGTCAGTTTTGCAATATTTTTAAAATTAAAACTTTTTAGAGCTGTTAAATAAAGCTGAACGTTTTTCTCCACCATACAAACAATAGACCGCTACAATTAGAGATCAAAAAGCTTTATTCTTTCTGACCTAGATACATGATATTTAGATGTACTGAATGAGTTAATGAAGCACATGCTCAGTGTAACAACACAGTAACTGAGGTGAAATGAACAGACTGATTTCCTAGCAGTGCTAGGAAGTCTCCTAGCAACAAGTGCAGAAAACATCTCCAACCTAAAGTATATTGAACTGATTTTTTTTTTTTTCCCGAATGGTCCGGCTTACTTGGAAAAATACAATCTCAGCAGATAATACAGTATATTGGGTTAGAGAAGAAAAATCTTTGGTGTAGAACAATTATTTGACATTTCACATACTAAAATTGTATAAGACATGTACAAACTGTTTCCAGCAGCACTGTGTTACGGGATAAATCTAACTATACATGCTATATATGTTGTACCAATGCTAAGAATGTAACATGACCTATGCTAAACACCATGTTGTGCTCTGCAGTTCCCTCCTTATTTTCATATTGCAGTTGCCTGGGCTGATTGAGTGGTGTGTTTTAATTTTTACTTACTTCCGCTTCGGTCAAGTCAATAGTAAAATAAGTAGGACAATCAGATGTAAAGCATTTTGGACTGAGTGGAGTAGGTCATGTTAGAGGATTCAGGCTGTGTAGATGCACTGTACTATATTTCACAACTTGACGTTTGGAAATGGTACTTCTATCCAATTGTATGGGTCAGTAGACTATTAACTCATCACCATACAAATAAATATATGTTCTAATCTACACATTAAGACGCTTGATGATTGGCTAGAAGGGCCCACTATTTGGGGCTTAGAGGATTATCTGCAGTACAGAATGCCCTCTGATATATTTTGTGTTTTGTAGAAGTATTTATTATATATAATACACAGAGGGGAAATTTTTGACCCCCCTTGGGGACAGAGGGCGGTTGTTTCTCTACTCATTGCTTCAACATCCCAAATGCCGAGAAGGGTCGTTGGCTTTCCAGATAAGTCTAGATACTATATTATATTTCTAAAGGTAACTTTCAGTTCATATTACCACATTGATTATAATCATCTGGGAACTGGATATCATGAGTAGGGAGGGTCTCGTACTTGTGCTGCTCAATCAAGACTGGCTCCTGTGAAGACTGGAAATAATTGAAAGGGTGTTTGGCTTTATTATATACTGATCCATTTCATGAGGATATTACTAGACCCTTGAAATTCAAAAATATAAACTATTTTTCCTGCTATATCACAAAGGACGAACACTCTTCATAAAAAATGGATTATTGATTTGTTACTCTTGCATGCTCATATGTTTGTGTTTTCCTTTTAAGCATAGATATAACAGTTTTTTCCAGGGATAATAATATATATATATATATATATATATATATATATATATATATATATATATATATATATATAATATAATCAGTGGCCACTATGGTAGATTGCCCCACCACTTCAAGGTTTGACATGCTGTGCGTTCAGAATTGCTCTTCCTGTCAGCATTAACCAGTCTGGCCGTTCTCCACTAACCACTTCAGGGGCGCACGCAGTGGGGGGGGGTTTCTGGTTCTCCAGAAACCCCTCCCCTCCGCAAAGATCGGGGGCTAACCAGTGCCCCTATATAGCGGCACTGTACTGTACAGCAGCCGCGCCGCTGTCAAAGAAGCGTCTGCGGCTGCTGTTCAAGCAGCTCTCTATTTTTTTTTTCAGGGGGGAAACCCCCACTTTTAAAATCTTGCGTGCGCCCCTGCTCTCTCATTAACAAGGAGTTACCGCCCACAAAACTCACTGGCTGTTTTTAGTTTTGCACATCATTCTCTGTAAACTCTAGAGCAGTGGTCAGGGAACAAGGGTAAATTACCCCAAATGGGGTAAAAATGAAATTCCTGGGGGTAATGCTGCTGATTCACATGCTGTCAGTTGGATTGTAGACCCCTTTCTAAATGTGAAATTGCTGTTGTACCAGAAGAGCCTCAAGGGTTGGCAGAGGCGCTTCTTGAGCTTCGATGCAATAATAAAGCACGTATTGCATTGGAAAACAAAGCAAATCTGTCATATTTTTGGATGTCAACAGCTGCAAAGGTATTCAAAATTGCACATGAGGAGGCAGTCAAAAAGTTGCTACCTTTCCACTCTAACGAACATAAAAACAAAGCAGAGAAATGGATTGGACGCTGAAGACTGTATCCAAATTGCTCTGACATCAAAATGCCCCAATATTGATGCTCTCGTATCAAAAATGAAGAAACATAATTTCTCCAAACCCTGAAGTTTTGAAGTTGAAGCTTTCAAAGAAATTTTGAATAGATTCAATAAACTTTGGAATTCCAATAATTAATAATATCTGATTTCCTTCCTTTCAAATCAAGGGAGTAACGTCGGCGTATCTAAATATATTTTGAGGTAAAAGGTAAAAAAGTTCCCTGACCCCTGCTCTAGAGACTATTGTGTGTGAAAATTCCAGGAGATCATCAGCTTCTGAGATACTTAGACCACCCCGTCTGGCACGAACACTCATTATACGAACAAAGTCACTTGAGAACACATTTCTTCCCCATTCTTGTGTTTGGTCTGAACAACAACTGAACCTCTTGACCATGTCTGCATGTTTGTATGCATTGAGTTGCTTTTAATTGATTGGCTAATAAGATATTTGCATTAACGAGCAGGAGTACAACTGTACCTAATAAAGTGGCCACTGAGTGTATATATCCTAATATACACAGGAAAGAATTTGTGTCACAAAATCACATTATTGTTTACAGTGATTGTAATCGTTAGTTGAAATGGACCAAGAAATGTTAAACATTTATATGTCAGGGAAGTATGACAATTGTGTGCTCTGTGTGCAGCATTCTCAGCACATTTAATGTGTGTCAGACATGTGCAGCTGAAGAGGGGAAGTTCAGGGGAAAACCGGTGAGTCAGTAACAGGCTGACAGATTTGCAGACACTATATCTTATTAGACTGGGGATAGCACTTACTGTTTTATAGTAGAGCTCCCATGTGGAATATTGTGACAGCCTCAATATAATAATTGGCACCTTTGTGTGGTTTTAGGTTCTTCTGGCTACGAAAAGCAAAATGTGTTATATATGACTCTCCAAATGAAAGGCTGTCAGTGTTAATTGTATGAAATAATACCTATCCGTCAACTTTTTTTTAGAAAGACATCTCCTGTATCACACCTATATTATTTTGCTACATTCAGCCTGGTATTTTGACACACAGATATCACCAGGCAAACTGTTTCAGAACCACCGAGCAGCTATGTGTAGTTATATATTGCACTCTGCTTCTGCAATCCGATCAGTTAATTAGATAGAGCACAATGACAAAGTTCTGTCCTAATCTGCTGCATTGTAGTGGATGGATTACGTCCTCCTCCCCTGTGAGCTGCAGAAGCCGTGTTCACACAAACCAAACGGTCCCAGTGGTGCCCGTTCATCTGTTTGCTATATTCAGTGCCGGATTAAAGGAATGGAGGCCCCTGGGCTAAGGGGGCCTCCATTCCCCCGTGAGGGCCCCCCATCCCCCGGTGATCCGAGCTGCCCCCTCGGCACTTACCTCCTTCCCCGGCACGCTGTACACTCTTTACTGAGGAGGTCTCGTGAGAGTGAGACTCACGAGATCTCCTCAGTAAGGAGACTACAGCTTGCACGGGGAAGGACCGCAGTGAAAGTGCTCAGCAGCACTGATCGCCCCGGGGGCGCCCCCTGCCCCCGACCGATCAATACTGCTGCTGAGCACTCTCAAGGGCCCCCTGGATGCCATAGGCCCCTGGGCTGTAGCCCAGTTAGCCCTATGGTTAATCCAGGCCTGGCTATATTATTTAATTTAAATATTAAATTGTTATTATTATATTGCTCCTTGTTTTCAAGTAGGCCCTGGATACATCATATACAGTTGTCCTGGTTACAGATAAATGTAATTATGTTTTACAACAACACAGATTTATTCTTTATAGTTCAGTATTTTGCCAAGTAAACAAACATAACATAGTGTTTAAAAAGAACAGACCAAGACAGGATTGGTTGGATTCAAGTTCAAGGGTTCAAGTTCAGTGCAATTAAGTGTTAATATAATAAAAAATATTTTATCAGGAAACATTCCTGAGCATGACTCATTATTTATCTATGGGAGATCTTGATAAAGGAGAGGGAAGGGTGGGAAGGAGGGGGGGGGATGGTGAAGGGAGTTTAGTTCCAGCCATTGTCACTAATTTGTGAAGGAGTTAGTAATTCTGGTATGGATGTGAAAGATAACACAGGTTAGTAGTCGCTGGGTTATGGGGGAAAATTTCTGGGTTTGGAGTGGAAATGTGTAGAACAAGACCTATCCCAGCAGTTCCCAAAGTGTTCACCGCAGCTCCCAGGGGTACTGCGGCCGCTGTCACAGGGGTGCCATGGCCAGGAAGAAAAACCCCCCACAAAACTTACCACTCCAGCGGTGCCCGGGACCTGGCATCCTCCTACTTCCTCGCTTTTCACTGAATGTCGGGTGTGACGTCATCACGTCCGACATATTCAGTGAGAAGCGGCAGGAGAGAGGAGGATGCTGGGTCCCGGGCGCCGCCGGATTAGTAAGTTTTGTGTTTTTTTTTCTTCCTGGCCGCGGCACCCCTGTGACGAAAGAAGAAAGAAGAAAGAAGGCCATGAATGGCAAGTAAAGAAAGGGAAGGAGGGGGCAATGTGAGGATGAAGAGGGGCAGAGTGAGGATGAAGAGCGGCGGAGTGTGGATGAAGGAGTGCACAGAGTGTGTGGATGAAGGGGGCTCAGAGTGTGTGGATGAAGGAGGGCACAGAGTGTGTGGATGAAGGAGGGCACACAGAGTGTGTGGATGAAGGAGGGCACAGAGTGTGTGGATGAAGGAGGGCACAGAGTGTGTGGATGAAGGAGGGCACAGAGTGTGTGGATGAAGGAGGGCACACAGAGTGTGTGGATGAAGGAGGGCACACAGAGTGTGTGGATGAAGGAGGGCACAGAGTGTGTGGATGAAGGAGGGCACAGAGTGTGTGGATGAAGGAGGGCACAGAGTGTGTGGATGAAGGAGGGCACACAGAGTGTGTGGATGAAGGAGGGCACACAGAGTGTGTGGATGAAGGGGACACAGAGTATGTGGATGAAGGGGGCACAGAGTGTGTGGATGAAGGAGGGCACAGAGTGTGTGGATGAAGGAAGACACAGAGTGTGTGGATGAAGGAGGGCTCAGAGTGTGTGGATGAAGGAGAGCACAGAGTGTGTGGATGAAGGAGGGCACAGAGTGTGTGGATGAAGGAGGGCACACAGAGTGTGTGGATGAAGGAGGGCACACAGAGTGTGTGGATGAAGGAGGGCACACAGAGTGTGTGGATGAAGGAGGGCACAGAGTGTGTGGATGAAGGAGTGCACAGAGTGTGTGGATGAAGGAGGGCACACAGAGTGTGTGGATGAAGGAGGGCACAGAGTGTGTGGATGAAGGAGGGCACACAGAGTGTGTGGATGAAGGAGGGCACACAGAGTGTGTGGATGAAGGGGACACAGAGTATGTGGATGAAGGGGGCACAGAGTGTGTGGATGAAGGAGGGCACAGAGTGTGTGGATGAAGGGGGCTCAGAGTGTGTGGATGAAGGAGGGCACACAGAGTGTGTGGATAAAGGAGGGCACAGAGTGTGTGGATGAAGGAGGGCACAGAGTGTGTGGATGAAGGAGGGCACACAGAGTGTGTGGATGAAGGAGGGCACACAGAGTGTGTGGATGAAGGGGACACAGAGTATGTGGATGAAGGGGGCACAGAGTGTGTGGATGAAGGAGGGCACAGAGTGTGTGGATGAAGGGGGCTCAGAGTGTGTGGATGAAGGAGGGCACAGAGTGTGTGGATGAAGGAGGGCACACAGAGTGTGTGGATGAAGGAGGGCACACAGAGTGTGTGGATGAAGGGGACACAGAGTATGTGGATGAAGGGGGCACAGAGTGTGTGGATGAAGGAGGGCACAGAGTGTGTGGATGAAGGGGGCTCAGAGTGTGTGGATGAAGGAGGGCACAGAGTGTGTGGATGAAGGAGGGCACACAGAGTGTGTGGATGAAGGAGGGCACACAGAGTGTGTGGATGAAGGGGGCTCAGAGTGTGTGGATGAAGGAGGGCACACAGAGTGTGTGGATGAAGGGGGCACAGAGTGTGTGGATGAAGGAGGGCACAGAGTGTGTGGATGAAGGAGGGCACAGAGTGTGTGGATGAAGGAGGGCACAGAGTGTGTGGATGAAGGGGGCTCAGAGTGTGTGGATGAAGGAGGGCACAGAGTGTGTGGATGAAGGGGGCACAGAGTGTGTGGATGAAGGAGGGCACACAGAGTGTGTGGATGAAGGGGGCACAGAGTGTGTGGATGAAGGAGGGCACAGAGTGTGTGGATGAAGGAGGGCACAGAGTGTGTGGATGAAGGGGGCTCAGAGTGTGTGGATGAAGGAGGGCACACAGAGTGTGTGGATGAAGGAGGGCACACAGAGTGTGTGGATGAAGGAGGGCACAGAGTGTGTGGATGAAGGAGGGCACACAGAGTGTGTGGATGAAGGAGGGCACACAGAGTGTGTGGATGAAGGGGACACAGAGTGTGTGGATGAAGGAGGGCACAGAGTGTGTGGATGAAGGAGGGCTCAGAGTGTGTGGATGAAGGAGGGCACAGAGTGTGTGGATGAAGGAGGGCACAGAGTGTGTGGATGAAGGGGGCACAGAGTATGTGGATGAAGGAGGGCACAGAGTGTGTGGATGAAGGAGGGCACAGAGTGTGTGGATGAAGGAGGGCACAGAGTGTGTGGATGAAGGGGGCACAGAGTATGTGGATGAAGGAGGGCACAGAGTGTGTGGATGAAGGAGGGCACACAGAGTGTGTGGATGAAGGGGGCTCAGAGTGTGTGGATGAAGGGGGCTCAGAGTGTGTGGATGAAGGGGGCACAGAGTATGTGGATGAAGGAGGGCACAGAGTGTGTGGATGAAGGAGGGCACAGAGTATGTGGATGAAGGAGGGCACAGAGTGTGTGGATGAAGGAGGGCACAGAGTGTGTGGATGAAGGAGGGCACAGAGTGTGTGGATGAAGGAGGGCACAGAGTGTGTGGATGAAGGAGGGCACAGAGTGTGTGGATGAAGGGGGCACAGAGTATGTGGATGAAGGAGGGCACAGAGTGTGTGGATGAAGGAGGGCACACAGAGTGTGTGGATGAAGGGGACTCAGAGTGTGTGGATGAAGGGGGCACAGAGTGTGTGGATGAAGGGCGCACAGAGTGTGTGGATGAAGGGCGCACAGAGTGTGTGGATGAAGGGGGCACAGAGAGCGTGGATGAAGGGGGCGCACAGAGTGTATGGATGAAGGAGGGCACAGAGTGTGTGGATGAAGGAGGGCGCACAGAGTGTGTGGATGAAGGGGACTCAGAGTGTGTGGATGAAGGGGGCACAGAGTATGTGGATGAAGGGGGCACAGAGTCTGTGGATGAAGGGCGCACAGAGTGTGTGGATGAAGGGGGCACAGAGAGCGTGGATGAAGGGGGCGCACAGAGTGTATGGATGAAGGGGTACACAGAGTGTGAGGAGGAAACTGGCACAGTGTGATCGTGAAGGGGCACAGTGTAAATGTGAAGGGGCAGTGTGATGATTTTTGTACATGTTGTTTTATTTTGTTTGATCTTATTCCTCTTAATATTAGCTGTAAATTATTATTTGACAGAAATAGAATTGAAAAAAATATATAAAAATATTCTTTTACCTTGGATTTATGTGTATTATTTTTGCAAACAACTTACTAAGTATTTCTGTCCTGACCTAAATACTTATTACGTTATTTTGACCTAACTACTTATAAAATGGGACTGCTCGGCAATTATTTTGGAGGGGTGCCTTGAAAAATTATGGAGACTCTAAGGGTGCCGCAAACTGAAAGAGTTTGGGAACCACTGACCTATCCCATTGTGCCTGTGCACTGAAGTAATGTATGTTACCAGGAGTATGGCTGGCTGTCTCTAAAGATTCATGGGTTCCAGGCCTGCCCAAGTGTGTGTAGGGTATACTGGCCCGGAATGTGCGGCAGACTCCCCAATTTTGAATAGTTCTCCTAGACCCCCGGGAGAGCAGGTATTTGTCCCAGATCCAGCTGACATTGGTTGTTGGTTTTATAGTGAAGTAGGCAGGACGTGGGAGTCAATGATGCGATTCGCTGAGAATGTTGTGTCATTTTGGCCTCGTGGTGCGATAATATGGTTGAGGTATTCCGTACCGTGGGAAAGGGCCAAAATGATGCAATTTTCCGCACCGCACCACCTTCCCTTGCACGTGCCATTTGATACCCTCCCCATCCAGGATCTCCCAGAGTGGAGATTTTTAACAAATATGATGTACAGTCAAAAACATAAAATTTAATTTTCTTCAACACCAGTTTCCTGAACTGAACATAGCAGGACCTCCACATATGAATTTGAGCACAAATAGGAAATGAAAGCACTGATATATAAAAAATATGTCAATTTATTAAAAAAAAACACAATATCACAATAAAAGTCTTTAAAACCAATAATCAAATATGTATCATGATTCTTTTATATACAATACATCTGTATGGAAATCATTAAAAGTCCATATTACAAAATTCTCTAAAGAAGCTCAGTATTTCAATCTTTGAGGATCCTGGATAATTTATACCCAAAAAGATTTTTTAAGTTTTCTTAAATACCAACAGCTATGTGAGTATAGAACATAAACTCCAAGAGATTCTATCAAATGCTTTGTCAGCATCAGGATAGAGGACAATTGCTGGCGGTTCTGATTTATATTAAGTTTCATCAAGGCACGTATCTGTTGATTTTGAGCATATCATACACAAAATCACACGCGTGCCTAGATCTGGGATTATCTCCATTACCACAACAACATGGCAGTGGCGCACGCAGGGGGGGTTTCTGAGTCTCTAGAAACCCCCCCCTGCGCTAACTAAGGGGCCACTGTCCTATACAGCAGCCGCGGCGCTGTCAAAGAAGCGTCCGCGGCGGTGCTGTATTGTATACAGCACCGCCGCAGACGCTTCTTAGACGGCGCCGTGCTGCTGTATTGGACAGCGCTGGCGAAACGGAGCTGCTGCACATGCGCAGCAGCTCTCTCGGGTTTTTTGGGTCGGCGGGGAGGAACCCCCCCCCCCCCCCGACAATCCTCCGTGCGCCCCTGCATGGGCCCCATTTTTTTCCCTTAAGACAGGCTGCGAGTTCAGGTAGGGAACGGGACGGGGAAGGGGTGCTCAGCCATAGTAAATTTACAGTAGGGGTGTACCAAGCTCAAGCGCACGCAGGCACGTCCGCATCAAGCTCTGGCAAAGTTACTTGTTGTTCTGTTGCATCTCTTACTCCAGCTACAGGGCTAGTCTAAGTCCTGATCAGTAGTGATGACAGTTTCCTATACATGTGTTTGCATTCAGGAGCAGCTGTAAAAATGTATTTTATATTCAGTAGACATTAAGAACATCCTAATAAATGTATTTTATGGGAAAAAAATAAAACCGAAAAAAAAGTGTTTTTTTTTAGTTATCATTAATGCCTATATTCTATATTATTCATTTAATAGTTTTTTTTCTCTGTGCGTTCTTTTGCGAATCTATAGTACACATAGGTATTGGACGTATCCTGCAGTGTCTTGTGTAGTAAAGCACAGCAGACCTAAACTCAAATTCGTCAGCGTATGTGTCTTCAGATCCGTTGTTTGATGAATTCGTGCACAGAGCCGATTTACATGCGTTTTAAAACAAATGCACGTTGCACTCAGTATGCGTGACTTAAATATAAATAAATCAGGCCCTATGTCTGCCTTTGTGTTGTCCCTGGTTTGATGCCCTGGGATGAAGCCAACTTGATAACAATGGATCAAGGACAGGAGAACTTGGTTCAACGGTTAGACAATATTCTAGCATATATCTGTATATTGTTGCTTAAGAGAGAAAAGGGCCCATAACTAGCACAGCTATATGGGTACTTGCCCTGTTTGTGTCAATCATGACTATCCTTGACTGTCCTATATTTCGTTGGAGAAAGGGTTACCTTGGAGTACTTTGTTATATAGAGATGCAGATAGGGGGAAACCAAGACAGAAAACTTCATATAGGATATGGCTGAGAACCCATCTGGACTTCGGGATTTACCTTATTGTAGTTCTTGTAGGGTAAGTGTAATTTTCTCCAAGGTAATTTCTCCACTCGGTTGATCTATTGGGTGTTGGTTTAAATTGGGTAGTAGAAACCTATTAATTCGAGATTCTGTTCTGTGGTCTGTGGTTAGTGGTGCAAGGTTGATTTGGGAGATTATAAAGGAAATTGTAATAATTGTGAAATTCAAAACGTGCATATATATATTGTGATAAAGCACAGCATTCACTGGAGCCTCACATAGCTTGACTGAACCATTTCACTGTTTATTAGCAGTTGTCAGAATGGGTTAAACAGTTTCAGCATTGGTTACAGCAGACACATCCAGAAAAATCACCACATTACTCCAACAACCCTACGTCTGGCTACACTGTAGTTCCCTCACTACTAGCCGGCCACTACCTGGCATCGGTGGTCCCGCCCACAAATACCAACAGTGTTTTTATCCTCTACCCAAACACTTAAAACCAATTACACCCATGTGGAACACCTGTGTGTGTGTGTGTATGTGCTGAAAGAGGATCACAGGGAAAATGTAACCCTGTCTGCAGACTAGCTGGGGTTTTATCTATTTTCTTATAGAGGAAGTGTGACAAACATGCCTCTTTGCCACAATATATATATATATATATATATATATATATATATATATATATATATATATATATATATATATATATATATATATATATATATATAAAGAAACAAAGAGAGCCAGAGGACGCTCATAGTGTAATATTGCTAGGTTCCATATAATATAAAAATCTCAAGTATACGCTGCATACAATTGGTAAATGAAGCGATGCTTCTCTGTATAAATTCCTCACTTATCCCTCTTCAGTCTGCTAGAGTGATGTCACTTAAACTCAAATCCAATGTGAAAAGGAAAATAGACCTGAGGAGAAACAATAACAAGCCACAACAAGTGGCCACACATGTGTAGAATAGTCTAAGAAATGTTTATTACACCAATGGTTAAAAACCCTTACAATAAAAAGAAGGTAATATTGCTTATCTGGTCCATAAATGGAAGACAGTCTCCCTGTGGCACACCACACCGGGTCTGGACCATTTATACAGATAATACGTTCCATTTATCAATTGTATGCAGTTTATATTTTAAATGTATTTAATATATGGTACCTGGCAATAATACACTATCAGCTCTCTCTGGCTATATCTGTTTCTCTAGATTTCTTCCTATCTGTTTTGGGTGATTCAGCTGGAGTAGCTGACAGAAGACTTGTAGATTGGAGCAATTTGGAGCGCTTACTACAGAATTTTTGCCATATATATATATATATATATATATATATATATATATATATATAATGATAAATTAGTTGTTTTATTGAGATTTCTTTTTTACATTGAAGATTTGCTATTGAATTTTTTACATTTGCAGGGAGGCAAAACAAAACCAAGATACATAATAACAAGGAAAGCAATCAGGGGCGGACTGGCTCGCCAAGGGAGCCGGGGTATTCCCTGGTGGGCCCCGACTCCTGATGGTTCCGTCCTCTTCTTTGGTGGGGGGAGCAGGGTACTATAAAAAAAAAAAAATGAAAAAAAAAACCTCTCGATTGTGGCCCGGCGCCCCTCCTCCCTCCTATCTGCTTCGTTCACACTGAATGTCGTGCATGATGTCTTCAGTGAGGAGCGGTGCAGAGAGGAGCCAGAAAGAAGACAGAAGACAAGAAGAGAAGAAAAGAAAAGATAAGAAAGAAGCCAATAGGAAGGTAAGTAATGAAACAGAGGCATGGGAAGGAAATCAGGATGGCACATAGTGATGAAGGAAGGGGGTGGGGGAGCAGGATGGTACAGAGTGATGAAGGGAGGGAGGAGGGAGCAGGATGGCACAGAGTAATGAAGGGAGGGAGGAGGGGCAGGATGGCACATAGTGATAAAGGGAGGGGGGAGGAAAGTAGGATGGCACAGAGTGATGAAGGGGGGAAGCAGGATGGCACAGAGTGATGAAAGGGGGCCAGCATGGCACAGAGTGATGAAGGGGAGAGGAGGATGGCACAGAGTGATGAAGGGGGGAGCAGGATGGCACAGAGTGATGAAGGGGGTGGGGGAAGCAGGATTGCACAGATTGATGAAGGGGGGAAACAGGATGGCACTAAGTGATGAAGGGGCTGGGGGAAGCAGGATGACACAGAGTGACGAAGAGGGGGGCAGGATGACACACAGTGATGAAGGGGGGAGCAGGATGGCACAGAGTGATGAAGGGAGGGGAAGCAGGATGGCATAGAGTGATGAAAGGGAGGAAGCAGGATGACACAGAGTGATGAAGGGGGGAAGCAAGATGGCACAGAGTGATGAAGAGGGGGGGCAGGATGGCACAGTATGATGAAGGGAGGGAGCAGGATGGCACAGTGTGATGAAGGGGGGAAGCAGGATGGCACAGGGTGATGAAGGGGGGAGCAAAAGCTGCATGGCATAGTGTTATGAAGGGGGGGCAGGTGAAGGGAAGAGCAAAAGCAGCATGGAGGGCACAGTGTGATCACAAGGGGGCACAGCATGGTCATGAAGGGGCACAGTAATGTGTGTGTGATGGCACAGGGGGCTTGTGGCAATGTAGTATGTGTGTGTGATGGCACACGAGGCTTGTGGCAATGTAGTATATGTGTGAGATGCCACAGGAGGCTTGTGGCAATGTAGTATGTGTGTGTGATGGCACAGGAGGCTTGTGGCAATGTAGTATGTGTGTGTGATGGCACAGGGGGCTATTTGCAATGTAGTGTGTGTGTGTGTGTGTGTGATGGCACACGAGGCTTGTGGAAATGTAGTATATGTGTGAGATGCCACAGGAGGCTTGTGGCAATGTAGTCTGTGTGTGTGTGTATGATGGCACAGGAGGCTTGTGGCATTGTAGTGTGTGTGATGGCACAGGGGGCTTGTGGCATTGTAGTGTGTGTGTGTGTGTGTGTGTGTGTGTGTGATGGCACAGGAGGCTTGTGGCATTGTAGTGTGTGTGTGTGTGTGTGTGTGTGTGTGTGTGTGATGGCACAGGAGGCTTGTGGCATTGTAGTGTGTGTGTGATGACACAGGGGGTTTGTGGCAATTTAGTGTGTGTGTGTTTTATGGCACAGGGGGCTTATGGCAATATAGTGT
The DNA here is from genome assembly GCF_038048845.1 of Mixophyes fleayi. Taxonomy (NCBI): domain Eukaryota; kingdom Metazoa; phylum Chordata; class Amphibia; order Anura; family Limnodynastidae; genus Mixophyes; species Mixophyes fleayi. The sequence goes on along the minus strand of NC_134407.1, from coordinate 28,253,039 downwards.
GTGTGTGTGTGTGTGTGTGTGTGATGGCACAGGGGGTTTGTGGCAATGTAGTGTGTGTGTTTGTGATGGCACAGGGGCTTGTGGCAATGTAGTGTGTGTGTGTGATAGCACAAGGAGGCTTGTGGCAATATAGTGTGTGTGTGATGGCACAGGGGGCTTGTGGCAATGTAGTGTGTGCGGTTGTGATGGCACAGGGGGCTTGTGGCAATGTAGTGTGTGTGTGGGTAGGTGGTGGTTAATTGGTGAGTGCTATTTTGTTTCTGGGGTGATGGTGGGGCAATTTAATTTTGGTTTTTCAGCGAATTATTGGGCCAGTCACCCGATAAATGACCGCTCGGCCACATATCGCATTAGTGTGTTTACTTACAGGATGAATGACAGTCGTTACAAAGTGCCGATTGTGGTTTCATTTGCTTGGTCGTACTGTTTAATAATCTCGTTCCAATCACCTTCCGATCATGTAGTATGTATGCACTCACGATTACAATCTCCATAGAGTTTACAGAGTCATGGGGGTATATTTACTAAACTGCAGATTTAAAAAAAGTGGAGATGTTGCCTAAAGCAACCAATCGTATTCTATCTGTCATTTATTTAGTACTTTCTACAAAATGACAGCTAGAATCTGATTGGTTGCTATAGGCAACATCCCCACTTTTTAAAACCCGCAGTTTAGTAAATCTAGCCCATGGTCTTTTCAGCCGATGCCGGCAATGAACCTGTCCCGGTGACTGAATGTAGAGAGTGAGGTAGATGGAATAATTCGTTAGTTCGCTCTGAGACTGAATGTTTTGTTTCAGAATCACAGAAGCTAATGAAATTTGCTATGATATAGATATGGATAGCTATAACAAGGCGGTTAATCAGTAAGACAGAAATGAATGAATACATATTATTCTGTCATTCTCTAAACGACTATAGGACTAGATGAAGAGCACAGATCTGAAGGTAAATCGTGTGTAGTGTGTATGCATGAATCACCCGACCGGTCGGACCTTCAGTCATAGGTACAGTCGTTGTAGAACACTGATTGGTCAGAAAATTCTCCAGTGTGTACCCTAGCCTAAGACATTTAAAGGTGTTGCAATCTCATCTTACTCAGCAAGATTGAATAGACTTATGCAAGTTGGCATAACACTGTTGTATGCGCATGCCACACAATCAAATACTACAGTGAAAGAGCATTTACATATTTTAAATGACCCCCAAAATATACTAAATTAGATACTCAAACCAGCCCTCAATGAACCCCTAATAAGAGTTTATTCTTGATTGGTCTCTGGTGAATTCATTGATTAGTATTCTACTGTGTGTCTTAATTAGTATATGTCTTTTTCAACTAACTAACTGCACAGAGGAATCCTTGGGCATTCCCCAAAGAGAGGGTTTAAAGCCTTGAAGTTAAGCAGTAATTAAACTTTAGCTTTAAAGTAAATATTTGTTGTTGTAGTTGTCAATATACAATGTAAAAATATTATTATAGAGTAAAACCACAATTCTTGCTGCATAGGATCCCAGAATACACTTGCCTCATCTTATTCATGCTTTACATGTTTTCAATAGACAAAGTAAATAAAGCAAAACTAAAATAAATGTATACATAAACAAAATGCAAATGCTAGTAAAATAATGATTGTGAATGTGGCATTGGTGTAATCCACCTCTGCATACATTAAAGCTGCATCACGACCTTATGAAACATTTTTGTAAAGATGGCTCCTCCCACTATCTGGAGCTACAGGGGTGGCTACATGCAGATGTTGTCCCTGGAGCTCTACTGGTTGTGTCACGCAGAAACGGAAAATAAATAAAGGCCACCATCTTTAAATGACTGGTGTGTGAGGACCATTCACAGGCTGCAATCTCTTGGTTGCGACTTGTGATTTGTCCTCTAACACAAATAACTCTCTCCCTGTTTTAGGCCAGAGCTCTCAGAGAAACTGGGTAGGAGGAGCCACCTGGGAATTTATTTTCCTAGATAGCAGGGGAGGGCTGGCAAATTTTAACCCGGGGGGCAAGACTCAGTAGTATATTAGAAACATTTTAAAGGAAAAAAATGCAGGTGGTCCAGTGACCCAGCCCAAGGTAGCCCACTATGGGTCTGGCCTGGGGGGGGGGGGGGGGGGGGGGGCACATGCCCACCAGCCACTGTTAGACAGGCAGCTTTAATATTACACTGATTCCCATCTGTATGGTGCTATTATAGAGTAACATAACACACACCGCCTTTGTTAGTGAAACAACTTTTGAAAGTCTGTAACAATGTACATAACATACATCTTCATAGTTGTCAACATTTTGAAATAATTCCCATGGACACTTGTACCTCTGGTGCAGCTGAATCTATCCAATCATGCACTAAAATCCCCAATGTAATGTTTACTCAACTTAAAAAATGTTTTAATTGTTTTAAATACAGCACTTCAATAAATATTAACTAATAAACCACATAAAATTAATAGTGAGCATTATATCCAATAAAAATAAAAAGAGGGATCATACTATGCAGCTGGTTAGTACTGAAATATAGGCTTCATTTAAAGACCCTGGCACTGCCCCTGGATATTAGGACCAGATGGCATCTATGCATTGTTCATAGTAACTGAGCATTTTGTGTGGCAGCAGATCCTGTCTCAATGTCTTGCCCAAACCCCGCCCCCTTAGCGATGTCACTGCCGGGTTCTGCTCTCTGCTGCCCCCTGTGGTCGTTTCTAAAGTACAAAGACAAGGATGATAGCTGTCAGCTCGCATAGACTACCGGCTTAATCCTATCCCCGAGCCACCATGGGCTGCGAAGATCGGGATGTTAGTGAGGAGGATCCGGACCTAGAAGGACTGGGTCAGATCCCTCCTCCTGATAAAAATGGATGCCTGCAGAAGTCCACGTGGAGCAGTGACAACCAGCCTGGGATCTGTCCAGAAGGTGACAATGAGGATCCAGGTGACAACCCCTTTATCTCTGATTGTCCCCCAACTCTGGACACCTCGAAGACCTGCTGTCCTCACATATCCTGTGTCCGCCTAATAGTGACAGATGAGAAGACTGGTAAGGGTCAGACTTCTTATATAAGGGATGTGTATTCTACTAAATTCTATTTATGATGTATGTCATTTATAATGACAGCTCACACTCAGTCACTTCTCATGTGATGTGCGTCATTTATTTTGCATACAGGATACATTACCAATAGCAAACTCACAGCTTAGTTGAAACCTTTGGTTACATTCAAAGCCTTTTGCATTGGTCCTCAAACTTATGTGAATCACTCTATCTTCCAAGCAGCAGTGGGCATGTCATTCTGTGTCATCCTTCTCACCCGTTAATGTGTGATTTATTTTTAAATGTTTATTAATTTGTGTATACATATGGACAGTGCCGTAACTAGACATTTTGGTGCCCTGGGCGAGACAGGGCACCGGCGCCCCCCCCCATCTAAGTGGGAGTGGTATTTGACAAGTGGGTGTGGCCAACCTAATATGGGGGTGTGGCTAGCACTTTACTGAAAGAATTGTGTTACACATATTTGCAAATATATTAAACATTTAAACTGTTAAAGAAAAAATATTAAGGCATACCTTACCTGACAAAAATCTGTTATTTAATATTATATTCATATTATGGCACAGTAATGCCCCAATTCATATTATGCAATAGTAATGGCTCTCTTCATCACACTGTACCATGTAGCCTTCCTTTGCCGCTGAAAATACTGTGATGCAGCTTCCTTTGCCCCTCAAGACACTGCGATATGTAAAAAGGAGAGAGAGAGAGAGAGAGAGAGAGAGAGAGAGAGAGAGAGAGAGAGAGAGAGAGAGAGAGAGAGAGAGAGAGGCCTTTCTTTCTCCCCACCCATCAGTTAATTCAGATATTTTTTCATCTTACCAAGCTTTAGTACACATGAACAGAATACAGGCATTGATATACATTCACTCAATAGAGTACTTTTAATAAAGCAAAATTCTACTTTACTTTAAACCTCAAGCGCAAGTTATTGTTCTCATAATGAATGATGAACTAGAAAATCTGCAGATTAAAAATAATTCCTGTTTAGTCATTTTATTGATTTCTGGAACTTTGTCACCAACAGCTGATAAGAGACAATTACATCATTGCCTGCTACTAACTGGTAGAAAGGCCTCACGTTTTAAGGACAGCAAGAAGACACTGTAGGAGTAGAGGTTATGAAAGATTGCAACAGAACAATATTAGTCAAAAAAACAAAAGTAATGATGCTATTATCTGACCGTGGATTAATACAATGTCACCACATGTCTCCACACCATTCATAAAAAGCCAAGTCGTGTTTAATAATGTAACGTTACCTTAGACCATCTGACCCTGTCCTAACACAATCGATTACAAACACAAAAAAACAACAACACCAAGCAGTGTATGGAAACTGACAGCAGCCTTCCTTTTATTTCCTAAATTTCAGATTTTGACTAACCTGAGGGAGGGGCGTACCAGAGGCGACCCGTTACCCACCAGGCTACGTATTTGTGCCATCTAATTCACCAACGCAAGGGTCACGTTATCCTGGTGACAAAACAAATCTGGCTATAACCCACAAAACCATGGTCTGAGAGCCCCTCCAGGACTGCCAAGTAGACTCTCTTTTACTTACCCGCAGTGGAACGCATGTGCGTTCCACCAACAGGAAGTTCGGCATTTGGAACGCAAGTTTGCGTTCCAAATGCCGAACTTCCTGTTGGTGGAACGCACATGCGTTCCACTGCGGGTAAGTAAAAGACTGTAGATAGAGCCAGGTAACGGGCGGCTGCTGCGCCCCCTTGGGCTTGCGCCCTGGGCGACGGCACCGCCCGCACCGCCCTAGTTACGGCTCTGCATATGGATCATGTGTTTAAGAGTTTTTAAATGCAGCCATTGCTGGTGTTTTGCCCCTCACAGGAGTTTCAGAAACTTTTGTGATTAAAAAGTGCGGTCAGTGTATTATGTACTACTAGATTACTAGACGTTATTAGGTGACAGTTCTGCATTGTTGAAGCCTTATTGATTGTGTTAACATATTCGTATTCCCTAGCAGCATCAAAGTTTTTATGTTTTTTATGTTGCGGGCTGTCAGTGTAGCTGCTATAAAAAGCTTGTCTTCCAAACAGTGTAAGTTGTTTCAGACATATAATTATGTTGCATTGTTTTTGTTACTACAGAGAAAGCAGAATACTCTGTGAGCAAAGTAGTTTCATAAGCATCACGTGCAGATTACAGTCTGGTCTGCACACACTGCTTACTTTGAAAGGTTACTGTACAGACACACAAGGGCTTTAATTGTAAGGCATCAAGGACACTGGTATCAGGATGACTTTGCATAAAATTATACTTATGCAATAGCAGTGCAATCCTTTATGTGGGAAGTACCTATGTCTTATGGTATTATTCATTGATTGTTCTGCTGTCAGTCTTTATATATCAGTTCAACTGTCTGAGTTAATCTTCTTTCACAGGTGGCATAGTAAGGAAAATTGGATTTCTTCTTCTTCACTAGAATACTTTACATATCATGTACTTGTATTGATAGCCTGAAGTGGTACTAGATTCACTTTATCCTCCTCATCTACTGTATGTATTTTATTTTTATTTTTTTATTTCTTGGCCAGGATAAATTGAAGGCATTTATTTGTAAACCCTGATAAAGTTTCTATGAAGGTCTAAGCGGTTACCTATCTCAGCGTAGTCTATAAAGTGTAGACTAGCTATTTTTCACACTCATAATTTTACTGGGACATATATTCCTGAAAAAACATTGGAGGTCACTGTACTATTCATATAACACAGTATAATATTTACAGGGTTCTCATATCCATAGATGTACACATCTTGTATTAGCCTCTTTCCAGTATTTGGTTGAACTGTAGGAACTAAGGGAGTAGGATGTGAACTCTTCCATCGCCTAGAGAAGTAAAAATATTATAGTACGCTCCCTACTATTGCTATAGGCTGTCCATTCTTACTATTTTTTATTTTTTTATTTGCTTAAAAATACTGACTCTTTTATTAAAGCTGCAAAGTGCCTGTCACACTATATTGCGTACCTGCTATTGTTGGCGCAACTCGGAAGAAGGGGCGGAGTCTAATGTGCCCCTGGTATTCACCAGGGGCCGCCGTAAGGCGGTATGGACTCCGCTGCAGGGACACTCAGGTCGCGGTCCTTCCACAAATCAACAGCGAGATACAATGGGGGTGTCAGACAGGCCGGGTCGTTAACGTTCTGGTAATAGAAGTACACAGGGGTATCCGAAGGAATGGTGAGGCAAGCCGGGTCGGTAACAATCTGGTAGTGCGGTACAAAAGGGAAATACAAAAGGGGTGGTCAAACGGTCCGGGTCAGAAGGCCACAGGCAAACAAGGAACGGTCAGGAACAAATGCTTGGATCAGAAACACAGAAACGCTGGAGGCAGGAAGACCTGATACTATGGCAGAGGTGAGTGCTCAGGAAGTGCCTTTTATAATTAGAGGGACCAATGGGAGACAGTGGGCGGCAGCGCTGGTCTCAGCTGCCGCCGAGGCTACAGAGTAGCGTCCCGTTGCCTAGCAACGGGGCGCGCATGCGCAGAAGGCCGCGTGAGGCCATGGGTGGACGAGCAAGATCTTCACGTCCCTAGGATTCTTAAGGAATATCTTCTAACAGGAGGAGGAGGAAGAAGAGGAGGGTATACTGTCAGGCGCCGTCCCGCTGTCTCTTTGGGACGGCTGCCTGCGTCATTGCCCCGTGCGTCTGGTTGCCTGGCCTGACAGTGCCTCTTTTTTTTTCTTTTTATGATTCTCATTTTACCTTGTCTGTATAAGTGGATCCCTAATTATGTACAAGTATATGTAAATGAATGGCCATTTGTTTAATTAACTAGTAAAGCAAGGTGCCAGTGTAAGAAGGTCCGTCCTCCAAGACAGAAAGCATGAAGAGCACATTGTCCTGGATGTGGCTCTATCACTAATAGCAACTGTACGTAATAACCGTCAATCCTCTTATACTCATTCCTCCTAGCCATTATAAATGTTTGAAATTCGCTCGTACTGGGCTAGTTCAGCTGCCTCGAATTTGTTCACAATCCACTTGTAATTTAAGGCTGGAGGTAGAAGAGATAATAGGATAGTGGTAAACTAAAGCTACAATATAAAATGAAGGTATAATGGTTATAAGTATTAAAGATAAACTGGTGGGAAAAGCGCTAGTGAACATGAGGTTATAGCCGAGGCAAACTTTTATCTCCACTCCACAACCGCCATCTACAGTGTGTTGATGAATCAAGATTAACTGTACTCTGTGATTTGACAACTCATCTTTTTTACAAAAAAATAAAAAAAATTAAATAAAACAATATATATATATTAAAGATTTAAAATTAGCCAACACCAACAAATGCAGGAGAGGATGTTGTTGATCTTCTTGGAATCGTCTACAGAGATGCTTTAAAAGCCTCAGAAGAACAGAGTTACTTCTCACATTTTGAAAGATTCATAAAGGGGAGGCTACAGATACAGGACTAGAGGATAGAGAGGATAATAGAAGTATGGCATTGTGTACCATCCAACACACCATTAAATTACATTAATGTCACCTACACTCTGGTGTTGCGTTTTGCCTATTTTTATGCTAGTAAAAACATAAGTGAAAATTCATGGCTAATGCATTTAACATTAATTTGGCGATCACTGTAGGCTTCCCCAATGCATTTACCCCCTGCAAACACATGTGGATATGGAAAAATACAGTACACCAGAACGCTATTACCGCACAGAGTGAGGGAATGTGATTCCACTGCTCTGACCCGCTGTACACTCCCATGGTATAGAAATTCGTCCAGCACCTTTGCAAAGCCTTCTTGGCACATCTGAATGACCCGCTCACAAGTGGCACATTATGGCAGTGGTTCACAGACAGGATGGCACACTATCCCATTGCAGGGTTTGCAGATGAAGGGCAATGAAGTGTTCATGCTTCCGCATGGTAGAAGTACACCCGCACAGCGGAGCTGGTAGGCCATGTATCCATCTGTGCTGTACTGATAGATCCTGAGCCTTGGGGACTGAAGCAGAAAGCACTGGCATCCGACTGTGAAAGTAATGCTTAGTTAGGAACAGCATATGCTGATACATCGCCCAAGTGAGCGTTAAGGTCAGCTGGAACAGAGTCAACACTTCCATCCCTTCGGGCACTCACAGTGACAAGCGATTCAATACTGACAGAAACAAAAACTCAAGCCTAGAAGTCAAAAACACCTATTCGGTCTCTATGTCAACACGTTCCATGAGCGTTACCTTGCTCAACCTTACTCTAATTTTTGGCTCTAAGCGAAATAATTTTTTTTCTTTAATTAAAATGTAGTATAACTAGACTTCAGCCCTTAAGCTGCATATTTTCCTTTGAAAATACTAACCCTAAATGTAATGTGTGTTGTGGAGATTGTTCAGTTTACACTGCATACAACCATAAGACAATTCCAAAAGCAATACAGTTCCAAAAATAATACAGGCCCATAAACAATCCTTCCGGACTCTTTATTTCAATATAATGTTTGTGACTTGAGCACTGAAGTCTACTTATATTACATGTGGCTTTTACTGATTGTGATTAAATTAAACTGTGGCCCTCCCATGTTCTACTTTACCACCCCCTAAACACACCAATGACACCTGCCCATTGCACTGTGTTCTCGACTGTCAGCGCACAGCAGTAAATGATGACCTACATTGTGATTTTTTTTTAACAGATTATATGAAACTATTCAATCATTTGAATTGTTGTGTGTTGCACAAGGACGTCTGTTAACAAGTGTTGTTTTCATATAAATAAGTTGACAAGGGAACTGCTGCAGTTGTGTGTATGTTTAACTGACTATCACATTCTACATTATAACTAACGCTTGTAAATGTAAATTTACCAGTGATACAAAGGCTTGAATGACAAACCCTAAAGGTGCCCAGAGGGAGGAGGGGGGTTGTATTTGAGTAGAGGGATAGAGGTAAGGGTGATGACCTGCCTTGTGCTGGTTTTTACTATAGCAAGTGGACATCATGCTTGAGGTCTAGCTGTACATTGAGCTTCGGAGTTACTGTGCTTTTTGTTAACTGTACCGTGCTGTCTCACCCTGTATCGTGTTTCTGTCTGTCCCTGTACAGCGCTACGGATAGCTAGTGGCGCCCTAGAAATAAAAAAAATTAATAATAATAATAATAATAATAATAATAATGCAAACCAGCTCCGGCTATCTAGCACCGGTACTGAGCTGCATTTTTGTTTTTAATCTACTGTATTTTGCAACATACTATTAAATATAAGGTTAACGTCGTCCTTAAAAAGATGGTATCCAGAAGGAGGGGTAAATGGAAGGAACTAAGAAGTTCTTCAAAGAAAAGAAGCTTAAATAAAACATACACCGATCAGCCACAACATTAAAACCACTGACAAGTGAAGTGAATAACATTGATTATCTCATTACAATGACACCTGTCACAGGGTGGGGTATATTAGGCAGCAAGTGAACAGTCAGTGAAGTTGATGTGTTGGAAGCAGGAGAAATGGGCAAGTGTAAGAATCTGAGCGACTTTGACAAGGGCCACATTGTGATAGCTAGATGACTTGATCAGAGCATCTCCAAAATGGCAGGTCTTGTGGGGTGTTCCCGGTATGCAGAGGTTAGCACTTACCAAAAGGGGTCCAAAGAAGGACAACCGGTAAACTGGTGACAGGGTCATGTGCGTGCAGGGGTCATTGATGCGTGTGGGGAGTGAAGGCGAGCCTGTCTGATCCAAACTCATGGAAAAGCATTAATGCTGGCTATGATAGAAAGGTGTCAGAACACACAGTGCATCGCCGAAAGATCAGAATGACCCCTGTCCACTGATGGAAAGGCCTGCAATGGGCACGTGAGGGCTCAGAACTGGACCATGAAGCAATGGAAGAAGGTGGACTGGTCTGATGAATTATGTTTTGTTTTACATCATGTGGAAGGTCAGGTGCAGGTGCATCGTTAACCTGGGGAAGAGATGGCAGCAGGATGCACTAAGCCGGGGAAAGTAGTGTGATGCTCTGGGCAATGTTCTGCTAGGAAACCTTATGACCTGGCATTTATGTGGATGTTACTTTGACACGTACCACCTACCTAAACATTGTTGCAGACCAAGTACTTCATGGCAACTGAATTCCCTGACGGCAGTGGCCTCTTTCACCAGGATAATGGGTCCTGCCACACGGCAAAACTGTTCCGGAACTGTTTGAGGAACATGACAAAGAGTTCAAGGTCTTGGCTTGGCCTCCAAGTTCCCCAGATCTCAACCCGATTGAGCATCAGTGGGATGTGCTGGAAAACAAGTCCAAGCCATGGAGACCCCACCTTCGCAATTTACAAGACTTAAAGGATCTGCTGCTAATGTCTTACTGCCAGATATTACAGGACACATTCAGGTCTTGTGAAGTCCATGCCTCCATGGGTCACAGCTGTTTTGGTGGCACGAGGGGGACCTACACAATATTAGGCAGTTGGTTTTAATGTTGTGGCCAATCGGTGTACATCATATTCTACCACCCAAGGGTATTTAACCTCTCACATAATATATTTGCCCAATCTGATGTATTGAACAAGAATCTGCATTCAGCACCAACCACAAACCTAATAATTGTCAGTTATACCTAACATTAATTTCAATTCATTAGAAAGCTTCATTAAAAAAATAATAATTCTTAAACAATTTAATAAACATTGAACACACCCTATATAACCCAATACTGCTTTAAATAATAAGAAAATTATTATTTTTAAACCTGGATTTAAGGCATTGTCTAAATTCAATCTGATAGAATCTAAAGGAAGCCATTTACATATATTATTTGTTATACAGTAGATGTCTGGTCTCTGTATTCTGTTTTTCATGTATTATGTAATGTGTTATGGATTGTTGCTGGCTGTTTATTGTAGACTACTGTTAATGTCATGTTCAGTGCTGTGGATTTTATACATAAATAATAGTATTAAAATTTATCTGACATTGGTAAGAACGATTTCATTAAATTACAATTTTGGAAACTAATCTGTCCCTGCAGAAAAAAAGCCCTAAACATTTTGAATGGATGATGGTGATAATTCAAACAAGCAGACAGAGGTGGTGTAAATGTTTTAATACATCATATTGATTATATTAATGATGAAGAGATACTAATTAGTGACAAAAGATCACATAAAATATTGAATAATGGCCTCACAACAGTATTTGTTGCTACTTTAGAAGCCTTAATAGATGATGGTATGAATGCAATTACATTCTGCAGAAAAAACTGTTATCCACCCTCCAAAAATATTATTTACTTTTAGCATAAAATCCATAATAAACCTCTCACTAAATCTCCAGAGAGGCCAATACAGAGTCTCTTATTTCTCGTGGCTCTGAATATGTTAATATTGTTTAAAATATATGTTCATATTAAATATTATAAACATGATTTTTATCTGGAATGAGTAATATAATAGGGCATGTACAGGGCGTTACAGCTCGTAGAGTGTATTGTTTCAAAGACTAGCAATTCACAAGTAGGTTAAAATAATTAATTTTATTTCATAACTATTTTACATTCTTGGACACATTTTAACTTCAGTAGTGCAGTGCCACAATGGGGACAGTCTCAGTGCTTAACTACATGAATCTACATATGGATAGCTGGGGGTTGAGCTGTATATTAAGTTATATCTATGAATGCCAAAGTGATTATATATTATTATGGCATGAGAATTAACACATTTAATGAGTTCACTCTAGATGCTGTGGGAATAAATATTAAATTATGCTGTTCTTCAGGTTTTTGACATTTCCATCACAAGATTTTCTGTTGATATAATGTCAGCATTTTAAATAGAGTTAAACTTAACAACTATCAGAACAGTGTACTATTAAGAATAAGTCCGGATTTAGTGATTTGGATTAGTGTTGAATTTGGCCACATACATATGTATGTGACATACTTTCCAGTTTTTTCAGTCCCTGCCCCATTGGAGCTTACAGTCTAAATTCCCTAACATACACACACACACACACACACACACAGACAGAGAGAGAGACTAGGGTCAATTTTGATAGCAGCCAATTAACTTACTAGTATGTTTTTGGCATGTGGGAGGAAACTGGAGCACCTGGAGGAAACCCACGCAATCACGGGGAGAACATACAAACTCCACACAGATAAGGCCATGGTCAGGAATTGAACTCATGACCCCATCGCTGTGAGGCAGAAGTGTTAACCACTGAGCCACCGTGCTGCCCATGCTACCCCTGCTCTACAATATGATTGGCTTTGCGCACTGGGACATGGGGCTATGTGGCGGTGAAGCGCGGCATCAAACCCCACCTCTGTCAACTTCTCTGGACACAGCAGGGCTTATTACACCCAGATTGTCTCTCCCACGTGCAGTCTGTTCCTCTGCAATGATGACACTGACCTATAAGCTCATATATGTTATCACATGCACAACATAAAACAGATTCTTCTTTACCGGCACAGAAAGTTTAAAAATAAACAGTTAAAAAAATTAAAAATAAAACATACAAAAATACAGAAGTGTGGATGAATGCAAAATACAGACATCATCAAGTGGGCAAAACCTGTATGCAGATTCAGTGTCCCTATAAATGTGGTCCAATAATTTTAGGTACAGTTGCACAGTAGTTAGCACTGCTGCCTCACAGCGATGAGCTCATGTGTTTGGTTCCATCCAGGGCTCTATCGGTATAAGGTTTGTGTTATATGTCGAGGCATGGTTTTCTTCCGTGTGCTCTGGCTTCCTCCCAGTCCAAACCTGTACTGGTAGGTTAATTGGCTTGTGACACAAATGGACGTGTGTGTGTGTGTGTGTGTGTGCGCGTGTGTGTGTGCGTGCGTGCGTGCGAGTGTGTGTGTGTGTGTGTGTGTGTTAGGGAATTTAGACTGTAAGCTCCAATGGGGCAGGGACTGACGTGAGTGCGGTCTCTGTACAGCGCTGTGTAATATGATCAGCACTATATAAATGAAAAATAGTAATAATAATGGGGTTGTTCTCGGTGTAACAAAGCGCATGGTGGTGTATGTGTGATTACCTGTATTGCCTTGTTTTTCTCTCTCTAATGCTCCAGCATTATTCCATATGAAAGCCCTATTGTTTCCACCTGAAAAATACATATTTACATTGGATGCATTACAGCAAGATGGAAAGTGCCTGAAACAAAGAACAAATTGATTTCTACGGCTTTGTTGATAGCTCTATGTTGATCATATACAGAATTAGGTTTTAGCTTTTCACTTTGCATGAACATTAAGGGGATTCTGCTAGGATACTATCATCATCATCACCATTTATTTATATAGCGCCACTGATTCCGCAGCGCTGTACAGAGAACTCACTCACATCAGTCCCTGTCCCACTGGGGCTTACAGTCTAAATTCCCTAACATACACAGACAGACAGACAGACAGAGAGACACAGACTAGGGTCAATTTGTTAGCAGCCAATTAACCTACCAGTTAACATTAATATAATTAATATTAATTGTAATAGGATGCATACAGTGTAATGCTCTTATGTATGGAGATTGAAATGCATAAAAAGTGTCTGCAGTTTTTGGACGTTTTACTTACATCAAAACCTTGGGAAATGTATTTACACACCAGGTTTAGTAAGTGAAAGTGTAGTCAGTGACAGATTGCTGAGTAATGCTGAACTGGTGTAGGTCATTGGTTCATATGTCACAAGATCTGCCAAGCATGAAGGAGACAGGCAGTACCTGTCGCCTTATCAGCTACATTAGATAGAACTCTGTCAACATATGGTCATTTCACTTCATGGATATTGATTGTAAATTTAAATGTACTTTACTGTGTATTAATATTACTGAATAATCCTAAACTCGACCCAACAGTATCAACATTATCCATGTTTCAGTTCTTTATAATAAAAGACTCTTACAAGAGTGTGAGACAGTGCGGGTCGATATTTGCTTGTTTTTCTTTGGTTGAGAACAGAATGCTTTTGTATTTTACTGAGTATGACTGACTATGGATCCTTAGAAATTTAGTTGAGGGGATCTTCTGCTAATTATGTATTTGTTGTCCTGCTGAGATAAGGAAGTATGGCATAAATGAGCTTACAATTTAAAGGGAATCATAAATGGAGCCATGGTGACAACACCAAGCAGAATGTGATTGGTCGGGAGCACCTCAAAGTAAAGTAAAATTGCAGACAGAAGTGGAGACCCCACTTTATATCCTACCTCTTTTATGTAGCAAATAGAAATGATTACAGATCTATCTTCAATCTGTCTCGCGTCTGCACCTTCTTTGTCACCCTTGTTCTGTTTTTATGTAAATTGACCCTAGTCTCTCTCTGTCTCTCTGTGTGTGTGTGTGTGTGTGTATGTTGGGGAATTTAGACTGTAAGCTCCAATGGGGCAGGGACTGATGTGAGTGAGTTCTCTGTACAGCGCTGCGGAATCAGTGGTGCTATATAAATAAATGATGATGATGATGTATGATTATGCACCTTATATGATATGCACCTTATAAATAAATGATGATGATCATCTCTGCCATTAGCTGAACCAGGGAGCTGACTGTACAGCATTTTTATTTTATCTGTTGAATCTGGAATGAGTTCTGTTGTGCAAACGGCAGTGGCAGCTTTCAGATTTGCTGTGAGGTCTGGTAATAAGCGGGTTCCAGATAAATATCCCTTGCCTGTTTGCTACATGAACGAGTCCGCAGACAACTCATTGTAAAGGTGAAATCTGGTAAGCGTTGTGGACAGCTACAACACTGTTGCATTACCAGAAGAAATCCCAAAGGGCGGCGATGTGGCGTCTCTGGGGTTAGTGGCATATGAGTGGTTGATGCTGGAAACGAGAACTAACAAGCTTCCGTTCCACAAGATACCACACTTGTGGAATTGTTGGGAGCACAGTAGAACTGTCGCCTTTAAGTGCTACTTTCAATCTTTCTTTTTCGGTCTGAACGGTTGGGAAATAGTAATGAGGCTAGGAAGAGAATTCCAATGCATGGTCAGTATGACAGAGGTATAGAAGGTGTCACAGAGACTATATTACGAGGGGATAAATCGGCAGAAGACCTTCGGTAAAATGCAGAAGGTTTTGGAGATTTGGTTAGAAATTTAGTTAGGATTATACATTGTAGCGGCAAAAATATTAATTTTCAAATATTGCTGTATGGTTGAAAAAGAGTAGATGTAGACAGTCCTCATGGCATAGTGAGGAGTCGGCATGATTTGTAGTGTGATACAGGACATCTCAATGGAGGTACCGCTGATTCTTTTGTTTTTCACAGGAAACTTAGTCATTGGTTTCTCCTGTGGGTCTATGGAAGTATTCTGTGACATCACTGCTTAGACTGGATCTTGCTAGTTATTATTATTATTATTATTATTAATTTTATTGGCCATATGCTTCATTAACATGTAAACGGAATATAGGAGGTAACGTTTTAAGTACCTGTTGCCTACACACCGTCCACCTAGCACAATTCGCTCTCAGGAGACATCTCCACAAAGTGGAAGTGTCCCTAGGTTATCCGGGAGGTGGAAAAACTTCAAGAGACGCCCTGGGAAAAAGTGTAAACGTCACATAAAAGTCCAACCTCCATTCGTATTGCTATCGCTCCTTTCATTGTTTAAGGAGAATGGCCTCCTCTGGAATACAGCAAGGCAGGGCCATCTTTTCCACTGGGCACGGTGGGCAGGTGCCTGGGAGCCCCACGGGCAAGGGGGCCCCATAGGCAGGGCTCTTAATTAGAATAAATAATCCTGCAAAAAGAAATTCCTTGCGGTCACGTAGTCAGCTAGCGATCCGGCTCCCTCCCTGTTCCCCTCCTCTGTGCTGCGCTCGCACTGAATGTTCATTGAGAAGCGCAGCATAGAGGAGCCACGGCGCGAGAAGCAACGGAGAAGCAAGCGACAGCGAAGATTCAAAGAAGCAGAAGACACAGAATAAAAAAAAGAAGAGAAGAAGAGGGTGCAATCGGAGAACAGGGTAACTGAAAGGTAAGTGAAGGGGGATTTGATTTTTTTTAGTTGCTGTACTTCATGGGTCACTGAGCGAGTACATTTAAAAATAAAATTATATATATATATATATATATATATATATATATATATATATATATATAATTTATTATTTTTACTATTAGGGGCCCTGGTACACTACTTTGCCCGGGGGCCTATAATGTTGTTAGGATGGCCCTGCAGCAAGGATACCAGGACCTGTCACCTATTTACAGTCAAAGCAGCCGTTTTGTGGACTCAATCAATATACTAAAGAATGCAGCTTTCCAATTCATTAGGAAGTAATAGAGGTGACTGATGAGTATGTGATAGGTTCTGGTGTCCTTTCTGTACTCCCACTAGTTGTTCTATATTCCAGACGAGGCTATCCTTCCTCAATACCATGATATCGGTGAACACAACTCTAAGGGAAAAGTTCAATTCTGAGTAAAGTCCTGCTGGAGCCTCATGTGATGGGATTTTGCAGGATTTTAGTTTACTAAAATATTTTGCTTGAAGCTGAACAATCAGTAGTGTTTAAATACTGAAGCACCCGGATATGTGTGCAGACTCAGACTTTAATTCTCCCCTAAGTGTGATGAATTTGGCATATTTTTGGGCTCTGCGTGAACCATTGTTTATTGCGGGCTGTTTAATATGTAGGGCGGAGGTGACAGGTATATTCTATAACCAGCTTAATCACACTAGTCAGCCCTTATCACTTCTCCACAGTTGTCAGCGATAAAAATGAACTTGGAGCTGCAGAATTCTTATAATTAGTTTGTAATTATTAAGCTGTTGAGCTATGCTCACACATTCATCTTTCCGTGGATACGGACTCATTATGTATTTATTGGTAGAAATTTGGAGCACTCTGTATGTTTTGTGCCAGTTTCTACGGTATCTATGCTGGAACATAACACTACCCCTGTGCTGTGCAAGAATACTTATGGGGTCGTCCTCTTTACCATCTTCTGGGAAAGACAGCTACAAATCAGTAATATAAATGGAGAAATAAAGGACAATGCAGGATGCCTGTTTGATATTGGAGTCCATTATTTGCTTAATGACACAAGGGCCACTCTATGGTTGGTGCACAAGGCAATATAATCAGTGGTACATTAATAAGGATAGCCTTTTCATTTGAGAACACTAAGGGACGCATTTATCAATGTTTGCATAAAGTGAAAAATAGTTTTCAATCCTTATCACATTGATAAGGATTGAACTGTTTCTCAAATTTATGAAGAACCCAACACAGAAACAGCAGTTCCGATAAACTGCTGTTTCTGTGATAAAAAAAACAACCATACTTACCCCGCCTCTTCGGAACGCGCTGTCTCCGGATCTCCTCCTTGTCCTCTCCGTTTTCCTTCATACTGCAATTGCGCATGTGCAGTTTGAAGAACTGGTCATGCACACAGACATCTCCGCTCTGTCTCTGCAGCTATAGTTGCAGAGAGAGAGAGCGGTGAGTGACAGGGAGGGATCATGTGATCCCTCCACACATGGCCTGTCCAGCTCTGCTCTTCGGAGCAGAGCTGACAGCACTGAAATTCTTCAATTATGATAATGTACGCCAGCTTCTGAACTTTTTTCGGAACTTGTTAGATTGCGGAAGGGAGCAGTCACCATACTATTGAATGGTGACTGCTCCCAAAAACGAAACAGAATGCAAAGCATCAGATATCCACGATATCTGCTACGATGCACCGTTCATAAATATGCGGGACACTACATGTGGCGTGGAATTTGCAGTAAGTGTCTGAAAGTGTAACATCGTTACTTGTTAAATATGCCCCTAAATACATGGGAATATACTGTTAAATAGAATTAGAAGGATAGACAGGATGATTGGGAAGGGAGTGGAAGAGATTGTTTACTAGACAGATTATTGACGCTACCCCGTCTTTCAGGTGTCTTTTTTTCTGTCCTCTTCAAGAGCAGTGCCTTTTGTTATTTTATCACGGGGCCGCCGTACCTGTGGATATGGTATCTGTTTGCCAGGAGGAGATGAAGACTCTTGGCATTGTAGAGTAGTACTTACCAAGGTAGAGAGTGGTTTTGCTCTGCTGGAGATTGAATTCCACGAGGATAACACTTACTGCTGGAACTGGTATTGTGCAAGGACGCCGGGGCCTGTGGCTTAAAGCACTGCAGGATGCCAGGAGTGCCTGTGTTGTGCGTGCATTCATGTGATAATGGTGACATACGGCAAGGCACACTGAGATATATACCCCATAATTCAGGGTAAACCCCTTCCTTTTTTTTATATATAGGGTTTCAGTCTGGTCCTCTTCTTTACTGTGCAGGAAAAGATCACTTCTGAGCAATGAAAAAACATGCCAAAAAATAAAAGGTCATTGCCTGTGAAACCTGTGGCAAACATCTCCCAAAAGGATATTGTGCCAAATGATGTGCAATTGGCAGACACCTGTGTAACTAACGTCTTAATGGTCCCGTTCTAAGGCAAGCTTAGACATAGAAGGAGTTGGCAAGGGATTGTTACAGCAATCCAGGTCTGATAATCTGATAAATTGCATTTTGAATTAGGAAAACTTTTAGAAGAAGGAACTGTCAACTCGGGACCTGGCTGGCAGCCTTTATCAAATCCATTAATATGGAAATGAAAGAAATAGCTGAAAAACAGACCCTGCAGGATTTCTCTGAGGACAAAGAAAAAGAATAATCTGTGAACAAAATGTTGTTTTTTTGTTTTTTTTTTAGAAGATAGTGAACCAATGGTGGTATCCACAAATTGACCTTATGGCAACAGCAGTGAACTCCAAAGTAGGAAAGTTGTATCCACTGTAGACCATGGTTTGCAGAACAGTCTACCTGAATTGTCTACACCAAGGTCAAGTATGGTATCCACACTCCAGAAGCCTCACTGGAAACTGACAGAATGGCTATGTGACTGTGACTGTTGAGGTGTATTGTACAATTTTTGGAAAACTTTCAGTAACCGGTGCACTTTGAGGAACACAACGCCTCATAGTTCCAATATCAGGAATATCCTGGAGTTCAGATGAGGATCTGACAGTGAAGACACTGAAAGTACAGATTTCTGCCTTGGGGCAATACTAAACCGAAAATTAGCTAACAAATCTGCAAATCTGTCATAAGGTTCATGCAGGCAACAGCAGAGACAACCACATGGAATTTTAAATTAGTCTTGGATGTCCTTACAGAAGTGCTATGTAACCCTTCAATATCACTGAAGAAAGAGCAGGATGCCGCTAAGTTCACTATTGAAGATGGGTTAAATCTTATATCCAGGAGGCAGACAAGAGGAAATGACAGATTCTATACTGGCTTATTAAACTAGAACGACAGCAGCATCACTGGCAGAGAAAGCATCTGGCTCTGCTGTAGAATTGTACATAACAGCAGGATGGTCATCTCTATTAGCTTTCTCCAAACACCGCCGTGTTGATGTCCAAACCTCAACGGACATGTGATGTGGACTATAGTTCTGTAGGGATCCAGTCAGTTAAGTAACTGCTTGGCTATTACCCATCGGTATCTCCTGCTGTTAAGTAGGAAAAGGAAAGCAACAAATTATTACTATTACTTATGTTGTATTTGATCTCCTCCATAATAGCCTAGTTCCTTTTTCCTTAGTTGTTCAAATATACCTGTATTTGTGATATGTTGTTCTGAGATATTTCCACAGCTTGGGGAAAGCCATAAGGCACCTGGAGGAATGGGGGTGGCATTGTGTACCTTCCTGCCCTAACTTCAGTGGTAGGGAGTATTGACCCCTTGGTGTCTGCTGCCATGGAGGGGATTATAATTACCAAAACTGATTGGTTTCAGCTCAGTTCGTCTGTTGGTCATCTGACCAGAGATTTGGCACTATACACCAGAGAGGGAGCACTATAGATAATCACGGTTATCCCATTTTGTGTGGATGAGCTCTACTGGTCCTCCCACTACTCCGGAGAGTCTTTCAGTGGACCTGTGGGAGTGATCCTAAGGACCATGGACTAATATCGATGTTATACTCCCAGCTCTTGAATGTTACCTTCTAGGGCAGCACGGTGGCTAAGTGGTTAGCACTTCTGCCTCACAGCACAGGGGTCATGAGTTCAATGCCCAACCATGGCCTTATCTGTGTGGCGTTTGTATTTTCTCCCTGTGTTTGCGTGGATTTCCTCTGGGTGCTCCGGTTTCCTCCCACACTCCAAAAACATACTAGTAGGTTAATTGGCTGCTATCAAAATTGACCCTAGTCTGTCTGTCTCTGTCTGTGTGTATGTTAGGGAATTTAGACTGTAAGCTCCAATGGGGCAGGGACTGATGTGAGTGAGTTCTCTGTACAGCGCTGCTGAATCAGTGGCGCTATATAAATAAATGGTGATGATGATGATCCTGTAACTTGAATGGAACACTGTGTTACACCTATACTCTGCAAAGTTTGTCCATGGTATATAGTAAAATAAATTGCTCAACCTGCAAATGCCTCTATTTTGTTGCTCTAATTGGCATGAGACTTCATAAATATTAGCACAATTGTGTAAATATAGATACATCACAAAAGAAGAAGGAATATTTGCAGAGCTGCATGCTCATTTTCCCACATTGGTAAAAGACTACTAATTTTTAGAAAGGTGTTTTAAAATTAAAATGTAACTTTATTAGGCAGCACTGTGGCACAGCAGTTAGCATTGCTATTTCACAGTGCTGGAGTTGTGAGTTTGATTCTGACTAGGGGTTTATCTGTGTCAAGTTTGTGTAGGTTTCCTCTGGTTGCTGTGGTCTCCTCCACAATCCAATAAACATATTAGTAGGGTAATTGGCTTCTGACAAAAATGAACTCTAATGTGTTTTTGTGTTTTAGAGAATATAGATAGCAAACTTCACTGGGGCAGGGACTGATTTGAATGCTTCCATCTTTTCTGTAAAGTTTGTGTGATATGTAGGTACTAGGAACCTGTGATATCAGTGGGACCATAACCAGTATTTATGAGGCACCACTAGCTAGGGAAGTGATATTTTCACGAATATTGTTTCAGCTCACAAAATGGCGCCGTTACGCTCCGCCCCTGTCAATCTTAGTCCATTTTAGCCAATCGCAGCAGGGGGCGGGGTCACGATGGCACATTTATCCCCGCCCCCACCATCTTCAACAACGGCGACAGTTGGATCCGGGATTTTTGCCTGCTCTCTCGGTAGTCCGGGAGAACGCCCAAAAATTCGGGAGTCTCCCGGACATTCCGGGAGAGTAGGCAACTATGATTCATAGTAAGGTAAAAATATGCAATAACTAATTAGGCATATTAACATTTCAGGCTTTAGTGTTCAGGCGGTAAATGTGTTTTGGTTCGATTTCTGCAAATCACCTATATTCGGCAACGTTGCGAGCAAAATTTAAACCGGCAATGTGTTTAAAGGCACGATTTGCCGAAATCAGACCTAAATACATCTACCCCCAGGTGTTGTTATGGTTTATTGGAAAAGCTAGCCAGATTTTTGTGTTTAGCTGCCCAGAACAGATCTTCTGTATGGTGTAGTCTCATTAACAAATGTATAGTATGATCTGCACAGTAGCATTCATTATGTCACTATATCACAGTCTCTGTACCTGTCATGGCTGAATTAAACCATATTGTGATTCTTGTTTTGCAGGGAAAAGGAAATGCGTTTGTCCAGGGCTTGGCATCTTCTACACCATCTTGTCCGCCGTCTTTTTCTCATCTAGCGCCTTGCTGGTTAAGAAAATTGAAGATATGCACTCTGTGGAAATCAGTGGCATTCGTTGTGTTTTCCAGATGGTATTTGTGCTTCCAGGATTAATTTATTTCAAGTAAGATTAAAAAAAAAAAAATCATAACCATAATAGAAAAATGGTATATATTTATTTGTGATTTTCAATATATCATTGAAAATATACCAGGTATGATTCATTTTTCAAATAAGGGCCAGTATATATAAAATACAAATTTCCCTTTATAAAAGGAAATTTTACATCTATATTCACAAATATATATGTAAAAGTTCCCATACCTTGGCAGAACATTTGACATTTACACTCTCCTGAATACCTATATAGGTAAAAAAGCTATATTGTTCACTGCTATCATCCACTTCGGACTGGGAGAGGCTCCTTGTCTGTGTCCTTCAATAAGCTTTGGCCTCATAACCACTGACATTTTACCAAATGAAAACGTGTTTGTCATGTGTTTGTTACTAGCCTGTTGGAGCTCCCATTGGGCTTCCTGAAAATAGAACAAGATGCATTCTGATAACCGCACGACAATGCTAGTAACAGAATTAATGGGTATGGTGCATTAGAAACAGTGGTCTCTAGAGCAGGCCTAGTCAACCTGTGGCTCTCTAGGTGTTTTGAAACTACAACCCCCAGAAAGCTTTGCCATTAGCTAGCCAGCTAATAGATTTCAGGGCATGCTGGGAGTTGTAGTTTCACAACACCTGGAGAGTCACAGGTTGGCCACGCCTGCTCTAGAATAATATTAGACTACTTGAGTTCTACTAGTGGTAAAAGCACTGGTAACACGTATGAAATAAAGGGCAAGTGGTGAGCCCTTAGGGAAATGCCTAGGATAAACAATTGTAGGCTATTTTATATATAATGTATATTGTGACTGTCACAAGTATTAACTTGTATTTTATATATATATATAATGGCCTTTTAACAGACTTGATGGTTAGAAAATATTTTTCTCCCGTGTATGATATACTTCCTTACGGTAATCCCATTGGTGGATAGTAAAGGTTCTTGTTGGGTACTTAAAGTTGCACTACCACTTAGTAAACTATTCTACTAAGTCCCCGCCTCCCCATTAAATTCCCATTTAATAGAGGACTGGAATACTAACAAAAAATATATATTTTTATGGTGTTCATAGTTAAATAGGATTTGAAATACAGGGTAATTTATAGTAGACAGACTCTTTCTGGTGTTTGGGTATTAAACAACTTGTAATGTTTTTTTTACTTAAATATGTTTGAGTTATAAATAAAAGACTTAAATCCTATATATAGGTATCCAGGAATTTTCCATAAAAGTTAATTATATTGTCGCCAGATGTGGTTAGGTATAACACCCAAATATATCACACCAGTTCAGTGCCTTGGTTCAAATAGCCTCAGATAGTTTTATTTACCAGTATGAAAATAAATAAAACCTAAACAAAATACCTAGCCTGCCCGGCTTCTAAGTAATGAACAGGAACATCCTCTCTGAAGTGAAGGACCTTGTATCCCACATACACACACAAAATATCAGCACTTACTGGTCACAAATTGCAGTCTCTCCAGAGACATCTGGCCTGCTCCCTAGGTTGAGAGAGTGAGGAAACAAGCTCCTAGCTTTTTAACAACACCTAATCAGGTGCAACTTCTAAATAGCCAGCAACTTGCTAGCTCTTTGGAAGACCCAAAATGGATCTGATGAATGGAGCCCACCCTCCTCACTCCATTCACAACCCCAGGGACCCTTATACCGGCTTATTCTACACCCGAAAGGCACTCTTTAGGAAGCTCCTTCCCAAGTACCAACAATCTCACTGGAGATATATATACACATGCATATACACACACATATACATACATATACACACACATATACCTACATATACATACACATACATACACGCACACATATGTATATATATATATATATATATATGTGTGTGTGTGTATATATAAATAGATATATATATATATATATATATATATACATATATGTGTATATATATATATATATAAAAACAAAAACAGACATAGGTCCTCTGCACTCACCATGTACAGACTGGGGTGCGAGAGGGGGTTGCCCACTTTGGCATGAGTTGGCCAGATTAAACATATATTGCAATATGTGGAACTAACATTCCCTGTTTTTAATGTAGAACAGTACTTGTTATAGCATTAATTATGTGTTTGGAGAGTGCAGAGTATCCCTGTTTTCTTATATATATATATATATATATATATATAAGAAAACAGGGATACTCTGCACTCTCCAAATACAAGGTCCTTCACTTCAGAGAGGATGTTCCTGTTCATTACTTAGAAGCCGGGCAGGCTAGGTATTTTGTTTAGGTTTTATTTATTTTCATACTGGTAAATAAAACTATCTGAGGCTATTTGAACCAAGGCACTGAACTGGTGTGATATATTTGGGTGTTATACCTAACCACATCTGGCGACAATATAATTAACTTTTATGGAAAATTCCTGGATACCTATATATAGGATTTAAGTCTTTTATTTATAACTCAAACATATTTAAGTAAAAAAAACATTACAAGTTGTTTAATACCCAAACACCAGAAAGAGTCTGTCTACTATAAATTACCCTGTATTTCAAATCCTATTTAACTAGGATGTGTTACACATACATTAGCTCTGAGCATCCAGAAATCACTCTAATTCTGAAGTATTTGGATTTGAACATATGATCATGCTGTTGTAATTTAATAGATATTCAGATTCTGAACATTGAAAAGCAGGCTTGACATACACTCAGGAGACTTCTCTGCAGTCACATGGTCACTCATGTAATTCTAAAACATTTAAAATAATCTATACATACCATTTATGCATATATTAAATGTGATGTCCACTCTGCTATAAAATTACCCTGTCCCCAGTAAAATAATGCCTTCTAGATTAGTAATTATATAATGTGTCTCTGACTGTGCCCCTTCTACCAGATAAGATTCTCTAGTGAATTAGAAAATATTATGTTTTCGGGGGCAGCTGTCATGGAGAAACTTCACTAGTCATGTTAGGGATGAGACTGTTTTCCCTTTATTATATATAGCAGTGCAAAAATATAGCAAAACAAATTTCACGGGCTGATTCCTAAAGATCAATGAGGGTGAACATTACTCTAAAGTACGTCCAGCACCTACGCTCAGTAGCGGTGGACACTATGTAGGCTGAAGGCAGTATATCCATTCTCTAGTATCGAGGTTGAATATTATTAAATCGGATCACAAATTGGCTGCCTTCACTGTGTAAGCACTTAACAGTGGGGTTATTTAACATGACACAGATGTTCTGCAACATGTAACTTTGTAGTAAACTTTGCTAGGGATGACCGTTATCTATAATATAAAAGCCTAGCGGCGTGTGTTAGTCTGTGTGTGGAAAAAAAAACAAACAAGCTGCAGCACCACCTGCTGGGCGGAGTTTTACACTGACCTACTAAATTCTTAGCATTATCTAATATATAAAAGTAAAAGCCTAGCGGCGTGTGTTAGTGTGTGTGTGTGTGTGTGTGTGGAAAAAACTATTTTCTCAGAAAGGGCTCATCCAGTTGACCTGAAATTTGGTATACTGACATTATATGACAAAAAAATTAGAATAGTGAAGTCAGTTAACTTCCATCATCCCCCCTTCCCCCCGTGGGAGGGGTAGTAAAGGCTAAATTTACGAGTTGAGGGCTCAAACTTATTTTCGTGAGGTAATTTTACCTCATGAACACACATTAAAAAGGGTGCTTGCGTCAGGAAGTAACGCTCTTCCCCTGAGTAGGCCTGGGCTAGGCCCAAATGCATGACAAGTACCTTTTTAAGACCTTAAGTAGCTTGATTTGACTAGAATGCATGAGTATCATGCACTGGTTAACTTGTATATAATATAATCTGGTTGCTGTAGGTTACATCTTATCTGTGCACGCTGCACCAGGTTAGTAAGTAAAGCTCCTATGTTGGGAGAGTCTATGTTCTAACTGTAGAGCTCATGAATACTTTTTTACAGTATAATCTCAGAGTGTCATTCGGCTGTAATTTTCCCTCTCTCATAAATTACAGGGTTGGTTTCCTAGGACCCAGGGATCTGTGGATTTACCTTTTGCTCAGAGGATTCCTTGGCTCTAGCGCCATGATGCTGCTGTACTACGCTGTCCAGTCCATGCCCTTGGCAGATGCCACCGTCATCACATTTAGCAGCCCGGCCTTCACCTGCATATTTGCTTGCTTATTCCTCAAGGAGAAGTGCACAGTCTGGGATATAGTGTTTTTGCTCTTCACTTTGACAGGAGTTGTTCTGATAGCACGTCCTCCATTTTTGTTTGGGTCAAACAATGCTGTCCTTGAGTATGAGTACTCCAACCACTTGAAGGGAACCATCGCTGCGGTGGGATGCGCCATATGTACATCATTAACTCTGGTGGTGCTGAGAAAAATGGGGAAGTCTGTTCATTACTTACTTTCCATCTGGTACTATGCTGTAATCGGTCTCATTGAGTGTCTCATCGCTCTGCTTGCTCTTGGTGAATGGACTTTGCCCTATTGTGGACTAGACCGGTGGCTTCTGGTATCGATAGGTATTTTGGGCTTGGGAGGGCAGATCTTTCTTGCAAAAGCGTTACAGATTGAGAAAGCCGGAACGGTATCTGTCATGAGGACAATGGATGTGGTTTTTGCTTTTATTTTTCAGGCCTTGTTCCTTCACAACACTCCCACCTGGTTGACAATCGCTGGAGCTCTGTGCATTGTGGCCAGTACAGCTGGTACCGCTATCCTCAAGTGGTACACAAGCACAAGAAAAGCCAAACAAAGTGAGTTATAGCTCATAGCTATAATAATAATAATAATAATAGAGCACAGCAGAAACACAACGGTATTGCGCATGGCTGCAAAAGACTGTAAACAAATTAGAGACTGCAATAATAACAGCGTTGTATTTATAAAGTTCTGTAGAATTTCAGGACTGCAAAAACTGTTATAGTTCACAATTGGACAGATGCCTATGACTTTCATCTAAGTTATAATTATTTATACTCCTATGCTGCTTTTCTCGTAGCTGAAGGAACGGTTGGATATTAAATCCAACTGTTGCCTGACAATATAATAAAATCTAGAATGTTTGCATTCTCAGTTATTCAAACACTCACACTGCGTTGCCAGTTGGGTACACAAAAGAGGACATTTGTGAAACCTGGTGCAGAGTTAACTACAGAAAAAGGTGCTGGAATCCATAGAAACCAAGCAGATTTAAACGCTATTTTTTCTAGTGCAGTTTATGCAGTTTAGATAATGAAAGCAAACGTCTGATTGGTTGCTGGGAGTTACAACACCATATTTTTTTTTTTTGCATGTTTTACAGCAGTCAACCTACCTTTTAAGCAGTAGGTTTCTCTGTTATTTTTACTGTATTGCTTTATAATTCTGACAAATATTTTGATGGACAACCAAAAATTCTGAAGTTTTATCAATTTAGTCATTTGTATTTTTACCACTGTTTTTCTTAATGCATTAATTTTTATTTATTTTCAAAGCAGGTAACCTCAAATAATAGAACCTTTCCATTTCGGTCAATGTTAAATGAAAGTAAATTACAGATGTTGTCTGTATATGAGGACTGCAAGACAAGCGATAGTATCAGTGTTATATACGGGTATGCAGGGCAGCTGTAGAAATCAAAATGATAGTAGTTTATGCAGCAGACATGTAGGAGACCATGGGGTAAATTTATCAAGCTGCGGGTTTGAAAAAGTGGCGATGTTGCCTATAACAACCAATCAGATTCTAGTCATTTATTTAGTACATTCTACACAATGACATCTAGAATCTGATTGGTTGCTATAGGCAACATCTCCACTTTTTCAAACCAGCAGCTTGATAAATTTACCCCCATGAATATACAATCTATAATACTTATCTACTAGACCTACTTGATTTTTTTTTATCATTTTTCACTGCTTTCCTTTTATGAAATGTGTGTGGGAGTCCAGCGGAGAACCCTCTGGTAACTTTAATGTTAAGCTCAAACTTAGACAGCAGCTCAGTCTGGACTATGCTCAGTCTGAGACTTCCTGGCTACTGATGCTCCGACTTTCTGCAATACAAGATCTCATCATAGCATTGATAGTTATTGCTCTCAGGCTATACATACTTGCCAACTCTCCCGGAATGTCCGGGGCACTCCCGCATTTTGCGAGAGTCTCACGGACTCCCGAGAGAGTGTGGCAATCTCCCGCATGTGGCAGAATTCTGCCCACTTCCTAGTGAAGTGGGCAGAGTTAGGTCCAAAATGCAGCGATTCACGGCATTTGGCTCCGCCCCCTACTGTCAAATGACGTGTCATTACGTCACGGGGCGGGGCCAAAATTACGCTTATTTTGTAGCCCCGCCCCCATCACACCCACCTCCCCTGGCAGACTCCCGGAAGCCAACTTAATAAAGTTGGCAAGTATGGCGTTATATTTGCAATATAGATCATGTGACTTTATTACATTTCTTTATGATTAAAACAAAAAATGCGCTCGGAAGTGGACTGTACTGCCCCCTTCACATATTGGGGCCTGATTCAGTAAGGAAAGTAAGGCAAAAAAAGGAGTAAATGTTCTCTGGGACAAACCATGTTACAATGCAAGGTGTGCAAATTGGTTTATTAATTTGCACATAAGTTAAATACTGGCTGTTTTTTCATCTAGCACACAAATACTTGATATTTTTAGTTTTATACTGAAAGTGAAAGTTGATCTAGGACGTGTCTTACCCCAATTACAAATTTATCCTCACATTTTAAATTTACCCTCCCCTCCAATGCAACATGGTTTAGCCCAGGTGCAAAGTTACTTTTTTTTTATGTTTGCTCTCCTTAATGACTCGGGCCCATTGGAGAATTACTGCTGCACTTAGTCCTATTTGCTTTAGATGAAGTAGTAATATTTTATTTATTTTGTAGCTGCTGGACAGTAACGTAATTTCCACATGTTCTCATTTTTGGACTGTTTTTTCTTTTGTGTTTTTAGACCGATCTCATTGCGGATTCTATAGTTTGAATCAGTTATTAACTGACAGTCTGACGTCATGTACCTTTTGCAAATAAATCTAGAAGGTTTAACTTTTTGTTTTTTTTTGTTTATATTAATTGCTCTACTCTGTGCCCTTTATGTCAGTAAGTACCATTTACTGGCGCATGCATGAACATGTGGTACAGTCCTCTATAAAAGGTAATTTATTCCATTGCTATGAAACAGACTTTCTTGAAGTGCACTGTGTGTGTTTGGATATCAGATTTTAAGTAGTATTTTTTTATCCTCATAGTGAAAAGAAGATGTCTTAGGGGTATATTTACTAAACTGCGGGTTTGAAAAAGTGGAGATGTGGCCTATAGCAACCAATCAGATTCTAGCTGTCATTTTGTAGAATGTACTGAAATAATAACTAGAATCTAAATAGTAGGCAACATCTCCACTTTTTCAAACCCGCAGTTTAGTAAATATACCCCTTAGTCACACAATATACAGAGGCTATAAAAAATATTCACCCCTGTGCCATTTTTTTCACCTTTTTGTTACAACATGGATTTAAAATGGATTTATTCAGGAATTTGTACCACTGACCCAAAAAAAATACTCTGTAGAGTCACAACACTAAAGCTTTTTGTTTTTGGAAAATAAAAGAAACTGTCCGTGGGACAACAAAAGCCCGGGGCCTTCACAAATCTGTGTTTATTGGGAGGGGGGCAAAAAAACAAAAACATTGTTGAAGAGAACTCCCCTGAAATCTCGCCTAGAGTTTGGCAGAAAGCATGGGAGCGTTCCTTTTACGAACTGGAGGGAGATACTGTAGTCTGATGGGACCAAGGTTCAACTTGCACCAAGCGAGTACTTTACAATACAGACACCCCTTTGCAGATTATAGACTCGTGCATTAACTACAAAGAATCATCATCATCACCATTTATTTATATAGCGCCACTGATTCCGCAGCGCTGTACAGGAGTTCTCTGTACGGCGCTGCGGAATCAGTGGCGCTATATAAATAAATGATGATGATGATGATGATAAGAAATGGGAGAAAGGCGATTTCCATTATATACCATTTTAGAATCTGATTTTCCACTGAAGGTGCTGAATATTCACAAAGTTTCTGGTTTAGACATCACCTGCAGGCATTGAACATGCAGTACGCTCTGTACCCTGCCAGGCTGCGCTGGTAGCTAATGTTACCAACCTGTTTGAATTGTTGAGAGAAGCTCTGAATAGATGGATTCTGATGAAAGTCTCTATGTAGAACCAGCACCTTCTCTCCTAATCCCTAATGCTATTGTCATAGTACTGTAATTGATTTATTTAATTGATAAAGATCATTAGCGCTTGCTCAAGGCCATTCAACGTCTACAGTTAAACTGATGTGGTGCAGCTAGGCCAATGCTATTCTTCATTCACAATCTGTTCTTAGTTCTATTGGGAAATAGCTAGGAAGACGCTCATGTGTATGAAATGGACATAAAGCCAGACATAAATGCAGTATATCCAGCTGCACCTGGTATCCAAAGCAACACTGCCGCACTGATGGGGTTAATGATAGGATTTTGATTGGAGAGCGCTAGAAAAGAATATAATGAAGGCACATAGGTCAAGTGCAGTTTTTTATTTAGTGCAATAAAGTAAGTTGCACTTACACTAGCCAAGTAGTCAATCAAGCAAAACTATTGCAGTCACAACCAGGATTGGAATCTGGTTAACCAAGGTCTGTGTTCTTGCTATGCAGTTCGGGGAACATTCCCCCCTTTAACGGGTAATCCGGGACACACAATGGGCCTGATTCATTAAGGAAAGTAAGTAAAAAATAAAATGAGTAAGTTTTGTCCAGGAGAAAACCATGTTACAATGCAAGGGGTGCAAATTAGTTTATTAGTTTGCACATAAGTTAAATACTGGCTGCTTTTTCATGTAGCACAAAAATACTTGATAGCTTTATGTTTACACTGAAATTTATAGTTGATCTAGGATATTCCCTACCCCAACTATAAATCTGTCCTCACATTTTAAATTTTGCTCCCCCTCCAATGTATCATGGTTTTGCCCAGGTGCAAAGTTACTATTTTTTTTTTTTTGCTTTACTTTCCTTAATGAATCAGGCCCAAGGTGTTCACTTTATTTGATGTTGCTCCATATTGCAGCGCTGATTTAAAGGGGTTTTTAGTCTAAGACCACTTTTTTAAATATACAGTGACTGTATCTTATGGTGGCTTGATATTAATATAGAGAAAATCCTTCAAACTTGCATTGTTAAGCTCTTTTTAATTACATGTAAAACAATTTCCCATAGCTGCATGACTCCTATCAATTATTGGAAAGCCTCAGTTAAAAGCTCTAAAAGTAGACAAAATGGTGAAGGGACACAATAATACAACCCAATTGCATGGCGCCTTATAAGGACAGGAGTTAAATGCCCTTTTCTCTGGTTTTGTCTCAAAATATTGCCTTATGTTGTCTGAGCAGCTGTCCATCAAGCCTATTTAAGGCTCATTTGGGTGTGGCTCACAAGCCCGCCCTTGCTTAGATGTAAGCCCCGATACCTGGGGGGTGAGGGCATCTGATATTAACTGCATTTTAATAGTGTTCAAAGCATATAGGTAAGTGTAGGACCTGCATACAATGAGGTGCCCTCAAAACTGGGGTGCAGGCTTAAATGTTTTGATCAAAATATGAACCAATACCTCATGTTTTCATTTTGCTGGATACACACAAATATGCAGTTTTAAGGATAAACTCTAACAACAACTGTCATTTTGTTTTATATGCCTTTGAATCTTAATCTCTGCCCCCGTTCCCTAATAATAGTGGAGGAAACATTGCTTGATTTGTAAAGTATACCCAGCTATGCAGACACTGTGACATTTAAGTGCAGTTATATTGTTTATTGTTGATTAAAGTCTTATGTTGGCCATCAGATGCTATATGAAAACACCACCTCAGACCGAGACCTGTTTCTTATCATTGCTCTGGAATGTACTAGGTTACCTTTGCCCATCCTCCAATGTTTTTTTTGTTACCTCTAGTATTGGTTTGTAGAAAAATATATATCTCTAAGAACAAAGAGAAGAAAGGTGAGGAAATGGGACCACCACAGGTGACTCCTCAATTTTGAAATTAGAGAGTAGTTTTATCAAACCTACTAAAATGGAAACGATGAGGTGTTGCCCTTAGCAACCAATCAGATTTTAGCTATCATTTATCTAGTACATTCTCGAAAATGTTAGCTGGAATGTGATTGGTTGTTATAGACAACATGCCCACTTTACCTCTTTTAGAATGTTTGATAAACCTACCCCTAGTTAGAGTTTTGTGCAGTGATCATTTCCATCTACTCTCTGTTTTTGACAGCAGAATGTTAGAGACTGTTTTTCTCAGAGACTTTAGAGCCAAGAGATTTAATATTGAGAACTGAATTAATCATGCTAAGAATGTAATTAATCCCTACACAAACTATTTCAGGTACAGGATGAAAGTTAAACCAATATATGTTTACTTCACAGAACTGTCATATTGATAAAATGTGTGTATGACATTGTAGTGTTGTGTATTTTTTTATTTTTTAAGATGGATCAACTCTCATTGGGTGAGTATAGAATATGGAGTTTGGGCTCCTAATTTTCTTTGGTATATATGGGGTCCAGTAATCTTTTCATAGGCCTCTGAGAAATGTGCTCCAACCATATAGATAATACATAGTTACCAACTGTTCCTAATTTCCATGGATAATCCAGTGATTTATGGATGTATCCTTAGAAAAGCCCCAGTTTTTTTTCCAATACAGACTAACTGCCCTTTAAAATAGCCTTTTCTGTTTCTTAGGTGCGATTCTTACAGTCTTTTTTCTTCTTTTGGGCACTATAAGTAGATATTTATTAAAGTGGAATATTTAAAATGCAAACAACAATGTCTGTTGTAACTGAATTGGTAGAATTGCATGTGATGTGCTGAGATTTACTGGTTCACCAGCAGCATCCTTAGAATTTATTTAAAATGATACCAACTATGGTAATATGACATGAATATTTTCATGTATTATAATTTTGCAAAATATGTATTTTTAATATGTTAGTTTGCGTTAGTCAGTCAGTTGTTGAACGCCATATATCACCAAGACAAATTTCACATCCACTGTATCAAGCTTTGGCAATCTGTGGCTCTCATGCTGTTTTAGAACTACAAGTAACAGCATGTCCTGCCAGCCTTGGCTCAGCCGCAGGCGGCATATTTCTACAATGAATAACGTGAGGTATAATCGTACTGTAGTGTACCAGCTGGCCTGTATTACAGTTTTAGATCCTTACTAGGAAAACTATATATTTCCTCTCTATGAGAGTAAATTATTCGTTTTTGTTATGACTTGCTCCCATATTTGTATACTTTTTGGCCGTGAGGCAGGGCTAGTACTTACTATACTAGATCTTACTATAGTTAAACCAAATAACCATTTTTCATTTAATTTAAAAGAGTAAATATAAAATAAAACCGCTCTGTTTGTAATGTTTGTCTGACCCTTTGAAAACAATGTATATTCTATTTGTAATGCTAAAACGTATATATATATATATATTTTTCTTCCTCTCAAATGTCTATTTTCTTATAATGCTGTAGTTTTAATGATACTTTTAATAAAGCGCTCAAATCAACTGAGGTCCAATTCTTTATCCAGCCGAACACCATTGAACAGTCTGAGTTACAAGGAGGACCTGCCTTAAACAAGTTGAGTAGTAAATCATTCTCATATACAGACAAATAAGCAGTAGATGCCTGAGTACAGTAGTACAGGTAGATCTGCAACAGACAGGATCAATATAAATACATATGGGTTTAGGTAAAATACAGTTGATATGATATATATACAGTGGGATATACAACAACATACAGGACTTAGGGACAAATTTATCAAGCTGCGGGTTTGAAAAAGTGGAGATGTTACCTATAGCAACCAATCAGATTCTAGCTGTCATTTTGTAGAATGTAATAAATGACAGCTAGAATCTGATTGGTTGCTATAGGCAACATCTCCACTTCTTCAAACCTGCAGTTTCTATAATATAAAAGCCTAGTGGCGTGTGTTAGTCTGTGTGTGTGTGGAAAAAAAAACCAAGCTGCAGCGCCACCTGCTAGGCGGAGTTATACACTGACCTACTAAATTCTTAGTGTGTGTGGGAAAAAAAACTCAGAAACGGCTGAAATTTGGTATACTAAGATGTTTTTAATTTGTTAATTTAATTTGTTAATTGTTAAAAGTATTTATAAAGATTTAAAAAAAAAATATATATATTTCTTGAAGGAGAAGTGACAGTTTTGAGTGGTTGATGGTTGCCGGGGGTGACAGTGGGGAGTGGTTGGTGGTTGCCGGGGGTGACAGAGCAAGAGGAGTGTGATACTCAGGACTGCTGAGAGAGATCCCTGTGC
The DNA here is from genome assembly GCF_038048845.1 of Mixophyes fleayi. Taxonomy (NCBI): domain Eukaryota; kingdom Metazoa; phylum Chordata; class Amphibia; order Anura; family Limnodynastidae; genus Mixophyes; species Mixophyes fleayi. Next base: position 28,218,846 of record NC_134407.1, on the reverse strand, counting down.
CTGGATAGACATCTGGATAGATGTGGCGATAAAGATGAAGGATGAGGTGATGGAGAAGAATGATGAGGTGGTGACGTGGACAAAACCATGTTAAAAAAGGGCGCTTGCGTCGGGAAGTAACGCTCTTCCCCTGAGGAGGCCTGGGCTAGGCCCAAATGCATGACAAGACCCTTTTTAACACCTTAAGTAGCTTGATTTGACTAGAATGCATGAGTATCATGCACGGGTTAACTTGTAGTAAATATACCCCTTAAAGTTTGATCATTATATTCCTGCAAAGAGATTAACGTGAATGATGATGTATCACTGGAGAGACATGTCAGAGCTGGGTAACAAATTTGGGAGATGCTGTAAATATACAAAGAATAGGTAAGTGGAATAGGGTGAGAATTTAGGCAACAGATAAGTAGGTGACTCGGGAAGGGAGTGGAATAAGCTAAGATAATTGGTAGCAGTTGCAGGTTTCTGTAATGTATTTTAAGGATAAGATATTTCGCACAGTAACACCGGCAGGAGAACTCAGTTTCAGTCTTTTTTGCGGAACATTCCAGAGTGATGGCAGGACAAAGCCTGTGTCAGCTCTCCCAAAGCGAGCGGCTGAAATCAATGAACAGATCCCTAGGACATGGGCTCCAGGCATATTGGCGGTCAGTATATTTATTATTAACATTTACATAGCGCCAGCATATTCTGCTTTACAATTGGTGACAAGCACAGTAATAAAACAAGACTGGATATTACAGACATTCAGGTAAAACTTAATTTATGGACATCTATGGATTATTATTATTATTATTATCATTTATTTGTTAGGCGCCACAAGGTTTCCGCAGCGCCTTACATAGTACAAACAGTAGACCATACAGGGTAAAACATCACAGAACAATAAACACTAAGTACCAATGCTTCGGAAACTCCGGGCAGACATATGGAGTGAGGGCGGAGCAGAAGAGTAGGTATGGAGACAGGAGGGGAGGGGGGCCCTGCTCATGCGAGCTCACATCCTAAGGGAGGGTGGACAAAACAGGCACGGAGGGAGGCAGTGATGCATGGGAGAAAAAGAGACCAGGGGAGAGGGGGGAGAACAAGCAGAGTGGATGAGGGGTTAAGTGGATGGTTGGTAGGCTTTCAGGAACAGGTGAGTTTTGAGTGCCCGTTTGAAGGAACACATCTTTTAGGCCAACAGACTTGCTGCCTTCCTTACAATTCTGGTCCTCCCAGACCAAGTCTGAGTTGGCCCATGGTGCCAGGAAGCAGACAATCTTAGAAGAGCGTTGGAGCCTACCCCCTGCCCTTGTTGTCTCACTAGATGCCAAAAGAGAGCTTGATAGGGTCTCCTGGACATTCCTGTAAACCACCTTGGGGTCACTTCTAATGTGACATTACCGCCTTGTTCCACAATACCACTGCATCAGTTCAAGTTAACGCTACGGCTTCAGTCACTTTTGCCATTACAAACAGTACAAGACAAGGCCGGCCCTTGTCCCCTCTTATGTTTACTCTCATGATGAAACCCTTGGCAGCGAGAATTCAAAATAATCAAGACATATCAGGCACTTGAGCTGGCCCTAAACGATATAAGATCTCCCTATATGCAGATGATGTAATGTTGACATTAACAAAATCCCATATATCACTCTTTTCTTTATGCTAATAAATGCAGACAAATCTTACCCCCCAACAACTTCTCATGCAGAACTATAGTTTCAGATAACAACCCCACAGAGACACCAAGATTAGCTGTACAAAGCCAAGTTTGTAAAAATGATCGAGGATAAAAAGACAAACTTGGGATAAATGATTTAGCTCATGGATAGGTAGATTCACAGTAGTTAAAATGAATGTGTTCAGAGGCACACCAGCGATGGTGGCCTTGGCTTCCTTAACATATTAAAATATTATATAGCATCCTACGTGACACAACCAGTGCTACTTATTTCCAACAAAAACATTAGACTATGGGTGGATATTGTAGCGGACATGTTAGGCATGCTTTCCCCCAATACCTTAATATGGATATCAATCAAAGACAGACCACCAAATTCACTAATGCCTCCAACAACACATTTCTCACTCCTTCTGGGATTATAGCACACATACATACTACTAATACGCAACAATCCCTCCAAGTCGAGACCACAGATGCTGGGACCAACTGCAACATAACATAACATTTTTAACTGATATAACTTTCCTACAATTCTTTACAGAATTCACAGAACTGCAGGTGTGAGTTTGCCTCCCGTTTCATCTCATTACTTCTGTCAATTCCTCCAGATCAGTCACTTGCACAACTCAATCTTGCTATTGAGAGAACTCACACATCCAACAATATTAGAATCATCTTGTAGGCCTAAATCGAACCCCAGAGATCTCACATGGTCCACGTTTTACCACCTGATACATGAAATAAAAATAAGATGGGAGGAGGACATGGGGGAAATCATGGAACAGAATGGGCAAGATAAATGAGCAAATCGCCAAGAGTTCAATTTGCGCATGGATGCAACTTTTACTTGTGCCCTGAGTTTGTCTATAACTACTGTGGAATACTGGAAACAGGAACCTTTACTCTTCTCGAGACATGAAACCATCAGTCAGGGCCTCATCTAAAGGGCTCACAGGGGGTTGGGGGGGGGGGCTCACGGGGGAATGGGGGCCCCATTAGCCCAGGGGCTTCCATTCCTTTTATCCGGCCCTGCCTTTGGTGCACATTATAAAGTGTTTTCTTGTCATTTTGTAGTATATCACAGTTGTTTTTTATGATCTCCAAATCACACAAACATTGGGCCCTTTCACCTCTTGGCCCCTTAGTGGCCACAATCGTACAGTTGTTTTTTATATCTTATCCCCAAATCACACATGCACATGAAAACGTAAAATCAGACATTGATTTTAAATATATAACAAATCTATTTTCTACATGCAGTAAGATAATGTAATGTTTATAATAGTTTGCAAAATTCATCAAACTAAAAGATAAATTATTTTCAGTCCTTAAAAATATAAAATACAAAAAAACTACACCGTGGAACCATAAATCATAATGGGCTTTTAATAACTGAAATACAAGGGTAAAACAAAACAAATTTTATTGGCGTGGTACATTTTGTGACTGTGTGGAAAAAAGTTCTAATTCGTTTTAACAATGGGCTAATCCCTAGACATAGGGTAATCTTCACTTTATCCAAGATCACGGGCCTGCTTGTGTTTCCTTAATCGGTTCTGTTATGCATTTCCAGGATCATCTAAATGATGATGAAATCATTAAAGAAAATAACATTACAATAAGAACAGCTCTACAACATAAATACTTTTCAGTTAATTACAGGAGGATTTGTACTAATACCCATGCTAGATATAAGTATGTATTCTGTACCTTCTGAACAGCAGGGGGCACTGTACTTTGTCACAGCAAAATCACCTGAAAGAGAAAAACAAGTTTATATATGTATTGCAAATGTGCTTCTATCAAATATAAATAAGAATACACATTGCATATCATTATCAAACACAAGCATTATTTGAACATAAGCAAACAACGCCAACACCGGAAGGCATTTGAAGCCAAATAATCACAAGTGTGTGAGCCGATATATTAGGGCTCCAAAACTAAATTCTGCTCAGAGGGGAAGGGAACTCTGATGTGCCAGCCAATATAAATATTATCCTTCTAATGGCGGACGTTTAGTATATAAATTAATTAATTATTTCTTATTATTAAGCTGTGCAACTTACCTGTCTCATAATAGTCGATGATAGTAGCAGTGGCCGGCTGTAGGTTACCAACACGAATTTCTTGTTCAACCAAGAATTTAAAGCTCTGTATGTCCTTAGAGAGCTGAGAACAATAAGAGGACAAAGTGCCAACTCAGTGCTTGTGAAAGTTAGTCAGATGCTATCTAGGTTTCTGGCTCTAAAATGCTCAATTGTATAGATAAAACATTTTGTTTCAGGCTGTAGGACCTCATCGGCCAGCCACAAATAAACTGAAAAGTTGAGTTGAGTACAAGGCACATACGTATAGAGTTAACAAGAAACATGTATTTGAAAATGAGGTAGAACCCCCAAAATGTTGTGTTTCATTGACCGAAATAAAATTCATACGCACCCGTGAACTTTCAAAACATATTAACAAAACTGGGCTGAATCAAAACATATAGATATATGGTTTTTTGAAATAAATTATTTGGGAAACCATGAATAACCTGTTCTTATGTAGCAACATTTTTAAAATGACTGTGCTTCTCTGCGATATATAAACTATTTCTACCCATAGAATCCAGCTATCTCAATAATGCATAGATCTAAACCATCACAGTTGTATAGGTATTATTAGTGGTAGCTAAAGGCATGATCGAGAAGTGCAACTACGTGGGGCACTGAGACCTAGGGGCCGCCCCACGCGACGCAAGTCATTCAGCGCTTAGGCCAGAGGTCGGCATGCGGGGGCAGCTCGAGGTACAGTGTGACCCGACAGTGCCTCGCTCCCCTAGCTGCATCTGCGGTTGTCATGTGTTCAGGTGACCTGCTCCCGCCTCCCTGCTTCTCGCTGACTGCCGGACATGATGTAATCATCACGTCCTGATTCTGTCAGTGAGGAGCCATGCCAGAAGAAAAAGAGACAGATGAGAAGAAGGTCAGTAAGTAAAGAATGGAGAGGAACAGCATGATGATGGAGGGGGCAGCAGCGTGACTATGGAGGGGGCCAATGTGACATATATTGTGAGAAAGGGAGTGATATGCCACATGCCTCTAGGAGAGGAATTCACTATACCGCTGACAGTCTGCAGAGCAAGGCTGCAGACATCGGTGGTAGTCGCTTTCCCGACTACCACCACAGCGACACTACTTACCCCTACAGAGTCATCACATAACTATCATTCCCGTCATCCTCAGCGGGCCGACTGTTGGAAAAGCTGACTTGCAACAAAATAGAGAGATCGAGTGTCCGGTGGCCAGGAATGATGTCACTGGTAAAAGCGACAGTATTGTTAGTGCTGTTAAAGGGGCAATTCCCTTTAACAGCACTAACAATGCCGGCCCATTCCTGGCCGCCTGACACTCGATCTCTCTATTTTGTTGCAAGTCAGCTTTTCCACTGAGGATGTTGGGAATGATAGTTTTGCGATGGGGTAAGTAGTGTTGTCTTTATCAGGATCGTAATTTACTACCCAACCCACAGACATTACACAATTGTTTAACATTGTACCTAGTTCAAAGATAAACAGATGGAGGACATAGGTATGACAAAATAAAAGTATAAAATATGATTTAACTTGCATGGAGGTGGTGGATATGTTTTCTTTTACAGCTGGCTGGGTGTGTCTGCAGTGAAACAGATCAAACACCACCTGAAGAGATCTCCTTTGCTAAGAACCAGGTGGGAGTGTCACCTGTCAATCAGGCTAAGGCTGTGGGAGGAGTCTCAAGTATGAAACCGGTATTGTGCTACTATACGGGGCGGCCAATGCAAAACAGTGGCCGGAGTCTAGACAGGAGGACTATATCTAGCTAGTGCTAGGTTTCCTGGTGTCATCCTGATGGAAGTCTATGCTGTTTATTGTGATGTAACAATAACAGTACCAGTTATACCGCAAGAAGTTGTCTTTGTGTGAATCAAGAGAAGGGTGCCGTGCCACTATATATATATATATATTAGGGATGTGCACCGGCGACTTTTGAGGTCTCGTGTTTTGTGTTTTGGATCCGGATTTTCGTTATTTTTGAGGTTCGGATTTGTCTCGCAAAACACTTGACGAAAGGTCTCGGTTCGGATTTAAGGTATTGGATTCGGATTTTTTTTGAAAAAAACATAAAAAGTTTAAAAATCAAGTTTTTGGGCTTATTTTCACTCCTAGGCTATTATTAACCTCAATAACATTCAATAACAAGCATTTCCACTAATTTACAGTGTATTCTGAACACCTCACAATATAGTTATTAGTCCAAAACGTTGCAACAAGGTATCTTTCTGGACTGCGTAGAGGAGTGGGTCACCACAATATATATTAAAAACCCTGAACTTTTATGATTCGCACCAATAATTGTACCTGGACTGCGTAGAGGAGTGGGTCACCACAATATATTAAAAACCCTGAACTTTTATGAATCGCACCAATAAATGTACCTGGACTGCGTAGAGGAGTGGGTCACCACAATATATATAATAAGAAAACCATCAACTGGTTTGATTCGCACCAATAAATGTACCTGGACTGCGTAGAGGAGTGGGTCACCACAATATATTAAAAACCCTGAACTTTTATGAATCGCACCAATAAATGTACCTGGACTGCGTAGAGGAGTGGGTCACCACAATATATATAATAAGAAAACCATCAACTTGTTTGATTCGCACCAATAAATGTACCTGGACTGCGTAGAGGAGTGGGTAACCACAATATCTTAAAAACCCTGAACTTTTATGAATCGCACCAATAAATGTACCTGGACTGCGTAGAGGAGTGGGTCACCACAATATATATAATAAGAAAACCATCAACTTGTTTGATTCGCACCAATAAATGTACCTGGACTGCGTAGAGGAGTGGGTCACCACAATATATTAAAAACCCTGAACTTTTATGAATCGCACCAATAAATGTACCTGGACTGCGTAGAGGAGTGGGTCACCACAATATATATAATAAGAAAACCATCAACTGGTTTGATTCGCACCAATAAATGTACCTGGACTGCGTAGAGGAGTGGGTCACCACAATATATTAAAAACCCTGAACTTTTATGAATCGCACCAATAAATGTACCTGGACTGCGTAGAGGAGTGGGTCACCACAATATATATAATAAGAAAACCATCAACTTGTTTGATTCGCACCAATAAATGTACCTGGACTGCGTAGAGGAGTGGGTCACCACAATATCTTAAAAACCCTGAACTTTTATGAATCGCACCAATAAATGTACCTGGACTGCGTAGAGGAGTGGGTCACCACAATATATATAATAAGAAAACCATCAACTTGTTTGATTCGCACCAATAAATGTACCTGGACTGCGTAGAGGAGTGGGTCACCACAATATATTAAAAACCCTGAACTTTTATGAATCGCACCAATAAATGTACCTGGACTGCGTAGAGGAGTGGGTCACCACAATATCTTAAAAACCCTGAACTTTTATGAATCGCACCAATAAATGTACCTGGACTGCGTAGAGGAGTGGGTCACCACAATATATATAATAAGAAAACCATCAACTTGTTTGATTCGCACCAATAAATGTACCTGGACTGCGTAGAGGAGTGGGTCACCACAATATATATAATAAGAAAACCATCAACTTGTTTGATTCGCACCAATAAATGTACCTGGACTGCGTAGAGGAGTGGGCACTGGGCACCACAATAAAATATATAAAAAACCTTCAACAGGTCTGCATTACACTACACATACGGCTGCTCCTCCATCCTCTCCATCATATACATGTTGGAGTTTTAGCATGTGACAACCTCTTGTTTTTGATAATGTCAGTGCATTTTGAATATTTTTCAATTTGCCCCACACCACTGAATGTACTTTATCTATGATACGCATCTATCTATCTTGACTGCGTAGTGTGGTGGCCCCGGTACACAATTTGGTACCGGGGCCACAATAAAATAAATACACCCTCCACGTGTCAGAATTCCACCAAACAAGTATCTGGACTGCGTAGTGGGGTGGCCCCGGTACCCAACTTGATACCGGGGCCACAATACCTCCTCCAAACATGCTACAGACAATTCGTCATTGAGATCCCATTAAGTATGTTAAAGACAGACAGGGTCCAAGTGTTATTAGTTGACTTTGTAAAGAAAAAAACTGTCCCTGTTGCACATAGTCGTGCAATGAAGACTTACTTTTTCATTTAAAGGCACGATCTTTCAAGTGTAGTGTTTGTAAGTCTAAGTCATATTATACTTTTGGTAAAATTGGTTTTTTTGGTTCCTCTTTATGTTAATTAATTAGTAATAGAATTAAAGTAGGAAATAGAATTAAATAGAATTAAAGTAGGAAATAGAGTGGTATAGAGTTGTAGTGTGGTATAGATAGAGTGGTCCACACAATATAATAATAAAACCCTCAACTGGTCTGAATTCCACCAAACAAGTATCTTGACTGCGTAGTGTGGTGGCCCCGGTACACAATTTGGTACCGAGGCCACAATATAATTAAAAAACCCTCCACGTGTCGGAATTCCACCAAACAAGTATCTGGACTGCATAGTGGGGTGGCCCCGGTACCCAATTTGATACCGGGGCCACAATACCTCCTCAAAACATGCTCCAGACAATTCGTCATTGACAGACCCCAGACAGACAGGGTCGTAGTGTTATTGTTTGACTTTGTAAACCCAAAAAAATGTCCCTGTTGCACTTGCACATAGTCGTGCAATCAAGACTGACTTTTTCATTTAAAGGCACGATCTTTCAAGTGTAGTGTTTGTAAGTCTAAGTCATATTATACTTTTGGTAAAATTGGTTTTTTTGGTTCCTCTTTATGGTAATTAATTAGTAATAGAATTAAAGTAGGAAATAGAATTAAATAGAATTAAAGTAGGAAATAGAGTGGTATAGAGTTGTAGTGTGGTATAGATAGAGTGGTCCACACAATATAATAATAAAACCCTCAACTGGTCTGAATTCCACCAAACAAGTATCTTGACTGCGTAGTGTGGTGGCCCCGGTACACAATTTGGTACCGAGGCCACAATATAATTAAAAAACCCTCCACGTGTCGGAATTCCACCAAACAAGTATCTGGACTGCATAGTGGGGTGGCCCCGGTACCCAATTTGATACCGGGGCCACAATACCTCCTCAAAACATGCTCCAGACAATTCGTCATTGACAGACCCCAGACAGACAGGGTCGTAGTGTTACTGTTTGACTTTGTAAACCCAAAAAAATGTCCCTGTTGCACTTGCACATAGTCGTGCAATCAAGACTGACTTTTTCATTTAAAGGCACGATCTTTCAAGTGTCAGAAAGAGAGAGAAGACACAGGAGAGGAGAGTTGTAGCTGGGGACCTGGGGTGGAAGCTCCCAGGCTCCCCCAGCATTGCCTGGAAGTCTGAGCGTGGTGACTGAGCCAGGGCAAGGAATGTGTGCCCTGGATGAGGGGGAGAACTCCATGCCACTATAGTGAACCCAAGAGAGAGGGGGACACTGCACATGGAAGAGGCCCTGGAGTGAGGGCTGCTACAAGAGGCATGGTAGCTGTAGTGTCAGATCCTGAGGCTGAGAGTACACAGAGTGACGTGTCAGAGCACAGGAGACATTATCCCCGCAGAGGAGGGATGAGCTGCAGTTGAGAGGTCTGCTGTTGAAATAGGACATGCACACTTTAACAAACCAATCATTTCAGCGACAGGGCCTACCAAACAACTTTGACTGAAATGATTGGTTTGTTTGGGCCCCCACACCAAAAAAGCTATTCATCTCTCCCTGTACAGACTAAACAGGCTCTACTGAGGCAAGATGTCGTCCTCATCCTCAACCTCTGATTCCTCTCCCCCTACAGTGTCTACTTCCTCCTCATCACACATTATCAATTCGTCCCCGCTGGACTCCACAACCACAGGTCCCTCTGTAGTATCTGGAGGGCAGTGCTGTACTTCATTGAGGAATTGATTATTCATTTTTATAAACATCATTTTTTCAACGTTGTGAGGAAGCAACCTCCTTCGCCGCTCACTGACCAGGTTCCCCGCTGCACTAAAAACTCTTTCCGAGTACACACTGGAGGGGGGACAACTCAGGTAAAATAGAGCCAGTTTGTACAGGGGCTTCCAAACTGCCTTTTTTTCCTGCCAGTAACAATATGGACTGTCTGACATGTCTACTTGGATGGTGTCAGCAAAGTAATCATCCACAATTTTTTCTATTGTGACAGCATCCAATGCAGCGAGAGTAGACATGTCTGCAATGGTTGGCAGGTCCTTCAGTCCGGACCAGATGTTATCAGCATCCCCGCCAGTGCCTCTTTTGGGAAAACTGAGCTTTTTCCTCGCAGCCATAGATGTGGAAGAAAATGAGGGTGGAGCTGTTGGCATGTCACGGTCCTCTTCAGAGGACAATCTCCTGACCAGCAGGTCTTTGCACCGCTGTAGATTTGTGTCCGCCGGAAACAGAGACACAACATACGCTTTAAACCGAGGATCGAGCACGGTGGCCAGAATGTATTCCTCTGACTTTAAAAGAGTGACCACCCTCGGATCCTGGCAAAGCGTACGAAGGGCTACATCCACAAGAGCTACATGCTTGCTGTAATCGCAATGGCTTACCAGCTCCTCCCTCACTTTCTCCAGCTGCTTCTGCAACAGCCTGATCAGGGGAATGACCTGACTCAAGCTGGCAGTGTCGGAACTGACTTCTCGTGTGGCAAGTTCAAATGGCTGCAGAACCTTGCACAACACGGAAATCAGTCTCCACTGCGCTTGACTCAGGCGCATCCCCACTCCTTTGCCTATGTCGTAGGTGGCTGTGTAGGCCTGAATGGCCTTTTGCTGCTCCTCCATCCTCTGCAGCATATAGAGGGTGGAGTTCCAGCGCGTCACAACCTCTTGTTTGAGGTGATGGCAGGGCAGGTTCAAGCTTTTCTGATGTGCCTCTAGTCTGCGGTAGGCACTGGCTGAATGCCGAAAGTGTCCAGCAATTTTGCGGGCCACCGCAAGCATCTCCTGCACACCCCTGTCACTCTTGAGGTAATGCTGCACCACCAAATTAATGGTGTGGGCAAAACATGGGACGTGCTGGAAATTGCCCATATTTAATGCCCGCACAATGTTACTGGCATTGTCTGACACCACAAATCCCCATGAGAGTCTAAGTGGGGTAAGCCACTGGGAGATAATTTCCCTCATTTTCTCTAATATGTTGGCAGCGTTGTGCCTCTTATTAAAGCCTGTAATGCACAATGTTGCCTGCCTTTGCATGAGCAGCCATTTTGTAGATGCTGCTACTGATGCAGCTGTTGCTGTTGCTGCGGAAGGGGATGCATCTACCCAGTGGGCTGTCACAGTCATATAGTCCTTCGTTTGCCCAGAACCACTTGTCCACATGTCCGTGGTTAAGTGGACAGTGGGTACAACCGCATTTTTAAGAGCACTGAGGACACTTGATCGTACTTCTCTGTACATTTTTGGTATCGCCTGCCTAGTGAAGTGGAATCTCGAGGGGATTTGGTACCGGGGACACAATACCTCCATCAACCCTCTAAATCCCACTCCACTGATGGCGGACACCGGGCGCACGTCTAACACCAACATTGCAGTTACAGCCGCAGTTATACGCTTTGCAATAGGGTGACTACTATCGTATTTGGTGGTCATGGCAAACGACTGTTGGACGGTCAATTGTTTGGTGAAAGACTTAGCGGTCTTACGACTTCCCCTCTGGGAAGATGACCGACTAACAGCAGCAACAGCAGCAGTGGCAGTAGTAGGCGTACCGCTGCAGGATTCCTCGGATGAATCCCGTATTGAGGAGGACTCAGTCTGGCTGGTGACTTGGGCTGCAGGACTGAATCTGATGGAGATTGTGGAGGAAGTTGACGAGGAGGGTGTTGCTGGTGTGTATCCAACTGGACCACGGGATTTAGGTGTCCCTGTACCGATGAGGGTCCTAGCCCCAGTTCCTGAACTAACCACTGAACTATGAAGGTTATTCAGGTGACGTATAAGGGAGGATGTTCCTAGGTGGGCAAGATCCTTACCCCTGCTTATTTGAGCTTTACATAAGCTACATATTGCCATACATTGGTTGTCTGGATTTGGATAAAAATAACTCCAGACCGAAGAGGTGCATTTTTTGGTCTTCTGACCAGGCATGACGATGGGCTTTTTCATCCCATGGACATCAGCTGTTTCCCCCCCTGGTGCCTCATTTACAATAACCACATCACCATCCTCATCATCAAGTTCCTCCACAGCGCCAGCTACATCATCAATAGCCTCCTCCCGAGCCACCTCTTCCCGTACAGTGATGGGAAGGTCAGGCTTGACAACCACCAACACGCTTGGACTCGCCTTGGGGATTTGTGATAATTTCTCTTTAGAAGGCAGAGTTGTTTGCTGTTTTGTTGCTGACAGCATAACTCTCTTCAATTTTTTGTAGGGGGGGGGAGGAGGAGGAGGGCTAAGATCCGTGGGTGAAGCTGAACCACTAGTCATGAACACGGGCCAGGGCCTAAGCCGTTCCTTGCCACTCCGTGTCGTAAATGGCATATTGGCAACTTTACGTTTCTCCTCAGATGATTTTAAGTTTCTCTTTTTGCTACTTTTTCTTAACTTGGGCTTTTTGGATTTTACATGCCCGGTACTACGAGATTGGGCATCGGGCTTGGAAGACGACGTTGATGGCATTTCATCGTCTATGTCATGACTAGTGGCAGCAGCTTCAGCATTAGGAGGAAGTGGGTCTTGATCTTTCCCTACTTTATCCTCCAAATTTTTGGTCTCCATTATATGTAGCACAAGATACTGCAGAATGTGTGAACTTGGTAATATTGCAGTACCAATGGACTTATAATGCTGGATTGGTTTTGCAAATTTGGTTATAATTATTATATATATTTTTTTTTTTTAAATTTTTTATTTTTTTTTACTTTTTTTTTATTTTTTACAAACTTGGGAATAATGGGGAAATAACTATGCCCTTAGAAGCACAGAGCACAGGACACAGCACCACTGGACTGAACAGGACACGGCACAGGACCCAGCAGCACTACGGAACTCAGCAGGACAGAGCACAGGACACAGCACCACTGGACTGATACTGCAGAATGTGTAAACTTTGTAATATTGCAGTACCACTGGACTTTTACTGCTGAATGTGTGAACTTGGTAATATTGCAGTACCAATGGACTTATAATGCTGGATTGGTTTTGCAAATTTGGTTATAATTATTATATATATTTTTTTTTTTTTTAATTTTTTATTTTTTTTTACTTTTTTTTTATTTTTTACAAACTTGGGAATAATGGGGAAATAACTATGCCCTTAGAAGCACAGAGCACAGGACACAGCACCACTGGACTGAACAGGACACGGCACAGGACCCAGCAGCACTACGGAACTCAGCAGGACAGAGCACAGGACACAGCACCACTGGACTGATACTGCAGAATGTGTAAACTTTGTAATATTGCAGTACCACTGGACTTTTACTGCTGAATGTGTGAACTTGGTAATATTGCAGTACCAATGGACTTATAATGCTGGATTGGTTTTGCAAATTTGGTTATAATTATTATATATTTTTTTTTTTTTTTAATTTTTTTATTTTTTTTTACTTTTTTTTTATTTTTTACAAACTTGGGAATAATGGGGAAATAACTATGCCCTTAGAAGCACAGAGCACAGGACACAGCACCACTGGACTGAACAGGACACGGCACAGGACCCAGCAGCACTACGGAACTCAGCAGGACAGAGCACAGGACACAGCACCACTGGACTGATACTGCAGAATGTGTAAACTTTGTAATATTGCAGTACCACTGGACTTTTACTGCTGAATGTGTGAACTTGGTAATATTGCAGTACCAATGGGCTTATACTGCAGGATTGGTTGTGAAAATTTTGTGGTAATTAAAAAATATTAAAGTAGTTTTTGGTATTTTATAAAAAAAACTTTTTTTTATTTTTTTAAACACAGGGGAATATTGGGGAAATAACTATGCCCTTAGAAGCACAGAGCACAGGACACAGCACCACTGGACTGAACAGGACACAGCACAGGACCCAGCAGCACCACTGACCTCAGAAGGACAGAGCACAGCACACAGCACCACTGGACTGATACTGCAGAACACAGCACAGCACAGCACAGCACAGCACTAAACAGCACAGCACTAAACAGCACAGAACTAAACAGCACAGAACTAAACAGCACAGAGGACCACCTAACACACCCTCCCTCTACCCTGATCAATGCCCGAGTGAAGATGGCGGCGACTAGCGGGGAATTTATAGGATCCGAGTATCGCGAGATCCGACAACGGGATTATGAGTCAGAGCCTCAGTTTCACTTTTGAATTTGGCGCCAATACCCGGATCTGTCTCGGATCCGACTCGGATCCGCAACGTTCGGGTGGGCTCGGATTTCAGAAATCCGAGCGCGCTCATCCCTAATATATATATATATATTGCATTATTTCAATTACTTCATTGAGAATCCCTGGTGTGCCTTCATTTCTCTTTTGAGAGATTTTTTCAGTTAATGCCCCCCCCCCCCCCTACAGTTAATAAAGTTATAATTTGTAAATTTAGTTCAAGGGGTGGGGGGGAGGCTCACCAAAAATTCTCCCACATGGTGCTACTATACCTGTGGCCTGCCCTGGGTATTCTGGTCTATACATTACCAATCTGAAATACAAACAATAAAAGCTAGAAGGCCTGTTGAGTGTTAGCTAGAATATTCAATCATTTTAATGGAAGTCCCAATTTGTGTATGTCAGCCTTATTATATTAATTGAATTTTACTTGTTTCTTAAGGAGAATTGGTGAATATATATTTATTATAAATTTCTTTCATTCACTCCTTCCTACATCTATCTTAAACAAGTGTAAAATTCACTACATTATTTATAGTCAGGTAATTAAATACCTTGTTTAAATTGATTCTTTGTATTAGTGGTAATTTAGAAGCACAGTATGGAAATACTGACACTTCTTTTAACTCTGAGGAAATCATTACATTTTCATTTGACCCGTAAATTAATTAGCTGCCAGTGCACTACCTAACATAACCTCTGTTCTCAAGCTCTATCGTCCGATATGCAGTCAGATGAGGAGAGGTCAGTCTTCCAATACTCTATGTGTATTTGCTGTTATTAGGTCCGTCAAGTCAATAATATGTGAAATAAGACAGAACTCACCTTTTCAAAGTACACAATAACTTTATTAGGATTAGTTTCTGTTTTCTTAATCAATTGATGATGAGTTAGCTAGAAAAAAATGAGATAAAGGTGAATGATCTAGTTTACGGTCAGTAAACCTATAATTGACAGGTTACTTGTGTATTTACCTGTTTGACAGAAGGCTTTACTGGGATGTATCCAGACGGAAGCTTTATTTCAACTAAAGCCATATTTGAGTGCTCCCTCTTCCCGATGTAGCTGTGAATAAAGATTTTAATTAATTTTCACTTGTTGACACCTCCTTTGCATATAATCGGTATCCCAATTGCTGATACGCAATGTTTTGTATGATAATTCATTTGCAGCAACTGCTTCCAGTTTGTGGGTCGTAATATACTTTCACTGTATGCAATTGTGTTTTCACCAGGAATTTGTGATTGAGTTTAATTACATTGAATTTTTTATATCAAGAGTGAAATCATATTTGTGCCTTTTTGTGAGCAGTCACAGTTTAGTGCTAGGTGCACTCTTGAAGGTAAGCCTTAATGTGCTTATGCCTACAGCAGAGATGAGATTTCATCTGCAAATCCAACCTCCCCTGTGTGTGGAAACAAGTACAAAGAATGGGATGTAGGTTGTGTTGGTGGAATAAGAGTAATAATGCAGAACATGCTCTCCATAGAGTAATAATACTTGTACCACATACGGTAAGTTTGTAATAATATGAAGGATGATAGAGAAAACCACACCTGTATATAACTCACCTTACATTGACAGCTATGCCAAATGATTTTAGAGATTTGATGTCACAGGTCTCAGGCTCCGTAGTTACTGTGATGGTGAATGGGGCATCACCCTCCGGATGGGGTACGTTATATCTCAAGCTAGTCTGTAACACAAAGAGTTCATTCATCTTGTTCATACCAGCTGGACCATTCCAGCCAGCAGGTTGGGACACACAATGTTTATTTGTGTGAAATTAGATTCCTATGCAATAGTAAAATTGGAAATAGTTGTATTTATGTCATTTGTGCACATACATGGATTAAACTTTATAGGACCTGTTGTAAGAAAGTGTTTGACGAGATTGACAAACTATTTCTAATTAAAATGTATTTGTGTAAAGAATTTTCTATATCTTCCAACCACAATGCTTGTGAGCTACTTATAGGACTAGGCAAATGGTGGTGGTCTTCGAGCAAATAAGGGTGTAGAGAAGCACAAAAAGCTTAGGTGTTTAATGAAACAATGAGACTGATGCAGAGTGAGTATTATGCCTTGTATAAATTGTGTGAATTTGCTCTACGCCTTCTCACAAAGAGCCCACAGGCATATGTAAGAATGCAGAGTAGCTCACATCTGACACTTGTGCGTCCTTCATCCTGGAGAAGTGAATTGGGGGAAGAAAGGGATGTGAAAAAGCATCCCAAGTATAACAAGGGCATGCTCACTATAATCTGGGTCTCGCCTTTATTGTAGTATCATTTGAAGGTGCAAATATCGATGATAATTATTATTGTACATTTGTTTGATACCACAGTGCTCGGCAGTGTTGTGCATTGGGAAAAGAGGACTTACTTAGAACATGGACATACATGGTTGACAAAATAAATACGGACATGAAAACAAAGGGTAGGGAGAGAGAGTTTACATTCTAATTGGAGTAGGGCACAGCATAAGAAGAGGAGCAAATGTGGCTCAGAGTGGAGATTGGGACAGTTGTGAGGATGCCTTAGTGTGAGTAGAATAGGTGGGAGTAGGGTAAACTCTCATAATGAAATCAGAGCTTACAGGGTTTTCAGAGAGCATTTAAAGAATTAAAGCACGTGGGAGAGTCTGATCAGACGTGGAAGGTAATTCCATAAGTGGATGGTAGCATGGGAGACATTTTGTAGGTGAGAGGTGGTTACCAGAGATTAAGCGAGGTGCAGGTCGAGGTAGATCTAAGAGAGTGAGAGGGAGAGTATTTTGATGAGATTTGAGATCTATGATGGGATGTTGTTGTTAATGACTTTTTAGGAAAGTAATTTAAATATTCTTAAAGGCATGGGGAGCCAGTGTAGTCTTGCTGTGACATTCAATATGAATTGAAGCAGGGGATAGTTTGTGAGGTGAACACCAGATAGCAAAAGGTTGCAGTGGTTAAGGTGGGAGATAATAAGACTTTGGTAACATTTTTCCAAAGAAAAGGACATATTCGCATGATAACGTATGTGTGTATATATATTCCATTTACATCTCATAGTATGAATCTTCTCTTTGTCTTACTGATGTGCTGAAATATGGATTTTGCAGCCATTGATGCTGTTGATAATTAGTTTGCCAGTTAATATATTATGGTGTCCTCAGATAAGCACTTGTATGTATTTCTTGTTTTATTGGTGTTATGTGCAACCATTGACTTTGCAGGTTTGATTAAATAAACACCAAGTTTTTGTTTGAATAATTATTAACTATGGAAATACATTATTTGTAGAAGGCTTTCAATCAACTACATTAAGTATGTCTGTGCTTCAAGGACTGCAAGTCCATCAATTCACAAACTTCTTGGTATGAATTTAACATGAATAAGTGTCCAACACAAAGTATTTCCATTTATTGGACCACAATCTCTACTTTATATTGCATGTCTTCCTTAATTGTTTGTTGTTGTTGAGAAATGACATTGAATGAAGGAAACTAATCACTCAGCAGACCAATATATTCCACAGTTCAATGATTTGATACTACAATAGTATTTTATGCGGGAGGTGCTTCTCTAAACAAAGAATTATAGACAAACTTTTCAGGAATGCACAGTGTGGATTGGTTGAGTCATACACAAGGGCAGGGGTAACGATGTCACAACAACTCTTTCTCAGCAACTGTCCTAACAACATGGGGGAAGTTGAAGCTGTCTATTGCAGCGTTCTACGTAATACTTTACTTTTTAGTAGAGATGCAGTGAAATGTCAGATTAACCCTAAAGAATGGAGGTCATTAGGAAGCATACCCAATAAACTGCCCAAAACACTGTGGTGTGCTTCTCGCCTTTTATGTTTTTCTCTTAAAATACTGCTCGTCTTATTTAATCACAAAAGTAAGGGATATGGGGACTGTCTTAATTATTTGTGCCAATGTTGTAAGTGTGAAGCTTTTTATTACATTAGTAATAGGAGTGCATTGGGAAATTTGCTTCTCTGTCGTATTGTAACATCTCCACTTTTTCATCTTTAGTTAAATAATATTGCTAAGAAAATTCAAATCTAGTTTATGTATTGCTCCACAAAATTAGGAGCACCAATTTGACTGCTCTGTATTTTGCTAGGAACACCAGACTCAGCCCAACCCTGCTTATGTGTAATCTGCTTTTTGGCAAACTCTATCAACTTGCTCAATAAGCCCATGTGTTTTGGCAGAAACCAAGGCCCATGGCTCTACAACGTATTATACCTTCATGGTCCATACCTGAAAATGTCAATGTTGGGATATAATGGTCTTTTAAGATGTTCATAACAGAAAGCCAAAGACTTTGTTAACCCAATATGCCATGAATTATGTGTTGGAAGGTTATATTTGTGGCAACTTACCTGCGTATACACACACCCAGACCCACTGACTGTGACGGTATAATCTCCTGGGACGTTGGGCAAAGCGACACGCTGCAGGAGCAGGCGGTTTGAGTCCTCTACATGGAGATTTACAACTGGAGCGCTGTCCTGGGTGACGGAGATGTCACGAGGACCATCATGGCTGAGAGCATGATAACCATAGAGGGAGAGAGCTTGGAGAGCAACTACGGTATCCTGTAACACAAAATATAGTAAAAGGTAAGGAAGGGTCTGCGGAAGGTTTATTCGCTTCCTGTATTGGAACAAAAAACTCAAGCCACAGAATATGTACCTAAAATGGAATGTCAGAATAGGAAAATCAGGGCTGCATTTGGGCCTAGGGTGGTCCAACCCAGCCTGCCTCTTGCATTCCCACTGACAGTTTGTATTTACATACATTTTGTAATTTCCTTTTTCTACAGTATATGTACTTGTTACTACTTATGTTGTAGCTCTAGTACTGTAGTAGATATAAGAAAGGAATAAATATATAGAGACAATAGACTTGGACCAAGGTGGTCTAATGAATGAGACAGGGGCAACAGGCTTCTTGTATTTCTATTGGCTGTTTTAAATTTCATATATTTTTTAATTTTCTTACTTTATATGTTTGTTACTTATTTTACAATTTTAGTATGTAGTAGATATGTGAAAATAATAAATATAGAGAGACGCTAGAAGAAAGAAAAAAAAAACGAGGGAGAAAAGGGTGAATAATACAGATGTGACATGAAATCTACCTGAGTGGATGAGAATCCACCATTGGGATTCTGCTGTTGTACGAGCCAAGTAACCACTTTAGTGGCAGCTGTTATATCCTCATCAGTGACCTTTGTTTTGCCCATTATGGCCAGCAGTACGTAGGAAGTCATCTCAACTTCAATAGATGGGGCCCTACTATGAGGGACCCTTACTTTGTGGGATTCATCTGAGAATTCTGGACGATGCCAATGGACTGTACCATCTGGAATATGAAATAAGGTCTTTTTATTGTTTAATAAATACTACTAAGAGTTAGATTTGCCACATGTCAACCTAGTTACTTTACCCGATCATCTTCCCTCACATGAAAACACTGATACGTTATGTAATTCAAGTACTAAACCACAAATTAATATCACATTTACTCACTGTAAAAGCTTACTTATAGTTTATATTCTAAAAGACACACACACACACCAGAACATCAGAACATCTGAAGAAGAGATTAAACTGGTTACATGAAAAAGGTCATATAACAATTACCCTTTAGGAAATTTGTCAAGAAAATTATGGAATAGGGATTAGGAAAACAATGCATTTGGTAATCAAGAAGAATTATACCAAAGAGGAGAAATATAAAGAGAAGCAACACAATAAAAAGGTGAATGTAATAAGGAAAATATGAACAAACTAAATAAATGCAGTGAGAGTGGGGAAAACACAACAACATATGGAAGAGGAGTTATGAGTTTTACCCTCATTTGATGCTTCCCTTAGATGTGCATTTATTTTGGCTTCTTAGATCTCATATACACTGGCGTTTGGTGTTGCGTGACAAGACGCAAGTACAAATTCAAGTGAAAATGCATCTGTAAAGGAAATCTATTTGGCCAATAGTTGTTAATAGTGTTTCTATTCCTTGCTGTATGGTGCTATGGAATTTGTTCCGCCAATGATGATGTTCGGGAGGTCACCTAGGCTTCCCCATTACATACCCTTGTGGTATATATTGTTTGTTACACTTCAACTCACAAATAAAATGTGCTAAATGCATCATGTAAAATATACAGCGAAAAGGATGGGTTTCTAGCGCATCTGATCAGCCAAAGATGATCAGTCCTTTCGTGGGGTAAATACGGACTATGTGCCTACTTAAAACAAAATTCTGTGTGTCTACAAGTAAAATTGGGAAAGTCTCCCTAAATGCACCTTCTCCACCCTGCCAGCACATATAAATAATCATCTCCTGCAAAACTCAATCTTCTCATTTCATTTCAGTGCAATATCAGGCACACTTATGTCTCTAATCTGCACTTGGTTAGGTATAGCCCAGGGTTGAGTAGTCGGTAACTTTGAATTTGGGTCCAAGTTGCTGGTGGCCACAATGTAACAATATTAGATCTTTATTAGTAAGATGTCTGATTGTCCACGTAGAGCTAGCCTTAGAAAAAGTTGTGTAACACTCTGGGGAATAGTAATGACAGCAGGCTTCACCAATGTTTTAGACACAATTCACTAGAGAGAATCAAGTCAAAGTTCTGCAGTTAATATATAGAATAGCTTGCTTGGGATCTGTAATAAGGACAATAACAGAGGGATTTATGCAGCTCATAGTCAAAGGCACAACTAAGGGTCTGGTACACTGGAGGGTCAGTATAACATGAAACACTGTGGTCAAAGTGAAAGTCTGGTACACAGGAATAGTTCAGTTAGGTATTTTGGCACAGAGTTAAGAGTTATTCCCCTAGTCTCAGTCTCTGTGAACACAAAGGCAGTACAAATATTGTGGACAAAGTCTAACTACATAAGAAATCTGTAAATGCATAGCAGGAGTGAGACATGTGTGAAGGATTCACACTCAATATTCTACCAACCCAGTAATCAGGTTGCAGGGTTAATATTGCATCTGTGATGTACGAGACACCAATGAGGATGTAATGGCAGAGCACATAAAGGACCTCATTTAGAGTCGGACGCAAAGTCCATTTTAGGCGCATCAAAAAAAACAAACACTATCACGCATGCGCACCATATCCGCCTGCATCTTTGATGCAATTAACACTTGCTTCAGCTTGCGGCTCACAACAGGAGAAAGGGCAGAATGCGGAATTGTGAAGACTTGACCCTGTAAGTAAATTCTAGATGCAGTGCGCAGACGCAACACACGTCACAAAAGGCCTATAACTATGCGGCAGGAATTAGGTGGTGCAAGCAGTTAGCTAGCTGCACGAACTGCTCGCAGCTCGGTAGGGTATCACAAGTGGGACGCAACTGGGGTTTATCAAAAATGGGACGCAACTGGGCTTGCTTGCCACTGGTAATACCCTACCAAGCTGCGGCAAACTCCCACTTCTACACTTCTTAAACGGACTTTGTGTCCGACTCTTATTGAGGCCCAAACTGTTTGGTATGTGCAGATGATAGTTTAATGCTGTTGACAGTGGAGGGAACAGCAACCTCCACTCCTCCTACATCTAAGTCTAGAAGCCAGTCTATAAAGTTATGTGACCTTACCTGAATCCTGGTAATTTATAGAAGCTAGGTTTTCTATTTTCATCAAGAGTGTTGGTAAATAATTACAACATACAGAAGTAATTATCACATTTCGAGTTTAGTCCAATTAGTTATGATCATTACCACATATTGGACTTTGTTAAAACTACAGCAAACTGGTTTTACTATACATTATTATATATTTTTGATTATGTGTTCTTATTAGTTAAAGGATTTTATTCAGATTTCACTGTTTCGGTATCTCAATATTGAAGTTGGTCAATTACAGTGCTGTTTCTTGTTCATTTTATATAAAATTTTATAAGACAGATATATTGGACACTGGCTGCAATTTGAAAAGTTATTACGCGTCAGCCAGGAGTTGCCCTACTGCATGAGATACCTATCATGACTGGTGCGATATTGCTAATGTTGGAGCTTTTCAAAGGAAACTAACTTATTCCGCAATTTTAAGTTATATTTCAGACGAAGACACCACTCTTCTGGTACAGAACAACAAAGAGTGGAAATTATCATTTTCTTACTTCAAGGTGATCCTCAGACATGGACTTTTGGTCTCAGCTTGACCAATCCTGCTTTGGTAACTGTTGATGCATCCTTTGAGACGTCCAGAGTTGGTTTCCCATAGTTTAGCTCACACATCTCCCACGCAATCTCTTTCTTTCATCCATAATTTTTCTCTTATGAATTTATTTTAACAATTTATGTTTAGTTATAGTCAGTTTCTTACTATTGTTTTGTTTGAATATAGATTATTTCATTTGAATTAGCGATTCCATCATGTGGAGCAAATCAGATATAATAAAAGGGATCCAGTAACATTCTACTGATATTACATGCTCTCACCTTTCTTAATGGCCTGTTCATCCAGAGACTGAAGGAGTCGAGAACGAAGTTCCACTCTTCCGGCAAGAGTAAAAGCGTAAGCCATTAAAGCTTGTGTGTAGATGCTATTTTTACCATCCAATGCAGTCTCCAAACAGAACAAAGCATTTCGCACCACTACATCCTGTGAAGAAAATAGTTTCACTTACAGTACTGCTCTGTGCATATAAATAACTATAGAATCTTTATTGGGTGATGTCATATTGGCACCTTTACTCCGTTTTCTTTTCTTTTTCCGAAGAGATTTTTTACCGTCAAATTGAAATAAATGAGCTTTACCTGTAGGGTGGATTGCACCTCAGATTTTTTTTGCTCTGACAGCTGTTACAAAGCCGAAAGTGGCATTTTGGGCCAGCTGGAAAACAGCTCGGACAAATAGTGCTTTAAAGAAGTCTATTATTTTTTTTCTAACCCTGCCACATAATTAAACCTTTCACTAGTTGTTTTTTCTGCTGTATGAAAAACTCT
The DNA here is from genome assembly GCF_038048845.1 of Mixophyes fleayi. NCBI lineage: Eukaryota > Metazoa > Chordata > Amphibia > Anura > Limnodynastidae > Mixophyes > Mixophyes fleayi. The sequence continues at coordinate 28,195,819 of NC_134407.1, read as the reverse complement.
TGTAACATTACTCTTAATCTAAAACAAAACACACTAACTATTTTTGGTTGTGGAGAGCCAATGTCAAAAAGTGAGATAAATATGCCCTACATTTAGATATAAAAAAGTGTCCCTCTAATAGAATATTACACCTGTCTTACATCAAGTCTGACCTGATCTAGGACAAGTGTCTTATTAGTTCCAGTTACTCTGTCACAAGATGCAGAGTAAAAGAATACATGCTCTTGTTGACATAGTTTAAAACAAGTATAATCAATTACTTGATTGCACTTTCTTCTATAGCAAAGTGAATAATACAAGTATATAGAGACAAGTTCTGTACACATACCGTGGCAGGTAGTGGATATTCCAGAAAAGCAATAGTAATGTATGCAGCCAATGTGATCTCATCGTCCACTCCTCCCTATAGGAAAACAAAAAGGTTATGAGTGAGATCCTAAAACACCGGACAGAAACAGCTATATTGTATTTCAATGAGCCTCTACAATGCCAGATCATCATCATTGTGTATTTGTAAGATACCACAAACTATGCAGCATCATACGTAATACAATACATGCAAAGTTGATGAAGGAGGTGCTGATGTGAGGCAGAGGGTAAAAATCTCATGAGAGCTTCAACACTAGAGGCAGTGGACAATGCTGAAACAATAGGAGCTAGTAGAACTTGGAATGTAGATTGGGTTTGTAGCAGGTAGAGGGAGCACTACCAGGTGGGGTAGCATAGGCTACAGTAAGAGGTGGGTTTTGAAAGCACACTTGAAGAATGAAGTTTGTGGGAGAGGCTGGCCAATTGGGGTGCAGATTTTCATAAGAGAGGAACAGCATGGGAAAAGTTTGGGTGTGAGAGACTTGGGAGGTGGGTGTGAGATATGTCTATCAGAGAGGAGGCAAGGAGCAGGTCAGAGGCAGATTGAAGAGGGTGAGTGAGAGAGTATCCCATGACCAGGTCAGAGATGTAGGGGGGGGCGGGTGATAGTGAGGGCTTTAAAGGTGTGGGTGGTTATCTTGTATTGGAAGTAAGAAGAGCCAGTATAAGGATTTGCAGGGTGCAGTGGATGTGTAGCTGCATGAATGGAAGATCCTTATCATTGTGGCATTTAAGACAAAGGATAGCATGGATGCAAGGGTGAGGGTAAGGTCAGATAGCAGGAGGTTCTAATGGTGAAGTTGGGAGACAATGAGTGAATGGATAAGGGTTTAACTATTGTCCAGAGTGAAAAAGGAGCATATTCTGGAAATGAGGAGTATGTGACATGACAGGACAATGGACTGGAGGTGTGTAGTAAAGCTGAGGGTGGAGTCGGAGGACATCAAGGTTATAGAAAAAGTCTTAAAACAGGAACTTAATTGATGCTTATTACACAATTTAGAGAGTTCAGCCTTATCTTGTAGAAAAGGGGCGAAGGCTTAAAATTTTCCTTGTATTTTATTTTTGACAGTACATTTATATATCATTCATTCATATTTGTTTTGCCTTTAATTGTAACTTCCTAATCTTCCTGTTTGGCCAATTCACCATTAACTGTATCCCACATTAATTCCACTTCTCTTTCTCTCTCTTTCTCTTACCTTCATAGCATTATTAAAGAGTGTGCCAACATTTTGGAAGCAGCCATTTGGTTTCTGACGATGTGAAAGCCACAGAAGAGAATCTGATAATTGTTTAGGATCAATGTAAATGTGAGATTTAGCTCGGGCAAAGGACTTCATGACAAAGGCTGTCAGCCTGTGGAGAGACAATTCATAGTAAAGTTTATGGTCAACAAAGCTCTGATAGGTGAATATGTTATTATGGGCTGAACAACACAACCATATATTTAAAGTGGATCTCTCACGTATACACATTAGAGATAGCCAATATATGGGCTCATATAATATGGGCCTGATTCATCAAGGCATGTATCTGCCAATTTTGAGTGTATTGTATGCAAAAACATACACCAGTAAAGGCAGTGGGGAAGGGGAATTGTGCTGGAGTCAAAGTACAGTAGTGGCGTGCCAAACTGAAGCACACACAGCCAGGTCCGAAAAAAGCTCAGTTACTTGTTTTTCTGCCGTATCTCTTGCTCCAGCTACAGGGCTATACTAGTAATCATAGTCTCATATGCTGTAACGTGTTCGTAATCAGGAGCAACTGTAAAAATGTACTTTTTGTTAAAGAGACATTAACAACATACTAATAAATTTACTTCATGAGAACAAAAATAAATTAACCCCCTCCCCTTTTCGTCTTACTGTTCGATCACTAATGCCTTTATTATTAACTGGCGACATTAATTAAATAAGTAATAATAACTATATATATTAATATATATATATATTTATATATATGTATATATCTACTATATAAATGCCTAGTGGCGTGTGTGGAAAAAAAAAAACAAGCTGCAGCGCCACCTGCTGGGCAGAGTTATACACTGACCTATATATTTCTTGAAGGAGAAGTGACAGTTGGGAGTGGTTGGTGTTTGCCAGGGGTGACAGTGGGGAGTTTTTAACACCTTAAGTAGCTTGATGATGAGGTGGTGACATGTGGACAAAACCACGTTAAAAAAGGGCGCTTGCGTCGGGAAGTAACGCTCTTCCCCTGAGGAGGCCTGGGCTAGGCCCAAATGCATGACAAGAACCTTTTTAACACCTTAAGTAGCTTGATTTGACTAGAATGCATGAGCATCATGCACGGGTTAACTTGTGTATATATATATATATATATATATATATATATATATATATATACACACACACACACATATATATATATATATATTTGTATATTGCAGTCACCTGCTACTCACCAAAGGTGAGTTCATTTCCAAAGTGAAGGAATCACCTGCTTGAAATCTAAATATTTCTAACTACTTCTAAATGGACCAAATAACTTTGTCCGGCTTATTTAAGGATTTCTGTGTGGAATAAGTTACATTTTTCTGCTCTTTGTGTTTTATTCTACTGCAAACCCAAACAAAAAAATTGTGGATACCAAAATGGTTAATTTCAACAATTTTCTGGAAATGTTGTATTATTACAAGAAACTGCATGGATACCAATATTCTTTTGTTCACGATTTTATGTTATTTATTACTTGCTATCTATCTCTTTAGATTGTAAGCTCATTTGGCAAGACCATCTTTACTTTCTGTTTCATGTCATTGTATGTGATTTGGTTGTGTCATGATTGTGCTACATAATATGTTGGCGCTTTCTAAATAAAACATAATTTTATTGTTACTCACTTCAGTGTTCTAGCAAATGATACATGGTTTGAATACATTTTACAGGGAGAAATTTAATTGCACATTAGCAATGTCCTACATTGGAATTTCTCTAATTACATTGGGGTTGATGCAGAGTTGATCGCAAAAACCCCCCAAAAAACTCTTGAATTAAGTGCACACAAAAATAGTGTATTTCCGCCCATATATAGAACCAAACACATCTCAAGATGTGCCTAATTCCGCGTCGGCGGCATATGTGCTTGGGTTATGCCAAATCATTATTAACAGTGTATATTTGCACCTGCACTCTAGATACACCTCCTAACGTGTATATGCGTGTTTCTGTGGCTCTGCAGGTTTTGCGTGAACTTTACTCAGACTGCGTTTGCACACCCCCTCCATCCCCCGTTTTGCCTCTCCAGTAGGAAGGAGGTACAAGCAGTGCTTTTTTTTGTCATAGAACTCACCGAAACGGAGTTACGGCACCTTTTTTTCAAAAGATTTTTCATGTTTTAAAAGTAACTTTTGAACATTTGATGTTTGGGCCACGTGGACTTGAATTGCCATGTTGAGCGTAGCAGGTCAGTGGCAAAATCATTAAAACGGTGCATGCAGACTGCTTGTGTGTCGAGTCCGATGCATGCGTACTTCATCCGCGCCGGTTGTGTAGGCAATGCTCAGCTTGTGGCGCTGATCAGCTTGTGATTGGTTGTGTGGTCATGCGCTGAGTGCTTACTGCGGGCGGCGACCGTTATGTTTCGTTACACAACTGGCGTGTGTGGGTGTGTGCACAGTGATTGACTACGTGATGTGAGTTCCGGCACCTTTTTTCTTACCAAAAAAGCACTGGGTCAGATACTCACAAATCTGCATCGGCCCTTACGCATCTGTTCTCTTTGTGGGCATGCGCAATGCAAATTTGCCCAACTTATGCTATGCAAAGTGATGTAAGTTCAACTCTGCATCTGGCCCATTGTGTTTACAAGGAGTTATATAATTCAGTGTGGGGCATTTATGAAAGAGTTCCTGATCAAATCTAGTCAGATTAATATTTTGAACAGCAGATAAATTAGCTTTATAAAAAAATATATCTTATTAAATGTCGGTATAGCTTTTATTAATAGCATAAATGTGCTCAGTGATAATTAGTCAGTGCATAATGGAATGTGTAATTGTCAGTGAAAACAAAACACAACTAGCTATGAAAGTCACTTGTGACATTTAGACCTGTTACACTACAGATTCTAGCCGTCATTTTGTAGAAGGTACTAATTAACTGAAAGCTAGAATCTGATTGGTTGCTATAGGCAGCATCCCCACTTTTTCAAACCCGCAGCTTAGTAAATCTAGCCCTAAGAGTCTTTAAGACTTTTTCTTATCCCTATAAACCAAAACAGTCTAAATAATTATATTTATTCCCAGTGTATTGTAAATATACATTTCTGCAAATTCCCTACAAATATTTTTAGCACCTCACACCTGCCCCCACCCCCGACTCTCTTATGTTCGTACCAGGTGTTTCCTTCTCCATACTGTGGTCCAAATGCACTGTAAGATCCATCACTGTGTTTGTAGGACAACTGTTTCTGATATCCTGTGTATAAGGAAATAATTTCAGGCTCAGAAGGAAATTAAAATAACGACATCTTACTTTAATAAGCCAATTTTTAATTGTACCCATCCCCTGAACCCATTTACAGGCTGAGCGAATATTCCTGACAATGCAGACTGTTAATTCACTCAGCCTCTGTGATGTTACTGGTTCCCAATGAAATGATGCTGCATTATCATGAATATTGGTTCTATGCAAAAAATGGAAACCACCCCTGGGTGTGCTTCTGACATGTACCATTGCTATCCACCTTTTGCACTCACTATCTATAGGATAGTGAGTGCAATATTTCAAAATATTGAAAGAAAAAAATGCTTTATTTAAATACAGCATTTTAATTGGAATGCTTGGATAAATATAATTTTTTTTTCCACTGCGCATGTGTGAACCAGCAAGCCGGGTCGCACATGAGCCAATTCACTGGGACTGGCTGGTGAGGTGTCAAAGCTTGTCATCTGGTAGCTGAGTATCACTCAGCTGCTCTGCTGATATTTTAATAATAAATTGCAGCTATAATTGATTTTATTTTACAGCAATAAGCGGCGATAGAAAATCTGTGTTACCGCCACGTATTAACAAATAGAGGCAACTGTGTTTGACCTACCCTGCTTTGCAGACTAGAGATTCAGCAGAGCTCCTGGCTGCATAGAGCATGTGGTGCTGGTACAAGGACACCAACCAATCTACAACTATTTAGGAATTTAGAAAACTTCTCAAAAAAAAGAAAAGTGAAAAACCATTTAAGTGATCGGTATCACAAGACACAGAAATAGAGGTATAGGATGTAATGCTCTGCATTTAGAGTACATCAATCTCTAGTGGTGTGATGTTCTGCAGGGGGACAGGGAAGGATCGGTATGTGGTGCTGTGAAGAAGTAATACATGGAGTGATAGGAGTGTAATGAGCTGCAGATCTCTACCAGTGGTCAGGTAGCTCACGGCCTTCGATTTGATCTCTGGGGTCAGCTGATTAGTTCCATTGAAATACTCCAAAATGTAGATATTAGGGGTGAAGAGGACCATGTTCTGCTCCCCACATCCACATGGTAACTGAAGGAGACTCCCCAGATTCTGCATCGCTGTGCCCATGACATCACCTAGAAGAGAGTGATACAAAGGCATAATTCAATATAAAGCATTGGCTGGTTGTATAGAACATCCGGAAACACATTTCTTCATGCACATATGATACAGTACTCTGTGATAATATTCAGTTTAACAGTAGCTATAAAATATTTTTATACAACGGTTTCAATCAATATAGCAGGTGCTGATAGGTGTCAGTGGCCCCAGAACAGGTGTTACTGCTATGATCCTGGTGACTGTGTAGAAGATCTGATGAACTCACCAATTACAGAGAAGTAAGCACGGGGAGAACCTTCCACCACTCGGCTCGGGAGTTTCAGAGAGACCTTTTCAGTGATCTCAGAACCTGTGTACAAATATTGGGGGACAGAGGAAAAGTGCATTATTTCCTATGTCCTGTATAAATATACTGCTGTGTGTGACCTGTTGTACTGTATTGCTATCATTGCTCTATAACTATACTTTAATACCTATACTTAATAATACCTATACTTATTAATACTTATTATAATTGTAATAGAAATAAATAAAAATAAGCCTCACCTATATCATTGCATAATAGTTTAAATAATCTTTGGCTTTGTGTATTGGCGTGAGTATTGGCTTTGTGATAAGTGCTTTATAATTCATTTAGAACTAATAGTGTTTTGCTCCCACAGATAGAGAACTCACCTGTCCCACAGATCATAGAGCTCTGCGTCTCTTCTTTTTCTACACCCTCTGGCTACAGTAAAAGGAAAATAAATATAAAAGCGCAGTCAAACTTTTTGTGCACATCTGTATTTGTAAAATATAATTGGACATGTCTGTGTGCATATATCACCCCCGATCCTGTAGTGTGCTGTGATATCAGTAGCCGCGATACATAAATACCAGACTTAGAGGTCTATTTATGACCCAAGCACGGTAACTATCAATAAACATTCAACTCCAGAATTTAAATATTAGCACCTTCGTTATTAGTATTTGTTGAAGTCTCTCCGGCATGAATAACGTCACTGAACCGCTCTCTGTAATGCTTAACAAGGTTGGAGAACTCTTGTTGAGGGACCTTGGATCACTCCTCCATACAGAACATTTCCACCACAGATTTTCAATTTGGTTCAAATCTGGAGTCTGCGAGGGCCATTGGAAAACCTTGATTTTGTGTTACCGCAACCATTTCGGTGTGGATTTTGATGTGTGTTTGGGGGTCATCATCTTGCTGATAGGTCCACCAACAGCCAAGTTTCAGCCTTCTGGCAGAGGCAGACAGGTTTTGGCAATCTCCTGGTATAGATTAGAATTCATTATGCAATTGATTTTCACCACTGCTGATTTGGACCACTATTAGCAAAACAGCCCTAAAGAATCAATGATCCACCACAATTTTTGACAGAGGGTATCAGGTGCTTTTCTTTGTATGCTGTGCCTTTTTCTGTCTCCAAATGTGACGATGGTGCGCATGGCCAAAAAGTCCTATTTTTGTATAATCTGACCACGTCACACAATTCTATTTGTAATTCCAATGACATTTTGCATAGTTAATGTGCTACATTGTGTGTCTTGCTGTTAGGAAGAACTCTTCTAAAAAACGTCTGGTCACGGAGGTGGCGTCTGACAGTGGATTTTGACTAAACTATGCAGTTCTGATACAGTGATGTTTGAGTTTGTCTCTCTTCCATTTGCCCCTTACCATCCTACTTACTGTATGTGGGGATAATGTGCTTATGTATCCTCTTCCTGGCAAATGTTCAACTGCTCCATGCTTTTATTGGTTTTTTTTTTATTATTGCCCTGATTGTGCTTACTGTAATAATTTCATACTCATTTCCTAATCAGAGTTAAAATTGAGTTGCCAGATCTTTGGTATTAACCATGTTGATGGATGCCAAAGGGATTTTACATGTGTGTAACCTCATATTTATACCCCAGGGAAACAGGAGATGCCAACTTTGGAGTTCCTGGAGACTAGAAGCAATACAAATAGTTTTTTGCACTGAGATGCAAAATACTTTCAAATATTGTTTAAGGCTGCCGACTAATTTGCCCCATATGTTTTTGGAACAATACAGTATTCTTACAATAAAACAACACTGTTGTAGGAATGATGTCTGTTATGTTATTGGTCAGCAGTTTCTCCTAATATTTTTGAGGAACGTTTGAATCCTTATATGTATTGTTTATCTTTTTTGCTCAATTTCTTGAGGGGTGCCAATAATTTTGAAGTTATCTGTACATTGCTGCAAATCCCAATGATGAAGTACCGCTCTAATGTTCCATGACAGGACTGATATGGCAGCCCCGGCAAAGACCCTTCTCCTCACCAAAGCATTTTCCCTCCTCACTGGCAGTCTAACGCTGTTTGCGAATAGAGGAAGTGCTATGCTCATGCTTCAGCTGGGTCCCATTGAAAAAGACAAGTAATGCCACAGATGTCAATGGGCCATTGTAAGACAATAAAAATGGTCTCCTCTGCATCTTGAATCTGTTCTTGACTCCAGCTAACTTATTTGATTGTGGAGAGTGCTTCTTTCATATTACATTCAGTACATTGTGTATATTAATAATCCTGTAGACGCTGAAGGTCATTTAGGAGGATCAAAATGCTTGAGGCGCAGCACAAAATGCTCATTGGTCGGTGATAGGTGACAGAAATATAGGAGCACCTGCACAATGTGAGGCCAAGTGAATGGGTTTATGGAGCAGATGGGAGGGTCTGGGTGAATTGAGGAAATTTCTTGCAAAGTATGAAGAAGTTGCCCTGGTCTGTGTGAGTAAATCAAGCAGTAGTTTAGGAGAAATTAAAGTAATGAGTGGTTGGATTATTATGTGACGTTTACACTTTAGCCTGGTGTGCAACTTACATTTTTCCTTTCTCCAAAAAAACATACATGTACTTCTAATTTGCGTTGGTGTTTTCTGACAGCAGAGAATGGTGTGGACCCTGAAGGGTACTGGGCGGACCATCCATTTGTTTTGTGGTGCACATCAGGCACGCTTCATAAATCTGGTCCACTGTGTCTGGGAATATTATCTACAGTAAGAGCCAAATTTATCAAACCTTCCAAAATGGAAAAGTGGAGGTGTTGCCTATGGCAACCAATCAGATTCTAGCTATCATTTATATAGAATATTCTAGAACATGATAGCTAGAATCTGATTGGTTGCTATGGGCAACACACTCACTTTTCCTGTTTAGAGGGTTTGATAATTCTACCCCTATATGTTGTTTTCCACTTATTATTATTCTCACCTCAACCAGGATATGTTTGATAATTGTATCCTTCCTTCCTTGTGCCAGATTCAGAATCTCATTTGCACACAGACCTCCTCCCGGCATAGTTTGAGCACTGATTGTGAAGTCAACTTCCCCTGCAACAATAAAATTGGGTAAGATATATATATATATATATATATATATATATATGTACAGCATCCAGTCTTGTCAAGATAAGACCAGGACCCAATACCAAATTGCTGTCTAGACACCGGTCAGCTCTTCTAGCACCGGTCACACCTAACAACTGAAAAGACAGGTTTAAATACACAAGTCTCCTCACTTTAGTCTAATTACCTAATTACCTCTCTAGTCCACCTGTGTGTGTGCAGGCTAGGAGTCTGGGTGTGTAAGGACTCAACCCCATCTGCCACCTTAGGGTGCAGATTTCCCGGGACCTCACCTGTCCCTATGCAGGAGAGGTGTGGCATATAGGTTTCTTTGCCACTATATGTGTGTGTGTATATATATATATATATATATATATATATATATATATATATGATATATTATGCAAATCTCGATAACAGTGTTAAGGTTTAAATAATTTCTCACCTAGAGACTTTAGGGTCACATCCCAAGATACAGTCACTCTGCCATTTACACCCACACAGTAACCTTCTTCCTCTGTGTTTATGTTTTTGGTTGTGAACTTGTCAGACTTTTCCAATGAAATGCTCACCTAGGAAATGAAGAAGACTGTGGTGACTCAGTAGAGCCAAGTAAATAATGTCAGTTCAGGTCATGAGGATTAGTGGCCACTTACCCTGATGGTTTGTTGAAGGTAATTAAACAAAGTAGCTTTCAAAATAAACGTCTCGCCCCGGATGACTGAATACGGTAGAGTTATGTCCAGGAAGAAAGGCTGGAAAGTTACGAGTGACACCGGTTCTGAAAGACCAAACCCAGCTTCTTCCGATGTACAGAACATCCCAACGTTCCATGTTGTTATACTATCTGGTACAGTCAGCTTCAGATTAGCATGTCCAAGAGAACTAGAAAATATAACACACAAATATTATATACATAGACTGGTACTCTCCAAACAAATAGTGAAAAGTGGTCTTTAATCTGCCATTTCAATCCCTTATCAGATCTTTATCATAGAGAGTACAAACCAGGGACAGTTTATACAGAAATAATTACCCAGAAGGCATTGCACAATCAGTGCAAAATATGCAAATTAGGTGATAACATATGAAACAATAATGTTGGTGGATGTGAGGACATCAGGGTTGGATGAGTAGTTCTCTAGATGCCTGGCCTAGCATGCACAAACTCAAGATAATAAAGTCCACAGCTGACAATCCAAGTGGGCCAGGTGTACTAATCTGTAAGGTGGGTCTGTGTATCTTGCTGTTCCCAGCTGCTTGGCCAACTCTCCACTAGCTTAGTGGGACCCTAGGTATTGGTCTTCCTACCGATCTAGGCTCACCAATTACTCAGACTCTGTGAGTGTCTCTCAATAGAGTGGTGTCAGAATCAGTCCTAGATGTACACTGCCCGCTCTGTCTGAAGAAGCTCCTAGCTCAGCAATCCTTTCTGGCCCTGAGAGAATATGGTTAATCTCAAAAACAGGATCTGTCCACCGGGCGGCATTTAATAACTGCGTGGGCCACTGTCATTCGATTGGCTTGCTGATTGACAGACCGGGCGTGCCCAATAATCTCAATGTAAGGCCCAGTCTTGTCATAGTGAAATAAATAAGTTTACAAACAGGATGAATATTACAAGAAAGATTAGTGAGGATTCCCACTGATTATTCCATAGTAGATGTTAAAAAGATTTCAAATTTGTCAATGTGACAAGTAAATTTGTACCACCTATATTTTATACCCATGTACAGTTATACACACCATAAATTCAGTCACTTTCTAGCTACTTTGGTGTAACCAGTACGCAACTGGCATGTTAACCATGTAGGAGTTTAAACAATAAGGAAACACAAAATAAAGTCTATGCTTTTGCAGCATTCAGTACACATTACCTTGTGGTTAGCCCAGCAAATACATAGTTTACGCAATGTTCATACTCACAAACTCTATGGTTCACAAAGGCTAGGTACACAGTATATAGAAAACCTGTACAGTTGTATGGAGGTACTTAGTCTGATAGACCAAAAAGTCTAAAGTGGCCTAGGGAGCAGTGGACCCTCTCAACTCACCAACTGCTTATTACAGGGCACACTATGTTTCCTGATTTTACCAAAACTTGCTGAAGGGCAATGACTTGCCTTTGAGCTGAGATAAATTATAATCCCACTTTCTCATAAATGCCAAATTGTGTCAAAATTCAATGATCCCAATGCAACCATCTGTCACTTATAAGTAGGCAATATACATTTTGGTATTCTAGAAGCGGCCATGCTTGGTTCCCAAATACAAAGTCATAAGGATCTGGGTCCTCTCACTTTCTCTTTCTAGGTATGTTATTTTATTTTAAACATATTTAAGTGCATTTTTTCTATACTGTTGTGTAAAAATAAGTACATAGATGCTATATAATTAAAGGATTACAAGGAGTTTAAGTGGACGATGCATTGTTAGCCTTCTGATAACCTGAGAGCTGTGAATGTGAATGAAGATTTTTTTCCAGTAGCAGAACAATAGATGTCACTCAGCTGCTTAATTAATCTAAACAGAATGTCACATGTCTTAAGCTCTGTCCAGGTATGGACATATTTGCATAATATACACTGTAGGTTAGTTACAATGAGTCTTTTAATAATTGTTGGTCTTATGGTCGCCACAAACAGGCAAATTCTGCTGCTCAGCCTGATCACAGATTGACAGGATTGCTGCTGAATTTGTCCACAAGCAAGGACAAAATTAGGTAATTTGCTGCTCTAGCCAAGTGGACACATCAACTAAGAAATGCATTGGGATTGTTTTCCGTTTTTTGCAGTCAGAAAATGACCACACACATTACCAATAGTTACCGTCTGGTCCTTTATACAAAATGCCTTGTAAAGATCCAAATTTTATTGGATTATTATTAAGCATCATTAAGCATCAGTTGTTTAGAAGCTACAAACATGTTGATATTAGCCCAATTACTAAGCTAAAGACAAAAGTTTGGAAGTGAAAACATCTATATAGAATTTAGAGCAAGACAGACAGTTTGGAGAATGGATCTTAGTCAATTTACAAAGGGATAAGGGGAAAGGAAAATGGATCATTTGGAAGTTATGCAGAATAACTACTAAAAAAGCCAGTATATTTGACTATTTGTTAGTGATTTCAAAGTTGGTTTCTACTCCTTCTCTATGTACAGTCATGGCCAAAAGTTTTGAGAATGACACAAATATTATTTTTCACAAAGTTTGCTGCTTCAGTTTTTATGATGGCAATTTGCATATACTCAAGAAAGTCATAAAGAGCGATCAGATGAATTGCAATTAATTTCAAAGTCTCTATTTGCAATGACAATGAACTTTATCCCAAAATCAACATTCCACTGCATTTCAGCCCTGCCACAAAAGGACCAGCTGACATCAGGTTAGTGATACTCTCGTTAACACAAGTCAGAGTGTTGACGAGGACAAGGCTGGAGATCACTCTGTCATGTTGATTGAGGTAGAGTAACAGACTGGAAGCTTTAAAAGGAGGCTGATGCTTTAAATCATTGTTCTTCCTCTGTTAACCATGGTTATCTGCAAGGAAACATGTGCAGACAACCCTTGCTTTACACAAAAAAGGCTTCACGGGCAAGGATATTGCTGCTAGTAAGATTGCAGCTAAATCAACCATTTATCAGATCATCAAGAACTTCAAGGAGAGAGGTTCAATAGTTGTGAAGAAGGCTTCAGGGCGCCCAAGAACATCCAGCAAGTGCCAAGGCCATTTTCTAAAGTTGATACAGCTGCGGGACCTGGGCATCACAAGTGCAGAGCTTGCTCAGGAATGGCAGCAGGCAGGTGTGAATGCATCTGCACGAATAGTGAGACGAAGACTTTTGGAGGATGGTCTGTTGTCAAGAAGGCCAGAAAAGAAGGCACTTCTCTCCAGGAAAAATATCAGGGACAGACTAAAGGTCTGCAAAAGGTACAGGGATTGGACTGTTGAGGACTGGGGTAAAATCATTTTCTCTGATGAATCCCCTTTCAGATTGTTTGGGGCAGCTGGAAAAACACTTGTCCGGAGAAGGAATGGTGAGTGCTCCCATCAGTCCTGTGTCATGCCAACAGTAAAGCATCCTGTGTGAGGCTGTTTCTCAGCCAAGGGAGTGGGCCACTCACAATTTTGCCTAAGAACACAGCCATGAATTAAGAATGGTACCAAAGCATCCTCCAAGAGCAACTTATCCCAGCCATCCAAGAACAGTTTGGTGACAAACAATGCCTTTTCCAGCATGATGAAGCACCTTGCCATAAGGCAAAAGTAATAACTAAGTGGCTCGGGGATCAAAACATCAAAATTTTCGGTCCATGACCAGGAAAGTCCCCAGACCTTAATCCCATGGTCAATCCTCAAGAGCAGGGTGGACAAACAAAACCCCACAAATTCTGACAAACTCCAAGCATTGATTAGGTAAGAATGTGCGGCCATCAGTCAGTATGTGGCCCAGAAGTTGATTGACAGCATGCCAGGGCGAATTGCAGAGGTCTTCAAAAAGAAGGGTCAACAATGCAAATATTGATTCTTGCATAATCTTAATGTAATTTTCAATAAAAGCCTTTGGCACTTATGAAATTATTGTAATTTTACTTCAGTATAACATAGCAACATCTGACAAAAAAGTTCTAAAAACACTGAAGCAGCAAACTTTGTGAAAAACAATACTTGTGTCATTCTCAAAACTTTTGGCCATGACTGTACTTTAAGAGGAGAAAATAAAGCAGAGCGTGAGTGTGGATCAAAATAATAAGTAGTATATGGGTATGTACACATGTACAGATTTGATTCCACTCCATTCTATGAAGGCTACCCTTCAGGGAGATGAATTATCATTTATCTCTGTAAAGACATTTATTTATACCCATGCATACAAACAACATATACCATGTTTATCAACCATTTGTTAAAAAAGTTGCTTTTGTCAATGATGCCTGTGAGCTACTGTGAGAACACTCAAAAGATGGAAAGAACACTGATAGATAAAATTCGCTTCTGTGCAACTACCCTAATAATGAAAAATAAGATAAATGGGACAAGTAGATTGAGGTGGAGAAACATTTTATCACACTTTTCTTTCTTACAAAGGGGAACTTGTAACATAGGCTAGTACTGAACAAAATAGTAGATTTAGATCAGGCCTTTAAAAATTATTATAAAATAATAAACATTATATACACATATTCATACACTTACTCTGTCTCTACGGAGTCCCATAGCCAGGTTTCCGGGAACAATTTCCTCACAGTTTCAATAATGTTTTCTTGGAAAATCTCCGCTTCCGTGTAATAATAATCGCCTCCACTGAGCAGTCTCGCTGGTGGACTATCTGATAGCGTATGATAAACATATGATACCAATGATATACAATGACAGAATAGAGCAAGAAAAAAATGAGAAAGCTCATATATGTGAGTAGATAGCTGTGAATTTCTAAAACACATGCCATATTTCATGTTAGTATTTATTGCTATGGGCAAACTGTATATTGGTACTCCTGCACCATTTGGTACAGGAAATAATGACTAACTAAACATATTTCTTTTTAAATAGTAATAAAATTCAATATAGCTTTTCTTTTGTAATTACTCGCCCACAGCATTGCCTCTTGCATATCTTCCTGCCGTGATTCTCTTCTAGAGGTTTCCCAGCAGTCGGCAAACTAAAACCTCACTATCGGCCAGTTTTTGAGATATGTAAGATTGGAAATGCAACTGTTACCAGCTCCCAAATTTAAAAATTTCAGAATTTGATAAAAATTGCATCTTACTCTGGTCTCACTAAATAAGGATTATCACATATCACAAGACTAGACTAAGAACCAATTGGATTTGCTGGATTTGCATCAATTGGATTTGTTGCCAGGCTGCCTGTCACATATGGGGATTTGGTGATCAGCAAATACTATTGCCATTGGCTCTGCTGAGGGGAGAGGAAGGTACTAGTTAGATGGATCTAGTAGATGTTAGCTGAACAGCAGCAAAGCTGTATGAACAAGCAAGAGAGAACAGAGCTGCAAGAACAGGTAAGAGAGAATGGTACAATCTGTCTAAATTTGAATGCTGGGGAATACTCCTGAATATTCCTTTAATGCAATGGCAGGGGGGGCATTATGGGTATATTAGACTGGAGCTGGTGGAACCCTTAATTAGGCCCTGGGAACAGATAATCAGTGTGGTAATGAGGAGGCGGTCATTGGCAGAGCAGGGGGGGGGGTGCGTGCTGTGGCTATTCAAAAATACACATGCGCCAGATTAATATCTAGGAATTAACAAATAAAACATATGTCCAATAGCTGAAGCATTGGCAAAAGTGGATCAAGCAGCAGGACAATGATGTCAAGCACATCGGTAAATCTACAACTGAATGGCTGATAAAGAAAATAAAGTTTTGTAATGGTCAATTCAAAATCGAGATCTCA
The DNA here is from genome assembly GCF_038048845.1 of Mixophyes fleayi. Taxonomy (NCBI): domain Eukaryota; kingdom Metazoa; phylum Chordata; class Amphibia; order Anura; family Limnodynastidae; genus Mixophyes; species Mixophyes fleayi. The sequence continues at coordinate 28,180,111 of NC_134407.1, read as the reverse complement.
ACCCCAATGAAATGCTTAGATGGAAACTTAAGTGAGCTGTGCCTGAGCTGGCCTCAATCATCAGTGTACTGAAGCAGTGTTATAAGAACGAGTGAGCCACATTTCTTCAACTACAATATAAGAAATGGACAAACTCATACAGAAAATATTTACTTCAAGTTACAGTATTGCTGTTAAAGAGGATCCTAAAATCTACTGAATCATGGATTGTCCTTACTTTCTCACACATGGTTTCTTCATATTGGATTCTTTATTGCTGAATAAATAATAACAATGTAACATCTGGGCTGTGATAATGGATTTATAAAATTTTACTTGATTAGGAATTATGCCCTGATATGTGAAAACACTAAACTGAAGATATTTGTATAAATGTATATGTGTGTGTCTATATGTATGTATATATACTATGGGCTTGATTCATTAAGGAAAGTTAAGGAAAAGTAAGGAAGGAAGGCAAAACCATGTTGCATTTTAGGGGGAGGTAAATTTAAAATGTGATGGCAGATTTATATTTGGGGTAAGGCATGTTCTGGGCTGTCACAGTCATATAGTCTTTGGTTTGCCCACTTCCACTTGTCCACATATCTGTGGTTAAGTGTACAGTGGGCAGAATGACATTTTTGAGCCCAATTACTACATTTTTAAAACTTTTTGGTATAGTTGCGGAATAGCTTTGTGGGAAAAATGGAGTCGCAATGGAATTTTGTAACGGGGACACAAAACATCAATTAACTGTTAAAAACCAGCTGCGTTTATTGTGGATATTGGACACAGATCTAACACTAGCATAGTAGCCATGGTGTCTGTGATCCGCTTGGCGACTGGGTGACTCCTGTCATATTTGCTTCCTCTAGCAAAAGATTGTTTAACAGTTAATTGTTGTAATGTAGTAGTGTTCTTTTTATTGGGCTTCTTGTGGGAGGAAGATTCACCCCCAGCAGTAGAAACAGCAGCAGCAGTGGGACTAACGCTTAAACATTCTTCAGAGGAATCAATTATAGTGCAGGAGTCATCCAGCCTTACTAAGTGGGATGCAGCGCTAACTCCGACGCTACTGAGGATATTGATGAGGACGGTGTTGTGGGTGTAGAATACAGCCGTTGGGATGTAGGTGACAGAAGGGTCCTAGCTGATGATGGAGTGCTTATAATTGTTTTGCCATAACTTACAGCTTTTCCCAAAACCTTGCCATGAACTCTCGTCAAATGGCGTAACATGGATGAGGTTCCAAGATGGTTCAGGTCCCTCCCTCGACTGATTGTGGCTTGACATACACTGCAAATGGCTATACAACTGTTGTCAGGATTTGGGTAGAAATAATTCCTCACATAAGAAGTGGATTTTTTTGTTTTATGCCCAGGCATGACAATGGCCTTTTTCTTGTCACGTGCCAGAACTGCTGCCACTGGTGCAGGACTTACACAAACAACCTCATCCTCATCAACATCCTCATTAGCACCCTCGTCGGCTACAAAAATCTCCCCCTCATCCTCTTACAATTCCAAAGTGGCATCCTCAATTGGTGTATCATCGGCTATACTTGGGCTGTTCAGGCACACATCAGCAGAAATCTGGCACTAATAGAGAAAGGCAAAGGCCTTATTCTTTCTTTGCCACTGCGTGTGTAGAATGGCATGTTGGCAAAAAATTTAATCGGCAGTTAACTTTTCATCAGTTACAGCTCTTTTTCTCTTCAACACGGTAAAGAAAATGTTTGGGTGTGTTTTTTTCCCTGACTTAAAAAGACTATGTACTTTTACATAGGCTTTACCAGATGACGTACAAGGAAGACTACCATCAGGACTGTTGCCAGCAGCTGCTTGCTGATCCTGCTCATATGTGGACTGCTGTGAATCCATTTTAATGAGACCCAAAGCACTTGTAGTGCAAATTCAGAAATATATACTGCTGGTATCTCCTAATTTCAGCATCAGAAAAATAGTTTTTTTCAAATAGGGGAATATCTGACACCCCCAAACACTTGTAGTGCAAATTCAGAAATATATAGTGCTGCTAGATAATACTTTCAGCACCAGAAAAATAGTTTTTTCACAGAGGGGAATATCGGACACCCCCAAACACTTGTAGTGCAAATTCAGAAATATATAGTGCTGCTAGATAATACTTTCAGCACCAGAAAAAATGTTTTTTCACAGAGGGGAATATCTGACACCACCAAACACTTGTAGTGCAAATTCAGAAATATATAGTGCTGCTAGATAATACTTTCAGCACCAGAAAAAAAAAATTTCACAGAGGGGAATATCTGACACCCCCTAACACTTGTAGTGCAAATTCAGAAATATATAGTGCTGCTAAATAATACTTTCAGCGCCAGAAAAATAGTTTTTTCACACATGGGAATATCGGACACCCCCAAACACTTGTAGTGCAAATTCAGAAATATATAGTGCTGCTAGATAATACTTTCAGCACCAGAAAAATAGTTTTTTCACAGAGGGGAATATCGGACACCCCCAAACACTTGTAGTGCAAATTCAGAAATATATAGTGCTGCTAGATAATACTTTCAGCACCAGAAAAAATGTTTTTTCACAGAGGGGAATATCTGACACCACCAAACACTTGTAGTGCAAATTCAGAAATATATAGTGCTGCTAGATAATACTTTCAGCACCAGAAAATTTTTTTTTTCACACATGGGAATATCTGACACCCCCAAACACTTGTAGTGCAAATTCAGAAATATATAGTGCTGCTAGATAATACTTTCAGCACCAGAAAAATAGTTTTTTCACAGAGGGAAATATCGGACACCCCCAAACACTTGTAGTGCAAATTCAGAAATATATAGTGCTGCTAGATAATACTTTCAGCACCAGAAAAAATGTTTTTTCACAGAGGGGAATATCTGACACCACCAAACACTTGTAGTGCAAATTCAGAAATATATAGTGCTGCTAGATAATACTTTCAGCACCAGAAAAAAAAATTTTTTCACAGAGGGGAATATCTGACACCCCCAAACACTTGTAGTGCAAATTCAGAAATATATACTGCTGGTATATAGTATTTTCAACACCAGAAAATAGCTTTTATAGAACTGGGGAATATCTGACACCCCAAACACTTGTAGTGCAAATTCAGAAATATATACTGCTGGTATCTAATAATTTCAGCACCAGAAAATAGATTTATTGGAACTGGGCAAAATGTCACACCCCAAGCACTTGTAGTGCAAATTCAGAAATATATACTGCTGGTATATTACTATTTGTGCAGGCAGAAAATAGTTTCTGGAGGAGGGAATATGACACCCCAAACAGTTGGTAATGTTTGCAAAAATGCCTCCTCTATCCTCCTGTCTTTCTGCTGTAAGAAGTGCTATAAGAAGTGCTCTCTCCCTGCTCTAATGCTGCCTGCGACCTAACCCTTCTCTCTCCCTCTGTGAAATGGCGCTGGATTGCTGTGGAGGCGGCTATTTATGCATTTCAAACATTGCGAGAACCGAGCTCCGAGATCCGACGAAGTCACGATGACGTTTTGCCTCGATTTCGAATCCGAATTGGCGCCAGAGTACCGAGCCTGCTCGGCTCGGTACTCGGATACCTCAAGTTCGGGCGGGCTCGGTTCTTGGGGAACCAAGCCCGCCCATCTCTACTACTACATGACAGGCAGTCTGGCAGCAATCGATGCTAGCTGCCTGTCAGTACAGCCGCGGGCGCTTCTTACTGTGGTCACGTAAGATCAGGACTTCCACACCTCACGTGACCACAGTAAGAAGCGTCAGTGGCCACACTGACAGGCAGCTAGCAGCGATCGCTGCCAGGCTACCTGTCATGTATAGCGCTGGAGAAAAGACTGCTGCCCAGGAACAACATGTAAGTCCTAATGTCTGGGGGCGGAGGGGCTGGAAACAATGCTAAAGGGGCAGATAAAGAGGCCAAGGGGGGTAGGTGAAGAGGCTAATGGTGGCAGGTAACAATGCTAATGGGGGCAGATAACAATGCTAAAGGGGCAGGTAAAGAGGCTAATGGGGGCAGATAACAATGCTAATGGGGCAGATAATTCTAAAGGGGCAGGTGAAGAAGCTAATGGGGCAGGTGACATTGCTAATAGGGGCATGTGAAGAGGCTAATGGGGGCAGGTAACAATGCTAAATGGGGCACGTGAAGAGGCTATAGGGGCAGGTAAAGAGGTTAAAAGAGTCAGGTGACAATGCTAATGGGGTCAGATGACAATGCTAAAAGGGGGCAGGTGAAGAGGCTGAATGGGGCTCATGAAATGGTCGAGGGGACTATTTAAAAAAATAGAGCCGCTTTGGGGGGGCATAATCTTTGTATTGTGTGGCAGTTATGAGGATGGTCTCTGTGGTTCTAGATCAGTGTTTCTCAACTCCAGTCCTCAGGACCCCCTAGCAGTACATATTTTCCATATCTGCGTGCTGGAGCACAGGTGTAGTCATTACTGACTGACACAGTGTAGCAGGTGGTATAATTATTTCACTGGTCACCTGGAAATATTGCACTGGACTGGGGACTGGAGTTTAGAAACACTGTTCTAGGGTCATTAGAATGCTAAATATTAGTCAGATGGGGCTGATAGAGGCTTATATTTGATTATAGCTCTTTGACAACAATTTTCATATATTTTATTGCCTACATATGCCTGTGCTATGGGGTAGTTTTATCTGGCCACAATGGACTGTTGTGTTCTGGAGCCTAATCATTCAGGATTCATTAACATTTAGCATTATAATACAGTTGCTGCATATTTTCAAAACAGGACCCCAACTTTCCAGAAGCCAACTAGAAGACAACAAAGCTGCAAGAAAAGGGAACAGAGAAGAGCAAGAACAGGTAAGAGAGAATGCACTATCTGTCTAAATTTGAATGCTCCTGAATATACATACATATTCAGGAGTATTCCTATAAGCTTATATTGGGGAAGGGGCTGCGACGGTAATAGCCTAGGGCGGCTGGAACCCTTAATCGGGCCTGATCACCATCAACCCCTTACATATAGCTTTCCCCTTCATTTATGCCATTGTCAGCCCCCACTGTACTGATTCCAATGCCAATCCTCCCTACACTGTTATTATTTCAAACCACCCCTAAACATTGGGCACATTTAGGGCTCCTAAACAATTGTTGAAAACAACGTTTTTTGTTGCAGATGCTTGTAGCATTTCACCTTTGTGAGAAGTGCACATAGAAAGCAATTTATGATAAGGATAATTTTGAATGCATTTCTTGAAACACACACTAATATATATATATATATATATATATATATATATATATATATATATTATGAGTTTGCATTTTATGAATTTGCATCTCGTGACATCAGGAAAAGATGCAACAGTGTGGTGAGGTGTTCATATGCAGCTCTGGCAGACTGATGAAATCCGATTGTGCCAACATGTTCCGTAATAGAACTTATTAAACAAAGTCATATATGTTTCTATGAAGGGAATATTGAGAAAGGAAGTGTTAGTAGGCTACTAAACAAGTTGCAGCACAGAGGCATAACCGCAGACAATGCAAATGTATTTATGTATTTTTTATAACACAGGACTGGCATTGCTTTAGAAATTACCCACTGTGTCTTACATCCAGGTTTTCCTAAATGTTACTACAGCCAAATTCCAGTAGTTCTAAATTCCGTCTACTTTTGTGCTGGCCCCACCTACAACTGATTTGGTCCCGTCCACATGAGGCTACTTCAAGAATTTTCTTCAGGGCCATTTTAAGTTCCCAATCCATCCCTGCAGTTATCGCTGCACAAAGGGGACCAACTCCATATTAAAGTATATGTACTTGAATACAATGGGTCTGATTCATTAAGGAAAGTTAAGCAAAATATAAGTAAATGAGGCAAAACCATGTTGCATTGGAGGGGGAGGTAAATTTAAATATGGGGACAGATTTATATTTGGGGGAGGGCATGACCTAGATCAACTTTAAATTTCAGTGTACAAATAAGCCATCAAGCATTTGTGTAGCTACATGAAAAAACAGACAATATTTCCCTTATGTGCAAAATAATAATCTAATTTGCACCCCTTGCATTGCAACATGGTTTTGTCCAGGAAACTTGAGTAGGATAACTTACTCAATTCTTTGCTTAATTTTCCTTAATGAATCAGACCCAATGTCTTTACAGTCCCTGTTGGTGTAATGGTCAAGTGTCTGAATAATTTTGTCCATATAGTGTGTGTGTGTGCGTGTGTGTATAAATGATATATATATATATATATATATATATATATATATATATATATATATATATAAATTAATCTATATTTAAAGTTTAAAAAACATATACTATTACAATAATTCAAATAACAAACATATAGTAACACAAAGACAATAATGATACAATATTGGGATCCAACATTGTGGTCTCTGGCGAACAGTACATGTGAGGTAAGAGAAAATGCATTTTTAATTTCCAAGATGTGTTGAAATATTGGACAAACTTGGTAATAGTTTTAACCAGAAATGAACCGTATGGCATTGGATCTTGTGGGCATTAAAATAAAATCTGATTAAATTCAATGCTGATTCATTAGCATTGGTTGTTTGAAATATCATATGACACTCAGAATTTGGAGTCAGTCTCCATGTTAAGATTATATTATATACTGAAATAAAGAGATTTAATTATCCTCTTGGCCTTTGTAAAAAAATAAAATAACAATATTTCCCTTTTTGATATCTTGAGACTTATTAATTCTAAACAATATATTATGATTTAAACAAAATACAGTGTTCTGAAAATAAGACAAGTGGACATATGTTAATACAAAAATTACATGAATAATAATTGTAATGATAAATGTAATTCCCAGCTTACTAGTCATACCATAGTACACTACAACTCCGGGATATACTCCATAAACCTCTTGGCAGAGAACTGGGATTCTGATCCTAAAGTTTGTGGCGACTTTCAGACCCATTTGCTGTAAAGACAAATACATTTCAATTTACTCAGAATGGAAAGACTAGGAGGCAGTTATAGAAAAGAAACTAGAGAAGGATATTGGCATTGAATGAAACACATCACCAGCAAGAACAGCAAGACACAATAGATGAATACAACTAAAGAGAACCAAATAAATCAACCTATCGCAGTCCTTTTATTGTGGAACTACAATTCCCAGAGGTTGGTAGTGCTTGCTGACATACATAGTTCCACAATTGCTGGAGAGCCATTGGTATCTCTGGTATACATGGTCGTTTTTGGGTCACTTATATGGTTAAGAGATATGCTTGTTATTAAACCTCATACAGAGGCTCAAGAGAAAATAATTACAAGCTTCTCAAAAGAGGAGATTAAAAAACATAACCATGCGTAACTGACCTTAAAGATTTCATAAGCATCAATGTCCCCATCAGGGGAAGAGGGACGATAAAATACTCCATTCATAAAGACAGGCTCCAGCTTGATGCATGGGTCTTCACGTTGCTCCTCTAGGTAATGGCCATCATGGTTGTAGCCAGACATGTCTACAACTGGCAGCAGGTCATACACCTGAATAGAGGAAATAGACTCAGTCACAGTGGCTGTAATAACTACATCATGCTTAAGATATTTCATTTTCATACCGATTTTGCAGACAATTCAGCCTCAGGTTTCAACAGTAAAACACTGGCATCTATTGCTTGCAGTGCACACAGAGAGTTTGGGTGAGAGGAGAGAATGAGATCGACATTTGATCCTGGAAGGGCCTCAGGGACAGAGAAAGAGTGCTTCACCTGAATCGAGATATAATGACATAGAGTTAAATTGTAGTAGAGGTCGACTCACAGATTTCTCTCTAAATCTGAATTCCCACTGCTTGTGACCTTAGATATGGTTATGTTATCTCAACCAGAGCCTAGTGCTGTCAGATCTATGACTGACTTGGTCACACATTTATGTAGCTAAATCTGAAAGATTTGGGGGTATATTTACTAAACTGCGGGTTTGAAATAGTGGATATGTTGCCTATAGCAACCAATCAGATTCTAGCTGTCATTTTGTAGAATGCACTAAATAAATGAAAGCTAGGATCTGATTGGTTGCTATAGGCAACATCTCCACTTTTCCAAACCCACAGTTTAGTAAATCCTGGTGTTGAGGCCTCTTTCTTTAGCGCAGATTTAGCATGTTCAGTGTGTGACTAGGCACATAGTCAGAAGCAGTCATAATTCAACCACATTTTTTAGTGTGCCCCATCAGCATCAGAAATATTGTGATCAGAATTTGATTTTGATTGTGATCATTTAGGTCTAAAATGACATAATTATGCAGCAGATGCACTGTATAGAGGGGTCCAATAAAAATCTATACACATTGCAATTTTAATGGGCAACTCTAACTGGCTTCAAACTATATTAGCTTTGTGTCTAAAAAGACTGCTGATTGGGATCTATAAGTTGTTGGTCAGGACAACTGACCAACAACTAGATCTTCCAACTAGATGGTAAATCTAGTTGGAGGATGACTGCAGCTGACCATAGATGTGGTCAATGCTCAACCTTCAAGGAGGAGCAGCTAGTGCCCTAGCAGATCTGCCCATTATATCTGTGCACCAAACGGATGGACCTCTTAGATTTCTGTATTTGACCAAACCTAACATCCATGGGACCTTAAGATGTACGTGGAAATGAACGTACATTCTGCACTAAGACTTGTGGTTAAAAAATAAAAGACTGACCAAAAATGCTAATCACAAAACCTTTTATAACAAAAAACAATTTTCTACCAAAATTAAGTTTTATCTTTACATAGTTAAACTATGTACAATATGATAATGCACCAGAGGGGAGCTATATAGAATCCATTACAGCAAAATTAGATTAGATTAATTTGCCAAAAAAACATATATTTAGGGGTAACAACCAGTCAGTTTGACACCATACTGTAAATGGAAATAATGACACATTACCTTGTTGGCAAAGCACCTATCCACTTTGAAGCTGGAACTATCTGCAATGACCTCACCACTCTCCAGAACAAGGTACACCAGCACCTTGGCCAGTGGGGCAGTGTTAACATTGACAGGAAGGGGAAATGTAAATTGTCCATGTGATGCTATCAGGAGAAATAGAATTAAAAGAAATCACAGAATATAAACCACTTTCATGAGCATGTGAGATTAGAACTCAGATGTGGTAGATGGAAGAATGTGTCTGTTAGAATTAGCAGCAGACACAAATCAGAATCTGCTCTTAAACCTATGAATAAACAAATCTCTGAAACAATGGACAATTGGGATTATAAATGTTGGCTTAATTAATTAGTTAATTAATTAATTAATTAGTTGTGTGAACAAGCATCTTTCTTATGGTGAGACATAATATTAGCAGAAGACCAGATCATTTCTGAACCCTCACATTAATTAACAGACTGTGGAGACCTGTAGATTGACTGATACTGCTATATTACTAAAGCTGGGTACACACTACAGAATTTTCCACCAACTTTTATGCCGATCGAATTATATGCGATCGATGTTCCGATCGCTCGGTCCATGGACTGCATACACACTAGCCTTGTTTAGGACGATGAAAGGAAGAGCGGACGTCCCTTTAGCGACTTTTTACAGCCATGTTGTCGTGAGCAATGACTGTAATTTCATACTCACTGTTGTGGATCGGTCGGAAGTTTATACACACTACACAGCGGAAACGAGATTGGAACGAAAATATTAAACGGTACGACCAACCAAATGAGGCGACAATCGTCCATTTGGGCAGACTTTCGACCATCGTGTCCCTGCACACACTGACCCGACTTTTGAACGAGCGGTCGTATGTCGGCTGATTGAGCCGATTATTGGATGAAAACCGTGTAGTGTGTACCCAGCTTAACTCAAACATCTGATCCTATTCTGATTGAATCATTGACACAGATAAGGAAGGTACTTCACTAAGTATTACCTGCATAAAGCAGATGATCAAAATCAATATTTAAATACCATTTCATTAAATCATAAAGGGAGCAAAATCATTTGAACAATATCAGAAAATATAATTGGAATGGTAGAAATAAAAGGCATCGAATGACATAGAAGCATTAACTGCAATTTTTAATTCACATTTCATTTTTATTATCACTTCCTTAACTGTAATTTAATTATAGTAAAAGAGACATCCAGGAGTGTCCTACATAATTACACCCTTTGTCGTTTGTCTTTGAATTAGTATTGAATGTGTAAGGATACACCCCCAATATCCAAGTATAGCTAAACAAATGGTTTGGTAATAAACTAATGGAATTATGTAACATTTCCATGGATGTTTAAATAAATAGTGTGGCTGTAGATTTTTCTTTTCTGGAATACACACGATGTACCCTACTTACCTAACTAATAGCTATAAAGTAATGCATGGTTATGTGTCACAAAGCTGGAGATATAAATGGTAAATCCATTAGAATGTGTAACAAAGGGAGGTATTGTAACGGACTTACCTGTCCCCGCCGTCCTGAAGCCGCACTTTCGCATCCAGCGATCACGTGACCGCAACCCGGAGGCGGTCACGTGACAGCAATCTAGAGGCGGGAATTTTGAATCCCCGTCAGTACTTAAAGATCACTCTGACACTCGCTGAGTGTCAGAGCAACACTTACCTGTTCCTGGCTCCTGTGCTTCGTGGATTGCTTGTCTTCCAGTCTCCTGTGCCTTCCTGTGTGCTGATCTCTGCCTGTTAGACTATCCTGGCTCTACAACCCCTGTGTACCGACCCGGCTTGCTGACTATCCCTCTACTCTTGTGACCCGTGTACCGACCCCGGCTTGATTGACTCCGAGTTATCTCCTGATTCTGCCTGCCTCCATTCCTGTGTACCGACCCGGCTTGATTGACTCCGCATCTTCCACTCCACTCCGCTGCACTACATCTTGAGGCGAACCTGAGGACCGCGACCTGCGACTCCTGGCAGCGAAGTCCACCCCGCCTTGCGGCGGTTCTTGGTGGACACCGGGGAGATCGTTAGACTCCACACCTCAGGTAAGCCAGCGCTAATTAAGATTAGTAATAGTAATCCCTTATCTGTTACAGTTTGCTCTGACCATGAATTCAGCGGCAAGAGCAACTTTTAAAATTCTTCAATAGTTTATCTACTCGGTTGGATGTTGTTCAGAATACGCTGGTGGCTAGCAGACCACCTGCTCCGGCGGTTGCAGCCCCAGAACCCCAGCCCGTAGCGGCAGCTTCCGCCTCGCAGTTACGGATACCTAACCCACCTAAGTTCGATGGGGACCCCAAATATTGCAGAGGATTTTTAAATCAATGCTCCATACAATTTGAGCTGTTGCCAGGGAACTTCCCTTCCGAAAAAGCTACAGTGGCCTATGTGATTTCACTGTTGTCCAGTCAAACCTTAGTCTGGGCTTCCCCCTTATGGGAGAGGAATGATCCCATTTTGTATAACTTCAACACCTTTTTGTCTACTTTCAAGAAGATATTTGACGAGCCAGGGAGGGTATCTAATGTCGCTACCGGCTTGTTACATCTTCGCCAAGGAAACCAGTCTGTGGGACAGTATGCAGTCCACTTCAGAACTATGGCCTCTGAACGTTGCTGGAATGACAAGGCTCTAGTGCAGTGGTCAGGGAACAGGGGTAAATTATCCCAAATGGGGTAAAAATGAAATTCCTGGGGGTAATGCTGCCGATTCACATGCTGTCAGTTGGATTTTACCCCTTTAAATGTGAAATTGCTGTTGTACCAGAAGAGCCTCAAGGGTTGGCAGAGGCACTGCTTGAGCTTTGATGCAATAATGAAGCATGTATTGCATTTGAAAACAAAGCAGATCTGTCATAGTTTTGGATGTCAACAGCTGCAAAGGCATTCAAAATTGCACATGAGGAGGCAGTTAAAAAGTTGCTGCCTTTTGCAACAACCTACCTTTGCGAACAAGGATTTTCCACTCTAACAAACATAAAAACAGAGAAATCGATTGGACGTTGAAGACTGTATCCAAAATGCTCTGACATCAAAATGCCCCAATATTGATGCTCTCATATGAAAAATGAAGCAACATAATTTCTCCAAAACCTGAAGTTTTGAAGTTGAAGTATTCAAAGAAATTTTGAATAGATTCAATAAAATTTTGAATTCCAATAATTAATAATATATGATTTCCTTCCTTTCAAATCAAGGGGGTAATGTCGGCGTAGCTAAATATATTTGGGGGTAAAAAGTAAAAAAGTTCCCTGACCCCTGCTCTAGTGGCTACGTTCTGGCAGGGCCTTTCAGACCGGATCAAAGACGAGCTGGTATCTCGGGAACTCCCTACTTCTCTGGACGATATCATCTCCCTCTGTGTCAAGGTTGATTTGCGTTTCAAGGAGCATAGTTCCGAGAAAGAACAATCTCGGTGCAGTATGATTCGCTTGGCCCCCAACTTCCAATAACCTGTTCTTCCTCCCGAAGAACCTATGCAACTGGGGAGGACCCGCTTGTTGGCTGAAGAGAGGGAGAGGAGATTTCGGAACAAGTTGTGCCTGTATTGTGGAGAAGGTGGCCATCTTCTAAGTTCTTGTCCCAAACGTCCGGGAAACGACAGGGCCTAACGAGTTTGGGAGTTGTATCGTTGGGCCTCTTCTCTCAGTGTCAGTCAGTTCCTTGTAGTAATGATTGCCTTACTATTCCTATTTCCCTTCAGTTAGGACATAATAACTTCCCCGCAGTCTGCACTTCTTGACTCCGGAGCCGCAGGAAATTGCATCTCAGCCGCAGTAGTTAAACAATTCTCCATTCCCACACAAGCCTTGGAACAACCCATCTCACTGCTGGCCATTGATGGGAGAAGAATTCCTGAGGTGTCCATCCTGGTATGCACTATTCCCCTCCTTCTCCAGGTCGGAGCGCTTCATCAGGAAAAGATTTCCTTTCTAGTAATTCAGAAATCTACTAACCCAGTTATCCTAGGACTTCCCTGGCTTCGTCTCCATTCTCCCACCCTAGACTGGAAATCAGGTCACATATTGTCCTGGGGACAATTCTGCTTCTCTCACTGTCTCCAGAGGGTGGTCCCTCCTGATATTCCCAGACGTTCCCAAACATTTCCAGTGTCTCTTCTGCCTAACCATACCAATCCTTCTCTGATGTTGTTTGTCAACAAAAGGCCACAAGACTCCCTCCTCACAGAATCTGGGATCGTGGCATTGACCTTATGCCTGGAAAACCTATTCCCCGGGGCTGTGTTTACCCCCTTTCTCTTCCGGAATCTAAGGCTATGGAGGAGTACGTCCAAGAAAATCTAAAAAGGGGCTTCATCCGCAAGTCTGTCTCCCCATCTGGGGCTGCTTCTTCTTCGTAAAAAAGAAGGAAGGGGGTCTCCGCCCTTGCATAGATTACAGAGGCCTGAATGCTATTACCATTAAAAATCGGTATCCTCTGCCCTTGATTTCTGAATTGTTCGACCGTAGTAAGGGTGCCACCATCTTCTCTAAACATGATCTTAGAGGAGCATATAACCTCATACGCATTAAGGAGGGGGATGAATGGAAAACAGCGTTCAACACCCGAGACGGCCACTTTGAATACCTGGTCATGCCCTTCGGGTTATGTAATGCCCCGGCTATCTTTCAGGGCTTTATGAATGAGCTCTTTCAAGATCTCTTGTATCGATCCGTAGTCGTTTACTTGGACTACATCCTCATCTTTTCACAAGATCTGGTATCTCACCGCAGTCATGTATTGGAGGTTCTCTCTCGTATCCGGAAAAATCATCTATTTTGCAAATTAGAGAAATGCACCTTTGAGCAGAAACAAATTCCTTTCCTGGGATACATTATTTCTGGCACCGGACTGCAGATGGATCCCACCAAATTGAAAGCAATGTGATTGGCTCTTCTATATATATAAGACAGAGAGGGCTTAGCTTCACTGCCGGTTATAGCGTTTTCCTGTTGGATTGCTGACCTGCTCTGTTCTGTGAACTCTCTTTGATTGACCTCCTGTTGTGACCCCTGGCTTGTTGTTTGGACTCTGCTTGAATTCTGATAGACCTGGCCTTCAGATCTGTTGTCTGGATTTTCCTGCTCGCTGCTAGCCTTGACCCTGGCCTGCTACAGATTTTCTGCTACCATCCTGTCTACCACCTCCTATCCCCTCACTGCGGTATTGCACATAAGCTTACACTACACTAGATTTAAGACCTGGGGGCATCTACGGGAAAGGTGGCTGCTATAGGCGAAGACCTTTATCCCTAGTTCTGCAAGCTTATGACAATAGCTGCTAGCTGTAACACAGAGCAGCTGATGAGAGCTCCATTTTAAAGGGAAGGTGGGAGTGTGACCTGCCCATCAAGCTGGGGCTGTGGGAGGAGTATCAGGTAATAAACCTGTTTGTTTCACTGTTCAGTGTGACCTATGCTAGAAAAGCTGGCCAGTGGCTAGAGAGCTGGTCTCTGTTTATTGAGTGTGTAGGGTCACAAGAAACTTTGGAATCTTTATGGTGTCAAATAATTTACTTTCATGACATTAAAACAAAGTAAAAAGCAAGAAATTGTTTGTGTGTATTTCACCAGAAATGTGCTCTTGCCTCAAATGGAAAACTCCACGTACACTGATAATTAACAATTACTGTACCTTGATTTAGAACTAATTTCTCAGTTTGCTTTCCAGAAGTGACAATGCTTCCCTTTGCCATCACCTGTGCAGATAAAACATAATACACATAAGAGTCATGTTCTAATGAAGATTGTATATGTTGTGATGTTTATTGTGTTTCAATTGTCAGGTCAGGTCTCAGTGACAAGTATATCTGTATGTGACAAGGCTGAAGTGGGCTGCCATGATGCTGAGGGGAGATAGATAAAACTTATAATCCATCTCTGTTCCAAGTGCTATCTCTACCCATTGTTTGCAATGTCTACCCATCACTGTCCCTTAAATCTAAATAGCTAACTCAGCGGAGCTGACCCAACTTCCATGCTATTGTGCACATCTTTCCCATATGGGTAATGACTTGTTGCTTATATCAAATGGTCAAAGGTCAGTAACCTACAGAATACCTACAACTTTTAATGGGTTAGAAAACCACACTGACTCCTAAATATCATCAGGAATATTATTAAGTACTAACTCTTACTCCAAGAGAAAAGAGGAAAGAGATAAGGATGTGTATTTTGTCGGGGCAGTCCAAGGATGTATATGCATAAATTAAAAAAAATAATCTTTATTATTTATCTATTGAAAGCAGTTTGTGTGAGATATTTCTGTTTTGTAGACAGCAAAATATTAAAAACAAACAAATATATGTGATGTAGTGACAAATTCATGGAACAATATAAAATAAAATTGCAGTATCAAGTGTAATGTCAGGTGTTGCTTTTCTCTAATTTTCACATATCTCAAAGCTAATAAAGATTCCAAAACATTTCATCCCAGAGATTAAATTGTATACCAACAGACGTTGGTATTCCTACCACTTCACACCAAGTCATATAAATACTGTCAAGGGCTTACTCTATCCTAGGGCTTGGAGAGCTCTTATTAATAGAGTCTGCTGTCCCTCTTTACAACACCACACTCTCTGTTGCCCTTGACACTGCAGCCCCAGCCACCCCCTTCGTCCCTGCAAAGTTAAACCCTAAACCTAGTACTCCCTTCTTACACGTCTCCTCCAAAAGTGCTCCCGCTCCTCTGAACGTCAATGGAGGAATTCCCGATCCATTGCTGATAATAATAAAGATTCAATATTTTAAAGATACTTTAAAATGTCCTGAAGAAAAGTGGCATACTAGATGGACCTGTAGGTTCTTTTCTGTCATCAAATTCTAAGTTTTTACGTACTGGAAATGTATTAACATTTAATTGCTCAAAATAAAAATATGAATTCATATCTCGTAGATCAGTGTTTCTCAAATCCAGTCCTCGGGGACCCCCAACAGTGCATGTTTTCCATATCTCCTTGCTTTAGCACAGGTGTATTCATTACTGACTGACACATTTTGAAAGATCCACAGGTAGTGGATCTAAGTGATCTAAGGGATTCTAAATGAATCCCTTAGATTGTACGCTCCTTCGAGCAGGGCCTCCTCTCCTCTTGTTCTCCACCACCTTAACTCTGCTCTCCAGCTCCTTGTCTCTTCCGTGAGTTCCTCCTGCCCTTCTACCCCTCTTTACCCCGCTGGGGGCTCTCACCTCTCATCTAGCTGTACATTGAGCTTCTGAGTTACTGTGCTTTTTGTTAACTGTACCGTGCTGTCTCACCCTGTATCGTGTTTCTGTCTGTCCCTGTACGGCGCTACAGATACCTAGTGGCACCCTATAAATAAAAATTAATAATAATAATAATAATAACAGTACTAATCATTTCACTTGTGACCTTGAGCACATATACAGTTAAGGGTCCCTGAGGACTGGGTTTTGGAAACACTGTCCTAGACCATAGCTGGGCATTATATATACCTTTTTGTAAGGGAGGGCTTTCCCTAATATAATGTTGGGGAGACAATCCTCCTCCGGTACACTGCCCTTCTCTGCTCTTCCTCTCCTCTCTCCCAGCATGCTGAACATGTGTGTATGTTGGCTATTGAGACTGTATGTGACGGACATGGAGCACAATAGGTACTTTTTTCCATGCCACATATACTAAATATTTGCTTTTTCCAGATACTAGATATATATTCTTTACTGTAGTTGCAATTGTTGCCGCTGTCAACAGTCGTGAGTAAGCACTTACCAGGTAATGAAATCCTGCATGACTTGTCTCTCCGACTCCTTCAGGAGTCAGAGTGTAGTGTACTGTGAATCTCTCATCATCTTGACAATTCAGAGTTCTGTATAAAGGCTGGATCTTTATATAACTCTTACTCCTGGAGTAGAAGTGTTTAACATCCCGGTCGTCTTCCTCATAAGTGGGAAACAATGAATTTGAACTGTGACAGTTTTCATTAGACTTGTATCTGACCTATGTTATGAGAATAAAATGCATACATGGTGAACGAGCAAAACTGGAAATCAGTAAGTCATTTGTCAATAGATCTTAGCATGTTTTTACAGCTACTGTTGTTGGGCAGCACGGTGGCTTAGTGGTTAGCACTTCATGAGTTTGATTCCTGACTATGGCCTTATCTGTGTGGAGTTTGTGTGTTCTCCCCGTGTTTGCGTGGGTTTCCTCTGGGTGCTCCGGTTTCCTCCTACATTCCAAAAACATACTTGTAGGTTAAATGGCTGCCATCAAATTGACCCTAGTGTCTGTCTGTCTGTGTGTATGTTAGGGAATTTAGATTGTAAGCTCCTATGGGGCAGGGACTGATGTGATTGAGTTCTCTGTACAGTACTGCGGAATTAGTAGCTCTATATAAATAGAAGAGGATAATAATGACATGCAAAGCATTCTAAATAAGTTCATTTAATTTTATCACTATACAAATGTAATGAAAATGTTACTGAGCTGTGTTAGTGGTGTTTCTCACCCTGATATGTATGGATGACTGATGGAAAGATGTGGTGTCAATGGAGAAATCCGCAGTTCCATCAGGCCCAGTTGAGTAGGTATAATTTGTTCCATCAAAACCTACATAAACGATCACTGTCTCATTGCTAATTGGCTTGCCAGCTGCATCTTCCAGGAAAACCTACACAATGACAAGAGATTATCAATGATGGTTAACGTTGCACAAATCTTGGGAGAGTCTCCCATTGTGATTGGTGAACTCTAGACCATGACCTTTACTCACCTGTCCATACAAGGGAATACCCCTCTTATAGTGGGAGTCCAGCTGTCGGAATGACACCTTTGCAATAGTGTTCTTGATCTTGGAGGAGTCCGTACCTGTCAACACCACACCTAATGGAGAGATCATTGTTAACATCTTTTGTATTTTATATAATGTTTCTCTATTTGCTCTTACCCATTTGTCTCATCTCACCTGTCCCATCCTCTGTTATTTTGGCTGTTGCAGTGATCATCAGCTCAATGTTTCTACGATTCAACATGAAGAGTTTTGTCTTCACCACTTGTGAGAAACACCCATTGTTATCTGCCTAAAAAGCCAGATATAATTTCAGATTTCCTATAGTTATTACTGTGTTAGATGCCCCAAATAATTTTGGTGAGTGAATGTGGTTTTGCTGTTTCCATGTATTATCAAAACAGAAATATAAAATTATGGGGCGTATTCAATTGTTGGCATTACAGCCAAAAGTAACGCGCCCCGCGCACTATTACCGTCATTACGGTAGTAGTGCGTGTAAATATAGTTCTTACGGTACTGTTCACGCTGGATTTCAGCTCGCGGCTCCCTGAGCCGCAAGCTGAAATCCGGCTAGTATTACTGTAATAACGGTAATAGTTTTTCCACGGCGGAAACCGCCAACAATTGAATATGCCCCAATGAATTATAAAATTATTATTAGGTTATTGCACACAAAACATTTGATTTTGGATGTTTTAAATGCATTTTATTTTTTTATTGATATGTCGTTTTATTGTTCTGTTAAGCAAAAATCAGAAGAGGCTGTTTATTGCAAGAATGTGTAAATCAAATTGCAATAAATATATGGAATTTTTTGTCGCTGAGATCCATTTGTTTCAGGAAAGTTTACAAATGAAGCTCAATATATTAGTTTTGGTATTATATTTTTTTATCACACAAAAGCAGGACGTCTTAACAGCATTAACAAGCAGTCTTAACGAGCAGTGCATTGGGGCCCTTGGGGCCCTACCTACACAACCACTCACAGGAATAAAAATGTAAATTTTTGCTAAAATTAAGTTTATATTTATTGGTATCTCCAACAAAATCAGTTTTTAAACATTAAAAAACATGCTGTACAGCAGAGATTAATCCACACAAATGTTTGGACAATATAACATGAGCCTCGAAGTTGAAAAACAAGAAAGTCAACATAAAAATGGTACTCAGTTGGTAATTCATATAGACGGAGATGGCACAGTACGAAATTACTATGAATTATTTATTATTAATCAAGTGTTCAACACAAACATTTGCAAAATTTCTTTGCAGAGAATTGCTTCAAAAATGGCTTCAAAAATTGTGTATTGATTGTGTCTTGCTTATGTCAATTAATACGTGTATGTTGTTTTCATGAAGGTCAAGATACGTATTCACAAAAGCAAGATTGCATGAACAGATAACAGCTGATACTGAGGTGATAAGTCCACCTAAACGTTTTAATAAGGAGAGTTTGAAGGTTCTGAATAAATCTCATGGAATAAAATACTGAACAGTTGGCAAGCCTCTGGGGCCCCTATACCCGTGAGGCCCCGGGCAACTGCCCAGCGTTCCCGTGCGTTAAGACAGCTCTGCATAAAAGGGCATACACTACCTCATACAGCTCCCTGGGAACTGCTGTCTGCAACATCTGAAGCTGTTTCTGTGCTGGTTAAGAGGATAACACCTCACTGAGCCGGGTAACAGATCAACACAGCATACATTTTGTGTTTGCTATCTCTACGCAAAATGTGTCACACTATCCTAACCAAGGCAAAATGTATAATAATATTTGGGCAATTGGCGTATGCTGAAAAGAAACACAACAATATTATGGTTTGCTGACAACATTCAGTACATTTCCTTTGTCTTTTAACTGAGTAAAACAATTTGAGCCTGATTAATTTTCCAACGCAATGTGAACGCAACTTGCGTTTTAAAATATTGCACATACCAACAGAACTTCTGGCTTTCGATCATAAGATCCTGCTGGCTTTTATTATGTTATTTATACTTTATACAAAAAATGTTGCTTGTTCTTTATTACTACATTGATGTTTTACATATCACCCCCCATCCCTCCAATCCCCCCTCACTCCCTTCCAGCATCCTCCTCTCCCTTCCGCCTACCCCTGCCCTCCTCCTCTCCTTCCCTTCCCCCACTGCACAACCTTCTAAGCATCTGGATGAGTTCCTGTTACAATTTGCTTGCTAATTACTACATCCAGTCTATTTGGTGGGGCTATCAGCCCGGGTAGCATATATAGATGCTGCCTTTCCACCCCCCAAACGACTGTTGTTTAGCCTTACAATGTTTATATGTGTTAAGTTTGGATCCCTTCCGGATCCATCCGTTAAACTTTCACTCTCCTTCTTTTCTCTTTCTTTTTTCTCTTCTTGTGGCGTATTCTCTCCTCCCTCTTCCTCCCCCCCTTCCCCCCTCTCCTCTTCTCCATTCAAGCACCTCTGGACTAATCTTTTCTCGCATTATAGTTCAGAGACATTCTCTTTAACAGCGTCCATCTCATCCCAACTTCCATGGCTGTGAAACTCCTCTCCATCAGCGTTAACAGCCTCAACTCCCCTTGCAAGCTCACAATAGTCCTGGTAGCCTGCAGAAGGGAGAAGGCGGACATAGTCTTCCTCCAGGAGACCCATATTACAGGTACCCACACACAACTTGTAAGAAATAGGGGGTTGCAATATTTATACATAACAAGTCCCTTTTCAACACTCCTCCACCTACTCTGACTCAGAGGGTCGCTTTCTATTAATCATGGGCACACTCCGTTCCTACCCAGTCACACTGGCCTTGATTTATGCTCCAAATCAATGTCAGGGTCAGTTCTTCTCTACATTGTTCCGACACATTGAGTGGTTGGCCCAGGATCATATTATATTAGGTGGTGATTTTAATGTTGTCATAGACCCGCAACTTGATAAATCCTTCCTCTCCCCTTGTGACCTCCCTACTCATCATTCTAAGGACTCCACCACCTTATCTGCATTGTTACAGCAACACTCCTTGCATGACACCTGGCGCCTCAAAAATTCCTCAGCTCCACACCAGACATACTCCTGCATTGACATGCTCCATGTCTCTCAGTCCCTGATACCCTTAACCACTTAAACGGGCGTCACTCTGTTTTCATGGATTGACCATGCAGGTGTATACATCCTTCTCGATCTCCTATACCAATATCCATGCGCCTAGTAGACTCTCTGTTGTTACCTGTGCTGACATCAAAACAGCTATCTCTGAATACTTCCAGGAGAACACCTTGCAGGAGGTGGCTCTGGGTGTTATCTGGGAAGCTCACAAAGCCACTGTCCGTGGTTGACTCATTAGTGCTGCCTCACAAGCAAAAGAAAAGCTGTTCTAGAGGTCTCTTCCTTAGAGCAACGTATGTCCTCTCTTTTGACCCAGCATAAGCAGGTCCCTAATCCCTCCTTGCTATCACAAATTGACTCTCTGAAGGGTCAGCTTAATACCCTCTTGTCCAGAAGAGCAGCCTCCCTCTTACAGAAGCTCCAACAACACTTCTATAACAAGGCAGATAAGGCAGACTCTCTACTTACCCGGAAACTTCGCCAGAAGCGCGCCTGAGGCTTTATTTACATACTCCACAACTAGACATTGTCAAAGAATTTAGAGACTTTATGCCTCCTCATATGACCTTCCTGCATTTAAGTCCCTGGAGGGAATTCTGTCAGACACTCTGGAGTTGTACCTAGCTAACACCCCTCTCCCACACCTCTCCCAGTCTCAACTCTTTTGCTTAAATCGGACATCACTACGACCGAAATTAGAATATCAATAAAATCTTTCAAGCCCCCCTCAGCTCCAGGCCCGGATGGCTTTTCTGCACAATACTATAAAAACTTTGCTGCAGACCTTGTTCCACACCTAACGACCTTTTATAACAAAATTCTTGAGGGGGCATCCTTTGACACCGCCACTACTCTTGCTAACATTGCGAAACCTGGAAAGGACATCCTACACTGTGCAGGCTATAGGCCTATCTCCCTTGTCAGTGTTGACCTTAAACTCTACACTAAAATTTTGGCCACTATGCTCAATCCTCAACTTCCAGTCCTAATCCACCAGACCAGTTGGGTTTGATTCCAGAGAGAATGGCCCCTGATAATACAGGGAGGACCATTGACTTAATCCACTCTATTCATGGTGGCAAGCTGCCTTCTTTAATAATGGCCTTGGACGCGGAGAAAACGTTTGACCGCATCTCCTGGCTTTCCATGTGTGGTTCAGGTGTGGTGTGCTTAGATCAATGGCTTCTCTGGTAGGTTGCTGATGGACGTTTTAGCTCTCTACCGGAATCCCTCTGCTGCTGTCTCAGCTAATGGCATAACCTCCAAACCCTTCACAATTTCAAACTGTACCCATCAGGGATTAATTTTTGCCCTTATAATCGAGCCACAAGCAGCCAGAATCTGCTCTAACCAATCCATCTCAGAAATTAAGGTTGGTTCTACGGAAACTAAGATTGCGTTATATGCAGATGATATCCTCATTAGCATATCCCATCCCGTCACCTCTCTTCCCCCTCTCCTCTCCAAAATAGACACATATTTGGGTTATCCTTCCAAAATCGAGACACTAGACTTTTATATCCCTCAGACAGACAAACTAATTCTAGAGCATACATTCCCATTTACCTAGCACCGATACAAAATAAAATAATGTGCTTCTTCCTAATCAAAAATCTTTCCCACCTCTTCCAAGCTAACTTCCCCCACACCCTATCCCGAATAAAAAAAGACTTGAACAATATCCAATATCCTGGATAGGCCACATTAATGCTGTCAAAATGAATATACTTCCTAGACTACTATACCTTTTCCAAACCCTTCCCATTTGCATTCCTCCTTATGTATTTAAATTTCTTCAATTCAAGACATCCAAATTTATTTGGGCAGGCAGACGCCCACGTATACGACTCAGGGTTCTCCAGAGGTCCTCAGCATTTCAAACCCTAAAAGATACTACCTTTCGGCCCAACTCGCTGAATGTATCCTATGGAACGGTCCTACAACTGCTAGGGTTTGGATATCTCTTGGATATCTCTTGAGGCTGAGGGTCTGGGACTGCTTACACCTGTTTCTCTTCTATGGCACCCAAGGGCGTGTCATCCCAAAAAAGCCCTGACTCATCTTACAGTTTCCTTCTCGCTGGCTATATGGCACTCATCTTCCAGATTGCATAGTTTCTCCTCACATCCCTCCCAATTAGTCCCCCTGGGTCTGCTCCACTCCTTATTTTCTCCCTGGCAAACGCGAGGGATACGGTTCTTAAACGACATTACCCGCAGTGCATTATTTCCCCAATTTCCCGACGTTCAAGTGAAATTCGCAACCTCCACTCTACTGTCAAATCTAGTATTACCTCTCGTACACTTACTACCATTGAGGCAATATGTTTGCGTCGAGCATCAACGCCAGGTCTCATTTCCACTATTTACTCCGAATTTACCTCCCCTTCTAATCCTCCTCGTGACCCTCATGAAATAACTTGGGAACGCGACCTGGGTTACCTGCTTGACAATGAGGAGTCGTTGGAAATACTGTACAATTCTGCTTCTAGTTCAATTTGTGTTGGAATAAAAGTAAACATATATAAACTCCTCTTTCGCTGGTACTACGAGCCTACCCGCCTCCATAAGATATTACCTGATTCCTCTGACAGATGTTGGCGTTTATGCTCTGGTGTAGGCTCTTTTCTACACATATTGTGCGACTGTCCGACATTGATCCCTTTTTGGCATGACGTTAAATCCCTGATAGAATCTGTGATTCAAATCCCCTTTCCCATAGATCCGATTTTTTTTCTCCTACCCCTCAGGTTCCCCTCGGCCACTAAACATCAAAATAAACTAGCTCGCCATATTATTTCCGCTGCCACATGCAAAATCACCTTTGAGTGGAAGCAGATCGCTCCCCCCTCCCTCTCCACTGTGACTAACAGGATTTGGCAAACACCGCATGGAGTATTTGACCAGCATTATGCGTAACTCCTCCAAAACCTTTAACAAAGTCTGGGATCCTTGGATGTCCTTTTTCCACTGCGGCTCTCCCTTTACTTAGTCCACTCCTTCCTCCTACCCTCCCTCCCTTCCAATCCTACTTCCTACCTCTCCTACCCCTTGGATGGTCCCTGCCAAGCCACCCTCCTACCTACCTACCTTCTTTAATTTCTCACTTCTTTAGTCCTCTCTTTCTCATTCTTTCACACTTCTCTTAGCCTTGGACTCTGGTCCAATGTCTTTTTTCCTTTCCCTAATATATAATGTCTCTCTCTTTCTTTCTCACTTCCTTTTCTTTCTTTGTCTCTTTCTTAATTAAAGAAAACTACCAGTCTTCTTCCTCCCATATCTCTGAAAGAATCTTATTTCTGTCATCTCCGGTCAATGAAGAGCTCTTCAACTACGCACTCTATATGATGTAAATGTATTTCATTCTCGCTGTCTTATGTTATCTGACCGTTAATAAACATTTGTTTAAAAAAATTGCACATACCTTGCACGCACGTAAACCCTTACTCAAATATAAGCAGATCATAAGAGACGTTTCCATTTTCATAAGGGTATAAGTACGCTCTGGCTATACGTTACTTGCCGTATGCAAACAGACAGAGAACAGACTGCAGGATGCGCATATGAATATGTGCAATACAAAGTACCATCAGAACGCATGCAAATAAAAAAATATAGAAACTGAATTTACTACTATTAATACTATAATCATTAATAAAAATATAAATAAAAAAATGTTTTCTTTTTTAATGAAATACATAAATCTGGATGTTCTTAAGGTGTACTTTGCATAAAATGCATTTTTATAGTCTCTTTTACTTACAAACACGTGTACTGGCATGTATATCAGTAATCACTATTAGTGAGCACTTACACTTACACCTGACCTGTAACTGGGGCAACTGTGTCAGTCATCACTATTAGTGAGCACTTACACCTGTCCTGTAGCTGGTGCAAGTGTTTTGGCTAAAAAACATGTACCTAAAGAAGCCCAGAGCATGAATTAGATGAATGTGCGTGGGCTTGACCTCGGCATGCCCTTACTGTACGTCTACACCTTCCAGCACCAGTTCCAACCCTTCAAGTCACATGCAGCCAGAAGCGCCACTTGCGTTTGGACATGAATTGGATGCGTTCAGTGGCGAGCAGTCCGTTTCTGAGCATGCGCAGAGCAACTTTACACAAGAAACGACACATAATAGAACGTACATCCGAAGATGAATCCCGCCCTTTTTTTCCTTGTTGTTGCCGTAACTTCAGATGTGCATCCAAATACAGTAACTACCTAATGGGGGACTGGCTGTTGTAGCCTATAGAAACCAATAAGCTATTTATGTCAGCTTTCATTTCATAAATATAATGTCCCCAGGGGCAGGAGTGCGCGATGTGTGAGGAGATGGGGGAGATTTTCCTCATAGTGATAGAGTAGAGAAAAGCTTGAATTTGGGGAGAGGAACGAGGGACATGTTGTATGTTCCAAGTTCTGTAGGAAAATTGAGCCATGTTCCTAGATGAGAGGACAAGATATTGGTTCTGAGAAAGAAAGAAAGAAACGAACAAGAGATGTTACCAGATTCATATAGAGATGAGGCCGAGGGACAGAGAGAGAAAGTGAAAGAGAAAGAGTGAGAGAGAGAGAGATATAAAGAGAGAAAGCGAGGGAGAGAGAGAGAGAGAGAGAGAGAGAGAGAGAGATAAAGAGAGAAAGTGAGGGATAGACAAAACAGGATAATGACAGAGAAAGGTGACTTTAAACAAGTATTCAAGTGATACATGAACTGTGATCGAGTGTGATAGTGTGACAGGGCAGCACAGTGGCGTAGTGGTTAGCATGTCTGCCTCACAGCACTGGGGTCATGAGTTCAATTCCCGACCATGGCCCTATCTGTGTGGAGTTTGTATGTTCTCCCTGTGTTTGTGTGGGTTTCCTCTGGGTGCTCCGGTTTCCTCCCACACTCCAAAAACATACTGGTAGGTTAATTGGCTGCAATAAAAAAAAATTGACCCTAGTCTCTCTCTCTGTCTGTCTGTCTGTCTGTGTGTGAGTGCGTGTCTATAGTAGAGAATTTAGACTGTAAGCTCCAATGGGGCAGGGACTGATGTGAATGAGTTCTCTGTACAGCGCTGCGGAATTAGTGGCGCTATATAAATAAATGATGATGATGATGATGATGATAGTAACAGTTGAGCATGAGTAAAGGTGAGATGGGATAAGAGTGTGTGAGGGTGGGCTAAATCCTGTTTCAATCAACAGTATCTACCAGGGGTGATCTACAAGTAGAGTTAGGGGAATCCAGGAACTGTTGCTCCCAGCTACAGTGCAGGAGTGAGAGAAATCAAGTTGAGTGAGATAATCCCCAAATGAATGTAAGCTCTGCAGACAAGTGAACTTGTGTGTACTATCTGATAATGGGTGAGTTGCCACAGGTATAGTTTGCATTACTAAAAAAAACTGTGAAACAACTATATTATACTGCAGTAAGATGTGAGATGTTAAGAATAAGATAAGAAAAGACACGTGTATTTAAATTAAATGAATTTATTTATTCAAAAACATTTTTTAGCGGGGTAACTTTGTGCTATATCACATGCTGCATCTGCACTACATCTGTCTTGCTATTAAACCTGCAAGAGCAAGGACATGTGTCTGCAAGCTGCATACAGTCTCTTGTGGCTTGAGTGCAGCCTGAATGCAGGATAATAATCTGTATGCAGAAAACAGCTTCCTCTGACTTCTGCGTTAGAGCTCCTTGGAAGCAGTGCTCCGTTTCAGGGATTGGAAGGAGGGAGCTATAATTAACAGCTCCCTACTGTCGGCCCACTTAATGATTACCGTAATACCCTCGAACATCTTGCATTCAGGGAGCTCAGCTGCTCAGAGAGATGGAGGAACTTCCTCTCTGAGCGGCCAAGGTCGACAGAAGAAGCAGAGGAAGACAGAAGCAGTGCAGGAGGTGGTAACTTCACCAAGGTAAGACCGGTTGGCCCACAATTACACAGAAAAAAATTAAAGTGTTTAAAAACCAAGTGAATATCATGTTTCCAAAATCAGAACATTAATGAGTAAAAGGTAAAAGTCTAATTTTTCACAAGGGACAAACACCTGCTATTGATATTTTTTGCTCTATTCAAATAGAAATGTCAAACTAAAACTCTTAGGGCCTGAGTCATTAAGGCAACAAAGGAGTAAATGTTCTCTGGTACAAACCATGTTACAATACAAGGGGTGCAAATTAGTTTCTTATTTTGTACATAGGTAAAATACTGACTGTCTTTTCATCTAGCACACAAATACTTGACAGGTTTATTTTTACACTGAAATTTAAATGTATTCTATAACATTCCCTATCCCAACAATAAATCTTTCCCCACATTTTAAATTTACCTCCCCCTCCAATGCAACATGGTTTTGTCCAGGTGCAACATTACTCCTTTTTTATGCTTTGCTCTCCTTACTGACTCGGGCCCTTAGAATGTATCAACTTATTAGCAGTGACCGTGCACCTTCTATAACGTGAGAACGGGAAGGATTTGTTGCTTTGTTGCAGAAGGAAATCTCTAACCCTGACGCATTACTTTAATTTTTCTGTATTTTACATCAGCAAACAATGTATACACCTATTTAACCTGCAGTGTTATGAGATCCTTCAGAAATAGGATGTGATCTTCCGATTGAAAGAGATTCCCCAACTCTGGGCTAACCTCAGTGTAATACAAGGTAGGAGTTATGCAGAACACACTAACACAAACAGACACTGGTTTTCCTACATGCCCCTCGGTAAGTCCATGAATATGGGAAGAAGCGGTGTGTACATTTTTACCAGATTGTGGTTACTGCTTAATTAACCCAAATGTAGCTTTGACCCTATGCCCTTTGCTGATATTTATGATACACCTGTTTTAAAATCTTTATAGACTCATGTTATTACTATAGGTATTTATTACTGTAACTCTGTACATTGCCGTGTTGTACTCACTTGATGCGACAGTTCTTCACACACACTATTTTCTTCAGCAGCACAGGTAGAATAAGTGTATTTGTACTTTCTGCAGACACTGACATCAATTCTTCCTGCAACTGGTTTCCCATACGTGTACCTGACAAGAAGGATCTATGTTATATTCTGACTTAAAAAAGGAGATAGTACTCCCCCAAAATCCCTGGACATTATTTATTTATAGAGCGCTGAATCTGCATGTGATTAGGTCATACTTGGCAACTTCTTCTAGTTGGCGTCCGGGAGCTGCCGGGGAAAGATGAGCGTGCGGGGGAGGGGGAGATTTGGAATCGCGTCATTTCAGACCCCCGTGACGTAACGATGCGTCATTTTAAAGCAGGGGGGCGGTGCCAAATGCCGCGATTCCCGGAGAATCGCAGCATTTTGGGCCTAATTCTGCCCACTTCACTAGAAAGTGGGCAGATGCGGGAGACTATCATACACTCCCGGGAGACCCACCCGGAATCCGGGACTCTCCCGGTCATTGCATTGGAAGGTATAGATTAGGTTAGCTGGCTTCTTTGATTAATGCCCTTTACTAAATACAAAATATTACATGCTATTGTATGACAGAGCATTGCTGGGCACTAGGCTATATAGCAGTAAAGGGCAGCTGGCATCCATAGGGCCCCTGTATCCCTCCAAGCCTTCACCTGTAGCCCCCAGCTCCTTCCTGTTTTATGCCCATGTGTCCTTTTCTCTGCTTTTTACTCTGTGGGCTTCAGTATGTCTTATTTCTTCTGCTTTATGCCCCACTGAACTTAACCTGTGGCCCTAGCTGTTATTGAATAAGAACTGTGACAGCAGATGAAGCTTAGTGGGTCATAAAACAGAGAATGGCTTATTCTTTGTCCAGAACAGCCAACTTTGACATCAGGTGAAATGAAGTCATTCAGCACCAGCTGCCCATCTGAGACCAGAGGAAGTGGGACGTGCAGCCGGCATACCTAGTGTCCCTTCTTTTCTTGCAGATAAGAGATGTATGATTCCTGCTTACCTCATTAAAGCAATGTAAGCACATTTTAGACAGTCCTGTTATAGACCAATATGCTGCAAAGTTGCTGTTCCTGTTGGTCCCACTTACACATGTAAACAAACAATCTTTCATGGGGCGCATTAAAAACAAAAAGCAGAACAGATTAGAAAACTCTGCAGAATTGCATTTTGTCTGTTCCAGCCTAGCTTTCAAATACAGGCGGACAATCTGGTCACTCAGAAGACACATTGAATAAGTCAGATTTGTGTGCTATAGCTGGTAAATCATAGCTGTCTTACATTGTAATGCCTGCTTATATGGTGTTACAGATTATGCCTCATTCTTGATCAAATATATTATTTTAACCTACTGAGATTAAGGGTAATGTACGACCCTTTTAATGGTTAGAGGGCCGTGCATGCTGCACTAGAAATGTATCACAATGGCCATTACTGCTACATAATCTGAATCCTTTTGATCTTTCTTGTTTGAAATGGTACTTTTCCCTGCCTCACAGATGTAATAGATTATGCTGTATATTGAGGTTTGAGTGATTGTATATTAAAGCCATCTCAGAGGGTGGGGTACCATTTTCCGATGTTGGTCATTCCGACATCGGTTACATCTACAAAAAAAAATAATTAAACAATGCCTACAAAACGAATATATTGACTTACAATGAAAATGACAGTGCACATCCTCGTGTAACTGAGATTTTAAAGTCGTGGGGTTAGGCATTACTGCTTTAAATACCGAGATATGTGTCTGGCTATGGAGAGTGACGTCATTTCAAAGTGCCGGTTTCAGAGAAATCGGTATGTAGCGTAAGCATGCCGAGGATGTGCCCTGTCATTTTCATTGTAAGTCAATATTTTAGTTTTGTAGGCATTGTTTAATTCGGGGATATTTTGTAGATGTAAATGATGTCATTATGCTGGTAGTCATTAATATGACTACCACCGATCTCAGCAGGTCTTGGGTTTAGGTTGTTTCAAGTTTGGGGACATGCT
Source organism: Mixophyes fleayi (assembly GCF_038048845.1). Classification (NCBI taxonomy): domain Eukaryota; kingdom Metazoa; phylum Chordata; class Amphibia; order Anura; family Limnodynastidae; genus Mixophyes; species Mixophyes fleayi. The sequence goes on along the minus strand of NC_134407.1, from coordinate 28,150,426 downwards.
GAGGCTGCAGCTGCTTGTAATTATGTAAGATATGGTCATCAGGGCCATTACTAGGGCGATGTGACACCTGTCAGCACCCAGGGCTCCAGGCTGAAGTAACAGATGTGACTGTAACAATGACAGTCAGAGCACTTCTGAGTCACTCGTCACTCAGTCATACCCCAGGACGGGGAAATGTACTTGGCACTGTCCAGTGGCCACATGTCAGTTCTTTCATATTTATTTCCCCCACAGCCAACGCTGTGCTTCTGGTGACTGGCCCCTGCCCCCTGCCCCAGGACCAGCAACCTTGTTCTAAGTGCTAAGGATAAGAGATCCGTCTCTATCCTCTCTCCTTCCTCTTTCCCCCGCCTCCACCCTCTTTCTTTCTCTCACAGGGTTGGAGGCCAATGCCTCCTCTGTAAAATAGTCACACCTCATCTGGTGTTGCAAAGATGCTTGGAAGTGCAACCTATTCCAACCAAGATGAGGAGGTACCAGTATTCTCGCTTGTCCAGGGAAATAACATTACTAGCTATTACTCCAATGATTACTATTAGCATGAGGAAGCTGAATTTTCTTGTGGAGTTAGAATGCAATACTTACTTGCCACATACTGTCACTTTCACTTCCTGGTCAAGAATAGTGATAATTGGGGGCATTTTCACCTGTACCTCAAATTTGGGTAATACTGAAAATAAATAAATACATTGGAGTTACAGTAATCAAGTTACAACATAAATTCATCTATAACAAATGCTGTTCAAACAGTAACGCGTCTATTGATTAAGACATTAATAAGATTTTCACTCGTTGCTCAGTGATGGAAAAGCTTTTTTCGAACAACATATTAAGAAAATATATTTTGGCATAGTGTGATATGGTGATACTGTTTGGCAGTGCTAGTAGGAGTCTAACTGCTTGCCAAACCAGTCCAAGAATTAACACAGTTAAACACTCAAACACAGACAAGGCAATACTTCTTTTCAAATGAAGCTTATGGATATATTCGCACACCACAGGCCTCTTTAGTCAGTGATTATTAATTGGTTTAATGATTTAATAAAACATGAACTAGAAAGATATGTGTTTTGAAGGTTCATATTTTTTATAGACATATATAGGCTGCTTGGATCCTTTGGAGCTGTCCGGAGAATATTACTATGTTAACATACTTTACTTTGTTGTCTCTCACATTTCACCGGGAATTGTCACCTCTGGGATCTTGTAAACTGAAAATAATAACATTATTGAATACTAACATCCCCTACACCCCACATCAGACAGATGGCAGGGATGGAAGTAGATTAAGCAGACTAAGGGGTAAATGTATCAAGCTGAGAGTTTTCCCGGCGGGTTTGAAAAAATAATCAGATTATAGCTGTCATTTATTTAGTACATTCTACAAAATGACAGCTAGAATCTGATTGGTTGCTATAGGCAACATCTCCACTTTTCAAACCCGCCGGAAAACTCTCAGCTTGATACATTTACCCCTAAGTTGGCTTCCTAGGCATATTTGGCCCTTTTGATGTACCTAACCTAATTAATTTCTGGTCGGGCTCAATGACCAATTTTCAGAACCAATTTGTCACAGGAGAGCTCATTCATTGACAGTCATTTATAAACATTCCTATTAATTATTTTAACTTTTGATTGGGCCTCGATCATGAAATTCATATTTTATTTTAACTCAATCACCACAGTTATGTTATTGGTTGGGAATCTTAACTACAATTTCACTTGTATCACTAGAAACATATTCAGTATAACATTGAATTTGAAATTAGTTCAAAGTGTGTAATTGTTTGCATATTCGAGCAACAAGGTTGCTTAGTGGTTAGCACTTCTGTTTCACAGCACTGGGGTCATGAGTTCAATTTTCGACCATGGCCTTATCTGTGTGGAGTTTGTATGTTCTCTCCTTGTTTGCCTGGGTTTCCTCCCACACTCCAAAAACATACTGGCAGGTTAGTTGGCTGCTATCAAAATTGACCCTAGTCTTGCTCGGTGTGTGTGTTAGGGAATTTAGAGTGTAAACTCCAATGGGGCAGGGACTGATGGTGTGAGTGAGTTCTCTGTCCAGCGCTGCAGAATTAGTGGAGCTATATAGATAGCTGGTGATGATGATGATATTAATAATACTGATGCAACATAGTACTATATATATGATTTCTTCCTGGATCCTATACTGGACTATATATCTAATTATGAATATTTCTGACTAAACATACCATACTCCTCCACACTAAACGTGTGCTCCACTTGTGCACCCTTTAGCCTCTGTGCGACCAGTTTGTATGTCCCCAGCTGGGGTTCAGAGGCGAGAAGGAAGGATTCCTGAGCAATCCCTCTAGTTGTCTCCACATTCAGCCACTGACTAATACGGTTTGTCTGAGGATCCTGAAAGACAAAACCATATTTCACCCTCTTTATTTTTTTTTTTTTTAAGACTTTGCTTATCAAATAGTTCATATAATTATCAAGAAAGGAAAATATTGGTAAAATTAAAAGTAAGAATAAATAGAGTACAATGCAAATAGAAGAATACATTAGACACAAATCAGCTATCAAGCTTTAACCTGAGGTTGAGTTAAATTGTGTCCATGTTTAAACCCCTACACCAATAGAGCATGCAATATAACTCACTTATCGTATAGGAGGTGCCCTACCCTGGGGACCCCGCTGTTAGCTGAGTCCTGGAGAAACTAAGAAAAGATTGTTTTGTGAGTTTCTGTGAATAGCTCCCAACTGCCAGGACAGTGTTGGGAACTTATACATTTAAATAATTGAAAATTCATTGGATAGATATGAGGTTATTGTAAGCAAACCAGTGACCTCAATATAATGGAGACATTCATGTTGTGGGTGAAACCATTATGCAGCCTATGATAGATACCAGTGACCTCTCTGAATCACCACCTGACCTAATATTCATGAGGCCTGACCTATAGTCATGATTCCTCATAAATTAATAGGGTATAATTTATAATATTCATGAAGCCCATACAAACTAGTCCTGTGCTCTGAGTAGGAGACAGGTTCATTTAAAAACCTTGTTCTCCTGGCCAACTATTAAATATAAACAACATATAAAAAAGCAAAAACTGTCAAAATCTGCATTGCAATGAAATCAATATATTTTCCCAAATGGATGGTATTAGATCCAAGTTCATTGTGTAGGAAATATTCTTGTTTAATAGAATATAATAGTCTCTAGCACAAACTGACCTACCACCATTCAATACCATACACTGTTTTATTATTTATAATTGTTTCATAATTATTCATCGCTCCATTACCCCCTCATTGCTGGACTCATACATATGACTCCAGTGCTTTAAATTATCCATTTGCAATAGTCACTCAATGTCCAACATTATTTTGCATTATTCTTTCTCCCGATAACTTTCCTCTACATTACTATCATCCATAGGAAGAGATGACTACATATAGACAACTCTCCTGATTCATCAGCTACAACTGGTATATTTACATTGTGGGTGTGCTTTCATCTGTCTCTCTCAACAATCACCATTTAGACAGTGGATTTATATATATTTATAGATAGATTCAAGTTTTATATTTTTATTTATCTTTCAGTTTTCAGCACCATGTACTTTGTTTAATGTTGAAAACCGGAACGCATTTTACTTGTATGTTTCTGTTAAAGCACTTTATAAATACAAATAATCAGTCATTTTTTTGTATTTTTGTCTTCAATGGTCAACAAAATAACATAACTTTACCTCTCGATAGTCCTGATTATAGGGACTATCATGATCAGCCAGGAGCTTGTCCCGGAATGAAGGACAGCTGGGATGTATTTCCACTCTTTATATACATGCTGTGTGAGCCAGTTAGTGGTGCACTCTTTATATATCAGAAGATGTGAGGGAGATGTAGGGTGGCTGGGGGGAAGTGCAAGCTATGCCCTCCATGATGCTGGCCACACCCACAAATCACTGGCCACACCTCCGTTTGGACGGCACTTCTCACAATAGGCCAGAGCCGTAACTAGGGTGGTGCGGGCGGTGCCGTCGCCCCGAGCGCAAGCCCGAGGGGGCGCAGCAGCCGCCCGCTACTTTCCCCTCTGTGGCACAAAGTAAAAAAATAAAATATAAAAAAAAAAAATATATATTGGGGCCCCCACGCCCGTGACTCACGCAGGGGGGGGTGCCACGAGTCGGGGGAGGGGTGGGGGGTCAGTTGCCGCGAGTCGGGGGAGGGGGGGTCGGGGGAGGGGCTAGTGTGGTGGCTGGTCAAACAATGATCACACTGTCTGTCAGACAGACAGTGTCTATAAAGTTATTTGTCAGGACCCGCCCCCTCCCCTTCCAGGATGCTGTGCTCCGCTCCACCCCCCCCCTCTGAAAAGAAAGTGAGGAGCGGCCATTGCTGAGCAGAGAGAGTGAGTCCCCTGCATCTACTGCTGACTGCTATGCTGACCATCCAGGAGGGAAGAAAAATAGGTAAGTAAATGTTATATTGTAATTAAAATATATATTTAAAAAAAAAATAGGAAATAGGGTGTAGTGGGGAAGCAAAAGCTATGGGGCAGGGGATATGAAAATGTATAATGATTATTTTTTGGTATTGTATTTTTTTGCATTTATGTATTCTCCCCTGTCCCTCTCATCTACCCCACCTGTGCCACCTTCTCCCCAGTCCCTCTCATCTACCCCCCTGTGCCACCTTCTCCACAGTCCCTCTTATCTACCCCCCTGTCCCACCTTCTCCACAGTCCCTCTCATCTACCCCCCTGTGCCACCTTCTCCCCAGTTCCTCTCATCTACTACCCCCCCCCATGTGCCACCTTCTCCCCAGTTCCTCTCATCTACTACCCCCCCCATGTGCCACCTTGTCCCCAGGCCCCCTCATCTACTACCCCCTCTGTACCACCTTGTCCCCAGGCCCTCTCATCTACTACCCCCTCTGTGCCACCTTGTCCCCAGGCCCACCTTCTCCCCTGTCCCTCTCATCTACCCCCTTGCACCATCTTCTCCCCTATTCCTCTTACTTGTCATCCTGCAGCCCACTTCCAGCACTGGGTTTATATGTATTTAAAAATCCAAATTTATATAGTGTATGTCGTGTAAAGTACAGGAAATAGAGAATTTGTCATTTTCATATTCATAATCTATGATTTCTATTTTCCTCCACATAGTGTCTATTGCAAAAAATACAGGTGTAGCCAAGGGCTCTTATATTTCTTCCCTATAGTGAGAGAAATTTGTATAGGTTACACCTGTATTTTTGAGGCTACCAACTACACAGCAATACAAAAGAATTCATTCAGTAAAGTGCTAGCCACACCCCCACATTAGGTTGGCCACACCCACTTGGCAAATGTCACTCCCACTTAGATGGGGGGGCGCCGGTGCCCTGTCTCGCCCAGGGCACTAAAATGTCTAGTTACGGCACTGCAATAGGCCCTATATAATTTTCAGCCTCAGGCCCATGTGGCCCTTAATCTGGCCCTGCCCGTTACTATCATTAATTTTCCCTACTTATTGCTTTTGACAATATCTTCCTACAGAACAATAATTAATTTAGTAGCATATTACAGACATCAAATCTTTGTTACATAAATTTGAAAACAAACAAAACAAAAAAAGTTTTGCTACAATGGCATTACCAGAGTCATTACTATTGTATGAAGAGTGCAACATTCCCCTCAACCCTTATATCTTCTATAGCCATCCACTGAATGGACCAATCTGGGCATGATTCTGGAGAAACAAGGGATCCCCTTATTTTATCATAAGACTTATTAATAAAATATTATTTTTTATCTTCCTCCTACACTAATCCTTGGAAATTGAGAGGATAAAGTCTTCTATCAAACTGGGAAGAAAAGGCTGGTTCATATAGAGATGGCCTGTCTAGCAGGCTGGATTGTGGGCATTCTCTGGAACATTTCTGAGATCGGTGAATATGCAGTATAGATGTGCAGGGTTGCTAATAGGGGGGACACAAGTCACGGGTCCTGTCATGTTGAGAGGGGAGGGGTGTCGGGTGCTGGCATTTAATCACGTTGCTCGCTAGGTCCAAAAGCCTCACGCATCACAACAACATTGTCATGGTGCTGGTCAAATGACATTTGGACCGTGCGTTGCAGTAATTTCTCATGTGGGAAGGTCACTGTACACCCCACCACCAATACAAAGTTCTGCTACTTATTATAGTTCCTATATGTTTGGTTTTTACAGTACAGTAAAGGTTACAGAACCATCTACAGTCTACAGCTAATCTTCTGACCTGCACTAATTGGTAAAAACCTGGTTCAAAGTTACCACCCACCTGTTGCAAAACTATCACAGTAAAACAGGTGTAGTGGATTACTATAAAAGTCCTCTCTCTGCCACAGCAATTATAAAGTGACTAAAAAGGAAAATATCCAGAGTGGCATAGTTCATGTACAATCAGATACTCTGGTGGACAATGCCAACCTATGAATCTTTGATATTGTCAACCATAACTTTTTGATCCAATTCTGCATGCGGCTCAAATAGTAATACATACCATTGAACCTTCACTTGACATTTTGCAATTAAAGAAACTCCTCTCTCTGGGAGAGTAGTGCTCAGGATCATAATTTGTCAGTGGGCCCATAATTCTTATGGGCGGTCATACTGATTATTTTGATGCATATACATTTGAGGTGCAACAAAAATTAATGTGATAGTAGCAAATTATCCCACAGCCAAGCCCACAAATTCAATATTTCACCAGGAAAGAACCATGGTTGACATCTACCAATGTATTTACTCACAGCCAGTATAGATTAATTTGACATCTTCCTGGCAGTGATAGAGTACTCACGAACAACATGCTAAATAAGTGGTTAGAGGGCCAAGGCTGTGAGTGCTTTACTTGTAATTATTGTTCCTACCTGCTTCAGAGGTAGGCAATCTGTTGTTGTCCTGGTGTTGGTGGACTACAGTCTTTGGCTGATGGGGCATGCTGGGACTTGCAGATCCACAACAGCTAAAGAGTCACATAATATGTATGTCTACTATCCACACTGCTACTAGATTATCTCTCAGTGACATTTGGAATAACATAATAATAGTTCAGTAATAATGTTGGTCAGCAGAATTTGTTTTAGAAAACGATCTGTAAAAAAGTCTACATCAGTTGACAGCCCTAAGCAATCCTGTAAATAAAATATTGACATATTGCCAAGTAAGAAATTATTAATTGAAGTTACTTTCCTATAATTAGACATAATTCTTAATTCTTACCTGAATATAAATCACAGGAAACTGAAAGAGAAAATAAGAAACTTGTTAACAAAAAGAACTGAAAAGAGGAAACACCACAGTAAAAATATTTAATGGAGTAAAAGAACATTCTTCTTTATGTCTGCGCAGTGAGGTCTGAATAACAGACTCATATGTAAATCTCTACATAGGTCAAATACTGTATCCAGGTCACAAGAGGTCAGAGAAATGTTACAGAGATTTTGCACTGAAACCAGGGCCAGATCTAGCACTTATGGTGATTTCTGTGAACATTTGACAATTACGGCAAAACCATCAAAGATTGTACTTGTCTAGGGGATGACGTGTTTTCACTGCACATAATATGTGTGCTGAATTCAGAAAGAGGCTGACACATACAGAGCACTGTGGACACACAACTTTATGTATAAATGTTTTATATACCTTCTCGTGTGTTGCATGAAAATTTTCATCCAGGGATACAATACGGAATTGGACTATATAAAAAATAAGAAACACGAACTCAGTTATAACCATTCACTAAAGACAAGGTTGTGCACAGCCATTCTGCTGCCAAAGACTGCAACTGGAATCCACAAATTATCAACAACTGTACTTTAATCTTATATATTAAAGATAAATACCACTGATTAGTTTGCATAATGTATTCATGAACTTGCTTCTTTAAGGCGTATGCAATTAAGCTATTAGAGATAGTAGTTTAACAAATCATGGGGTAAATGTATCAAGCTGAGAGTTTTCCGGCGGGTTTGAAAAACCAATCAGATTCTAGCTATCATTTATGTAGTACATTCTACAAAATGATAGCTAGAATCTGATTGGTTGCTATAGGCAACATCTCCACTTTTCAAACCCGCCGGAAAACTCTCAGCTTGATACATTTACCCCCATATCACACCACAATGATTTTGGAGATTTGCAAAGTTTGACTTTTAAAAAGTTAGTTGAGACTGTCATGTGCACTATTTAAAATTCATTCCATTAACTAATTTGAATGTGTCAGGCGCCGTCCGCACGGCCGCCTGACTGTGTGATCGCGCGTCTGGTTGCTAGGCTAGGCTCCAAATACCTCTGAACCCATTGCCCCAACCGTTATCTCTGACGGCAGTCGACGGAAGTCGTGTCACTCACGGCTCCATCTCCTCCGTGACTTCTCGTGTTCGGTTGAGGGTAGGAGTACTTCACAGCGAAATGATCCAACTTTTGGTGTTGCCGAGGTCCATTAATCCCCTCATCTTGGGGCTACCATGGCTGAGAAGACATTCTCCTCAGATGGATTGGGACCACGCTCAAGTTATGTCATGGGGTGAAGGATGTCGCTTTGAATGTCTGTCTAGAGTCTTGCCTCCTAAATGTCAAGTAATGGCTCAGTCCGAGCTAACCCACCTTCCTGAGGCCTATATGGAATTCCAGGATGTATTCAGTAAAGTGGAAGCGGAGATCTTGCCTCCTCATCGTCCCTGGGATTGCGCTATTGTTTTATCTCCTGACCAACCCATCCCCAAAGGGCGGACCTACCCTTTATCTCGTCCAGAGACGTCAGCCATGTCTCAATATATTTCAGAAAACCTGAAACGGGGATTTATCCGCAAATCTACTTCCCCAGCGGGTGCAGGTTTTTTTTTTGTTAAGAAGAAGGATGGGTCTCTTCGGCCTTGTATTGATTATCGTCCTCTCAACCGCATCACTGTCAAAAATCGATATCCACTACCTCTCATCTCCGACCTCTTTGACAAACTCAGTGGATCTCAAATCTTTTCCAAATTAGATCTCCGTGGGGCCTATAATTTAATTCGCATCAAGGAAGGAGACGAATGGAAAACGGCCTTTAACACCAGAGATGGACATTTCGAGTACCTGGTGATGCCCTTCGGCCTCTGCAACGCCCCAGCCATCTTCCAAACCTTCGTTAACGATATCTTTCATGACCTGTTATACACTTCTGTGGTAGTATATCTAGACGATATATTAATATTTTCTAAAGATCTGAAGACTCATCGGGAACAAGTAAAGGAGGTCTTACGTAGACTTCGGAAACACCACCTCTATTGCAAGCTGGAGAAATGTGTGTTTGAGATTAGTCAGGTATCTTTTCTTGGTTTCATCGTGTCGAGTCAAGGTCTTTGTATGGATCCCACCAAGGTGTCAGCTATTCTGGACTGGCCTCAGCCACAAGGCCTTAAAGCCATTCAAAGGTTCATCGGCTTTGCAAACTATTATCGCCAATTTATTCAGGGATTCTCCACCATTATAGCCCCCATTACAGCGTTAACCAGGAAGACTGCCAACCCTAGGGTCTGGTCTTCGGAGGCCATGTCTGCCTTCATAACATTAAAGAAAGCATTCTCTTCAGCCCCAGTTCTGTCCCAGCCAGATCAAGAACGACCTTTCTTCCTAGAGGTAGATGCATCCTCAGTAGGCATTGGGGCGGTGCTTTTTCAAGAGTCTCCGGCTGGCTCACACAACCAGTGTGGGTTTTTCTCCAGACGATTTCTTCCAAGCGAATGTAATTATGGAATAGGGGACAAGGAATTACTGGCCATCAAGGCGGCTCTGGAGGAGTGGCGACATCTGTTGGAGGGGGCTATATTTCCTGTTACTGTGTTTACCGACCATCGGAATCTAGTGTTCATTCAAGAGGCTCGTTGCCTTAATCCTCGGCAAGCCCGCTGGGCATCCTTCTTTGCTCGATTTGACATGAAACTCACATTCTGCCCGGGAGCCAAGAATGGACGTGCCGATGCATTATCTCGCTCATTTGACGATTCCGATCGTTTAAGACCATTGGTTCCGCAGCATATTATTGATCCTTCTAATATCGTAGCCCTTACTAGGACCAAAACGTCCTCTCCTCCTCCAGGCCGGTCATTTGTGGAACCCCATCTCCGGTTCAAGACCCTGCAGTGGGCTCATTCATCCCGCATTGCCGGCCATGCTGGAATAAAGAAGACAACATCGCTGCTTTGCCGACGCTTCTGGTGGCCTAATGTACGTGCCGATATTGAGAGATTTATTGCTTCCTGCACTACTTGTGCTCAACACAAAACTTGTAGAAGAGTCCCGGCAGGCCTTCTTCGTCCACTTCCTATCCCCGATGCCCCTTGGGAAAGTGTGGCCATGGATTTTATCACAGACCTACCCCTCAGTGCAGGGTTTACCACTATCTGGGTGGTTATTGATCGATTTTCGAAGATGGCACATTTTATTCCTCTAACTGGACTGCCCACGGCCAGTCGTCTGGCAGATATCTTTATCAAGGAGATATTCAGACTACATGGGTGCCCGAAGGAGATCATTTCGGACCGCGGAGTCCAATTTACATCCCAGTTTTGGAGAACCTTTTGTAAAAGAGTAAACATAGAATTGAAATTCTCTTCGGGATACCATCCGCAAACCAACGGACAGACGGAGCGAATCAATCAGGATCTCGAGACATTCCTCCGCTGTTTTACCTCCGACAACCAGAATAAATGGTCTCAATTCCTTCCTTGGGCGGAGTTCTCCCATAATCAACACATTCATGAGTCTACCGGATTCTCTCCGTTCTTTATTGTATACGGAAGTCACCCTGTGTTTCCGGATCCTTTTCCAGTATCCTCTTCACCGGTTCCAGCCGTAGATACTCTTTATCGGGAATTTTCTCTCATTTGGGCTAAGACTAAGACGGCTTTACTCAAGGCTACTCAGCATCACAAAATCTTTGCAGATCGTCATCGGAGGGCCACTCCTCTCTTAAAGGTGGGAGACCAGGTATGGCTATCCACCCGGGACCTAAGACTAAAGGTTCCTTCTATGAAGATGGCTCCTCGATTTATTGGCCCGTACACCATCATGCAAGTCATTAATCCTGTATGCTTCAAATTGAAACTTCCTCCTTCTCTGAGATGTCATAATACTTTTCATGTCTCATTACTACGACCACTGGTACTCAATAAATTCTATCGACCTCCCGGTCGTCCCCCACCAATACAAACCTCTTATGGAACTGAATTCGAAGTCAGTCGGATCTTGGCCTCTCGCATTCTTCGTGGCAAACAGCAATTTCTGGTCCATTGGAAAGGATTTGGCCCAGAGGAGAGATCATGGGTGGACAAGCAGGACCTTCACGCTCCTAGAATTCTTAAAGAGTTCCTTCAAACAGGAGGAGGAAGAGGAGGGTATACTGTCAGGCGCCGTCCGCACGGCCGCCTGACTGTGTGATCGCGCGTCTGGTTGCTAGGCAACCAGACGCGTCATTTCCGGATTCCCCCTGCCATCCACTTCCCCCGCAGTATGACGCGCCCCGTTGCTAGGCAACGGGACGCTATGTATTCCCGGCGGCAGGCATGACAGCGCTCAGCGCTGAAGCTGATTGGATCCTCACATTATTTAAACCCCTTCCTGTCCTCTAGTCAGTGCCAGAGTATCAGGTCTTCCTGCCTCCAGCGTTTCTGTGTACCAGTTGCTATTGTTCCTGACCTTCCTCGTGCTGCCTGTGACCCTTTTGACCCGGACCGTTTGACCACCCCTATCTGGATTCTGCCTTTGTACTGCGCTCCCTGAAGATTACCGACTCGGCTTGCCTCACCATTCTTCTGGATTTCCCTTTTGTACCTCCTCTACCTGAACGTTGCTGAACCGGCCTGTCTGACACCCCCTTGTATCTCGCTGTGGACTCTAGGAAGGACCGCGACCTGCGTGTCCCTGCAGCGGAGTCCATACTTCCTTGCGGGGGTTCCTGGTGAATACCAGGGGCACGTTAGACTCCGCGCCTTCCTCTGAGTTGCGCCAACAACAGCAGGTACCTTCTACCAGTCATACACCCACTAACAGTCGTGACAGAATGATGACTTTATGCTGATCTAAAGTGTCTGCAATACTGCTGTACTGTGCCTCGGAAAGAATAAAAAAAACTTAACTGAAAATGCAATTCATATTTGAATACAGTTGTGATTTTCAACTAGAGCGCTGCTTCATGTTGCCCCATTATAGGTGTACCCCTGACTAACCTATATTACCAACACAGGGGCAAAAGCAGAATTTGCAGAGGGGGGGTTTCCACACCACGCCACTAGTGGGCAGGACCAGCATGCATGGGGGTGTGGCAATAACTTTAGAGAATGCTTGGCTGCTCTCCAACTCTTCCTATCCCCATAATATACATGGGCAATGCTGCGTGCACTACTGTTAGGTGAATGCGGCTCTCTCTTTTCGAGCAGAGCTGTGTGAAGCGGGGGCAGGGTCCAGCCACCTCAATTATACAGTGCCCAAGGCTTGGAGGGGGGTTTCCAAGCACTAGGAACCCCACCCCTCGGTTTGCCTATGCAACACACACTTTGTACTAATGTTTGCATTATAAAAGGAGCATACTGGAGGTATAAGAACTGATTTTGCAGTTACCACAATCATTGGATGTAGAGAACTTAGGTCATATGAATCGCATGAGTAAAGAAGTAAAAACAAGGTCAGTGCCACTTCTAAGTAGCAACCAGCAGCAATACGTATTACTACAGCCAGACACAGTAACAAAGCTCTAAAGTTAAAAAGTGGTTGCAAACATTGTTTCTGCTATTTATAACTGTGTTTATCAGAACAGGACATGAAAAACTATAAAACAGAACACTGAGTATTAAAGACATATGAGATTTGTTGTTTTTTCTGGTACTTATATTCTAGTTTTTATAAAATATTTTCAAATTACTTTGTGATAATAATAAGCTATTTTGTATTAATGACAGAATTTCCTAATAAAATGGGATCATAAAGAAAGCTGCAGTTTACAATGATGTCACCTTTCTGTCCAGGTTTGTAGATGGGTTTGTCGGTCTGGAAAAACACCAGGTTTTGTATAGGTCTGATAAGGACACTTCTCCTAGACTTGAAGTGCAGAGAGTCACCCACGGCATCCAGTGTAATGTATCCCACTTTCGCGCTGTCTGTCTTTGGTGTCTAATAGGACACAAAACAACATCAACACTGGTAAATAACAGAGATTGGGTGTAAGTGGTGGTTAAACATTACAAATGATGCCATTTTATAGCAGGTACTGGGGCACTAATTATAAAACTAAGTATAAAGCAACATATGGGCTTTCACTTTGATTGTTAGGCATGAAGTATATTTCTGCCAGGCACATAACCAGGATCATTACCACATTTTAGAAAGTGCCACTGTGCTAATGCTCTGTATTGCTACTGGTGGGATTCTGGTTCAAGATGGGAATGTGCATTGCAAAAAAAGTACAAGTGCCTCTTTAATTGCTTCTTATTATCAGTCAATTTAAAGATTTGTGTTAGTCCTAAAATAGTGTAAAATATAGTTGTGAAGTGCATTCTCACAGTCAACTTTTTTTTTGTTTAGTGAGGGGTGTGGGGCTTGATGACATGATTCTCCATCCACTGTATTGCAGGTAAGCACACCTGGAGGGAAAGCAGTGAAGATGGCAGAATCAGCTTCAGCCCAGACACTAGCCCAATCTACTGCAGAGCATATGCAGATCGCTACTCGCCCCAAGGATGTAAATAAGATGATCCCATTTCCTGTCCCTCCAGATAATGCCTTTAGGAAACAATCATCTCTCTCAGGGGTATCCTAATCATGGCCATTGCAGTGGCACAAAAGGAGCACAAAAGGAGTGCTCAGAGTCTGGCTGAATTTGGCACGAGAGTCTTCCTCAACAAGTCTATTTCTACTTCCAAGCTTCACAAGCACAAGTGTAACACCTTGGTTCAATCCTGTAAGCAATCTGATTCCAAATTTTCCTGTCAGTAGGAAGGTGATTTGCTAGAGAATTCAGACTTTGAGGATCCCACAGGGTATCAGAAGAACCCATCCAAAAAGCAGGGAGTAGAAGATTTAGTGCAAGCTGTAAGACAGGCTCCCAGCATTCAGGATTATGAGGAGCCACAGATCCCTGATATTTCACAATTTAAAAGGAAAAAGAAACAGTCCAGTTATTTTCCTTCCTCTTCACAATTAGATAAGATACTCTGTAAAGCTTGGACAACACCTGAGAGAAAAATCCAAATTTCTTACAGACTGCAGACTCTCAATCCTGCACCTATCATGTACCTAGTGAGGATACTGAGAGATGGGAGTCCACTCCTAAGGTGGGCACATTCAAAATGCAGAGTGGCACATATAGAAAAATACAATTTTAAATTATATTTATGTTGTTGCTGGAGCCACTCTTAGATACATTCTAACTTCTGCCTGGGTCAATAAAGCAGTGGACAAATTGTCAAAACAGGGTTTATTGTCAGGTAAGCCAAGGTTTGAACTATTACCCTAGGTGGCCCACACTCGGGAGGCATTTCAATATGTAGGTGATGCCTCCCTTGATGCAAGTCTCAATGAAGCCAGGATTTCAGCCTTGGTGATTGCAGAGTGTAGTACACTCTAGCTTAGAGCTCATTTGGCACCAAAATCTTGTTTGGACATGTATTGGATAAAATCATCAATAATCAACAATAAGGACGTAGGGGAAGAGCTCTTTTCTTCCTGTTAACATTCCCAGTCCTAGAAGATAGCCTATAGAGTTTGATCCTTTTGCTTTTCAGATAAGTCAAGGGGCACCAGCTCTAGAGGACAATCCTCCTCTTCATATGGATGACATTCTAGAGGGTAACAGGTTTGGTCAGCAAAGCAACTAGTCTTCAAACCATCAGATAGGCAAATATCATGATGTGCTCTCATTATCCAGGCGTTCTACCTTCACCTATTCTGGGATCAGTGGTTCAGTTCCAATTCAAACATCTGGTTGAGAGGAATCATGGAGCAAGGTTACATCATAGACCTCTTGAAGTTCCCACCCAATCATTTTTACACCATGAGACAGTACAAAAAGATTAGCCCTATAGGAAGCCATTCAGTTGTTGCTCTTTTGGAAATGGGATCACCACTCACAAGGAAAGCAGTGGTTGAGTGGTTTATTGAGGAAGAGGTAGAGTTATGAGGAGGGCTGGTAAGCTTGAATAAAAGGATAAGTTTTATTGGCATGTTTGAATGCTTGGAGAAAAATGGATAGTGTAATTAGGCGTGGCTTAGGATTGATTTTGATTGATTTTGATCAAATATCCATATTTGACTTTTCGGTCCATCTTGAACCTGAAATCCTAACCTAACTCTAGGTGGAGAAGTCTTCAAGGTCAATAATAAAGGGCAGGGAGCAGGATGAAATTTTAGCTTCCATGGACAAGAGATATAAATCTGTATGTCCCAATCTGGGAAGGCCATTAGTGTCTCTTCAGATTTGCGGTCAAATTGCACAATTATCAGTTTCGGGCTCTACCCTTCAGTCTGGCAACAGCACCAATGGTATTCACAAAGATCATGGTGTTTATAGCCTCTCTTCTAAGATCCAGGGTAGTGACAATTGTTCTCTACCTGGATGACCTACTAATCTAAGCTGGATATGCATCCTTTCTCCAAACCCAGTTGCAGGTGATGGCCCACACTCTAAATTCACATGGGTGGATAATAAATGACAGAATTCGACCCTATTAATGGCCCAATGGAAAGTATATTTAGGGCTGTTATTCAATGCCAGACTAAAGACAGTGTTTTGTCTGGAGGACAAAATCCTTGTTCTACTGAGACTACTAAGGTCTCTCCTGACTTAACTGTGCATCAATTATATTATGCATGAAGGGCCTGGGAAATATATTCTCCACTTTTGAGGAAATGCACTTTTTATGCTTTCACTTAGGAACATTCCAAATTGAAATTCTGGCTAAATGGAACAAGTCAGTCCATCACTTGTCCAGTCAACTTATCAAACTATCCCCAAGGGCTCATCTATCTCTCTTATGGTGACTGAGGGTCGACAACCTCAACAGGGTTAATCACTTTGTCATTTTAAAACCGATGATAGTAACAATGGATCAAAGACTGTAAGGTTGGGGAGTAGTGAGGCTATTTCATTGCTTGAAAGGACTTTAAATTTTAGAAGAGCTTGAACTGTGCTAGAACTAAGAGCAATGTTGAATAATTTGATAAAAGCACAGATACTTATATGGGGGATGGCCATAAAATTCAAGCGGACAATCCCACAGCAGTGGCATACATGAACCGTCAGGGAGGCACCTAAAGCTCCTTAGTAATGAAAGAGAAGGAAATGCTTTGCAATCTCAGCGGTGTTCATTCCAGGGGTGGAAAACTGCAAAGCAGACTTTCTAAACAGACATGCTATTTACCCCAGTGAATGGACTCTGCACCTGGATGTTTTACTACAAATTGATTGAACCACAAGGTACAGGAGTTTTGTTAGAGAACTGGGGATCTGAAGGTGTTTCTTCTAGATGCCATGTCAGTGCCTTGAAAAATTAAACTGGTCACTTCTTTCCTCTATTACACTAAGCTTCATTGGATCCTTAAAACAATAAAGAGAGATGTTGCTCTGGTTATCCTAGTGTCGCCAGACTGGCCCAGATGTTCATGGTGTTCATGTTCATGGTAAACAGACATTCTAAAGCTGGCTGTAGGCCTGTCATGGTATCTTCAGCTAAGGCAGGATGTAGCTCAGTTGGCTTTAATGGTGTGTGGAACTTTTAAGGTAATGATTCTTAACGCTAAAGGTCTATCAGGCAGAGTGTTTGAGATCTTGCTTATGGCTTGAATCCTGTTTCAGCCAAACATTACCATAGAGTATGGAATGTGTACATATCCTGGTTTTAGAGAAAGGGTATTCAAACCTCTGTATTTAATTTGACCAGTTGATTGTTGTGTTTGCAGGATGATCTTTACATCTGGCTATTCTACAAGAGATGTAGTGCCTGAGTCATTAAGGAGAGCAAAGCATAAAAAAGGAGTAACTCTGCACCTGGGCAAAACTATGTTGCATTGGAGGGGGAGATAAATTTAAAATGTGAGGACAGACTTATAGTTGGGGTAGGACATGTCCTAAATCACCTTTTAATTTCAGTGTAAATATAAAGCTATCAAGTGTGTGTGTGCTACATAAAAAAACAGCCAGTATTTAACTAATGTGCAAAATAATAAACTCATTTTCACCCCTTGTATTGTAACATGGTTTATCCAGGAGAAGATTTACTCCTTTTTTTGACTTGCTTTCCTTAATGACTCAGGCCCGCAGACCTTATTTCAGAGAGTACTGCATGTGCAGGCACTGTACGTTCCTCCTATAGCTCCAAGGAACCTTAATTTGGTCCTGACAGCCTTACAACATCCTCCATTTGCAACTTTGTGGATTGTATAGTTTATATTCTCACTTGGCAATCTCTTATTTAAGAACAGTTTCAAAGCTAGGATCTGTATTAGGTAGGCCTCCATTTGTCTTGTTTAATGAAGACAGGGTTGTCCTGTGTAAAAAACCCATTTCTCCACATAAGATGGTGACAGATTTTGACCTGAATTAGGACATTGCTATTCAGTCTGTAGGGTAAGTAGGCTCTTCCTCCGAAGACAAGTCCATTTCAGTGTTGGATGTGGTCAGGGCTCTGATGTTCTACTTGAATAGGACTTTAGCTATCAGAAATAGAGGCTGGCTTTTTGTCCTATATGACGCTCAAAAGAAGGTTTTGCCAGCTACTAAACCATTGGTAGACTGATTATTGCTGTTATTAGACAGACATATATTGGATCAGGAAAACCAAATCCTAGTTCATTCTGTCAGATCGGCTATTGTTTCCGGGGCACCAAAGGGCCTCGTCTAGGTAACTATGTCTAGCAGCAACCTGGTCTTCTGTTCATATGTTCACAAGATTTAGTGTATTTGCATCCAAAGAAGCTAGTTTAAGTGGCAACGTATCGCTTTCAGGTTTGGAATGCCCCCATGGTTGTGGCATCTTCCAATTGGAGGAAAGAGAAAACAGAATTTTTACACTTATCTTAAATCCATTTATCTGATTCCATTCCATTGTTTAATATTGAATTTTTTATGTTTCCAAATATGAAAATTGTTCTTCTTCTTGTTTATCTGATCTTTTCTATAATATCCTGTGGGGTTTTGTTAGTTGGGAACTGAGGTTCCTAACTAACAAAAGGGGATATAGACAGGGAGATGCTTTCACAATTTAGTGCCTAACTAATGGTCCAGTTTCTATACCTCATGGTCGCTGTGTCACCCAATGGGATCAAAGAAATGGATTTACGTATAGAAATCCTATTTTCAATGGGTTGTTATTAAGCCTCTTTTAAAATATCTAATTTCTTACTGTTTTAAATGAAAACTATATGTGATACTGTATCACTGTAACAAAATAGAACTGTGGAAACAAGTCTAGAATATGCACGTATCTCGCACAAGACACTGCAGAAACTTTAATTATCTCTGGCATTAACCTTGCAATTGCCTTATTACAGATCTTCGCCAACTAAACTTTCAGCCGACATCTATTTTAGACATCTTAGAGATGCAAATTCGGATTCCAGCAAACTCCTCATCATATAGTTATTGCACAAATGTTTTTCTTTTTCTTTCAGAATAAAGATGTTTTACAAGTCATCATTTGACCTCAAATGACTCTTTATTACTTCTCTACTATTTTCAAGTAGATTTTACACTCGTCCTAATGGTGAGTGTACACATATTTAGATTTCATCTTCATGCATGTAATATACATTAGTACTATTATTCTTTCATTTTTTATGATTTGAGTGAATTTTGCTTGTACAATTCATACTAAATCCCCTTTTCTTTTTTCCGTTTCCATCTTTGTCGAGGTCCACACCATTCTAGGATACTTCTAGCATAATTCACATAAAACAATTGGCACTTCCCCCATCACTTTCCACTGTCTACTGTTTCCATACTGCAAATTGTGAAGGTGATTCTAACTTGTGAGTTACAAGCAGGGCCGGATTAACCATAGGGCTAACTGGGCTACAGCCTAGGGGCCTATGGCATCCAGGGGGCCCTTGAAAGTTCTCAGCAGCAGTATTGATCGGTCGGGAACGGGGGCGCCCCCAGCCAGATCAGTGCTGCTGAGCACTTTCCCTGCAGTCCTTCTCCGGCGCACTGTAGTCTCCTTACTGAGCAGATCTCGTGAGTGTCACTCTCACGAGATCTCCTCAGTAAAGAGAGCACAGCGCGCCGGAGAAGGAGGAGAAGGAGGTAAGTGCCGGGGGGGGGGGGGGGGGGCGGCTCGGATCACTGGGGGGGGGGGGGGTGGCTCGGATCACGGGGGGGCCCTCACAGGGGAATAGAGGCCCCCATAGCCCAGGGGCCTCCATTCCCTTAATCTGGCCCTGGTTACAAGTGAGTCTTATTAGGTTATCCCTGACAAGCGGCACTAGTCCTTACTTTCTATATTATCTAATAACTGAAAAAGTCATATGCATTGATCTCCAAATCTCACCGCAAATGTGACGCAGCTGTCCTCCTCGGACTGTGTGATGCATTTCTCTAGTAACGTTATGTTCTGTTGCTGTGTCTCCAGGGTAACGGTCACGTTAACAGACTCATTAAGATGGGACAGCTGTAGGCAGAATTTCTGATCGTTTCCCATCTTCAATGTTGTGGGAACCAACAGCATATATGTTCTGATGGAATAAGAATAGAATGTTAGGGAAAACAATTTAAATAACAAAAACAATACAGGTGTAATTATTAACGCTCTTTCGATCATGTAAGGTATCATTGATCATAATCAATGGTTGAATATTTCACATTACTATATCAGTATATTGTACTCTAATTATGTACAATTTTTATCAAAGGGAATAGCAAAACTCTCTTTCCATTTTTGCAGAATGGGGCTTCAAATCATTTGTGGTGTTGGCAGTCACACAGCAGGGAAGCTGGTGGCATTCTCCAGAGTGGGCAGCGGTCAGCATGTGGCAGCTACATTGTGCCCAGCAGCTGAGGTGCCCAAATGGGCCCCAAAGACTGCTCCCCTGTTGTCTCAGTAGTTACACCCATGCTAACAGGCTGATACTAGGCTCATAATACTAGGTTCCTTCTTTTCAGAGCTATTTTTGCATGCTCACTATTCATTCTATAACTTCTCTTATGTAACAAATCTTTTATTCTAACAGTTTTAATAAGTATTTAGATCTAAAATCTAATTTATTTAAGCTTAGCTCGTACTTAGTTAAAATATTTAATATTCAATTTAATTTACTAACAGTATAGGAAGGTTTTCTGATAAATGATTAAATTCGGTGTAGTCTAAAATGCCGACATAAGACACGCCCTTTGTTATTCAACTTGTTTAGAGAGGAAATGCATTTTATAGGAGAGTGAGGTGTGTGCCCATGTTCTCCTATTGGTTGTTTGTTATCTAATTAAACCTTGTATGTCAATCACCAGGCTAGGGTTCTGACCAAGTGCAGGTGATGAAATGCGTAGGGTTGGGCTGGCATACTTCTAGCTTTGCAGTGAAGCTTTGTAAAAGTATTGTATGCTGCACTCTGTTGGTTATATGACACAGCTGGAGATTCAACGTTAGATAAACTAATCAATAAAAAGTTGATTTTAATGCACAATGAAGCTCCCCGTTTCTGTAGATTTTTCAGAATCTTTATAGCCTTTGATAATTCAAAAAGGTAAAAACTGCAGACTAAACAAGTGTCTTAGTGCATGAGGCAATCTGAGTATTCATTTTACTGGGAAGAATCTCTTATCAAAGCATCTATACGTGTTGTTAGTGTTCTATTATAAAGGAACTTTTTTCTATGGATGGTATGATTAATAATTTACTATTGTGGAAAAGTTGGTGAAGCACACCGTAATAATTATATATATATATATATATATATATATATATATATATATATATATATATATATATTATAAATAGCTAGTGGCGTGTGTTAGTCTGTCTGTGTGTGAAAAAAAAAAAACCAAGCTGCAGCGCCACCTGCTGGGCGGAGTTATACACTGACCTACTAAATTCTTAGTGTGTGTGGAAAAAAAAAATTCAGAAAGGGCTGAAATTTGGTATACTAAGATGTTTTTAATTTGTTAATTTAATTTGTTAAGTGTTAAAAGTGTTTATAAAGATTTAAAAAAAATATATATATATTTCTTGAAGTAGAAGTGACAGTTGGGAGTGGTTGGTGGTTGCCGGGGGTGACAGTTGGGAGTGGTTGGTGGTTGCCGGGGGTGACAGTTGGGAGTGGTTGGTGGTTGCCGGGGGTGACTGTTGGGAGTGGTTGGTGGTTGCTGGGGGTGACAGAGTGAGAGGAGTGTGATACTCAGGACCGCTGAGAGAGATCCCTGTGTCTGGATAGACATCTGGATAGATGTGGCGATAAAGATGAAGGAGAAGGTGATGGAGAAAAATGATGAGGTGGT
Organism: Mixophyes fleayi; assembly: GCF_038048845.1. Taxonomy (NCBI): domain Eukaryota; kingdom Metazoa; phylum Chordata; class Amphibia; order Anura; family Limnodynastidae; genus Mixophyes; species Mixophyes fleayi. Next base: position 28,128,964 of record NC_134407.1, on the reverse strand, counting down.
GACATGTGGACAAAGCCACATTAAAAAAGGGCGCTTGCGTCGGGTAGTAACGCTCTTCCCCTGAGAAGGCCTGGGCTATGCCCAAATGCATGACAAGAACCTTTTTAACACCTTAAGTAGCTTGATTTGACTAGAATGCATGAGTATCATGCACGGGTTAACTTGTGTATATATATATATATATATATATATATATATATATATGTATATATGCATTTATACATTACTGCCATTGATTTATTAGGTGCCCCAGGGCTGTGCAGTGCCAGACAGTGAGGACATCCAACTCTTTCAAGGCAGAGCAGAGACAAAAGGAATGAGTGTGGATAATGGTGGAAATTAGAACAGTAGTGAGCGTTGCTAGTGTAAGTAGAATAGGTGGGAGTAGAGATGGGTTTTCACAGAGCATTTAATAATTTCACAGGTGGGTAATGAAACAGGAAAAACCTTGTAGGTGGGAGTGAGAGCATATTTTAAGAGAGTTGAGGGACATATCAGAAGAACATCTACAACAATGTAAGGGAGAGGTTATTTTAGATGATGAATAAATAGGGTGGGGTTGTAGTTAAGCAATTTGCAATGGTTTCTAGAGGATGTAGGATCTAGTGTAGGTATTTGCAGAGTGCTAGAGTGGATATGACGTGACAAGAGAGGAATATCAGTCTCACTATGCCCTTTAGGATGAATAGAAACGGGGACAGATAGGTGAGGGGAATGCCAGATAAGAGGAGAATGCAGAAATCAAGGTGGTAGATGATGAGGGAAAAGATGGCTGGTTGGCTCTTGGGTAAGAAAAGGGCTTTTTCCAGCAATATTGTGAACCTGGAGGCAACAGATATGTGGAAGAGATTTAATGTAAAAAGTAAAGCAGAAGGTAGGGTCAATGGCGACACCAAAGCCGTTGATTTGGGAGCGTGGGGACATTGTGGTGTTGATGCTGAGGGAGATTTGCAGGGAGAGAAGATGATACGCACTTTTTTGAATATGTTGAACTTTCAGTAGCATTAGGACGTTCATGTGGAAATAGCAGAGAGACAGCTGGTCACACAAGATAATAGATAAAAGAAGAGGTCTGGGAGGAGAAGCAGATTTGGGTAAGAAATATACAGTGAGAGTGAGAAAAGCAGAGAGCAGAGGACAGAGCCTTGTAGGACCCCAAGAAATAGTGAAAGTGGTAGAGATAATAAAGGAGTGGTTGGTTAGGAATCATTGCACCAGCCCTCCAGAGCCCAGAAGAGAAATGTCTCCTAAAATTAGGAATGTGTCCATATCTAATTCTGTCACAATTACAAACATCTATTACACATACTCACTTACTGTACTTCCTGCTTATTCCCATTCTACCTCTCCAGGCATAAGGAGACACCTTATGTCTGGTCAATAACACTGAAAAACCTTTATACAGATGTATGCACACATATTTTTGGTATGCTTGCACAGTATGGAAATGCAAATCTAACAAGTAAGTTTATGTGATATTGCTTCTATATGTTTATAACAAATTTTATACAGAAATTATTATAATATTAGAGAGTTACCTGTGGTTTAATGTTTTTGGACTACATTATAATTATTTATATTTGTACTGGTGATTCTTGAGATATTATATTATTCATGGTATTTTTCATAGTGCATCTCTTGTTTATATAGCTCTGTATTCTTTCTCTTGAGCAATAATGTGCATGTTACACTCCTTTTCTGAATCTGTGCATTTATATACACCTTGTTGACAGGGTACCAGCAGGCCCGCAGTGCAGGTAAAAGGCACAAATTGTAGTCACTTATACTACATCCTGTATCAAGCTCTGCACCCCGCCACTGACCAAGGTGCTGAAATAAGATCAGCCGTATACAGTGAAGGACATCTTCTGCCATAAGGCAGTGGTGAAAGTTTACACAAAGCCTTGGTTTGGACAGCTGCATTTCGGTGGCATTGTTCAGCTGCCTATCATCTTGTTTGTTACCCAACCTGCATATATGGGGATACCTATTAACTTTGAACCCACCAGGGCCTGAGATGGAGAGAACAGAGCTATAGAGAGACAGAGATAAATACAAAGTGGGTGCGCCTACACCTCACTGCCAGTGTACAGGAGATGGCACAACTTGACACTTAGTTTTCCACTGTAGTTACTTGTGTGTGAATTCACTAATTGTTTTATTTAACCACAATCAGGCAACGGGGAGGAATTAATATTTGCTAGCTAATTCAGTGGGAAGTTTGGAAGCAGGGCATTTTCTACAGGGAGGACGGACAGGTTATATTGAAAGGTGAATAATTAGAAGAAAATACCTAACACAACTGTCAAAAGCATCTCAACAGTGAGAAAAAAAAAACTCCTGCGTGCACAACCTTTACTCCCATTATATTGAGCAGTGGAAAATCATTCCTGTCCATAATCTTTCTACTAGACCACACTTATTGAAGTAGCAAGAGGCACCATTGCTATTTCTTTCTAGCAGTGCACAAACATTTGCATGGACTACATTTTGCAGGGCAGTGTAATATGGGGTTTTATAGAACAGGTGATGTCTTCATTGTCATATATATATTGCATGCAGTATTTGTAGAGTTTGTACATGAATATTTTGGTGAAAGTTAGAATCCCTCCTTTCAAAATCCTGCGCATGTCCCCCAATTTGTGTTTTGGGATCGATTTTCATTATGTTTGTTTACTTTTAAAGGAATACAGTATGTGACATAAGTATAGTACAAGATATGAATAGTGCTTAAACCAAATAATAACAGCTTCTGAACAAAACAATGTTTAATAAAAGGTAATAATTTAATATATATGGCTATATGTTCATTCTCTTAAGAGCTGTAAGAGTTAATTACAAGGCTAATGTTAAATTGTACATGGTTGAATTGAACAATGGATTAGGGCCCTGATTATTATAATGTATTGATAACATAGATGTTCTATCTCTGCTTATTGCATTGGTTGAAAATTTGTTTTCTACACAATTTACCGAGAAGATATTGCTGGTGCAGCTGCCCAGCGATACTGGCTGGCATTGGTAAGAATATTCTTACTGTTTTGCAAGCCAGTTTTGGGTGTATGTGTGAAGTGTGCTGGTTCATGCAAGAGTAGTGAGACTGGAAGCCTCGAATTGGCCTTCTAGTTCTGGTTTTTAAAATATCTAAAATACATTAACATAAAAGAAATGAATTGGCTGGCATTCCAATAAAAAATGGTTTATTTAAATAAATAAAGCATTTCCCTATAAATATCCTCTGCTATGTCCATGAAAATAGCAAAAGAGGATTGTGGCAGTACATGTACACGATCCTTGCTTTGCTTTCCATGGGGAAGCTCTCGTCAAATAAACCCACTTAGGGGTATATTTACTAAATGGCGGGTTTAAAAAAGGGGAGATGTTGCCTATAGCAACCAATTAGATTCTAGCTGTCATTTATTTAGTGCATTCTACAAAATGAAAGCTACAATCTGATTGGTTGCTATAGGCAACATCTCCACTTCTTCAAACCCGCAGCTTAGTAAATCTAGCCCTTAATCTCTTTGCGGGCTAATATCCTTGAAACCACAGCAGTAGCCCTTGATAGATAGGGAGAAGCCCTATATCTGGCGAATAAACCAGTTTTCGACGTAGGGCTTTCCTCTACATAATAAGAATAGAGCTCTAGGTATTATAAATGTAGATGGATAATATGCATGTGAATAACTAGACATATATCTAGGGCAAATATGCAGTTTTGAGCTTTGTTTTCACAGAATCAAGTCTGGCTTTCTGCAAGGGATCATTAATGTAGTGATATAAAATTTAACACAGATGATTTACTTTGGTGCACGTTTTCTTCTCATAATGCGTAATCGTAATTGCTGCAATTGCTAATTTTATGAAGCACTGCTCATGAGTTTTATTACGTATATCAATAATAATTAAGTGTATCTAAAGTTTTGTTCAGTAAAGTCCAGGGTAGAGGTATTTAAATGTCATATCCCACCAATTTCAGAGATCACTAATATTTTTTATCGCCACTTATCATAGAGATAAAATTATAGTTTCACTGTAATTTATCAACATGGCTGTCCCAATGAGACATTTTTTTAAATCAAACAAGTTTTACTTGTTTTTTAGAGAAACATTAACAACAGTCACACTCTGCCACCCACGCAGGGGTATCATGCGTATGTCACACAGTTGAACATTGTACACAGAAAAGACATCTCAGTTCAAGGACATCAGGGATAATAACTCATTGTCAATAGAAATTGAGTAAACCCTTAGGATCACACAGATTCTGCAGTGTTGGAGCTGTCCTCCAGGGAGAACAAGCCACATGAGAATAAGGAAACATAAGATGTGCCTACAGATGGTGCTCCGGACGTCCGCCGCCCAAGGACCCCCCCACCCCAAAAGTCTGCTTCATCAGGAACAATCCAGTTCTCGCAAATCCTAAGTACCAAATGGCAATTTCCGACAGTGATACCAGATCTTCTCATATTTATCTAACTTGTTATGGCTTGTATACATGAATCTTTTGAGGCTGACTATAACATTGACCAGGTCAATTGAGTCCCTAAGGATCGGATGCTCTTACGCCTTCCACTTCCTGACAATAATGACTTTAGCCAGCATAAACAAAGTGGACAATAACTTGTTGAATCAGTTTATGCATCCTGCCGGCTAGGCCCAGGCCAAAGAGGCACATCCTCGGACTAATAAAGGGGATCCCCAAATTAAGTTTCATTATGCAGTCCATGATTTCACCCCAGAATGTAGCCACCCAAGGGCAATCCCACAACAGATGTCAAAAGGAGCCCCGCTGGCTCCCACATTTAGGAAAGGCCACCACCCGACTCCCACTAAATTTGAAGAGACGAGCAGGAGTGAGGTAAGCCCTGTGCAAGAGAAAAACCTGGATCTGCCTAAATCTTGCAGATGCAGTGACTTTGTAAGGACTCTTAAGGGTTCTACCCCAACCCCTATCATCCAGCACCCCCATATCCGTCTCCCAGTCAGTTCGCAGCCAGGGGAGACCACCAGCACCTAGCCCCTCCAGTAGATGCGAGTAAATCAAGGAGACAAGGAGGCTGGGTCTGAGGCCCAACAGCAGAAGCTGGAAGGGATTATCCACCTGCTGTGGAGCAGAATCTCTGAATTGAAAAGTAAGGGCATTTTGAATTTGTAGATATCTGTAAAAGTAAGCCCTAGGGATACCATGCCCTAGCCTAAGTCAAAGGATCGGAGAGTTCCCCCCCAACATATAAGTGACCCAGATAGCATACCTCAAACCTGCATCAGGCAGCCATGCAATCCATATGCATAAGTTCAACCAAGTTAGTTTTGAACCAAAGGAGGGTCTCCAGGTCTACCCAGAGCTATCAATGAGCTTGATCGAAAGGCGCCATATTCTCACTGCCTGTGACAACAAAGGAGAACACCATCTAAAGTGCCTATTCATCATATGGAAATGGATCCGTGCATAAGGGGACTCCGACTCAGCAACTAAGCAGTCATGTAAGTCAGTATGAGCTCTAGACGTCACCCATCTAATATGTGCCAACTGCGAGGCATAGTAGTATAATCGGAGATTCAGGAAGGCAAGCCCATCTGTTTTTCGAGATCTGCACAAAGTGGAGAACTTAACACGAACCCTCTTTTTAGCGCACACCAAGGACATAATATAATTATCTATCTTCTGAAAACTGCTCTGGGGATACAAACAGGCGACAGCTGCAGGACATACACAAATTTTGGAAGTGCAAGCATCTTAATGAGGTTGAGACGCACCATGACTATGAGTGGCAGCTGCTTCCAGGCATGCATCCTATTTTTCAAATAGTCAAATTGAGGCTAAATATTATATTTGAGATATCGAGACATATCATTTGTGTTTCAGACACCCAAGAACTTACATTTATAATTCAATTGCCTGGGGAGATAGATGGGGAACAGGATCAATCTGGTAGGGTCCCTGGAGCGGAGATATATTAGACTTATCCCAGATAAACCAAAGTCCAGAGAATAACCCAAACACAGTCACTACAGATGGGTGAGCTGTCAAGGAGTGCTGTACGTCAGACAAGAACAATACCATATTAACCGCATATAGCACTATGGTATCTGTCCTATCTCTGCCAATGAGACATTTTTACTCCAATGTTAAGTGTTCACTCAGTGCTTGACTACTTTCTGTTAAAGAGCGCATAGACGGACTTTTGTCTCGCATGTCCATTGTAGATTCTCTCCTGGATAGATTATGTGAGCACTTAGTCACTTGGAACAGGGGTGATTTCAAGCAAGAGATAATAACCCAGCAAAATAATTATAGCCCTGTAGAACTGATAACATTTTAGCACCTTGTGAAATGACTGAGAAGTCTGTGAGTTGGGCTGTGGAAACATCTCCATACAGTGATGTTAATTTAAAATAGAGATGGTCACTGACCCCCGTGTTTTGGTTTTGGTTTTGGATCTGGATTACCTTTGGGATTTGGTTTTGGCAAAACCACCCTTGCGTGTTTTGCTTTTGGTTTTGTTTGGTCTTGTTTTGCAATTTTGTTTAAAAATCAATTTGTTTTGGCCTAAAATAACCGAATTTAGTGCTCCATCTTTTTCTTGGATAAGTAAGGTAATTGTAAAGCTAATAAATTATGAAAAAAACAGGTTAATTCCTGGTAGGCCGTCATTAATTCTACACACAAACCATATTGTCTTCCTCTCCATCTATGCCTATTGGCAATACAGCCATCGTCTTTGGGTGTATATTACACCCTACACTTATAGTTAAATATATAAAGAAATGGACAAAGGCAGTTTGGTTTATGTCTCTATAGGCCCCTCTCCACTTGTAGAAAATAGTAAAAAATTCAACCGTTATAGACTGTACAATATAAATTGAAATGGACAAAGGCAGTTTGGTTTCTGTCTATATAGGCCCCCCTCCACTTGTAGAAAATAGTAAAACATTCAGTCACTATAGACTGTATAATATAAATTGAAATGGACTAAGGCAGTTTGGTTTCTGTCTTTATAGGCCCCCTCCACTTGTAGAAAATAGTAAAACATTCAGCCACTATAGACTGTACAATATAAATTGAAATGGACAAAGCCAGTTTGGGTTCTGTCTCTATAGGCACCCCTCCACTTGTAGAAAATAGTAAAAAATTCAACCGTTATAGACTGTACAATATAAATAGAAATGGACAAAGGCAGTTTGGTTTCTGTCTCTATAGGCCCCCCTCCACTTGTAGAAAAAAGTAAAAAATTCAACCGTTATAGACTGTACAATATAAATTGAAATGGACAAAGGCAGTTTGGTCTCAGTCTCTATAGGCCCCCCTCCACTTGTAGAAAAAAGTAAAAAATTCAGCCGTTATAGACTGTACAATATAAAATGAAATGGACAAAGGCAGTTTGGTTTCTGTCTCTATAGGCCCCCCCTCCACTTGTAGAAAAAAGTAAAAAATTCAGCTCTTATAGACTGTACAATATAACTTGAAATGGACAAAGGCAGTTTGGTTTCTGTATCTATAGGCCCCCCTCCACTTGTAGAAAAAAGTAAAAAATTCAGCTGTTATAGACTGTACAATATAATTTGAAATGGACAAAGGCAGTTTGGTTTCTGTCTCTATAGGCCCCCCTCCACTTGTAGAAAAAAGTAAAAAATTCAGCTGTTATAGACTGTACAATATAACTTGAAATGGACAAAGGCAGTTTGGTTTCTGTCTCTATAGGCCCCCTCCACTTGTAATATATAGTAAAAAATTCAGCCGTTATAGACTGTACAATATTAATTGAAATGGACAAAGCCAGTTTGGGGTCAGTCTGTGTATGACACCCTACCCTTATTGAGAAATTGCCAAAAAAGCAGCCTTTCAAGACTGTACGTGATATAGATATGCCCCAAGTCCCGTTCCTATTTGGGGTTAGATTGCACCCTACACTTATATAGAAAGTTTTAAAAAGATGTTATCGTCATCATCTTCATCTTCATCTACACCCTCATCAGGGTGTACGTCATCATCACAGACTATCAATTCATCGCCGCTTGAATCCGCCATTAGAGAACTGTCAGTGCTTGGATGTCTTTGATGGTGAAGGACTTCCTCGTGGAAGATGTAGTTAATTTTTATTTAACATCATTTTCTCAACATTCTTTGGAAGTAACCTCCTACGGCGATCACTAGGCAATTACTAGGTTCCCGGCTGTGCTGAATATTCGTTCAGAGTACACACTGGAGGGTGGTACACACTGGAGGGTGGGCAGCTTAGGTATTGCAAAGCAAGTTTGTACATGGGTTTCCAAATGGCTTGCTTTTCTTCCCAGTAAGGAAAGGGACTGTCTGACATTTCCATATCAATTACCTCTTGAAAATAATCCTCCACCATCCTTTACATGTTAATACTTGGATTGGATGGAATTATGGGCAAGGTCACACATTTTTTTTGAAAAACCTTTCAAACCAGCCCAGGGGGTAAAGGTATCATACTCCGGTTTCTTCAACTCGCAGGATTTCGGCTAGATGACAGCTAAAATTTAAAGCGGCGCTGCCTTGTAAAGGCAAGTTTCCCTTTACAAGGCAGCGCCGCTTTAAACTTTAGCTGTCATCTCGCCGAACTTCCGCGAGTTGAAGAAACCGGAGTATGATACCTTTACCCCCTGGGCTGGTTTGAAAGGTTTTTCAAAAAAAAATGTGTGACCTTGCCCATAATTCCATCCAATCCAAGTATTAACATGTAAAGGATGGTGGAGTATGATAAATTTACCCCCAGATGTTAAACTGTTCTGGTCTGCCAAATGCGTCTTTCCTGCTTTGCTTTGGAAAATTTTATTTTTTACGAGCAGCAGCTGCTTGAGAAACTGAAGAACACATTGTTAAGCCAAGGCCCAGTTCAGCGGACAACTTGCTGACCAATAGCTCCTTGCAAAAGTTCACATCTCGCTCATTTTGAAGCAAAGACTCAATGTAGGTCTTAAACCTTGGATCAAGCACAGTGGCCAAAACGTAGTGATCCGAGTTCAAGATTTTAATAACTCGAGGATCATTGTGAAGCGAATTAAGTACTTGATCTACAAGGCCAACATACTTTGCGGAATTGCTTTCTTTCATCTCCTCCTTCAGTTTCTCAAGCTGCTTTTCCAATAGTCTAATTAAAGGAATTACTTGGCTCAAGCTAGTAGAGTCTGCACTCACTTCACACATCTCAACTTCAAATGGTTTCAGCACCTTGCACAGCACTGAAAGGATTCCCCACTGTGCAAGAGTGAAATACATCCCCCCTCCTTTCCCAATGTCATGGCTTGTGCAATGCGCTTGGATGACTTTGGGCTGTTTTTCCATCCTCTGAAGCATGTACAGGGTGGAATTCCACCTAGTTAACACCTCTTGATTAAGTTGGTGGCAGGGCAAGTTAAACTGTTCTTGGAGTTGCTGCAATCTCCTATATGAAATTTTACAGGCCACCGAAAGCATCTCCTGCACCTCAAGGTTATTTCTTAGGAAGCTCTGCACCACCAAGTTGATGGTGTGAGCAAAACAGGGAATGTGATGGAATTCACCCAGCTGTAATGCTCGCACTATATTGTTGGCATTATCAGAAATGACATATCCTGGGGAGAGTCCAAGTGGTATAAGCCATGTATCAATCACATCTCTTAGTTTTCGTAACAAATTGTCAGCTGTATGCCTGTTAGTGAAACCGATGATATAAAGAGTGGCCTACCTGTGACAAGTGTTACGTAGTGGTTTACATGCTGCTGTTGTTCCTGCTGGTGAAGGCAATGACCAACCCAGTGGGCTGTCACAGTCATATAGTCTTTGGTTTGCCCACTTCAACTTGTCCACATATCTGTGGTTAAGTGGACAGTGGGCAGAATGGCATTTTTCAGTGCAATCTCTACATTTTTACACACTTTTTGGTATAGTTGTGCAATAGCTTTACGGGAAAAATGGTGTTGCGATGGAATTCTGTAACGCGGACACAAAACCTCAATTAACTGTGAAAAACCAGCTGTGTTTATTGTGGATATTGGACGCAGATCTAACACTAACATGGTAGCCATGGCGTCTGTGATTCGCTTGGCGACTGGGTGACTGCTGTCATATTTGCTTCCCCTAGCAAATGATTGTTTCACAGTTACTTGTTATAATGTAGGACTTCTCTTTTTCTTGGCCTTCCTCTGGGATGACGATTTACCCACAGCAGCAGCAACAGCAGCAGCAGTGGGACTAACGCTTTCTTCAGAGGAATCAATTATAGCACAGTAGTCATCCAGCCTTACTAAGTGGGATGCAGGGCTAAATCTGAGGATATTGATGAGGATGGTGTTGTGGGTGTATTTTGTAGTCGTCGGGTCCTAGCTGATGATGGAGTGCTTGTAATTTTTTTGGAAGAACCTTCAGGTTTTCCCAACACTTTGCCATGAACTCTCGTCAAATGGCGTAACATAGACGAGGTTCCAAGATGGTTAAGGTCCCTCCCTCGACTGACTGTGGCTTGACATAAACTACAAATGGCTATACAACTGTTGTCTGGATTTGGGTAGAAATAATTCCACACATAAGAAGTGGATTTTTTTGGTTTCATGCCCAGGCATGACAATGGCCTTTTTCTTGTCACGTGCCAGAACTACTGCCACTGGTGCAGGACTTACACAAACAACCTCATCAACATCCTCATTAGCGCCCTCGTCGCCTACACAAATCTCCCCCTCATCCTCTTCTAATTCCAAAGTGTCATTTTCAATTTGTGTATCACCGGCTACACTCGGGCTGTTCAGGCACACATCAGCAGAACTGCTGATAGGGCCCTTCTTTATGGGTACACAAACACAATGCTCACGATTAGACATACCACTGTTGGATGGACTCTCCACTCGATTGGTGTCATTTGTGATTCAGAGCATACATTATTCTCTAATGCCTTACTGTTTTCTTGCAGCTCGGCTTTCACGCGTAACAGTAGTTGTGCACCACTTTTAGACTCCAAATTGCTTGGTCTTGCTTGGTCACGAGTGACCGTACAAGAAGAAGGCTCAGTAACATTTTTTGATCTGCCTCTAATAGAGAAAGGCAAAGGCCTCATTCTTTCTTTGCCACTGTGTGTGTAGAATGGCATGTTGGCAATTTTTTTTTTATCGGCAGTTAACTTTTCCTCAGTTACACTTCTTTTTCGCTTCAACACTGTAATTTTTTTTGGATGTGTGTTTTTTTCCCTGATTTAATAAGACTATGTACTTTTACATAGGCTTTACCAGATGACGTACTGGGAACACTACCATCAGGACTGGTGCCAGCACCTGCTTGCTGATTCTGCTCATATGTGTCTGCTTTGAATCCATTTTAATGAGCCCAACCCACTTGTAGTGCAAAATATTGTATAGATACTGCTGCTAAATATGACTTTTTGCAGCCAGAAAAATTATTGTTTCACACTGGGGAATTTGGGACACCCCAAAGCACTTGTAATGCAAAATATTGTATAGATACTGCTGCTAATATGACTTTTTGCAGCCAGAAAAATTATTGTTTCACACTTGGTAATTTGGGACACCCCAAAGCACTTGTAGTGCAAAATATTGTATAGATACTGCTGCTAAATATGGCTTTTTGCAGCCAGAAAAATTATTGTTTCACACTGGGGAATATGGGACACCCCAAAGCACTTGTAGTGCAAAATATTGGAAAAAAAAAAATGCATCCTCTATTCTCCTCTCTTCCTGCTCTAACAATTGCTAATAGAATTGGTAGCAGAATTGCAATAATAATTGAAAGAATAAGGTATACAATCATTGCTCTGTTCCTGCTCTAATATAGCCTGTGACCTAACCCTGCTCTCTCCCTCTGTCAAATGGCGATGGATTGCTGTGGAGGCGGGTATTTATGTATTTCAAATATCGCGAGAACCGAGCCCCGAGATCCGACGACGTCACGATGACGTTTTGCCTCGATTTCGATTCCGAACGGACGGGAGAGTATCAAGCCTGCTCGGCTCGGTACTCGGATAGGCAAAGTTCGGGCGAGTTCGGATCTCGGGGAACCGAGCCCGCCCATCTCTAATTTAAAAGCTCCTTCTGCAGAGAAGATAATAGCCCAGTGATCATTGATAAGCACTTAACCTGTGGAGTCTCTTCCTGTGTCTGCTAGTGTGCTTGTTAACCCTTGGCTGCTGGAGAGTTAGCAGCATATGTTCCTGCAGCGACACAGTAGTGATGGAGCTAATATTTTTCTTTGCAGGCTTAGCCTAAAGGACATGTAATGCTGTCTTATCAGCTACAACTCCAGTGCAAATCTTCTAGCTCTGTGGAAGCAGAGGTTTAGTTATCTCATTCCTCAAGTGAATAATTAAAAGCTGTTCAGAGAGGTAGACGATACAGGAGGGGAAGCTGGATGACCAGGGGGTAAATGTATGAATCTCCGGATTCTTCATCTCCGGCATGTTCAGCCTCTTTACAATGCAGCGCCACTTTAAATTTAAGCGCTGAAGAGGCTGAACACGCCGGAGATGAAGAATCCGGAGATTCATACATTTACCCCCAGATTGAGTCTCATGTTGTGAGTCAGGACATCAGTGCTTGCGGATGGTGTGAGCTAAGATTGGGGACTAATGGAACCTTAGCATGAGCAGGCAGAACCCCAATATTCACGTCAGAAGTTTGGGAACTTATCAGATATAAAAAGTGTTCAGGATGGAGGGTAAGAAGGCATCATAAAGAGTCCACTTAACATCTTCCCTACACACCTTGATATATTAGGTGAAATGAAATATAAGCCCATTAGCCAGAGTTAAGCCTCATCACCACTTAACAAATAGACTTATTAAACAGAAATCCTTTGCTCATTCCCACCATGTTCAATTTAACCCCTACCATGTACTGTATTAATCCCTACATTTGTTGTCAGAATAAGTTGCTCTATTTTCTATGACAGAACTAGCAATCTTCATGTAATATTTCTAGTAATATTATTGTTTATCTACCAAGTACTAAAATGTTCCACAATGCTGTAGGAAAAAAAATAATTCTTACGGGTCAGGGTCCGTAAGGTCTCCCCCATGGATGACAGTCAGGAGCAGGCATAGTCCAAGCGATGAGCTCCACATGCTGCTGGCCAGATATCACAGTTCAGAATGAAGAATGCTGGAAAGGCTTTATAAAGCTGTGCTGTGTACAGCCCTCTGTACACACATTACACAAACACTGACCCTTGCACAAGACCTTCTCTGTAATGGATGCAGCATGTTTGCATTACCTTGTGTCTGTTTACTGAACTGTTTTTTTGAATCATATGCTGTTACTGTGTAAGTCAGGCCTGCTGCCCAAATACACAGGATGATTTCTAAACTGTGATGACAAATACAAAGCATTGTTAACTCTTCTGCTATCACAGTAGTCTAAACTGATGGGACATTTTAAAATGAAAGGCAACTAGAAGGTGTTTCAAGTTACAGATTGGCATAGAGATATACAGCTTGTATTTTTTACCTGGCACAGATGGGCACACAAAGCATTTTAGTGTCTGTGACAGGGACCTGTGATTCATGCCCACTCTGCCCCTAACAAATCAACAAAATATCATAGAGAATGTGTTACCGTCCCATACTGTGTATAGCAACGTGCCAGCCATGTAATCTCTTGATCCACTTGTTGATTCATAAGTTCACAGTGCAGTTAATTCCTTTCTGAAAGCTAGCTTTATACTCTGCCCTCATGTGTTTCAATTACCCTAACTGCAATGTACACTGCAACAGGTTTTGTATTCTTTTCTTAACCTGTATTCATATTGCACTAAAAAGAAAAACAATGAGAGCAAAGTATTACTGTTAGTATACAATTTTATTTGCTCATAGCATATACAATATAGTTGTAGAAGGAATATGTTGTTTTAAGTACTATATGCACATGATATGTTCATACATTGTTCCCAGAAAGTTGTGTTAATTATTCACAGTCATGGTGTTGGCAGCTCCCAGGAAAGATTCACTTGACGCTGGTAGCTATCACAAGCACAACACGTGCGGCCAAGCCACTTAGTCCTGAGATGACTGGTCGTGAGGTGCAAGCTGAAGTGAAAGGATTGTAGAAGATAGAGTAGTGATGGATGAAGCCAAAGTCAGGGGATTGGAGAAGGTACATTAGTGGAGGACTAAGTTGGGGTTGAAGGGTTGAAGAAGGTAGAATCGTGATGTACAGTTAAACAGAACAAGTCTTCTTCAAAGCACAAACAGGGAAGTAAAAAACAAAACTTTTTTTCTGCAAAGGTTTGGTAGAACCGGAGACTTTATAAAGGCTACAAAACGGTGAGAGAAATTGTTCTGATTAACTTGACCCTTTCACTAAAGGGCTGATAACAGGAATTGACAGATGGTGTTTGTAGCAGTCATTGTGAATAGCTTTTTGAAAGCTGTCATCTGGAACTTGTATTGTGAATCCTCACAGTGCCCCCCTCACTCTTTTAGCAGTATACTCCAGATGCAACCCTTTAGGCTTGCCAGGATTCAGCCTGAAAAATTTGGTGAGCAGTGCAAGTGCATCAACATTGAAGAGTGATCTTTAGGACCAAAGCCCTTCCAGTGCACCAGGTTCTGCACTCCACTCCCAGATCTGCAAGAGTCAAGGATTGAATGAATGATATGTTCTTCTCCACTGTGGTAGGAGGAACCACCACTTATAAAGGAAATGGATCCTTCACCACTGGTTTCAGAAAGGAAATGTGGAACACCGGATGGATCCGAAAGGAAGGTGGTGACTGTAGCCTGTATGCTAATAAGCTTATCTTCCCGCTGATTGGTTACAGACCGATGTACCTAGACTCCAGTTTAAATTAGGGTATCTTCAGGGTGATGTTTCAGGTGGAAAATCACATTTTATTGCTCTCTGAAAACACCAGGTCATCCTGTCTCCTCTAGTCAGCAAACCTTTTTGTGTTTGCTAACACCATCTTCAGCTGCTCTTGCACAGTCTCTAGAGATAGTGCACAAGTTTGTTTGCTGAAGAAACCCCAGAGTTGGCATATGAAGATGGAACGACTACTGGATGTGTTATGTTCGTTTGGATTCTATCAATAAACATTGTCCACTGCGATCAATGGGGTTCCAATGCACAAAAGAGATTTAATAGCAAAATATGACCAATAACAATTAAATAAAATAAAGTACAGCCGATACATACGCAGCGCACTGGATCCAGCATACAGTCATTCAGTCCTGAATCCTGTGGCCAAAGTAGACTGAATGTTCGTCTCAGTGCTTGGTTTTTATACAGTTTGTGGTACATAAAAAACAGTGGTGATGCCATAGCATTTTTCCATTGGTTCAGGATTTAGGACAGTCGAGTATACTGCTTTTCATAGGTGAGTTCAAGCAATGCTCTCCAAGGGTGGGGGTAAACTCTCCAACTACTGCCAATGTGTCTTCCCTCAGGAGCCCACCAAAATACTGGTTTAAACCAGCCTATTAGCATTCTGTTACGATTTAGGATTTACCTTAGTCAGTATTTATGCCAGCCTTCCTAGGGTGCGGAGTCTAACGGCCTCCCGGTCTTCTCCAAGAACCACCGCAAGGTAGGATGGGTTTTGCTGCCGGAGAACTGCAGGTCACGACCCCCAGGTTAGCCTACTGACGTAAGGAGAGAGCTCTATGAGATGGACAGGCAGAGGTAGAAATAGGCCAGCAGGGTGCTAGTTAAGCAAGCACACTAACCGTGATGTCCTGGAGATCTCAGCCTGGAACGGAAGCCGGGTCGGTACACAGGAGTCAGTCCAATGCGTAGTGCCAGGGATGAGACCAGAGAGTAGCCAGGAACACAGCCGGGTCGGTACACAGGAATCAGTCCAATACGCACTGCAAAGGGATGAGGCCAGAGAGTAGCCAGAAACACAGCCAGGTCAGTACACAGGAGTCTAGAAAAATGCAGGGGAATATACAGGAGACAGGAACACAGGAGAGGAAGCCAGCAGCAGTTAACACGCTGCTCTGACACAGATAGTGAAGTAGAATTTGAACTCCCCGCCCATTGGTCACATGATCGCTGTCGGGACCTGCCCGGAAGTGCGGCGGAACGGAGCGACGGGACAGAGCTGCGGGTAAGCACCGTAACACATTCCAAACACAATATAATTTTAAACATTAATCCTTTATCATCCATAACTAGCATACGCAAGGTGAGATCGATTAGCCGATAGTAGCGGATGTCTGATGGTAAAAAGTGGTTTAGTATGACACCAAACATTTCCTTCATCCTGAACCTTAGATGTCAATAAAATGATTTTAACCTTATTATATTAAACTATTAAATCTATTACATTTGATTATAAAAGACTATGTACTGGAACTTTATTAAGGTGAACTATTTACAAATTAATGTGTGAGTGTAAATGTATGTAGAAGTGTTTGTTATTGCATAATACGCCCTTCCACGCCGTAGCATGCTGTTTGCATATTTTCAAATAAAGCCAATTAAATTGATGTTTATTAATTTGAAATGACTTCATTCAATTATTTGACTTTCACAGATGGAACCTGTGATCGACATAGAAAGGGTATATCACTGTGGAGTCCTGCACCTGTTTCTTCCGTGAGAACTCTGACCATGCAAGCAATTAGGACCAGTTGACCTCAGCATCCGAGACAAAGCACTGCAGGAACAATTGGAGGGAGTGGTTAGCATGCTCCTTCTGTTCGTTTGACTGGTAGTGGTATTCAGTCGAGAAGCAGAATGAAATTTCCAGCCCCTTGCAGAAGGCTCTCCTAAACTTCAACATAAACTGTACCCCTTTGTCAGATAATATCTCCAATGAAAGTTCATGCAGCTGGAAGACCTCTGTAATGAAGATCTAGAAGAGTTGGAGTGCTGACTGTAGTTTCTTCATGGCTGTGAAGTGGACTTGATCGAAGACACTATCCACTAATACCAGGATGGTGGTGTTGGTTTGAGAGTTGGGGAAGTTATTGATGAAATCCATGGACACATGTGTCCATAACCTTTGTAGCATGGACAGAGACATCAAGAGCTTTGAAGACAGCGTCCATGGTACATTCATGTGTGGACAAGTAGAACATGATTGGAAAAAGAAGGTGACATCCTTCAATCACAGTGTGACACCAGAATTCTTGGAGGGCCAAATCAATAGTCTTCATGATACCACCATGCCCTGATAATCGTGAGTCATGTCCCCATTGCAGAACCAGTTTGTTCCACAAAGCTGCAGCTCGCAGCTTGGTGGAACAAACATCTTTCCTTCTGGTGCCACGGACAACTTGTTTAGCACTGCCATCAATACCTGGATCCTGTCCAGCAGCTCAGAAGAAATGGCCTCTCCAAGAAACAAGCCTGCCGGGATAATAGTTCTTGACCTCCATGATGAATTATTCAGAAGAGAACTGTTGGGAGAGAGCATGAACCTTGATGTTGCTGAACAGGTATGTTATGATGAAGTTAAAGTGGGTTAGGAATAGTGCCCAAAATGCGTGTTGAGAGTTCAAAATTTGAAATCTGATTATATTGCAGGTTCTAATGAGCAAGGGAGGTTAGAGAATATGGACCCTCTAGAATGTGCTTCCACTCATCAGGAAGAGAAATCTTGTAAGATATAAGCTGCCACCAAACTTCAGGATCCAACATTTATTTCATGTGTCTCTCATGAAGCCTGTCCACCCATCCCTTCCCTGAACAAGTAGTGGCACCTACCTGTGCTCTGGACATAGAGGACTACAAGGAATACATAATTTAAGTTGTTATCAACTCCCACAATGTTTAGTGTATTGGAAGGGTGTCAGCCTTGAAGACTAATCATGGATTGAGTCCATGAACTTCCATTCACCTGCTGTACTCTAGAAAATCTTTTGTGATTCCACTACAGCAGCAGAGGTTCACATCTGAAGACTGCTCTCAGATGGGAGCTATTTTAAATAATCAATCCCAAAACCAGTGATTCTAAACATGTGGCAGCACTGAACACAACATAAACACGAGTGTCATGTGCTTCTGGTATACTAGGAGGACATAGCACCTTATAGACATCAGGGCTTGGGAGCTACACCTGAATACAGAACCATTCTCAGTACTGCTGGTAGCAAAGGTAATCAGTGCTGAAGAACGACACCTTATTGCATCCCTTTCATACCCTTTACTCACAGATCAACTTTGAAAGAACAAAGTTTAGCTTCCAACATTGTTGAGTTTGAGTTTAAAATCACGGCATTGTATTGCTTTGTTAATGGCAAAGTAATTATTTTTGAGCCCAGCATTGAAAGGGAGAGATTGAGGAATTTAACACCAGTGTGACTAAATGTGTTGGAAGATTTTATTTCCCAATCAGTTGTGTTAAGAAAAGTGACAAAATTAAGTGCAGAATTTTGATCGCCTTCCCAAATAATAAAATGATCATCCATATAATGGTCATTGAGCATTAGTTTCATCCAGTAAGTACCATTCTATATGAAGTCATGCTCAAATTTTGCCATGCAAAGGTACATAAATTAAGGGTGATCTTAGTGCCCATGGCTATTCCCAACACCTGAAGATAATAGCGAGTATCGAATTAAAATAAATGTGATAGAATCAAGAAGAAACTCATGTTGCCTGTCAAAGATCCAATTTTTTTGCAAAAGAAAACTATCAACCAGTTATAACAAAAGATGTGGGAGGGATGTAGGTATATAGAGCATATACATCCAGAGCCTTCTTTGGATTCTAGTTTTGATTGGAGTCTCACCTCTTTCTGCATTGGGGCTGGTGATACTTTGGCATCAAAACCAAACAGATCACTATAATAGTATATAATTATTGTGAACACTTTATCATCACTCAGATTGATGCTTGGATGGTCTCCACACTAGGCAACAGCTCAATTCCTTTTCAAACAGTATTGTCAGGAAGAATAGTATTTGACTGTTATAGACTCACTTAGTTTATGCAGGAAACAAAGCTGACCTGGTAATGATACCAAAATTAGAAAAATACTCAGATGAACAACATCTGTGCATTCACATTAGGTATCTGTTGGGTGAACAAATCTTTCAATACCCCATTCATACTGCACCAAAAACCCGGGTTTTTGCAGAGGCACGCTGAAAAACCCAGGTCTTGGTGCAGTATGAATAGTCCAACCACAAAATCCCGGGTCTAAAATCCCGGAACTTAGACCCGGGATTTTGCGAGGGGTAATTCCCGCGTTGGACCCCGCTAGCCTGCAGTATGAATGGTGCAACCCGTGTAATTCCCGGGCCTCACCATTCATACTGTAAAAAAAAAATTGTGAAGTAAAAAAAGTTAAAAAAAAGGATTTTAATTAATAAAAAATACATAAGAAATGTTTACTTAACTTATTTTCAGCCAGCGGTGTCTCCGGTGCGTTGCCGGCTGTCAGGGGGACCTCTGGGTACTAAAATGACGTAATTTCTTATGGACTAGAAATGACGTCATTTTAGTACCCAGAGGTCCCCCTGACAGCTGGCAACGCACCGGAGACACCGCTGGCTGAAAATAAGTTAAGTAAACATTTCTTATGTATTTTTTATTAATTAAAATCTTTTTTTTCACTTTTTTTTTTTCTAAAACCCGGGTCGGGCAGGTGCAGTATGAACCCGCCCGACCCGGGAATCTTGTTATCTTTACTGCCCTGTGCCCCGGCAATATCCCGGGTTAACAACCCGGGATATTGCCGGGGCGGCAGTATGAAAGTGGTATTAGTCATTAGTGACTGCCAAATGAAGCAGCTGGACATATACACACACATTAATTCTCTTTATTTGTACCTGCAGCTAACAGACAAAGATCAAAGATAAGAGTTGGTCAACATAAAAAAAAATAATACAAAAATCAGGTATAAATAAATATTGGGTATATGAAGTCATCTGGTCTGGCCAATGAAAATTGGAAGTCTTAGTTATATAGTAGATAATAACAGATATTTGGAAACAGCTATAGGTAAGACCTTAAAAATGAAAACAAACAGTGGGGTCTACTGGGCTTTCTCTTGTAGTCTTAGAACCTGTATATGCATAAACATAATGAAAAAAAGAAGGGGGGAGAAGGGAGAGGGGTGGGGGGAGTATGAAAACTAAGGTGTAGGACTCTTCTTCTTGATAGCTAAAAACCGCTTTGATTGACCAATTCTTACATGGAGAGACTTATGTTGTACCTGGAAGCATTGAGTTTTTATATGGAAACCAACGGAACCAAGTTTTTTGGAAGGTTTTAACAGTGTCATGCAGGAGAATGGATATATAATTCATAGATGCCACATACCAAATTATATGGATGATCGAGTTCAAAACTGGTTGTACTGGTTTCTCCCAGTCTTTAGCTTCTCTTTAGTCTTTATTCGGAATTTGGCCATATTGCAATTAAGCGAAACAATTTGTCAGAGGAATTATCAACTGAACCTGGAGTTTTGCGCAGTGGTACAAACAATGCATCACAAGGCAGTTGAATAAGGTACTTTGTGTTATTATGGCTAATACATCCTTCCAAAATCTAGAGATAATCCCACCATGTTAAATTTAATAATCATCATCATTTATTTATATAGCGCCACTGATTCCGCTGCGCTGTACAGAAAACTCACTCACATCAGGCCCTGCCCCATTGGAGCTTACAGTCTAACTTCCCTAACATACACACACAGACAGAAAGAGAGAGACTGGGGTCAATTTTGATAGCAGCCAATTAACCTACTAGTATGTTTTTGGAGTGTGGGAGGAAACCGGAGCACCCGGAGGAAACCCACGCAATCACGGGGAGAACATACAAACTCCACACAGATAAGGCCATGGTCGGGAATTGAACTCATGACCCCAGCGCTGTGAAGCAGAAGTGCTAACCACTTAGACACCGTGCTGCCATGATATATATTTTCTCTGTAACTGTATTAATTGAGCAATTTTGAAATCGTCCTGTTCCTAAGTTGTTTCAAATGATTCTTCAATCTGGTGGTGAGGGGATGAATCATACTGTATAAAAGGTATTTTAGAGCCACATATCTCCGGTTATAGCCGCAGATTCTTTCAAATGGGGTTCAATTTTTTAACTTGATTTAACATGGGTTTGGGAGAAATGCTTCAGCCGGAAAAAGTGAAATTGCACATAAATCAGTGATTGAAATTGGAGTGAATTCACCCAAAATATGGAGAGATCTTTTTATCCTCACATTGACCCATGGTTGAGCATATTCAAAATTTTGAGAACATCCTAACGGGAAATGTGGGTGTTTCCTTAATGTGGTAAGAGGAGAAGATTATGATGTCATTTTTAATTTATTTATTCAATTTGTCCCAAATCTCTAGAGTGAATTGAACAGGTGGGGTAGCATAGGCTGAGACTGGTCTGAGGTTCCATGGGAGCCAGTGCAAGAAACTTACCCATTTCGGGATGACATGCCTGGATATATTGTAGCTTAGCTGCTTAGTGGGGTAGTATTTTTCAAGATCCAATCCTCCAGTTGAAGTATACTGGAGATCCTCTTGTACATACTGGACATCAGAGGGGGGCTCTGTAGGGTATAAAAGTCACTAGCTGGGGATACATTGCTTTGGATTATAGCTCTTTTGAAATCAAAATCTCAGGCTGGCCGTTCGCACATTCTACAGGGTGACACACTTTGTGTCTTACATATGGTCTCTGGAGACCCAGAATCTTTGTTGAATGACAGTTGATATCTATTTGATAACAAGTCAAATTGCCACCTTTGTTTGGTGCACATAATACAGTATTTTGCCTCGATTGACTGTAATATTTTCAAGCAGAAAATATATATATCTTCCAGTCTATATGCACAAATTACAACTCTGCAAAACCAAACATACAAGTAGAAAAATGTAGCATATAAAAGTAAAAACATTTTGTAGGATATCACAGTTGTCTTTTTATGATCCACAGATCAACAAACAATGGGCCCCTTGACCTCTGGGCACCATAGAGGCCACATCCTAACAGTTGTCTTTTCTAATTTATCCCCAAATCACAGACGAATATGAAGAAGTAAAATTGACCACTTGTTAAATATTTAAAATGTATTTATTTTCTACATCTAGTAACATAATGTAATGTTTATAATAGTTTGTAAAATTCATTGTAGTGTGGAATCATAAATTGGAACTGACATCTAATAACAAATGAATTACAAAAAAAGGTGGACCCAAATATTTTATTGGCTTGGTAAATTTTGCGACGGTGCAGAAAATGCTATTTCTAAGTTTTAACACTGGGCTAATCCCTAGACATAGGACAAACTCCACTTTATCCAGGATCACGGATCTGCTTGTGTTTCCTTGATCTGCTCCATTGTTCTGTTATTCATTTCCAGCATCATCTAAAGAAGAAATTATGGAATAATCATTAAAAAACAAAAACAAGCCATTTTACTAAAATCCCTTCCCTCAGATGTCAGAACAACAGAGCTCTGGTGTCTGAGACCCCTGGTGATCACATGATTATGACCCCGCTCGCAGCTATCTAACTGCTGATTCTCCTGGCAGGAGACTTTTAAAATTCCACTCCTGATACATTGTAACTTGTCATGTGTGGAGAGCACTGGTCAATTAGTGCACTGGACACTAAGGGCTAGAATTACTAAGCTGCGGGTTTGAAAAAGTGGGGATGTTGCCTATAGCAACCAATCAGATTCTAGCTGTCATTTTGTAGAAAGTACTAAATAAATGAAAGCTCGAATCTGATTGGTTGCTATAGGCAACATCCCCACTTTTTCAAACCCGCAGCTTAGTAAATCTAGCCCTAAGTCACAATGTATAAGTAGAGCAGAGGTGTGACATTCTCCATAGATGCACTGCAGTAGAATCAAATGTTAGATAGCCGCCAGCGGAGTGAGTACCAGGCGTCAGGCTCATGCTAGACTCATGACATCTTGACCTTTCTGGGGTCAGTATGGCATGAGTATTAATAAAAGGATGTAAATTAGTGTGAGATTCTTGACTTAGTTGCAACAAAACTTTCTGTCATACAATGTTTTCAGCAATACTCTACTACATCTGTATATAATCAAATAAACAATAAATGTCCTACATTTCTAAGGCTAAAATACATACAAAAAGCATCTGTGTGACATCACAGTATGGGGGAATTCAATTCCCCCCGAGGAACCGCAGCGTTATGGATATTACCTGTATTACGGTAATATTAACCTGGCTTTCTGCTCGCAGCTCAGGGAGCAAAAAGCCGGCATTAGAACTACCGTAATAATGGTAATTACACGCACTGTTACCGTAATAACGGTAATAGTTTTAGTGTGGCGGTACTTCGGGGGGAATTGAATTCCCCCCTGCAAGTTACATCCATTTGTTTCCTTTATTTTACTAAAAAAAAAAAAGACTTGTTGAATAATGGGCAGAATTCACCTGCTCGTTGCTCTGTGTTACTTTGTGTTTAAAGGAATAAAAAAGAGGAAAGTAGAGAATGTAGTGGTAATATAATTATACAGCATATTAAAGAAGCCATGCTTTGTTGTAGAACATTAGTTATATACTGCTTACTACCTGATGAAGTGCAGGGGCAGGCTGGGTTGGGGGGCAACTGCCCCCCGAGCTGGTCCCGTGGTGGGCTACCATAGGCTGGGTCACTGGGCCATCTGCATTTCTTTCTTTTAAAATTTTCCTAATCGGCTGCTGAGTCGAGTCTTACCCCCTGGGCTATAATTTTCCAGCCCTCCACTAATGAAGGGTATCTTCTAATGGTGATTGTGATGAAACAAGTGGATGTGTTCATTTTACCCTGCATCCACGGCGTTTCTCACAAAATGTGGAATAAAGAACTAGTATTTTTATAGCCCCTTGTGATGTTCCCCAGATCCCCAGGGCACTGAGACAGGGACAATGTCCCATTTCTTAAAGGTTGAGTTTACCCCAAGGTCATAAAATGTTATATTTTTTAGTGATTTGGATTTTATCTCCCCTCGCTTCACCTCACTGGCTATTGTTAAGTGTGTTTGTACATAGTACTGTTACTGCTTTGCATTAGATCATTGTATTTTGTAATAAAATATACTGTTGTATCTTTTCATCTACCTTACCTGTGTTACCTGTGAACCTAGGTACTAGTGTTTACAGTGTGAGGTATGGGTCTAGTACCCTGTACTGTGAGACTGACCTACAGATATTATTAGATGTAGATGACCTACAGATATTATTAGATGTAGGTGACAAACCAGCAGTAATAATCAAATGTGGCCTAAGATATCAATTAGAAAGTCTGTAAATCATAAAGCTCTGATTACCTACTGCTATAATTTACTGATCAATAAAAGATCTACAACATAAATACTTTTCAGTTAAACACAGGAGGATTTAGACTAATACCCATGCTAGATATAAGTATGTATTCTGTACCTTCTGAACTGCAGGGGGCACTGTACTTTGTCACAGCAAAATCATCTGAAAGAGAAAAACAAGTGTATATTTGTATTGCAAGACATGAACTTATCAAACTGTAAGCTGATACTTCCCAGAACCTCATAGTTTCTATATTGCAATATTACTCTTTCTAGTAGACCTGAGTTCTCCTCCACTGGACATCATAACAGGTAGGAACCTTTTGGGGAGGGTGGGACAGGACGGCTTGAGACATATGTGTCCCAGGTAGACAAGTACTTAGAGCTCAGGTTCTTAATACTCTGAATATTGTGTTGTCCACGGTCAGCGGGGAACTTAAAGTGCTTACAGTGCTTCCTGATTTTTGATCGCCAACAGCGCAAAAAAATTTAAAGTCAATGGATCACAAGTGTGTGAGCCTATTTACTAGGAATTCAAAACCAAATTCTGCTCAGAGGGCAAGGGAACTCTGATGCGCTAAACATTATAAATATGCTCCAGACTACTACAAGAAATTTAGTAAATAAATGAATTGATTAATTCTGCAACTAAACAAATGTCCAGTAATATGTCTAAACTGGTAAGCAGTGCAACTTACCTGTCTCATAATAGTCCATGATAGTAGCAGTGGCCGGCTGTAGGTTACCAACATGAATGTCTTGTTCAACCATGAATTTAAAGCTCTGTATGTCCTTAGAGAGCTGAGAACAATAAGAGGACAGAGTGCCAACTCAGTGCTTGCTGGAAGATAATCAGTTTCTTATGCTATCTAGGTTTGTGGCTCTAAAATGGTGAAATATATAAATACAACATTTTGTTCCAGGCTGTAGAACCTTATCGGCCAGCCACAAATGAACTGAAAAGGTGAGTGCAAGGCACATACTTATAGAGTTAACAAGGAACATGTATTTAAAGATGAGCTGAATCCCCCAAAATGTTGTGTTACATTTACTGAAATAAAATACACGCACTTATGTCTTGAAATGTGTGCAGCACTGGACTTTGAAAACTTTCATGATTTTCTTATTTGGGAAACACTGAATAAACTGTTCTTATGTAGCAACATATTTTAAATTACTGTGATAAATTATTTTGACTTCTCTACTATATATAAACTATTTATACCCATAGACTCCAGTGAACAGGTTGGATAATATTACAGTTTCTGACCAAATTGTACAGATACCGTTAAGTATTACATTGGACAAAGAATTCAGTCTGGATGGAAAACAAGCAACCTAGTAGTGCTATGTGATCCTCTCAATTAGCATATTCACCCAACAACTAAATATGTACAAATATGTACAATTTGGTTACCATATGTATGGTCAAATTTATTGCAGATCCAGTTGTTTGGATATCAGGGGGTAAATGTATCAAACTGCGAGTTTGCCAGCGTGTTGAAATTGAGGAAAATCGCGCTTGTTTTTTTTAAAAAAACTGGAAATGTATCAAGCTGCGATTTTGACACTCATGTTCAAAATCGCTGGTCATCTCTGGCGATTTTGAGCGATGTAAACACTCCCGAGTTTAGCTAACTCTCCTGTGTTTGGCAAACTCTCCTGTGTTGTAACATTGAGTTGTAAACACATCACTGTTACACTGCCCTGTCATACAGTATTTAGAGCTTACGCAATTAACGTAGCGCATTGCGCATGTGCTACGCTACTTGTGTAACCTGTAATACAGTAAATACAGGGTATGCAAGTAGCGTAGCGCATGCGCAATGCGCTACGTTAATTGCGTAAGCGCTAAATACTGTAATATGTGATTTCCCCACTAGCGTGGGAAAATACCATAATACAGTACTTAGCTGCGAAACGGACCTCCTACTAAGTAGGAGGTGTTTGTGGCGGCAACTGGCTTTTTTTTTTTTTTTTTACTTCAATCAAGACTAAAGAATAGGGAAATTACAAATATGTGCCCCTTCTGGGTGAAGTGTTCCAGTTGGCACAGATTTGTTTATGGAGATACAAATGGCTGGGACAGGGGCAAGCCGGCAAGATGGATGTACAAATACTAAGGGACATTGGATCAAGAAAGAAGACATCATTGGTAAGTATTTGTTTTTTTTTATTTTTAATAAATAGTTGTGGTTTAAAAGAGGGTGGTTAGTGTCTTTATTGTGGGTTTTATTATTTTTAATAAATATGTGTGGTTTGTATGAGGGTGTTGTTGTTTTGTTAACTTTTTTCTTTGTGGAACTACAGGGCCCAGCAAGCCAGGAATGTCAGGGCATGTTGGCACTTGTGGTTCTCCAAGTGCCAACATGCCCTGGCTGCCGTGGGTATGCTGGTGCTTGTAGTTATACAAGAACCAGCATGGCCACACTGTTTTTGGCAACCTGGCTGGCTGGGACTTGTAGTTCCACAAACAAAATTGGTGTCAGTTTGTTTTTTTAAACCATTTAGCGCCGTATTACCCTACTACCCACAGCCCAGGGGTAGTAGGAAGAGCCCTAGTGCTATCAGCACTGGGCTGGTTCTTTCTAGAGGGGGGGCCCGCTCGTTTTTTTCAGCGGACCCCACTCCCTAGGGAATCCAGCACAGCGCTGAACAGTCTAGGGTTGGTTAGTCATTATGGTAGGAGGACCCCTGCCGCGCGTCCCCCTGCTATAGTGCCGCCAACCCTGGCTGGTTTGCCTAGTGCTGGTAAAGTGAAAATCGGGGGAAACCCACGCAAAATTTTTCCACGATTTTCACGGGACCAGCACTAGTCAGGCAGCACTAGGGTTAAGCATAAATAGCAGGGGGACCCCACGCTTTTTTTTTTTTTAACTTTGATCTGTTCTTTAACTTTTTAACACTGCCAGGGCAGTGTAACAGTGATGTGTTGATACAACACGCTGCTATCAAGCAGCGTGTTGTATCTGGCGTGTTTAGAAGCAAACTCTCCTGAGTTTGCTAACTCGCAGCTTCATACATTGTAGACTTGTATAGCTGCAGTGGCAAACAGTGGTGAGTTTGATCTCTGGCGATTTTGCAAGTAGCGATTTTGACAGAAGCAGAACTCTGGCGATTTTGTATGAAAACTCAGCTTCATACATCGGCGAGTTTCAACTCTCCTGAGAAAATCGCTGGAGTTGCTAACTTGCAGCTTGATACATTTACCCCCAGGTGAAGGACTGGATCTTCCCATATGTAGTCAGATTAAGAGATATGAGTCTTACAATCCTATCGATTTGATTACTGTTATTAGGTTTATTGTGTCAAAAATAATTGAAATAAGACAGAACTCACCTTTTCAAAGTATACAACAACTTTATTAGGATTAGTTTCTGTTTTCTTAATCAAGCCATGACGCGTTAGCTAGAAGAGAAAAGATAAAGGTGAATGATCTACTTTAATGCCAGTAAACCAATAATTGATAGGCTACCTGTGTATTTACCTGTCTGACAGAAGTCTTTACTGGCATGTATCCAGATGGAAGCTTTATTTCAACTAAAGCCATATTTGAGTTCTCCCTCTTCCCAACATAGCTGTCAGAAGAGAATTTAATTTATTTTTGTTTATTGTACCCCCTTATATATATCCAGTATCCAAATTGCTGAAATATACAGTTTATAAATGATGAACGCAATTATGATACAAAACATATTGCAGCATCCAACTTTACATGAAGCCTTTTATCCTCATTTCCTTCATTTGCAGCTCTGAGATAACAAGGAAACTCTTTATTAAAGACGTTTTCCCTTTAAATGATTTTCACTAAATCCCCTCACTTCCCTATAACAGTATTTTGGTGGCATCATCTCCCTGGGAGCCCCAATGTGTGTTGTATTTAGCAGGATCTTGGGACATATAAGGACTGATTCACATTGGAACGCAACTTTCAAGTTGCATATAAAAAACAGAGCACGGCACTTAAGCATAGTTCCGACCATATTCAAATCCAAGTGGATCTCAAGATATGTTTCCATTTCAATCTGGGTGTAAGTACACTCTGCATACAAAGTACTCGCTGTACGTAGACAGAAGGAAGAGACTTCAGTATACGCACAATAGTATGTGCAATATTAGGTCACATCAGGACGCATTAAAAAAATATAAGATAATTATAAGATAAATGAACCACTCTAAACAGTATAATCATTCATATAAATATGGATTTTAAAATATATATATATATATATATATATATATATATATATGTTTTTACATTAAATAAATAAAGATGCTGTTAATGCATACTGTACATACAATGCGCTATTTATAGTCTAATTAACTTGCATACACATGATCTGTGCTATCTAGCGGCACATAGATTTACAGCCAAAAGTAACGCGCCCTGCGCACTATTACCGTCATTACGGTAATAGTGCGTGTAAATACCGTTATTACGGTACTTTACACGCTGGATTTCAGCTTGCGGCTCAGGGAGCTGCGAGCTGAAATCCAGCTAGTATTACAGTAATAACGGTAATAGTTTTTCCACGGCGGAAACCGCCAACAATTGAATATGCCCCATAGTATTTAAAAGAAGGACTATGCCATGTCAGTCATCATTATCAGTCTTCACTTACACCTGCCCTGTAGCTGGTGCAAATGATATGGGTGAAACCAAGTGTACGTACGAGAAACCCAGGAACGGAATCGGCCCCATGTGAGTTGGAGTGCCCTCAGCACTCCTTTGCTCTATATTGCTTACGTTCATCCACTCCTTCCCTCCCCCATTTCGCCCTTCAAGTTGTAGGCAGTTGTAAATGTCAGTGTTCAGACATGAATTGCGTGTCAGTTTGACAATACTCCTTTAATCTGCTTTGAACATGGTTTGGAGAATGGACAGAAGGGGTTCCACCTTTAGACTAGCAATGTAATGGCCTGTACATCACCTCCTCCACTCCAAACCTCACAATATACTGTAAATGTTTGCCTTATGTTTCTGACTTCTTTTTTATTAAAGCCTTTATATCATGTTGGCATTAGTTATTTATTTTCATGTAGTAGCAGGTACAAACCAACAGGGGCGGGCTGGCCCGGGGAGCAGGGGGGCAACAGCCCCCCGGGCCGCTGGGTCAGACGGCTATTAGGGCCGGGGGGTAGGCCGGCCGGCCGGCCGCCCCCCGGATGCAAAAAACATAGTTTTCCCCCCGCGGCCGCATCTGATGACATCAGATGCGGCCGTGTCAATGGCCGTGTCAATGACGCGGCCGCATCCCCTGTCATATGATGCGGCCGCCTGTGTGCCCCCCGGCCATCCCTCTCCCAGCCCGCGCCTGCAAACCAATGAGTTGAGCAAAGGTGGAAAATCTCTTTAAACGTATGAATGTGCAGTTTAGTTTGTAATCTTTAATGAATCCCAGCTTTGGAAGTAAGTAGAAAAGAATGTGATGAAGGTTGTGCTGGTGGAATAAGAATATGAATGCAGAACATTCTCTCCATAGGGTAATCATACTAGTATGTAAACTGTATGTTCATAATGATATGAAGGATGTTAGAGAAATCCATACTATATAACTCACCTTACATTGACAACAATGACAAATGATTTTAGAAATTTGATGTCACAAGTCTCAGGATCTGTAGTTACTGTGATGGTGAATGGGGCATCACCCTCCGGATGGGGTACGTTGTATCTCAAGCTAGTCTGTAACACAAAGAGTTCATTCATCTTGTTCATACCAGCTAGACCATTCCATCCCAGCGGGTTGGACCACACAATATTTTTCTTGCCCAATTATATCCCCACACAATAATGAAATTGAAAAGAAATGCAAATGGTTGAATTGATGTCATTTGTGCACATAGACAGGTTACAATTTGAAGGGCCTGGTTTGTCAATCTCCTCAAAAGAAAGTTTTTCAGGAGTTTGATTAACTATTTCTAATTAAAATTAATTTATGTGGAGCATTTTCTGTATCTCCCAACTACAATGATTGTGAGATACTTATAGGTCAAAGGAACTGCGGGAAGTCTTTGGGCAAATAATTTACAATACCAGTGAAGTAACAAAAGCTTAGTTGTTTTATAAAACAGTGTCTGTTGGTGGAAACTATGTCTCAGTACGAGTCTGTGTTGAGGAATATAATCCATTTTTCAGTGGGGAGTATGAATTTTTTTTCCCTCTTACTGCTGTGGATTGTACACCCAAGAACGTGCCTTTGCTGGTTAGATTACCAGCTAATGCTTTATGATTTCTTCAGATCAGCGCCCTGGTGTTATGTGTCCCCGTAAACTTTTGTAGTTTTGATTAAAGCAACACATTACTTTGAGATGACTCTCACTCTACTAAATAGAACTTCTCTCACTATACTGGAAATATAGCTGCCCATACACTTCTTGATATCAATTTAACACAAATGAGTCACAAACAGGTAACATTTGCAATGATCAGACCAAATTTTCTGTTAAACAGCATGTTTCCCATTTTTGTTGAAATGTCAGTGAATAAAGGGGAAATAATTATGTGGCAACATTTTCAGCATTTTTGTGATATGATGCTACAATGTAGGTCTACTTGTACAGTTGCAAGCATACATGATTGCTAATTCAAATCTTTATCTGCATTAAAAGAGTACATAAAGGCCATACATGAAATAGCTGCAGTGATATACTTACCTAAATATGTCCATATATATATATATATATATATATATATATATATATATATATGAAAAGCAGAAAGCCAAAAGCTTTTATTTGTGACAACTTACCTGTGTATACACACACCCAGACCCACTGACTGTGACTGAATAATCTCCTGGAACACTGGGCAAAGCGACATGCTGCAGGAGCAGGCGGTTTGAGTCCTCTACATGGAGTTTTGCAACTGGAGCGCTGTCCAGGGTGACGGAGATGTCACGAGGACCATCATGGCTGAGAGCATGATAACCATAGAGGGATAGAGCTTGGAGAGCAACTATTGTATCCTGGTTAATCAAACAATATAGAAAAAGGGTAAGAAAAAGTTCAAGGACGGTTTATAAACTTCTTGTACTGACACAAGAGAGAGAAACTCCAAATGTTAGGCATACACAGTGCATATATACATATGTACAGATGGAAGTACTGTGACTAGCTCTTACAGTATCCTGACCAACTCACCAATGATCTCAGGCAGGGGCACACTTTGGGGGCTCTCCAGTTATCCAGAAACCCCTCTGTCTCTCTCTATTCATGGAACTTCCCAGTTAGTATATATAATAATGTAGCTATACACATTGTCTGCATCCTAGGACACATTTCCATGACTATCTGCATATATTTCCACTAACATTGGCCTCAAGAAAATGGTCGTCCTCACTTTTGTCTCTAGTTTATTATTTATACAGTTTTGTATCTAGTGCTCTAGTGTTTGTCTGACATAGAAAATACAGAGAGTAAATGGCCTGTTATCATCTGCAGTCTGTTGTGCAGCACTGGGTAACTATAACACTACAATTAATAGTTTTTA
This sequence comes from Mixophyes fleayi, assembly GCF_038048845.1. Taxonomy (NCBI): domain Eukaryota; kingdom Metazoa; phylum Chordata; class Amphibia; order Anura; family Limnodynastidae; genus Mixophyes; species Mixophyes fleayi. The sequence continues at coordinate 28,097,279 of NC_134407.1, read as the reverse complement.
TTTTAATTGGGTGAGAGAGGAGATTAATATTAGTGTTATAGATTAATACTAATTTGATTACATGGTCAGATTTGTTTAAAGCAGTGTTCACATTAATGTACACCTCACTTTATACCTCATTCTTTTTTTTACATTTATGCACATTTTACTGTTCTAATTCTAATGTTCATATCTGAATACAGCACTACTGCCTAATTTATGTTTTCTATGCAATTCTGAATTATTTGCTATGCTGAATGTATAGACGCTGCACAGTACCACTTCTATTTATGTAAGTCTTGGAAGCCATGTTGTTTTGTTTTGTTTTGTTTTTTAAATTAAAGGTAAACTTAAAATATTAAAATAAGTTAAAATTACTGGGGATTTACGAAAATTTCCTGATCAGGGTAAAAAATAGTGGAATAAAACTGGCAAGTAAAAACAGTGGAGCAGACGCCTCTCAGTAGCTGCTTCTGCACCAGTTATTAGATCACATCTTACACTCTGTGGCTCAACCAAACTTCTTATTTACTTACAATTTAACTGCAAAAAAGTGCCTGGTGCTGGTTTATTGCAGCAAGTGTGTTTTTGTTTTGTTTTTGCTTTATTCCAAAATAAAACATTTGGAAACCCCCCTCTAGAAATCCTATGTTTGCCCAGTGAGGCTACACAAAATGTGCTTAAAATGAGATGTCAGAAAAGGAACTTGTGCAAAAAAAGCAAGGCTGTGCTTGTGAAAGGTGACATATACTTGGACCAAGGGGGTCTAATGAATGAGACAGGGGCAACAGGCTTCTTGTATTTCTATTGGCTGTTTTAAATTTCATATATTTTGTAAATTTCTTACTTTATATGTTTGTTACTTATTTTACAATTTTAGTATGTAGTAGATATGTGAAAATAATAAATATAGAGAGACGCTAGAAGAAAGAAAAAAAAAACGAGGGAGAAAAGGGTGAATAATACAGATGTGACATGAAATCTACCTGAGTGGATGAGAATCCACCGTTGGGATTCTGCTGTTGTACGAGCCAAGTGACCACTTTAGTGGCAGCTGTTATATCCTCACCCGTGACCTTTGTTTTGCCCATTATGGCCAGCAGTACGTAGGAGGTCATCTCAACTTCAATAGATGGGGCCCTTCTATGAGGGACCCTTACTTTGTGGGATTCATCTGAGAATTCTGGACGATGCCAATGGACTGTACCATCTAGAATATGAAATAAGGTCTTTTTATTGTTACTGACAATATTTGTTGTACTACATCCTCTGGTTTCTGGCAGCAGTACTATACTTTTAATAGTTAGTTTAGCCCATTTCTTACTGGTTTAGTTACCTGATCATCGTCATATATTATTATATAATTCAAGTATTTAATCCACAATAATATCAAATTTACTTACTGTTTGAAGTATAGGAAGAACAGATTTGCAAATGGTAAACAAAACTGAAGTGATGATCACTGGCAGAAAAACATCGTCAAAACAAAGACACAAAGAACAAGCCAGGAAATATGAACAAAAAACACAAGTAGAAGATAAAACCTGTTTTTCAGGCACTGTAAGACTGTGATTAAATAGTTCAGAGAGTTATAGCTAAGTAGAGACTGTTATAAAAAAGAGCCAACTATCCGCCTAAAGAGAGGTGGTCCCAGACACACAGGTTAGAAAAACAGGCACTTGGCATCTGAATCAGGACATCCAGTGGGACAGATTTGATTTGAACTCTTGTTATCAGGGCTGCTATCAGGGTGGTATGGCCGCCACAGCTGCGAGGAGCCCGGACAGATTAGGGGGCCCGAACAGACTCCTCTGTCTGTCCGGGCCCCCTAGTCTGTCCAGGCCCCTTAGTGACGGGGTGCCGCAGCATCGGTGCGGGGGACAGGCGGTGAAACTGATAGATTAGGAGTGCGCTGTGAAGTGACATCATCAATGCATGCTATACTCTCTATCAGTGACTGGGTGCTGCTGCATCGTGCGCACAACAGGTAAGCCAAATGGACATTTATAATGTGTTTTTTTGGGGGGGAGCATTCATTCTGATAGAGGGGGGGAGAAAAGCATTTATTGAGATGGAGTGGGGGGAGTGGAGCATTTATTCTGATGGCGGAGGGGGAGCAAATAATTTATTCTGATTGCGGTCGGGTGCATTTATTCTGATGGGGAGGGGAGCATATATTTTGTTAGAGCACGGGGCATTTATTGTGATGAGGGGGTGAGCGGAGCATTTACATTAATCGGGGGGTGAGCGGAGCATTTACTGTGATGGGGGTGAGCGGAGCATTTACTGTGGTGGGGGGTGAGGGGAGGCATGTACAGTGCAGAGGAAAGGGGGCGTTTACAGTCATAAGGGAGGTTGGCATGTATGGCGAAGAGGGAGGGGGGGTGCCCTGCCATATTAATTAGTACTGGGCCCCACAGCTTCTGATGGCAGCCCTGCTTGTTACACATTAACTAACAACTGAAAGGTGTAAAATGCACACAGAGACAAGGATGGATTTCCCACACCTCTGACTAGATAAAGAATTTGAGACTTTTTGTGGGTAAAAAAAGACTGATATATGAGACTGATTTATGTTCGGACACAACCTGCACATAAAAAAAAAGTACCGAAGTTGTGTGTAGTTCTGACCGTATTGAAATCCAAGTGGATCTCAAGATATGTTTCCTCAAGCTGAGTGTAAGTGCGGTCTACCTAAATATTACTTGCTGTATGATAACAGACAGAACAGACTGCAGTATATGCACCAGTATATGTGCAATATAAAGTCACAACAGAATGCATAAAAAAAACAATTCTATTATGGAATAAATGAACAACTCTACTCAGTATAATTCTTTAAAAAAATATGGATTATTAAAATGTAAAACATTTTTTTTACATTAATTACAAAAATCAAGATGTTCTTAGTGCGTACTGTACATACAAGGCATTTTTACGGTCTATCTTATTTGCATAGCTTTTCTGTACTAGCTAGTGGCACACATATGTGTAGTTTTTAATACAAAGACAGATGCTGTGTCAGTCATCACTATCAGTTGACACTTACACCCGCCCGTGTAGCTGGTGCAAGTGATACGGCTGAAACAAGCGCACATACCAGAAACCCAGGACTTGAATCTTCCGCAACTGCTTCGAAACCACCCTTGGTACACCCTTATTGTAAATTGCTAAGGTTCGATCACCCCTTTACTCCCCCATTCCACTTTTCAAGTCGTAGTCAGACTTAGTGTCATTGCTCAGACATGAATTGCATGCAATTGTCATCTTTGGCATAAGGTCAGTTTATGAGCATGCTCAGAGGTATTTCACGCAAGATACGGCACGCAGAGGACTTATGTCCGAACTTGAATCAGGCCATATGTGTCTACCACAAATGCTATGTATCTACCCCATAATTTGCAAAGACCACTAAAGGCACCTCTTCCACCCCTGCCAGCTTATTCAAATAATCCTGTCCTGCAATATTATTTCCCTTCAGTGCAAATCTAGGTGCTCTTATGTTCTTAATATGCATTTAGAAAGGTATACCCTTAATCTGCCCAACTCCTCTCAGAGATGGTGCAATCTTTTGCACCTCTGCAGACCCTGCCATCCTAGCCCGCAAAATCCATGCACTTATCTGTAAAAACTGGTGTATTTGTGTAAAGTAGGCGCATCACGTTACAAAACAGCGTTAGTTCTGCGGTTTTGCATTTGCACAAATAGACCTTACTGAGTGGTTCCATTTTCTCTTAGTGGTTTGATCAGTTGGTACAAATGCAGTACACAGTGTTTTTTAAGAGACCAGCTAATAAAAAAATGTTATTTACTGCTCAAATCCATTCAAACCAAATCAGCAAATTACAAGCTTTTACACAATAAAAAAATAGTCTGTTCATTGCTCAAAGTTGCACTAAAACCTTAACAACCAATAAAAGTAAAAAAAAATACCGCCTTCAATCTCACATTTGTTGAGCAAGAAATGTGTGGCATTTTCCTTTGTAGAAAAAATTATGCGGAAAACGGTGGTGTGACAAGTAGCAAGAAAGACGTGTTTATGAAACTAGTGCACATAAACACCATGTTTTAAACCGAGCAATGGTGGCTCTTATTTTCTAAACACTGATAAAAGGTTACAATCTGATTGGTTCATATTGGTAGCAGTACTCTGTGCACGCGTTTTCATAAATGTCCATTTGCCCTCAGCTGTGATATAAATAGATAACCCAGGTTGGTCCATTTGATTTTACTGAGGTTCAAGCGCTCTGTGTGTAGTACGTTCCAATCCAGCATATATTATCGGCATACTAGCCTCTCTCATGCACCAGATTTCCTTCCTTAATTGTCCCATTAGAGTAATTAACTCTGGTGACAGATATGAAAAATATCAGCAGTAACCATCATTCATATGTTGACTCAATGACCTAAATCAGTGCTGTTGAAATACTTACATGAAGAGGGTTACAACTATGTGCTTATGGGCCAAGGGCCTCTAGTTGGAAAGAACTGGCTTCATTCTGTTAGTGATGGACAAAGCAAATTAATTAATGAAGGACATCAGTCTTTTGGACAGTTTTTACCACTTTTTAAAGTGCTGTCTTCATAGCTTAGCTCATCTGCAACCACGTGAACCACAAGATCTCCATTACTCTCATCCATGATGTTTCAGAAACCTGTGATATTTTTTCTCTTGTGAATTTATTTTAGCAATTTATGTTTAGTTACAATCTTGTTGTTTACTGTTTGTTTTGTGTTTCAGATATTTGTTCTTTTATTTGAATTAGTGACTCTATTATGTGGAGAAAAATCAGAAGTTAAAAGGGATCCAGTAACGTTCTCTGCAATTGATATTACATGCTCTCACCTTTCTTAATGGCTTGTTCATCCAGAGACTGAAGGAGCCGAGAACGAAGTTCCACTCTCCCGGCAAGAGTAAAAGCGTAAGCCATTAAAGCTTGTGTGTAGATGCTGTTTTTACCATCCAATGCAGTCTCCAAACAGAACAAAGCATTTCGCACCACTACATCCTGTGAAGAAAATTATTTTACTTACACTACTGCTCTGTGCATATAAATAATTATAGAATTTCTATAGAGTGATGGCACAATTTTTTTCCTGTCTTTTTTTCCCACAGTGATTTTATTCAACATACTATCCTACTGAAATGAATGGGTTTTACCTAAAGGTGTTCATGGTCAACTGAAAAATAGCCGAGGCAACAAAACGTTCTTCTGCAGAAGTCTATGTTATCTTTCCTGTCACACAAGCAATTAACCAGCTGCTGATAAACTGCTTCATTACAATATAGAACTTTTCAAACAGTATTTTCCTGCCAACATCACTGTAAAACTGTTGCAGTTGTTTCAGTTCTATAAAAAGATTTTGTGACATCATTTTTAATCAAGTATATATTATATCGAGATTACCTAATTTTGTCTATGGAGATTCAAAAGTTAGAAATCAGATATAAGACAACATGGATGACTGTGGCGGGTCCCCCTCATGCCCCACATGGAGAAGTTGTCACCACGTTAATATCTGACGCTGTGGCAGCAAAGGGGTTAAATCCTAGCGCCATGAGCCGGGTGTCAACAATATAAATTGTTTTAAAAATGCTTCGTTGATGTATAATGTATTAAGGGGAATCAAGGGAAAGCCAAAAATAGTAGTGTGAATAATGTAAAAAATGTATAAATGTATATTGAATAAAGTAAAATATATGTCCAACTCACCCTAGTGGTCCAGTGGAAATCCAGGGATCCTCCACTGGCATTATGTCGCCCTCCAGTGCCCGTGCATGTGGACCAGAGTTTTATGGTTCCAAGGTTCCACCCATCCTTGTAGGTCAAGTGGGGGATGCAGAAGTAACCCCTGTAACCCACTGTGGCATGTAGTCTCTGCACAGCAATCCCAAACAGCAACTGCAGTCCAAGGACTGCTGGAGGGATTCATGCCATGTGTCTCCTGGATTCATCTTCCTGAATCCAGAAGACACATGGCATGCTGGGAGCCCCAGCCAGCAAAGAGTCACACTGGAGCTCAGAGAGGTGAAGTAGCCTGGTGGTGGCAGTGACTACTCTCCTATAACTAGTGCGCAGTTGGCACTTGTAGTTGGTGAGTGTCTTGTGTCCGAGAACACAATATAAGTGATCAGTAACGGTAGATTACGGAAGGTAAGAAGGAATACCAAATAAAGTGTTGAGAGAAAGACAGGTTGGCAGAGTAAGCCCACCCGGTGACAGGGATGTTTTATAAAAAGAGTTCCAGATAAAAACTAAATATTATAATAAAAGTATAGAAAGAATAGTTCTGTGTACATACCGTGACAGATAGTGGATATTCCAGTAAAGCAATGGTAATGTATGCAGCCAATGTGATTTCATCGTCCACTCCTCCCTATAGAAAAACAAAAAGTTTACAAAAAAACAAATGTTATGAGTGAGATATTAAAACACATAACAGCACCACCTATATTGTAGTTCAATGAGCCTCTACAGAGCCAGGTACCCATTTGTGTCCAGGGTATTTGTTACCAGGAATAGATGACAATATTACAGTTCACATAAGTAAAAAATAAAAAGTATGTTTTCTCATGTGACGAGAGAGGAGTACCAGGCACTGATAACAATGGTTACACACGCTTGGACCCCCTCTCCGGTGGTACTTCACTTTGTATTGTAAAATGTTTCAATGTGGCATTACTGTATATTACATTTGAAAATTATTCTGGACTGCATATGTATTCCATGAAGTACAACACTAATATTACTATAGGCTATGGGACTGTGCTTTACAGCACCGTTTCTTAAACCTGGTCCTCGGGACCCCTAACAGTGCATGTTTTCCATATCTCCTTCCTGGAAAACAGGTGTATTCATTACTGACTGACACATTGTAACAGATCCACAGGTGGTATAATTATTTCCCTTGTCAACTGGAAAACTTGCACTGAGGACTGGGTTTGAGAAACACTGTTTTAAATGTTGGTCACTCCAAACTGGAAATGTTGGTTGACTGGTATGTCCAACTATCCCATTCCCAAGATTATATTACTTTGCTCCACAAAGTTTGTCCCCATTGTGTATGTCCCTGATCTCCAGACTTCATGGAGCCATCTTCAGCAGCGGGTCCATTTTTATTTTTAACTTTTCATCCATATACCTTCCTCTTGTCTTGCCTTTTATCAGACCTTCATGATCTTCATGTTTGATCAATGCACCATCTATTGTACCCCTCACACTTTCACTCTTACCTTCATAGCATTATTAAAGAGTGTGCCAACATTTTGGAAGCAGCCATTTTGTTTCTGACGATTTGAAAGCCACAGAAGAGAATCTGATATTTGTTGAGGATCAATGTAAATGTGAGATTTAGCTCGGGCAAATGACTTCATGACAAAGGCTGTCAGCCTGTGGAGAGACAATTCAGAGCAAAATTTATGGTCAATATACCACATTATAGCCTGAACAACACATAAATACACTTAAAGTGGACCCATCACATACATGCAGTAGAGATCCAATATTCATGAAGATGCAGCCTATACGTTCACAAGTGCCATTAGTGAAATCTCTAGCACCAACTGAAGCTATAGGCTAAATATTGCTTAGGTCCACAATATGGCTGCCTATACTCCACATAGGTGACAGGTCCCATTTACCAGCATTACTCAGCAGACATACTTTTGGTGTATTATTTATTACTCAATTCTGTTCAAATGATACCTGATTCAAACACATCCTAGGTTTAAAGGGCTAATTTGGGCACCCACTCATGATTGCACAGTAGCAATGTCCAACATTAAGATTTTCTCTAAGTGCATTGTGTTTACAAGCTGGTATATGACATTTGTGAAAGAGTTCCTGAGCAAACTGTTTCAGGGAGTATATGTTTGACTGGAAATAATTTATCCTAGTTGCAACATCAATTAATTAAAAAAATGTGTGGCTTAAAATGTTGGTATAGCTGTTATTTATAGCAAAGAGTTGCTCCAATTTCATACCATACCATTGTTCATGTAATGTTTAGAAAACTAAGCTGACCAGGATAACATATAATACAAATACTGGATGTTTTAAATATAATATTTATACAGTAATTTTGTACATATGCTGTGCTAGGCATATATATATATATATATATATATATATATACAGTTTTATATATATATATATATATATATATATATATATATATATAATAAATAAAAGATCCACATTAGAACTTGCATATTAAAACAAATATGTCACACAAAGGAATCTATGGAGGGCGATATGAAAAGTTGTAAATAAGTGTCTAAAACTGAAGTCACTTTTTAGGTAATATAAAACCATTACTCTGTATTGATAATTAAGGCTCCAAAAAACCCCACAAATATTGTCAACTAAACAATCTGATGTTTGCCTGAGTAGGATTAGAGATGCCTAGAGATCCTCCCCAGAATAGTTACTGTATAAAGCCCAGATAATGCTCATACCAGGTATTTCCATCTCCAAACCGAGGCCCAAATGCACTGTAAGATCCATCAGCGTGTTTGTAGGCCAATTGCGTCTGATATCCTGTAGACAATCAAGAATTGCAAGCTCAGAAGGAAAGTAAAATAGCAGCATGTCTGTCACTATGCATTTTTTTCAAATGGACCCATCCCATACCTCCCGACATTGAGACATACAGAACTGGACAAAACAAGTCTCAACCCAAATCAGCCCAACCCCTGCCCAGATCCTCCCCCAAAATGCCAACTGTGACCTATTTTAACATAAGCTGCTTCTCTTTCAAGGTCCATGATTTGGGACTGTCCTGACAAAGGCAGGACCGTTGGGATGTATGCCATGCCATACACCCAACTGCAAGGCTGAGCGAATATTCATGACCATGGGACTTATTAATGCCTCACTGATGTCTCTGGTGTCTATTAAGCTGATGGATGACACTGCTTTATCATGAATATTGATGCTGTGCACAAAATGGCAACAGGTGCTATTATAAAACTGAAAAGGTACAATATATAAAATAGCCAAAAGGTTACTAGTAAAATGTAATCTATAGTAAAGCATGAAAGAGTAAAAAAGAACATAGCAAATAAAAATCTGTCATTAATGAACAAAGGGAGATGCTAAAGGGGTTTTCAACTTTATTAAAATGTAGTAAATCCTAAAAAATAGTATTGTGGGAGGGAAAGGGGTCTCTCTCGCAGACCCACACCATTACCTCTATTTAGCAGTCCCCGTGCCCACATATAATGAGGACCTTTGATGCTGGTCTATTCTCTCCTTAATGGCTCTGATTAAAAACTGCTAAAGCTATTGTGTTGGATCTTTCTTGCTATGTAGAGACCTGAGCTGCCAATGCTGATCAGCAGTCGTGGGGCTACGATATAAATTTTTAATAATAGCAAAATCCCCTTTAAGTGATAGGTATCACAAGACACGCATATAGAGGGATAGGGTGTAAAGCTCTGCAGTTCAAGTACATAGAGCTCGAGTGGTGTGATGCTCTGCAGGTATCCCACAGCAGGGCTACAGAGAAGGATCTGTATGTGGTGCTGTGAAGAAGTAATACATGGAGTGATAGGAGTGTAATGAGCTGCAGATATCTACCAGTGGTCAGGTAGCTCACGGCCTTCGATTTGATCTCTGGGGTCAGCTGATTAGTTCCATTGAAATACTCCAAAATGTAGATATTAGGGGTGAAGAGGACCATGTTCTGCTCCCCACATCCACATGGTAACTGAAGGAGACTCCCCAGATTCTGCATCGCTGTGCCCATGACATCCCCTAGGAGAGAGTGATACAAAGGCATAATTCAATATAAAGCACTGACTGGTTGATAGAACATCCGGAAACATATTTCTTTTTGTACTATATAGTGTATGAAGCAGCACTGAGTGAGAACATGTCCAACACATCCATCTCTCATATATATAGTGACACTGACACCCGGCAGACACATCAACAACTTCTTGATTGAAATAAGCGGTGCTTTTTTTTGATCACATCACAGTAATACAGCAAACTTTCATCAGGATGACACCAGGAAACTTAACTCTGGCTAGGATACAGTCCACCTCCCTAGTCACCGGTCACTGTATGACATTGGTTGCACTGCACATGTGCACAATACAGGTTTATATACACAAAACCACTCCCTTTGATCTAATCTACCTCATTAAACCACCTGTATGTTCCGACTAGACGTTTTACTGTGCGAAGACTTAACCCTGTGTGCAGCATTCTCCTGCAGACTCCTTGGGGGGAATTCAATTCCCTCCAGAATACCACTGCGGTAAGTGTATTACCGCTAATACGGTAAACTTAACTTGGCAAAATGCCAGCATTGAAATTATTGTATTAATGGTAATTACGCGCACTATCACTGTAATATGATGCAATTGAATCCCCCTTTGTGTCTCTTCTTATCCGCAAACAGGAGAGGTGTGGTAAATAGGCCTCTTTGCTAATTTATATATATATATATATATATATATATATATATATATATATAAAAAAAAGTGAAAAAGACAAATAGGCGCTTAGTGAACAATCAGAGATACCACGTGACAACGTGATTAATAATTAATATATCACATACAGTAGGCTGCTCCTCTACAACATCAAATTGCAAATGTAACACCTAGATAGAAACGACACAAAAAGAGAAGCGCCAGACATAGTGTGATACCATCAAAATAAGAGTCACATCCAGACACTCTAAGGTTGATAAAATAGGGTGATTCGTTTGTCAGAGGTTAATTCCCTCAGTATTTCAACACCTGATTTAGAGGAGCTTCACCTCTTTAACAGGAGGTTAACATTTAAACTCCAAATACATTGGTAAAATAAGTATAGTGCGTGCGTGGTAGAGATAGCCAATTTAGAAGATAATACAATGATTAGCCTCTCAAGGGTACATTCCCCCAGACTTTGAATACTTTCTTAAACAGGAACTGATATTTTGATGGTATCACACTATGTCTGGCGCTTCTCTTTTTGTGTCGTTTATATATATATATATATATATATATATATATATATATATATATATATATATATATGTTCTCATTCCAGGTGTTCTGGTAGAGTTGGACGTAAGACCATTTTTTCCACATTGTGCATGCGCATTACATGTGTATAAATTTTGTGCTTCATTTAGAGTCGGATGCATCTTACACTGCGACTCCCAACGTTTATAGAGGAGGAAGGGGCGTGTAATTGCAGCTGAAGTACAGTAAGGGTGTATTTACGTAGTTGCGACTGTCTGGCCTGTATAAAGAAATATATGCACCTGTCAGGATGCACAACACTTGCTCCTGCTACAAGACTGGTGCAAAATACACATTTATCATCATCATTTATTTATTTATATAGCGCCACTAATTCCGCAGCGCTGCACAGAGAACGCACTCACATCAGATTGATGATAATGAAGACTGGCTGCTGCTTCTGATTGGCCGATTGCATCTTTAACCCTCCCACAGACTATAAACATTACTGGGACTGCTGTATTATATGAAGTTGCTGCAGGTTATTTGCATTACTTTATTAATATCTGCATTCAGACCACTATACGAAAGAACAGATGTTTGTTTTTAATTGAATTTTACATGATAAATGTGACTTTTCCAATAACAATTGAATACACTATTCTCATATATATGACACTTTATTACTGTATTATATTGTGTACATATTGGATTGCTTACAAATAGGGTAATGCATAAGCTACTAACACCATCAAGATACACGTCTACTTTTTCTGGCTTTTACTCCTGGCGTAAACAAAGTGTATATGCTACTTTTGTGGACGCATTTTACGTCTACATTTTGAAAGTAAGATGCGTCCAACTCTACATGACCCACTCACTGCTGCAACATAAATATAGCACAGAGACGAAATTAATGAGAAGGAAATGTTTTCATTCAGTGCTGCTACATTCATTTCTCCTATGTACCACAAGTAGCAGCTCTGAGTGAGAAAATGCTCTTCTCTTCTACTATAAGTGACAGTACTGACTAAGACAATGTCATTCATATTATTATAGCATTGTCTTTGTTCTAAGCACAACAATGCACCATGAGAGAGCTTAAAACAGCTGACGTTCATTTGATATGGATTTAATTAAACACAAATTCTATATTGTTGAATCAAAGATATTTTAACAATCATTTGTAATATAGGAATCTTAATTGTAAGATTTAATGACCACTTTAATAGGAAGTCTGTAACAACCATGGAGAGGGTTGAAATATATATAATTTTTTACACCACAATGGGCCAAATTCATGTCCAGACGCAACTTGCACTTAAGTTGCGTGTTTAAAAAGTGCATATTTCCGATCATATTCAAATCCAAGTGGATTTCAAGATATATTTCTATTTGAATCTGGGTGATAGTTCGCTCTGAGTAAACAGTACTTGCCGTACGTAGACACACAGAGCATACTCTAGTATATGCACATGCATATATACAATGCATAAAAGCTTCATTTGATCAAAAAATAAAACAACTATATAACAGTATAATAATTTATATAAATATTAATTTTTGAATATTATATATATTTTTTTGCATTAATTACATAAAGATGCTTTCAATGCATATTGTACATACAATGCATTTTAATAGTATACATTAGTTGTATATAGTTGTTCTGTGAAAACTAGTTCTGTGATAACATTTAAAGCAAAGACTATACTGTGTCAGTCATCACTATCAGTCGGCATTTACACCTGACTTGTAGTGGGTTGAAAAGATATGGCTGAAAACCAACGTACTTAATGACAAACACAGGATGGAACACATCTGTACTGGAACCCACTTACTGCACAAGGCCTACGTTAGTCCACCCCTTCCCTCCTTTAAAGTTATAGACAACCATAAGTGTCATTGGCGTTCAGACATGAATAGCATGCAATTGCAATCATTGGCGTAATATACGTTTCCGGGCATGTGCAGAGCTATTTGATGCAAGATAGGCTACACAAAGCGACGTATTTCAGAACATGAATCAGGCCCAATCTGAGAAACTTCTATTCTCTGTAAGCCCTACATAGTGAATGAGTTAAACTTCAATCAACATAATGTGCGTTGCCGGGACCTAGGCTGCTATGACCCAGTGAGTGACTGTGTAGAAGACCTGATTAACTCACCAATTACAGAGAAGTAAGCACGGGCAGAACCTTCCACCACTCGGCTCGGGAGTTGCAGAGAGACCTTTTCAGTGATCTCAGAACCTGTGTACAAATATTAGGGGACAGAGACAGAGTGCATTATTTCCTATGTCCTATATAAATATACTGCTGTGTATGATCTGTTATCATTGCTCTAAACAGGAACAAGTATATTACTATGCGTTTACATCAGAATGTATTTGTAGTAATACTTATTATAATTATATCAACAAATACATAAATAAAAAGAATCACATCTATCCTTACATAATACATATTAAAAAATTAACATTGGCATTGTGGTTATTGCCTGAGGGTCTGATTCATTAAGGAAAGTAAAGCAAAAAAAAAAAAAAAGAGTAATTTTGGACTTTGGCAAAACAATGTTGCATTGGAGGGGGGGGCGGGTAAATTTATAATGTGGGGACAGATTTATAGTTGGGGTAGGGCATGTCCTAGATCAACTTCTAATGTCAGTGTAAAAATAAAGCTATCAAGTATTTGTGTGCTACATGAAAAAACAGGGCATTTAACTTATGCGCAAAATAAACTCATTTGCACCCCTTGCATTGTAACATGGTTTTGCGAAGTTCAAAGTTACTCATTTTCTTGCTTTACTTTCCTAAATGAATCAGGCCCTGGATGTTCATTTAAAGCTGAAAATGTTTGGAACTTACCTTTCCCACAAATCATAGCATTCTGCGTCTCTTCTTTTTCCACACCCTCTGGCTACAGTAAAAGGAAATTACATATAGAAGCGCGTTCAAACCTTTTTTGCATATAACATTTGTAAAATATAAATATATATGTTTGTGTGTGTGTATCACCTCTGCTCCAGTGAAAAAGCCACTATTTACAAATACCAGTATGTGTCAGTAGATACATCATTATATTACAGTGGTTTATAGGGGGTATTTAATGGCTTCTTTTGCTGGGAATTTCAAAACTGCTGATGTTAGGCAGATATAGCAATAGCAGGGAAACGGTTGTCTGCAGTGCAATGCTCTCCCCCCTAAAGAGTATCTTTATATACATCATACTAGAGAATGGATTTAACTAATGCTACAAGTTTGGTAGCGTTAGGGTTTTTTGACGTTTGAAAAGAACATACAAAAACATTTCTAAAAATCACATGCAATTTTGATGCACTAACAATCACTTTTTTTTTTTTTAATTGCGTTCTTATTAACAGGTGAACAATACAGTGAATGGGGTAATGCAACATACAGACTACCAATGTGAGGATGTGATGCCCTAGAAAGCATTGTATTCTAAATTTCATCTTGTGCCCAAACTGCAGGAAAACCAGATGGAAAAAAAGCACATAGGTGTAATTAGATTGTGGAAGGGGCTTCCCTATTGTATTCTGTACATTGCATGGTGCCATGTAAATAATCCTAAACATGTTGGAGGTCATTTAGGAACAGCAATATGGCTGAGGCGCAGTACAAAATGCCCATTGGTGGTGATATGTGCCTCAAGTTGCTAGATTTCTGCCAAAGCAGAAAGGGTTTTAGGAGCAAGATAGCAGCATTTGCAGTGGAGAAGAAGTTTGCACTAGCAGATGGGTGAATCTAGGTCAATGATGGGCATGCTCTGCTAAGTATGAAGTAGCTCCCGTTTTGTGGAGATGAGAGATTTAAATTTACAAAGTGAGATTACTACAATGACATAACGTGGTGGAGAGGGTGCATTCGAATGACCATAGCTTGCTATGCAGAAGGGTGCACAGCCATTTCTCATCATCATCATATGGATATGATTTGTATGGCAGCTCGGAGCTGTAGGGGATCGGGTCTCATCCTTTACTTGTAACGCGGTGCATTTTGCACCATTCAGTTGCACTTTGACAGAGGAGCACATTTCTATGTACACTGCCTCACTCTCATGTTTAATTTAAGCAATAAATAATGCTAAATGAAGCAATATTTTAGGAGAGAAACAGAATGGTGGCTCTAAACTGGTAGCAATTTGGACTTTGATGTGTGAGCACTTTAGCTATGTGTGCATCTAAAGATTTTCCTGCCTCCCCTTTTCCCGAAAATCAGAAAGAAGGGAGCACCTGTGAAGTGTATTGGGTGAACCATCCAGACGCACAGGTGCAAAAGAAAAATGTTTTGTGATGCACATCAAGTACCCTTCATAAATCTGGGCCAGTGTGTCTGGGAGCGTTACACACAGCAGATGTTTACCTCCACTGTAATCTTTTACTGTAATGTACTCACCTCAACCAGGATGGGTTTGGTGATTGTATCCTTTCTTCCTTGTGCCAGATTCAAAATCTCATTGCCACACAGACCTCCTCCCTGCAGAGTCTGAGCACTGACTGTGAAGTTCACTTCCCCTGAAACAGTAAAGTTGGGTAAGAGAGACGTGGGTTCTGCATGGAGCTTATTCCGTTTCTACAAGCTGTGATTTTCACAGACAATTATGCTGTTTTAGACTTAATTGGCAGCAAATATCAGCATATTATGGTTCCAAAAGACCCCTTATCCTGATCAACAAATGATATCACACCATCCATTGTGGACAGATAAGGACCACTGATCTCATATGCACCTATGGTCCAACTGTGCTAACATCACTATCAATATATATGTATAAACTCCTGTAATAATATCTGTATAAGTAGTGATTTGTGATGTCATTGCGTATAATCTGTGAGTTCTGATGACCTCACTTCTGTGTCCATTAGATATACTAGTGTATTTTAAGGAATAATACACTCATTACTGTTAACTAGTAAAGACATTACCAGTCATTACAAGATGAAGAAAAAGAGGAGTCTATACATCTGTGATGCACTGTATTATATAACCCTTTTATTAAGCCATACATTTTAATTTTTAATTAAAATAATTTCCCTTTAAATTTTTAAAGGTTTATCACTGCATTCAAAATCAGAGGAATAAAAAAACAATAGAAAAAAAGTGTGCAAGGAATTTGTGTTTTAAAATGTAATGTTTTGTCATATAATGCCACTATTCCTTTTAGTTCCCAATATCATATATCAATATTTCACTAACCACCTAGTTAAATATTTTCTTTATCAAGGATTATGGGGATTAATTCAGAAAAAGGGGCATTGGTTTGTGGCTCCTTCAAATCTCCCTAATTTGATTTGTAGACTTGTTGGGGAGTTCATGCAAAATTATGGAGGTATATATTGACGATCAATACTAAAATTTGATCTAAAATACTAAAAACTTCCATAAGTATATTCTTGTTAGTGAGGCAAATCACATTACATGTGTCATTTTAAATATTCCTTATTACTGTGTGATTAAATTATACTATGCAGTTTACAATACTTATTACACTTACTGCAGCTTTCAGTCATTGATAGATATATTTATTAAACTTCGGGGCATATTCAATTGTCGACGGAAACGCAGAAAAACCCGCGGTCCGCGCACTATTACCGTTATTACGGTAATAGTGCACGGAAAAACAGTTAGTACGGTAATTTTCTTGCTGAATTTCAGCTCGCAGCTCCCTGAGCCGCGAGCTGAAATCCAGCTAACTATTACCGTATTAACGGTAATAGCTTTAACGCTCCGCGGAAAAGGAACAATTGAATATGCCCCTTCTAATGTTACCTTGTTGTGTCTGGCAACATTGTAACTTTATTTTTGATTGGGATTATTTCTCTTTCACCAAAGTAATGCTCAGTTTTTATGATTACTGAGACATATGGGTATATTTATAGTTCCCTATTATGGGATCTATTTATTACAGGAAAATAAAAACAGAGGTTTCCGCCATGCCGTTGAAGGCTATCACCAGTTATTCTTAAGTGCTGCCGTTGTCCTATCGCAGGGTGGTTATAGCCAGGGATCAGCAAAGGAAACAATGCTTTATTAGTCATATAAAACATTTTTTTTCATTTTGTTTTAAATATAAAATTACTTTTTTCTTCTATTTCTTATCATTTTTTATTTAAATTTATTATTATTATTTATTTTTTTTTACGAATCTGGAAGCCGAGATCTGCAGTATATTCTGGTTGGTATTAGCTGCCCATGTTATTGCATTTGTAGCATCGCCTTGTTGTCACTGGCAATCTACCTACTATTACGCTTTAATTCAAATTTTAATCCCTGCTCCACTGATCACAATGTGATAGGTACAGCAAACAGTAATGGGTGTGTGTTAAAGAAATATCTCTATATATTGGATTTCCATACTTCTCTATTGATTTTTTTATTTTGCTGGTATTAATGCAGTAATAAAGCTGTTAAAGGGAATTTTTAATAGAATGAAATATAATTTATTTTTTAATAAAAGGGTTATATAATTATGCAGTACATCACAGATGTATACACTGTTCTTTTCTTCCTCTTGGATGAACTTGAATGAGCTTGAAACCATGCGCCTATGTGATAAACTCAATAATATATTAGAGATTTTGGAGCTGCTGCGGTTATCTTTTCTTTGTATTTGAGATATTAGAAGTCACCTGGGATTTTGTGACCAGTATAAAAACATAAACCTAGAGCCTTGTGCTTCTAGGCTATCATGGAACTAGTTGGTTCTGCTATCCATATAATTTATAGTAGGGTATGCATTATCTGTTATATAGTATAATAAGTTTATTAGTTTGTGTTCTATACTTTTAAGTGATTATTTTTGGTCAAATCAATGTAACAAAACTAACATTTAAAAAAAAAATATCCAATTAATGTTTTCCTCTCTGTTTAATTCATTTGGAATCACTTTGTGCAGGTCTACTGTGTCTACACAAGTCATGTACAGCAGTTAAGTCACATTTGGAGATAGAACATTCAGACGAGTTGCAGATAATAATATAAACTAATCAGTAATAATACATGGGGCTAGATTTACCAAGCTGCGGGTTTGAAAAAGTGGGGATGTTGCCTATAGCAACCAATCAGAGTCTAGCTGTCATTTTGTAGAAGGTACTAAATAAATGAAAGCTAGAATCTGATTGGTTGCTATAGGCAACATCCCCACTTTTTCAAACCCGCAGGTTAGTAAATCTAGCCCATAATGTTTTGCTACACAACTAAGGGCAAAAAAAAACAATTGAAAGCAGTGGAGAAAAGCTAATCAATTAGCCTAGAAGACTTTTGTGCATATTTTACGAAAATAAAATAGATTCTCACCTAGAGACTTTAGGGTCACATGCCAAGATACAGTCACTCTGCTATTTACACCAACACAGTAACCTTCTTCCTCTGTGTTTATGTTTTTAGCTGTGAACTTGTCAGAATTTTCCAATGAAATGCTCACCTAGGAAATGAAGAAGACTGTGGTGACTCAGTAGAGGCCAGTAAATAATGTCAGTTCAGGTCATGAGGATTGGTGCCCACTTACCCTGATGGTTTGTTGAAGGTAATTAAACACAGAAACTTTCAAATTAAACGTCTCGCCCCGGATGACTGAATACGGTAGAGTTGTGTCCAGGAAGAAAGGCTGGAAAGTTACGAGTGACACCGGTTCTGAAAGACCAAACCCAGCTTCTTCAGATGTACAGAACATCCCAACGTTCCATGTTGTTATACTATCTGGTACAGTCAGCTTCAGATTAGCATGTCCAAGGTCGCTACAAAAATGAATACACACATAAATAGATAGGTGAAATGACACTAATATAATTGGAGAGAGCATATCACATGACCATGCATCCCAACGCCAGCAGCTCCTCCCAGCACAACGGCATGTCGCCCTAAACTACTTCAAACTCTGACCAGAAATGTATCACAAAGTGACAGTAATGACACTTCTCATGTACGTGCCTTAATATTTCCAATAGCAAAGAATTCCCAGAGGACTACGAGTTCATCTGCTACCTACACAATTCTCGAATAACAAGGAATATAAATCTATATTTTCACAGATATTGAGTAAATGTTGTATGGACTTGATAACTAGGACTATAGAGAAAGGACATTTGCTATGCTTGCCACAAGTATTAATAATACTGATAAGCTTCTTGTCACAATTCTAGCTTATTTAGTGTATAATCTTTTAGCCAACCTGGATTAGTACTGGCAGTAAAAGTGGTATGGATTCTAATGATTCCCCGGTATTCACCAAAACAGTACCAAACGAGAGGCAAAAGAGAGGTCAGGAACAGACCTGGACAGAATTCACAGAAATCAAGCACAAGATGCACAGGACCGCTGGGGTACAGGTATGGAGCCTAATACTCTGGCACAGGTTTAAATAACTGAACTGATGAATAGGGTTAAAACAAGTAAAACTAGACCATAAAGGGTGCAAGCCCAGTGCCCCTCAATGATGCACATGCATCATTTTCTTTGAAAAACTCAATAATATATTAGAGATTTTGGAGCTTTGAAAAGGTCTGCTCTTGTGGTAAAAGTGCCATGTCCTTCTGAAAGAAGACAAGAGAGTCGAGATCTGAACCTAAAATCTCATATTACTGTCCAGACTCTATTTCAAAAGCAGCAGTAAATGGGCCAAATGAAAAGAAGATTTAGGAAATCCCATCTTTGCAAAGCAAGAGATATAAGTCCTCCACAGTCTATGATAATTCTTCGCCAAAACTGGCTTGGAGCATAGTACTGACCACACTGAAGCCCTTTGCCTTAAGAATCATCGCTTCAACAGCCACATCGTTAAAGTCAGCCACACTAAACCTAAAACATGAAATGGTCACTGAATTAACAATTCCTTGCTAGAAGAAGACGCTATGACAGGCAACCATACTACCATATTGTGAGGGTCTGTGTACCAGACCGGAGACACAATAATTACCTGAAAACACTCTCTTGCTAACTTCTTTAGAACCCATAAGAGCATTGCTACTGGAGGGAATAGATAAATCCTCTGACTAGAGCATTTACCATCACTCTCATTTATCTAGAACTTTGACTCTTCAAGAGTCCCAATGCCCTTAAAATGATAATGAAGAATGACAGCTCCACAGCCTCATAGGCTGGGTCCACTGTAACTATTGTCCAATCCCAAATAGTGAAGGAATGACGCCTGCTGAGTTTGTTGACCTTCAGCTATCAGAGGAGTGACTGTCACACCTTTGGAGACAGTTTGATGAACTGACTGGTCAAGTGACTGATATTAGCTTGATCTGGTGCCCTCAAGAGGAACCATGCAAATTGCACCACCTCAAAGAGTAAAATGATCTTCCCTAAGACTTTCATGCAAAACAGAAGAGATGCCCATCTGTAAGCAAAAAGAGGCCTTACTAGTGCCTGTAATTAAAGTATTATGTCTTCCAGCAATGATGATTCTCCGCTACCACTGTGCTGGTGACACAGTAGATAAAGGAAAATAAATAGAGAAAATGAAAATTAGCTGCTATCACAAGTTATGCATAATGCACCCTACTCCAGTGGGCACTCTAAAAAAGCTGACAGACTGGGCAATATAGAGGGGGAGGAGATCAGACTTTGTGAAGAAAATTTAAAGTGCCCAAACTCCATACCCAAGATAATAATGGTGGTGACAGAGAAAAGAACACTGGTTTCATCCACATCTTATATTCCTGTACAGGCATTTTCTGACTCTGTACAAAATATAATACATTTTTTTTTACAAAATCCTGGATAAATATCAAGCTAATATGACAAAAGGAGAAGGTTGTGTGTAGACAAACCATAAATGTGATATGGGCAGCACAGTGGCCTAGTGGTTAGCACTTCTGCCTCACAGCACTGGGGTCATGAGTTCAATTCCCGACCATGGCCTTATCTGTGTGGAGTTTGTATGTTCTCCATGTGTTTGCGTGGGTTTACTCCGGGTGCTCCGGTTTCCTCCCACACTCCATAAACATACTGGTAGGTTAATTGGCTGCTATCAAAATTGACCCTAGTCTCTGTCTGTGTGTGAGTGTGTGTCTATAGTAGGGAATTTAGACTGTAAGCTCCAATGGGGCAGGGACCAATGTGAATGAGTTCTCTGTACAGCGCTGCGGAATTAGTGGCGCTATATAAATAAATGATGATGAATGATGATGAATGTGAATATCACCATCAAACCCTGTGACATAAATGGATACCAGGTAGTAATCAATGTCAAGGATTGTCTGAAATCATGAGACATTTTATATTGATATTGTAAATTATCTGGTAATCCAATTTTAGGTGTACTGAAATGTATAAAGATTTGTAACAAAATCTGCTCCATCCAGTAATGTCATATCTAATAATCTTGGTGAATATTTACAAATTATCTTGTAACCACTGTTTTGTACAATTTTTTACCCAAAATACATAAAGATCCTCCTGGTCAACCAATAGTATGAGGAAATTCTCTATTTGCATTATAGCCAGTCTGCTTATTGCTTAATAAGCTATTGTCTCCATTGGTGTCTTCTATATAGTCTTTTTATTAAAGGTACATCTGATTTTATATGTAAACTGAAGCAGGTTGTATTACCTAGTGTGTCAATCTTCTATATTTCTATCACACAAGACAATGCCATTCATGCAGTATTTATGCACTGGGCAAGAGCTGTGGTGAAACGAGGTATTGATGTCACCTTAACCAGTTTGCACCTCGTTTCTCACAAACTGTGGACTATAAAAACATATACTTTTTCTAGCCCTCTGGTTCCCCATATTTGTCAGTCATATTTAAACTTGTATATATTCTATTTGAAAGTAGTTAAAATGTCTGCCAGCATGTTTATCTTATCTTGCAGAATAGTCCAATGAGCCTAGACAAAAGGGATTATTGTCCAGCAGTCCTGTATGAATGTACATCACTCCAGGAGGTCTCATGTATTAAGCTAGGGAAAAGGTCCACAGATAAAGCTCTATGTTTAATTACAGAGGACTGCATTGTGTATTTCAAATGTAATGTAACTGGATTGTGATCTCTCCTGTTTCAACATACTCTGCTGCATAGCCACAGAACAAGACCTATCCTTAATTATGTCAAAGGCGGCTCATCTGCTATCCCTTTGTCTGTATGTTTATCTGTGAAAAGTTAAACACAGAAAAGGACCAATCAAACAGGTTCTGGAACTCCAGGTAAAGTCATTTCTGCTTTTAAATACCAACTGTAGAGAACAGCAAATTGACATTCACTACCCAGTGATATCTGAAGTCAGGCTGGTTTTGAGATCCAGATCTCTGCCATGACAGGAAAGTACAACCGGTCCCTGGAGTACTGCCTTTGCCCTGATCTACCTCTCTAGGTCTTGGGGAGCTGTGTGTCCGCCAAAAACAGAGTGACAGTGACTCAGGACCACTACCTTGCTGGTAACCTTAAAGGAGAGAGGGGGAGAAGCTTGCAATGGAAAGAAAGCAGTCAGTGAGAGGGGCTAGGATGCTGGTGAGTTGTTTTCATTATACACTGTATGTTGTCTGTGCCCTACTGTAGTGTTATTTGCTCCAGGTTATTATATAAAGATATTTATTGCTGTTTGGTGCTACCATTTTGTTAAATAAGCTTTTATTTTGGATATTTGTCTGGGTGATTTTGAACTTTGGATAGGTACTGGGTAGACTAGCTGTGCATTGCAGAAGGTTACATTTAACTAGTGCTATTATACAAATGAAAATACATAATTGTTATTCACACTATTAAACATTGTACTTAAGAATAAGAGAATAAGAGAAAAGAAAAAAGAATAATATTGGTTAATGACTTATTTACATTTGTAAGGCTCAGCGATGGGCTTGAATGTGGTGCTACTTTGATTACCAAGAGAACCAAGAGTCTCTTGCTAACTATTATATATATGGAATTAGATTTTGTATATAGCAAGTAGTAGTGCAATTCAGGTTTTAGATACCATGGTTCAGGCAAAGAATCATAATACAGAAAACTACACCAAACCCAACAATAGAATCTGTGTCTACATTATTGCAGTTTTAATCCTTTAAATATTAATAAATCTATACCTCAGTCTGTCCGGGCCCCCTAGTCTGCTTGCCGTGAACTACCTGTCCCATCCAGTTGAATTTACCTTTTTTTTATCTGTGTCTTCTTTCTGTTTATTCTTTTACTTTGGCCATGAAAAGACTCCCAGTCACTGATAGGCTGGGAGCGCACCTAGCAGTGACCTCATCACTATGTGGTGTTCTCCCAGTTTATCAGTGACTGGGACCTGCTGCATCACGTCAAGAACAACTAGGAAAGTAAATTGGGGGGATGTAGAGGGACAGAGAGGGGAAAGTGTGGTGAAAAGGCACAGGGAAGGGGGAACAATTTGTGGGGGAGCTTTATAGTACATGTGGGAGTCTGAGGGCATGTGGGACTATTTTGAAGCACGTGGGAGTCTGAGGGCATGTGGGACTATTTTGAAGCAAGTGGGAGTCTGAGGGCATGTGGGACTATTTTGGAGCATGTGTTTGTCTGAGGGCATGTGGGACTATTTTTGAGCAAGTGAGAGTCTGAGGGCAGGTGTGTGGCTATTTTGGAGTATGTGGGAGGTCTGGGCTTCATGTGGTGGAATTTTGAAGCAAGTGAAGGCCATGTGGGGGCGGTTGAGTGACGAGTATGAGTCATTCGGATGAGTATGCGTCATTTTCAGGCTAATTTTTCATACTAAAAAAGAGGGTAGTGTGCAGCCCTTTTGAAGGTCGGATGTATTTATTATAAACTGCATGATCAACCCACCTTTTTCTTAAAGCTTTCCAGTCTCCCACTTAACTTCCTACTTTTTCTTCTGACTCTTCCCCTTCATTCCCCTTCCCCTATCCTTATCCTCCGTTCCTCCGTCTCTCCCTCTCTCCCCTGAGTCTCTCTGTCACTCCACCCCTCCCCTTATATTGTACGCTCCTTTGAGCAGGGCTTTCTCTCCTCCTGTCTTCACCACTTTTAACTCTGCTCGCCAGCTACCCTGACTTCCTCCTCGAGGACCCTCTTCCCCCGTCCCCTCTCGCTCCCTCCTCTTCCCCCTGGGGGTCTCCCTCTCATCCGTGCCCTCCTTCCTAGGTGCCCTTGTTGGCTGACCTTCCCCTCTCCCCTCCCCCACCCCTCTAGCTGTGCCTTGAGCTCACTGAGTTACTGTGATTATTGTTTACTGTTCTGTGCTGTCTCTCCTCGTATTGTAATCTCGTTTGTCCTTGTACGGCGCTACGGACACCTAGTGGCGCCCTATAAATAAAATTAATAATAATCTGTGTTATGTACTGTGTTCACTTAATGCTCAGCTTTCTATATCTCATGTACCTATATATTTTCCTAACAGATCAAAGCATTCCTGGATCCAGCCAAGAAACCAGAAACCAGCTGCAGGTTGTGAAAGCTACAATAACAGGCAGGAGAGAATAGTCCATCAACAGCCTTGTCCTTTAGCTTTCCTAATTTTGTTTCCTTTGTTGCTCTTTTTCTCCCCGTATCTCTTGCTATCTTCTATTTCTCATTTTCCGCCAATCCATCCACCTGCTGTGTTTCTACCTTCCATCTTACTCACATCATCCCTGCCACCTTCACTCCTCCTCATCCTCTCCATCTTATCCTCTCCCCACAGACTTTCAAGACCGTGATAATCAGCTTTAGGCACAAAGAGCAGTGTCTAACCGTTAATCTTCATGCAAGTGAAAACTTTTCTTACAGCTGATATTTGTCAGAGAATAACTAATGGTTTTTTTTTGCACTTTAAACTGCCCCCACATGCTGACCACTCTTCCTTCCCTAGTGCACTTCAGTATTGGGGAAGGGTGCCGTTGTATGAAGTTGCTCTAGGCTACAAGGCTCCTCGCTACACCTCTGCCTCCGCCGGTCCCAGGGAGACAGAAGTCAAGGATAGGTCCTGCCTGTTTAATTTGTACTGGGCTCCCCAGTTTCTGATGGCAGCCCTGTGTGTATGTGCACACGAACACATCTGATTCCACACCATTCTCTGAAGGCAATGCTTTGGAGAGAAGTAGGGATCAATCATCTCTGTGAAGAAACATATTCATATGCACACAAGGTTTTCAACAAAACACACAAGCAACATAAATGGGGAAAGCAGGACTTGCTCTTTTAGCTTCCATCATGTTTATCATTCATTTGTTAAAAAAAAGTTGCATGAATGCCAAGTGCATTTTTTCAATGATGCCCGTGAGCCGTTTTGTGAACAGTCAAAAGATGGAAGAGAACACAGGTGGATAAAAATAGCTTCTATGCACATACTGTAAGGGTCAGATTCAATTCTCCATGGTGTTCTTTAGAACAACACGATGCGCGTTATTACCATTACTACGGTAATTCTAACAGATTTTTGCTCGCACAGAGCTGCAAGCAAGAATCAGCGCTGAAATTATTGTAGTAACGGTAATAATACACAGCAATTACCATAGTAATGGTAATAGTGCGTATTCTTAGGGGGTGATTTAATTCCCTGTGTTGTTCTTTAGAACAACGCAGGGAATTGAATCCCCCCTTAAGAATGAAAAATAAGATAAATGGTACAAGTGTATTGAGGTGGAGAACATTTCATCACAGATTACTTTATAACAAAGCTGCAGGAGTCAATTAGGATATTATTGAGCAAAGGTAATTATTTGATGATTGGTAGGTTTGGACCGTACCTGGTTTCAGTATCAACATGCCTTTAAATATTATTTTCTAAAGATATATATATACTTACTCTGTCTCAACTGAGTCCCATAGCAAGGTTTCTGGGAAAAAATTCCTCACTGTTTCAATAATGTCTAGTGGGACACCCAGCACTTGGGGCCTATAAGGCCTTCCTGACGTTTGAGCCATAGCCATTGGAATGTAATCTGCTAAATATATAATACCAATGAGAGACAACAATAGAATATAGCAAAAAAAAACCCATACAAAGCACACATATATTAATAGGCAACTGTGAGTTTCAAATATAAATAACTTTTATTCAGTGTTTGTACGTTTGTGTTTGTATCTATCTCAGATAATTTTACTTAATATTGACTTATTTGGATTTGAGTGAATTTAAGTATACATTTTGCTTCCATTTTAGTTTATATAGATGGTTAATGAGGACAAATAAATGCTAGCAATTAACAAGGGAAATGGTTTCATAAGGTCTTTAACTGTTTATGTGCCATTTCCGACTAAGCAGCACAATACATTTTTTTCAGTGAATACATCGTTATTTAGTTTTAAATAATAAACATATCAAAATTAATCCAATACAGTGACCATTAAAAACATAATGCAATACAAAATAATGAATACATAAAACAATGTCAATTCAGAAAGTAACATGTGAATTGTAGATTTGTAATATGATTTTAGTTTAAATTAAACTTATAGAAGTAGCAGAATGGAGAATATGAAGGGAGATCATACTTGCAAACTTTTCCTCATTGGCTTCAGGGAGATGCAGGGGGAGGTGTGCGCGTGGGGGCGGGGCTTGACGAATCACATCATTTTGGCCCCACCTCCTAAACTAATATTTGCATCGTTAAGTCCCGCTTCCCCCGCCACTTATCTATTGCGGGGGTGAGAACCGGGAGGTTGCCCTGCTCTCCTGGGAGCCCGGGTGGTCTCCCAGAAATGCCGGAGTCTCCCGGACATTTTGGAAGAGTAGGCATCTATGCGTTAAAGAAAAGCAGCTAATGAATCTCTAGAGACTGAAGTGTCTTTTACATTTCTGTCTCCATTTTTGAAGTCATGTTGTCTTTGATTAAATCTTGGTCTCCAGGAAAATGGCCACCTCCATAGGCATCAATACATGGACATAGGACACAATTTCTGAACTGTGTCATCATGCCACAGATGGCAAAGCCAACCACGTCTTGTACTGGCTCAGCATCAGGGAGAATGCCAGACTCTTCAGGGAGTGAGGGAGATCACCCCTATTTCAGGGTGTCTCCCTGACATTCAGTCACGTATGAGGGAGATACATGGAGCAATTAAAAGGAAGGGGAGCGGAATGCAGAGTGGGGCCACTGGTGGACAGAGGGCTAGTTTAAACTGAGAATATTAATACAGATATTTATAGAAACCATTATTACATTAAAACAACAGGTCTGATAGTCCCTGGGAAGAGACATCTCTAAAGAAGGATCTATTATAATATACTTTATTATGAACAAAGTGCAAGGAAGGAGCATCTGACTGCATTAATCATTTGTACGGATAATTTATCAGTGTGTTTGTCTAATACGGATATTGGGAGACCCAAGAAGAAGGACAACGGGTTCTTAGTCACTTTGTATTTTCCGAATCCACTACTGACTCTCCCTCCTCTTGAAAGGAGAATTCTGAGTTTGAACACTCACAGTCATAGATGGGTAGTAGGAATGTTCTGTTGTACTGACCTTACTAGGCTTTGGGTCCAAATCAGCTTATCGGGTGGAGTCTTATCCAAGCCTAAGGACCCCTGGCTGAGAAGCCTCAGATGAACTCACTTGCTCGCTGAGATACTGTAACGATTGCCTCAGGAGGAGAGCCCTGGGGTGATGGATACACCTGTTAGCCTGGTTTAGCGCTGGCCAAACAGAGGTACAGAGTCTAATGGGTCCACCGGTCTTCACCAAGACCCACTGGACTTTTGCGCCCGAGAACACTCAGGTCACTGCTCTCTGATCAGCCACTAGGTGTAACACAGTGGAGAGAAAGGGAAATCCGAAAGCAGGTCAGCTAGCCGAGGACTAGTACACTGGCAGTAGCAAGGTACAAAATCAGTATGCAGAAGGGAAGTCCAATAACAAGCCGGGATCTAGTACACAGGCAATAGTGCAGTAAAAAATCAGGATCCAAGAGAGAATCAAAACAAGCAAGGACTGGTACACAAGTGGTTAACAGGTCGAGGCACTATCCAGGAATGATTTACAAGGAAAGCCAAGGTCAGCAGCAATACAGTATAACAGGAAGTCAATCTGGGTATGGATACCTGTTGCTCTGACAGTGCTGCAGTGTCAGAGTGAGCTTTATATACTCTGCAGATTTAAATATGCCACCTCTCAGCCACGATTATGTGACCGTCCGAACCAGGAAGTGCTGACCTCTACACAGAGGCAGAGGAAATTAGCAGCACAGGAGTGTGGAGCAGGTAAGTTTTGTGACATATACCAACAAAGGAGACAGAAGGTAGGTTCTCTTTGCCTAACCTATGGCAACATGTGGCTACCTCAGGCTGGTTTTGCCAGATCTGTTCCCCTCCCTGTAGGTGTGTGGGGCACTTGTCTATCAGCCTGGCATTCTGCTCATAAAGCTTTAGTGTCTGATAAACCCTGAGGTAATCTTGAGTTACATTCTGAACACTTATAACCTATAACGGACACCTCTCCTCCAGATTGTACTCTGGAATTATTTCCTTTATCAGACATAACAGATAAGATATGAGACAACAATGATAGCTGCAGTCAGGGCCTGATTATCCAATAGGCCGACAAGGCTGCAGGCGCAATATTTTTTGGGGACGCATTTTTGGGTGTGTAAAACTGTGACAGGGAAAGGTATAAACTGAAATTAATTTTAAAATATTAGAAAATAGTTGTTCTCCAAAGAATAAAGAAAACATGTAAGAAAGTAGTAAGGTTTTAATCTTGATGTGTCCCCATGGTAGAGGCTGAAGACAATGAGTCATCCTTTGGCGGCTGATTGAGGATAAGCTAGTAGAAGTGACAAGGACAGGCGCAGGCGTGACAGCCCCCTTTACATCTTCAGTCTCAGTAGTGCTCGTTCATGTCTCCGTTCTACTATACAGTTCTGATTTAAATGAAAAACGAAATGAGCGACAAAGATGTCCGTGAGCCTTTTTAAAAGCCAAGTGGAGCGGAGTTTCAAAAACACAGGAACATAAATATTGGCCGTTGCCAGACCTAAGGGTAGCGCCCTGAATTGATAATGGGAAGCATCCACTGTAAAACCTCCTATTTTGGAATGTGAACATATGCATCATTGATATGATGCATATGTTCATGATCACTCCATGGAGTTGATCATGGAGTGAACTGATTTCATCCTGAAGCTGGCTCATGTGTAAGTTTAGGGATTTCAGATTGAGGATGGGCTAAAGGACAAATCCGTTTTTGGACAAGAAAGTGCTCTTTGCTCACTCAGGACTGGGACAATCACTTCCGACAACAGGGATTGAATGGCCTCCTGAACAGCCACTCTCCTGGACACGAACGCTGCGGAGGTGTCCCCAGGAGGTCTAGGATGTAACCTCCGTCCACGATGCCCCATACCCAGGCGTCTGATCCACTGGTCCCAAAAGAGCAAGATGCCAGCCACCACCACAGGAGATCTGGGCAGGGGAAGCGGGAAGTCATGTGGGATGTTAGTCTGCCAGTTTAGGTCCGGAACATTTTCCTGTCCAAGCCTGCCTACCCATCTGAGTTGCTCCCCATGAGACAAAGGACTGACCCCTCGTGGAAGAGCCCCTAGATTTCCTATCAAAGCGTAAGTACCAGAATCTCTGGCCACTCGATATAAGAGCAGCAACTGGAAGAAAAGAGCTTTTCCCTCCAGTGGCTTGGGAAATAATCCAGTCCAATGCTGGACCAAATACTACTGATCCATCATAGGGCAATGCCTTCAAGGCCTTCGTGGATTCAGCATCCACTTCCCAAGATCAGAGAGTATGTCTGGCTGCCACTGCCAAGGACGAAGTCCTGGAAAAGCCGTGCCTGAATCCAGTACTGTGTCTCCCAACTATTCAGACCTTTCCTTAATATGTCCTGCCAGAGGAGACAATTCAGATCTAGGCATAACAGACTGTATGCCGTCACTGAGAGCTAGCCTATTTTTCCAACGCTTTGATCACCCATGCGGCCACCACTATGGGTCGAATTGACGAACCAGAAGCTAAATAAATGGATTTCAAAATCCCCTCACATTTCCTATCGGTGCTGTCTTTTAAGGTAGCAGCACTTGGAAAAGGACTAGTAGTGGATTTCACCAGATGTGCTGAGTCTGAGCATCCACACTTGGCTGAGTCCCCCATGTTGCTACATCTGCATCTGAAAAGGGGTATGATAATCTAAACAGTTTCGATGATCTGAATTGGCTATCAGTTTTCAGTTGTGACTCACCCCAAATTTCAGACAACTGCGGAGAGGATGAAAAAGAAACCTGTTTCTTTTTCCTTTTAAAGAGGGAAACCTCTAGAACCAATGGTTCCACATTAGAAATATTTAGGGTCTGTTTAACTGCTAAAATAAGGTCCTCGACTCCCTGTCTATTAGAGACTGAGCCCTCCTGAATCACCCCTTCCTCCTGAGGGGAGTGGTCCGGATCAGAGTCTACTAACACCTGAACTTGGGGATGAGTCTGGCGTTTACGCTGTCTAATGGAAGACAACGTGTTCATAATCTTCTCTAGGGAGGAAGACTCCGCTAAGGTGTCAGGGACTTGCAGAAACACCTCTTCCTGAGGAGGGGTATCTATAGACGGAGCCCCCAGAGAAGGA
The DNA here is from genome assembly GCF_038048845.1 of Mixophyes fleayi. Lineage (NCBI taxonomy): Eukaryota > Metazoa > Chordata > Amphibia > Anura > Limnodynastidae > Mixophyes > Mixophyes fleayi. The sequence continues at coordinate 28,066,852 of NC_134407.1, read as the reverse complement.
GTAGTTAGGACATTGTCACCTACTGTCCCTGAACGTGTTGTTTCCTGTCTAAGTTCTGCAATAGATCTTGCCAGTTCTCTAGCCCAGGACGGCTCCACCTGGTCAGTTGCATCTGGCATCTGGGTCTGACCGTCCACTAGACAACCTTGCTTGACACCTGGAACAGGAGAAGTACACCACCGAGCTGGTCCCAACAGCTTTGAATCTGGAACTAGTTCCATTTTCTGCCATAATGTAGACACAGAAAAAAATAGAGAAAATAGAAAAACCATAGAAAACAATCTATGACAGAGAGTGAACTCACAGTTTGCGCATACACAGTAGATATATTTCAATGTCTAAATATACATATATACAGTTATATCTAAATTTAATATATACACACACACACGTGTATATATATATATATATATATATATATATATATATATATATATATATATATAAAAAACAACATTTTTGAAGCAATATAAGTTAGTACTCAATATACCGAGAGAGAGTACAGTAACACAATAATGGTAAATGGTCATTGCTCAATATACATAGCCGAAAGAGTACAGTGACACACAAGAAAATATACTCAGATCAAAAGAAAAGAGTACAGCAGTAATAACGGGTGTAGTACGTGTTCCCAATGCTGTAAACACTGACAGTGTTTACAGCGACCTAAATAATTCAAATGTAATGACAGAGAAAATTTAAAAACACTGACTTACGTTTACACAGACTCAGCCAAGTTCCGTTGTGAGGATACCCCGACAATTTAAAATGACGTCACTTTGAACCGCAACTTCAATATTTAAAGTGGCAACGGACCCGGTGTACGATCATGTAATGTAAGTACCCTAACCCCTAACCCTTATCCTGGTACGGTAAAGTTCATACTTACATTCCATGATCGCACGCCAGGTCTGTTGCGTTGCTGCTTTAAATTTTCAAGTTGCGGTTCAAAGTGATGTCATTTTAAATTGTTGGGGTCTCCTCACATCAGAAGTGGGCTGAGTCTGTGTAAACGTAAGTCAGTGTATTTAACGTCGGTGGCTTTACATTTGGATTATTTAGGTCGATGTAAACACTGTCGGTATTTACAGCATCGTTATGGTGACTACCACCGATAATAACAGTGACAGACAGTTACAATACCACTCAGCAGAAATCAAACTTCCCCCAGGAAAAATATTGAAGTGACCAGGCACCACAGAGGCAAAGGAACAGTGAGGAAATGGCGGGCTTTCCACACAGAAAACCCGGCAAGAGGGGAGGTGCCACCCTACAGAGAAGAAGCACTTCCTCCTCTATCTCCAGCCCCAACATGGCAGTTATCCAGCACTTAGACCCTGGTGGGAGCTATAACTGTTACAGCCATCTACCAGGCTTTCCTCCCGGCTACCTGCATGTCCACGGCAGTCTGTCTTCTCCTGATGGTAGCCGGTGTCAGCCCTGTCTCAGTCGCGTCAGGGGAGACTGGGGCTTTATTCTGCGGGTTTCAACGCAGACGTAGTCCCTGCTGTCCTGGTTCAGCGTCTGAGTCTCTGGTCGCTGTATGTCTGCGACCAGGTGACCCTTTCCCGCGAGATGTTATTTGGAGAGCAGGGGGACGGCAGGTGAGCGCTGTCGGCGCCCTCCCCGCTCTCAGCCCCGGTGTTCACTCAGTGAACACCACTAGTGAAAATACACAGAATAAAATAAAAATTAATAAAATAAAAGAAAATAACTTAAAAATTGCCTGTAAAAAAAATGATTCTCTTTTGTCTAGGGGATTATAGAGGGGTGAAAGCAGGCCAGACAAGTGTGTCAGATTTAGTGCCTTACACCCCGCACAGCTCCCTTTATAGCCCATGGTCTACAGTGTCCCCCAAACGGATGTGCAAGAGAAATACTATTGTATTATAAATTTCGAATCAGTGTCCATCTTAAGTTAAAAAGAGATTACTTCAGTTTATTAGAAGAAGATATGCCTAGATCTTTATATTTATTATATTAAATACTAAAATTAACCAATTCCTTTAATCATTTTTAGTCTCTTTAAAAAAAACATTTTAACATAGAATATTGTCTGTTTTGATATAGTGAGACTTATGAATTATTAGTAATCTGTTATGGTGATGTAAAGAATATACAGTCTTCTGAAAACAAGATAAGTAGAAATACATTAAGACAGAGAGGCAGATTCACTAAAGACTATAAAAAGGAAAGTGCCCATACCAACCAATCAGATTTAGAATTTATCTAGTACATTCTAGAATAGTGATGGGCAGTCTGAAACACATCAGATGTGGCCCTCTAACCTTTAAAAGGGCCCCACATTACCATTAATCTCAGTAATAAGTTAAAGCAATACATGTATTTAATGGTAGAGAGGCCTATCTGTAAATACATAATTGCATGCATTATAAACAAGTGTTATAAGACATAACAAACAAATCTGACAATAAAGCTGGAAGAAGAGCTTCTGGCGGCAATGAAAGGCTCAGAGGGATGCAAGCAGTCCTAGCCTGTTGCACATCACTGTTCTAGAAAATGATGGCTAGAATCTGATTGGTTGCTATGGGCAACACCTCCACTTTTTCTTTTTCAAAGGTTTTTTAAATGTACTCCAAAGACTATGCATTATTATTATTCATGTGCTACAATAAGTAATTCCCAACTTGTTAGTTTTACCATGTTAGTCATAGTCATACCTCGAGGTGAACTGTAACTGTAAAGTGTCTCTGTGCAAAGAACTGGTGTTCTGATCCTAGAGTTTGTGGCAACTTTCAGACCTAGTTGCTGCAAAAACAAATACATTTGTATTTACACAAAATGGATATCTTAAAGCAGACAATAAAGAGGAATGTTAGCATTGAATGAAATACATTACCAGCAAGAATACTAAAGGAAGACTCAAAAGATAAACAAATTGAAATAATGTTGTCATTCTAATGGCTGACTGGGAGATCATTAGAAGACCCAACTGGATACATTGGACCTGTGTTATTAAGGAGACCAAGGCAAAAAAAAACTAGTAAATTTGATCCTGGGCAAACCAGGATACAATGCAAGAGGTAGAAATTAGTTTATTATTTTGAAAGTAAGGAAAACATTTTTCATGTGGCACACAAATAATTGATAGCTTTATGTTTACACTGAAACTTAAAGTTGATCTAGGACATGCTCTACCTTAAATATAAATCTGTCCCAGCATTTTAAATTTACCTCCCGTCCATTTCAATATGGTTTTGCCAAGGTGCAAAGTTACTCCTTTTTTTGCTTTGCTCTCCTAAGTGACTCAGGCCCATTGTTTCATTTTCATAACCATGTAAATAAACCTATCGCCAACTACAATTCCCAGAAGTTGGTAGGTCCTGCTGGGACTCATAAACCCACAGTAGCTGGAGACCCGCAGGTTGCCTTTCTCTGGCATAAATAATAGTTTTTTGGGTCACTTAAATGGTTAATAGATATGTTTGCTATTAAACCCTTATGCAGAAAGGCTACAAAAAAATATTGAAAAACTTCTGAAAATGGAGATTAAAAATACATGATCATTCATCTAACTAACCTTAAAGATTGAATAGGCGTCAATTGCCCCATCAAGGGATGAGGGACGGTAAAATACTCCATTCATAAAGACAGGCTCCAGCTTGATGCATGGGTCTTCACGTTGCTCCTCTAGATAATGGCCATCATGGTTGTAGCCAGACATGTCTACAAGTGGCAGGAGGTCATACACCTGAATAGAGGAAATAGACTCAGTCACAGTGGTTGTACTAACTACATCATGCTTAAGATATTTAATTTTCATACCGATTTTGCAGACAATTCAGCCTCAGGTTTCAACAGTAAAACACTGGCATCTATTGCCCGCAGTGCACACAGAGAGTTTGGCAGAGTGGAGAGAGTGAGTTCGACAGGTGATCCTGGTAGGGCCTCGGTGACAGAGAAAGAGTGCTTCACCTGAATCAAGACAGAACGACACTGTTATGACTCGCCAAGTTCTCAGTCAGAGTTAGATAGATAGATAGATAGATAGATAGATAGATAGATAGATAGATAGTTATGGATAGGTAGGTAGTTGGGTGTTTCGATAGGTAGTTAGTTTAGTTCTTAGATAGATTAGATAGATAGTTTAGGTAGATCAGATAGGCAGATAGATTAGCTAGATAGATTAGAGAGGTCTTACATAGGGTCCGTTAGGTCTGTTCTCTGTCAGAATCTGCCCTCAATCATGCTGTCATTTCCTATGTAGTGCCTCACCTGGCCATCCTTTTTCTCTTAGTCCACTCACCTGGCTTCCTCATTATCACTTGCAGCCTATTGGTACTGCTCTCCTTAAACAGCCGGCTAATCCTCTGCATGATTGCAGGTAATACGTTTACCATGGCGCTCTGTTCCCTTGTGTTTTCCCTGTTACCTGTTCCTGTTGTTTCCCGCCAGCTTGTTGTATCCCCGTGTACCGGACCAGTTCCGTTCCTGTCTACTTTTCGTTGGATTTCCCTGTGTATCGACTCGGCTCTGCTTTGACTCTTCTCCTGTGTGGATATCCCGTCTGCCAAACCTGATTTGTTTCCTGACTATTCTCTATTGGATTCCCCGTGTACGGACCCTGCTTTTCCCTTGACTATTCTACTATCTACTCACCAGTTACAGTCAGCTATCTCCTGGACCCTGGTAAAGTCGTGCTCCCAGGCATGGCTTCGGCGTGAGCTGCAGCTCCTCTGCTGATCCTAACCTTATACGGAGACGCAGTCCCTGCAGCATCTCTGCGCTCAGATTTCTTCAATCTCCCTCTGGCTCCGGACTCAACCTTGCCTGTAATTGTTGTTACCCCTGACAACCGCCTAAGAACTGTTTTCCTCAAATCTCCAGACTCTCACCGGTACTGTGGATTGTAGTTACCCCTGGCAACTGCCTACGTTCAGTTTCATCATCTTTACCTATCACTGCAAGTTCTGTTCCTTTCCGGACAAGCACCGATACAGAAGTTGCTGTGAATCAGGGGACTTTTCTATCAGCTGTTCCTTTATTTATTCCTGTGGCCACGAGTGATATATCAGTCTTGACACCATCCACTCGGTGCCTCACCTGACTCCCTCATGCACCTCCTACCCTACAGCCTCGGTAACTCTATTCCTGGGTTCTCTCCAGCCAGTGCACATCTCACGACCAACAGTGAACAGTGAACACCAGGCTTTCGGAGCAGACTCCGGGTTTTGGTGTACTGGCTGGAGGGGTTCCTAACAGACACAAAGTAAAACTGAAGTGGATAATGATCCACAGATTTCTCTCTAATTAATCTTTAATGTAATTCACATTTCTTGTGAGTTTAGAAATTCTACTTTAAATCAATTCACAAAACAATTTAAACTATAAACTAGGCTATACACACCGAGGTCCGGCTGCTTTACCAGCTATAATTAATTTGACCTCACATGTATGAGCATAATAAATGAAAATATCCAATTATTTGATGCTTGGTCCTTAACCAGCAGGACAGAGTAAGCACCTACGACTACGACTATACATGTGGTCAGAAGTAGTCATCACTCAACCAGATTTTCCAGCCATCTTGTCATTTGGCATATTAAACATTGTGATCAGATTTTACCTGTAATGGGCAGCCTTTTTCATCATCATCATCATCATCATCATTTATTTATATAGCGCCACTAATTACGCAGCGCTGTACAGAGAACTCATTCACATCAGTCCATGCCCCATTGGAGCTTACAGTCTAAATTCCCTAGGATTGACACACACTCACACACAGTCAGACAGACAAAGAGGGAGACAGACAGACAAAGGGAGAGACTAATGTCAATTTTGATAGCAGCCAATTAACCTACTAGTATGTTTTTGGAGTATGGGAGGAAACCGGAGCACCCGGAGGAAACCCACGCAAACACAGGGAGAACATACAAACTCCACACAGATAAGGCCATGGTCAGGAATCGAACTCATGACCCCAGTGCTGTGAGGCAGACGTGCTAACCACTAGGCCACTGTGCTGCTTTTTGGGTCCAAACTGGGTATGAATAGGTCTAAAATGACCAAACTGGCCTCAATCTGCAGAGGGTAATTGTCCAAAAAGACTGGTGTCCAGAACAAATGATGAATCCATTTGGATAATCACTGCAACTGATCATGCATGTGGTCCCTGTTTAACCTCACTAAAAGGACCATGTGTGGTCAGGCCATTTGACCAGAGTACCAAAGGGATAGATCTTTCAGATTTATCTATATGGCCATATCTGATTGTGTATGGGCACCTTAAGATTTACATGGAAATAACCAGTGAGTTAAAATATGCTTTAATAATAATGTACAAAAAACACATAAGACTGACCGTGTGGGGAGGATTGAGTGGCATCTGAGAAGTGTGAGTGGAAAGTGTGGTAAATGTAGGGGAGGTGTGAGTGGCATATGGGATGGTCTGAGTGGCATGTGAGGAGCATGTGGGGAGGTCTGAGTGGCATGTGAGGAGCATGTGGGGAGGTCTGAGTGGCATGTGAGGAGCATGTGGGGAGGTCTGAGTGGCATGTGGGGGAGTTTCAGAGTACATGTGGAGGTATTTTGTTGCAAGTGTGGGTCTGAGGGTATGTGGGGACGAAGTATGTTAGGTTTATAAAATGGAATTGTTTGAAAATGTTTAACAAAACAACATTTTAGCTTTAATAATTATGTAAATGTGATTAATATGCAAATGCCTGTTATCGGTGCAACAGACTATACATTAAAGTAACATTAGCATTTTTTTTAGTACAAATAAATATATTTAAAGCTAATGACAAGTCAGTTTGACACCATACTGTAAATGAAAATTATGCAATACACATTACCTTGTTAGCAAAGCACCTATCCACTTTGAAGCTGACACTATCTGCAATGACTTCATTATTTTCCAGAAAAAGGTACACCAGCACTTTGGCCAGTGGGGCTGTGTTAACGTTGACAGGAAGCGGAAATGTAAATTGTCCATGCGATTCTATCAGGAGAAATAGGATTTAAAATTGGTATACATTGTTTAGCTGCAGCAGATGGATTAAATGAGGCTGCATTTTAGGGCTAGATTTACTAAACTGCGGGTTTGAAAAAGTGGAGATGTTGCCTATAGCAACCAATCAGATTCTAGTTATCACTTATTTAGCACATTCTACAAGATGACAGCTAGAATCTGATTGGTTGCTATAGGCAACATCTCCACTTTTTCAATCCCGCAGTTTAGTAAATATACCCCTTAGTGTTTAATAATGCTTACTTTATCAGATGCAGTCTTAGTACACTTTAGATACCACATTATGCTCCAGTCATTACATTACTTCATTAAAATATTTTACAAGATACTGGGTAATCTCCATAGCAGGGAACAGTTTACAACTAAGCATTTAGACATATTTAATCAATATGTCAACAGGCTTTTTACATATAAATCTTTATTACATTTTAAATAATAATCACATAAAAGAAAACCAACTTAGTGGTTGTGAACAACGTGCAGAACAGAACAATTCAAACAATAACATAACTTAAAATGTTTCAGAGAATAAGATGATGCCAGGTCTTAAAAGTAAAATGTGGTTGATGTTGATATTATGATTAAAGTGAGATTCTGGAGGCAATTAGAATATTAATACACAATATATAACACAGTAGGTCTGATAGTCCAGGGGTAGAGGTCTTCTTGCTGGAGGAACTATTATAAAAGAGCTATTATAATAATAATACCAAAAGTATCATATTTTAAGAAATTATTGATTTATTATTAAGATATGCAGTGATTTTTTACTCTGCAATAATAATTTGGACGGAAATTTTATCAATGTGTCAAATTCAGGTATTGGGAGACCTGGGATAAAGGATCACAATTTCTTAGATATAGGAGTACTGGTCACTTTGTTAAGGAGATCTGTAATTTTATCCCAATAGACCACTTTTTGGGCATAACCACCATATGTGAAGAAAAGTACCTATGGCCCCACAGCCTCTCCAGCATTGAAGGGAGGTGGAGCTACAAGGTGTATGCAATCCAGCAGAGACTAGCTATCATCTAAAACAGGGCTTGGCAACCCTTTTCTATTAGTGTGCCAGATAAAAAAAATTCAAGCCCAGGAGTGCCAGTTGTATCATCATCATCATCATCATCATCATTTATTTATATAGCGCCAGCAAATTCCGTAGCGCTTTACATTTGGGAACAAACAATAATAAAACAATACTGGGTAATACATACAGACAGAGAGGTAAGAGAACCATGCTCGCAAGCTTACAATCTATGGGACAATGGGAGTTTGAAACACAAGGGCATGTGCTACATCATATTGCACACTGGACCAGCTAGAATGCAAAGGTAAAAGTACTGAGTGGGCTGTGTGTGTACCAATGTTGGTCAGAGGGTTGTTGTCTTGTGTTAGCTGTGTAGAGGGTGGTAATAGGGGAGATTAAGATGGTGGTTGAGGAATATCATAAGCTTGTCTGAAGAAGTGGGTTTTTAGAGAACGCTTGAAGGTTTGGAGAGTAGAGGAAAGTCTTAATGTGTGAGGGAGGGAATTCCACAAAGTGGGTGCAGCCCGAAAAAAGTCTTGTAACCTAGAATGGAAGGATGTGATGAGAGTGGAAGAGAGACGCAGATCTTGTGCAGAACGGAGGTGTCGAGTAGGGAGATATTTTAAGACAAGTGAGGAGATGTATGTCGGTGGAATTTTGTTGACGGCCTTGTATGTGAGAAGAAGAATTTTATATTGGATTAGTTGAAATACAGGCAGCCAATGTAGAGACGGACTGAGTGACTCAGCAGAGGAATAACAATCTAGCCGCTGTGTGCAAAATAGATTGTAGGGGTTCGAGTCTGACTTTGGGAAGACCAGTAAATATAAATATATATATATATATATATATATATATATATCATAGTTATATATATTCCCTGTTATATATATAACAAGAAATAATGTCTACACAAATCTAACAAGATCTCTGCAAAGAAACGTCTGCCCCATGAATTCTCACTGCAAGACTTTTTTGGTTTTTGTTTTAAAAGAAAAAAACACATTTAATTAAGTATGATTTATTCCCTCTTCTGACAGGTAAGGTACCTCAGACAGCATGTGGTTTGCACTCTCTCACCTGTCAGAATCACATCTTTTTTTTTAAGTATTTAGTGGAAGTTTGGCATGCAGTTTGCAAACCAGACTTCAAATCGCATAACAATAAATATATGGTAGAATAAAAACTCTATGTACACTGTTAATTACTAATTACTGTACCTTCATTTGAAAGTAATTTCACCTGGTGCTTTTCAGAAGTGACAATGCTTCCCTTTGCCATTACCTGTGCAGATAAAAAGTAACATACATAAGAAGAAAGAAACCCAAACATACATTAGGAGATACCATGATAATGCCTACCTACAGTATATGTCATGGAATTGTTGTTTTGCTTAAATACAGGATTAGTAAGTGTGGCAAAAAGGAGGCCACGAAGCCTGGTCCCTAAAAGGTCATCCCACTTGGGACCGCTTACACCTTACCCAATATAACAAGGGTATTACCATATGTTATGGTGTTTATTGTATTACACTTGTCAAGCAAGATCTCAGTGACAGGTATATCTACAGTCATGACCAAAAGTTTTGAGAATTACACAAATATTATTTTTCACAAAGTCTGCTGCCTCAGTTTTTATGATGACAATTTGCATATACTCCAGAATGTCATGAAGAGTGATCAGCTGAATTGCAATTTATTATAGTCACTCTATGCCATGACAATGAACTTTATCCCAAAAACAACATTTCCACTGCATTTCAGCCCTGCCACAAAAGGATCAGCTGACATCTGGTCAGTGATTCTCTTATTAACACAGGTGAGAGTGTTAACGAGGACAAGGCTGGAGATCACTCTATCATGCTGATTGAGTTAGAATAACAGACTGGAAGCTTTACAAGGAGAATGGTGCTTGAAATCATTGTTCTTTCTCAGTTAACCATGGTTACCTGCAAGGAAACACGTGCAGTCATCATTGCTTTGCACAAAAAGGGCTTCACAGGCAAGGATATTGCTGCTAGTAAGATTGCACCTAAATCAACCATTTATCGGATCATCAAGAACTTCAAGGAGAGTAGTTCGATAGTTGTGAAGAAGGCTTCAGGGCGCCCAAGAACATCCAGCAAGCACCAGGACCGTCTCCTAAAGTTGATTCAGCTGCGGGATCGAGGCACCACCAGTGCAAAGCTTGCTCAAAAATAGCAACAGGCAGGTGTGTGTGCATCTGCACGCACAGTGAGGCGAAGACTTTTGGAGGATGGCCTGGTGTCAAGAAGGCCAGGAAAGAAGCCACTTCTCTCCAGGAAAAACATCAGGGATAGATGATATTCTGCAAAAGTTACAGGGATTGGACTGCTGAGGACTGGGGTGAAGTCATTTTCTCTGATAAATCCCCTTTCAGATTGTTTCATCTGGAAAAATGTTTGTCTGGAGAAGGAAAGGTGAGCGCTACCATCTTTCCTGTGTCATGCCAACAATAAAGCATCCTGAGACCATTCATGCGTGGGGTTGCTTTTCAGCCAAGGAAGTGGGCTCACTCACAATTTTGCCATGAATTTTGCCACAGCCATGAATAAAGAATGGTATCAAAACATCCTCTAAGAGCAACTTCTCCCAACCATCCAAGAACAGTTTGATGATAAACAATGCCTTTTCCCACATGATGGAGCACCTTGCCATAAGGCAAAAGTGATAACTAAGTGGCTCGGGGATCAAAACATCGAAATTTTGGGTCCATGGCCAGGAAACTCCCCAGACCTTAATCCAATTGAGAACTTGTGGTCAATCCCCAAGAGGGGGGTGGACAAACAAAAAGCCACAAATTCTGACATTTTACAAGCATTGATTAGGCAAGAATGGACGGCCATCAGTCAGTATGTGGCCCAGAAGTTGATTGACAGCATGCCAGGGCGAATTGCAGATGTCTTCAAAAAGAAGGGTCAACACTGCAAATATTGACTCTTTGCATAAACTTAATGTAATTGTCAATAAAAGCCTTTGACACTTATGAAATGCTTGTAATTGTACTTCAGTATACCATAGCAACATCTGACAAAAAGGTCTAAAAACACTGAAGCAGCAAACTTTGTGAAAACCAATACTTGTGTCATTCTTAAAACTTTTGGCCATGACTGTATACGTGGCAATGCTGAACTGTGCTGCCGAGATGCTGGGAGGAAGACAGTAATTTCTTAGTGAAGGGTTAAAACTGATGTTCCAGGGGAGTCCATCCCTGTTCCTAGTATTATCTGTCCATTGTGCCCAATATTTACCCCAACACTGTCCCTTAAAACTAACCAGCTAACTCAAAGGAGTCAACCCAGTAGAAAGCCCAGAGGAAGCAATGTGGTCCATATCTCATAGGCCAATCCCCATCCAGATAAGACCGGTCCATGGAGTTCCTAACTCGAGGAACATGAGCCCCAAACTTAGAAGACCAGACCTGTTGTCTACACCCTAAAGCAAAAATGTGCACATTTACTGGTTCTTGTGCCACAACATAAATCTTCTGTTACAAGTTCACTTTGCATCACAAAAATTATTCCAGATGCACAAAATCAAAATTTTTAAGTTAGAAAACAATTTGTGTACCACAGAATAAATTGTGTGCAACAAATAGGTTTGATACCATGAAATCAATGTTCTGTGCTACCAGCTTGAGGTTCAGTCTGAGTGCATTTCGTGGGTCCAGCTGGCACTATGCAGTGTTAAATTAAATAAATAATAAAACAGTGTGCCCCCTCCCAAACAGATTCACCCTTAACCTTGCCAGCCTAGTGCTGGTAGTAGCTACAACCAGCACTAGGCTTAGCCAGCCAGGGCTAATGGCACTATAGCAGTGGAACCTGCAGCTTGGGGTCCCCCTGCCATAATGATAAACCAGGCCCAGGCTGGTAAGTACAGGGCTGGATTCCATAGGGTGTTGGGGGGAAAAAGTGTGGGGCCCCCCTTAGCGGTACCTAGCCTTGTGTTGAAAGCACTAGGGCTCATCCCACATCCCTGGGTGGAGGGTGTGGAGTAATAAAAGTGATTTAATAAAAAAGACACAATTTTGTGTTGGTTCACTACAGGTCCTAGCAAGTCCAGGCTGCCATTAACAGTCTGGGCATGTTGGTGCTTGTAGTACTTATTAGACCATAAGATTATGCTGAACATGTATATGTTGGCTATTGATACTGTATATGATGGACATGGGGCACAACAGGTACTTTTTTCCATACCATGCATGCTAAATATTTACTTTTGCCATATGCAGGATATATATTCTTTACCCTAGCTACAATATTCATGAACAGGCACTTACCAGGCTATAAAATTCTGCATGAGTTGTCTCTCCGACCCCTTCAGGAGACAGAGTGTAGTGTACTGTGAAACTCTCATCATCTTGACAAGTCAGAACCCTGTATATGGGCTGGATCTTTATATAACTGTTACTCCTGGAGTAGAACTGTTGGATAGTCCGTGAATCTTCCCCATAAGTGGCAATCAATGAATTTGAACTATAGCAGCTTTCACTAGTCTTGTAACTGACCTATGTTACGCAAATAAAATGCATACATGGTGAATAAGCATAAGTGGAAATTGATGCAAGTAGTCATGCAATATAGTATATTAGTTAATTTAATTTTATCTCTATACAAATGTAATCAAAATGTAACTGGGTTGATGTTTCTCACCCTGAGTGCTATATGTGGCTGATGGAAAGATGTGGTGTTAATGGAGAAATCCGCAGTTCCGTAAGGCCCAGTGGAGTAGGTGTAATTTGTTCCATCATAACCTACATAAATGACCACTGTCTCATTGCTAATTGGCTTGCCAGCTGCATCTTCCAGGAAAACCTACACAATGACATGAGATTATCAATGATGGTTAAAGTAGCCATTTTAATAAATTTGTGGGAGAGTGTGTCATATAGTGATTCGTGGCCTCTAGACCATCACCTGTACTCACTTGTCCATACAAGGGAATACCCCTCTTGTAGTGGGAGTCCAGCTGTCGGAATGACACCTTTGCAATAGTGTTCTTGATCTCGGAAGAGCTCGTACCCGTCAACTCCACACCTAATGGAAAGATCATTGATAACATCTCTTGTATTTTAAATACTCAATTTACTCTTACCCTTAAGTCTCATCTCACCTGTCCCATCCTCTGTTATTTTGGCTGTTGCAGTGATTGTCATCTGAAATTCAGTGCGCTTCAAATGGAAGAGTTTTGTCTTCACCACTTGTGAGAAACACCCATTGCTATCAGCCTAAAAAGCCAGATCAGTATTATTAAGAAATGAAAGTACCATATCAGCCTCCCTACAATTATTGCCGAGTTTGCTGACCCAAATAGTTTTGGTGAGTGAAAGTGATTTATTTAAAGTTTTGCTGTTTTCTTCCATTTCTAAAATTAAAATATGGAATGAATTAGAAAAATATTATTAGCACATTGCACACAAATTAGTTTGCATTTGGTGTTTCATATTAATTTCTTAAATATTTTGGTTTGTTGTGCTATAAAACCAAAATCAGAACAATGGGGGCAGTTTACTGCAGCAATCAGTCTGTAAAGCAAATTGCAAGGAATATGTAGAAGCTTCTGTGTCCCATTGTTCAGATATATTAGTTTTAGGATTATTTTCTCAATTAAAGCAAAATGTATGTTAGTATTTGTGACACATGGATTAAAGGAAACACAAAACAAATTAGTTTGTTGACAATATGTTGTACTTTTATTTTGTCTTTTAACTGAGTAAATAATTTTGTGTATCCAACTTGCTATTTTATGAAAATTGGTCACAGGTAACAATGTAAACTGGGTGCTGTAGCCCACAGCAACCAATAAGACCTTTATGTCAGCTTTCATTTTATAAATGCAACACCCCAGGATGTGAGACTGTTTGTGACGTCCAGTCTGAGAGGAGTCATTGGGGGAGATTCACGTCAGAGTGTGAGAAGAGAGAAAAAGTTGAATTTGGTGAGAGGAATTAATGAGATATGCACCAAGCTCTCTAAGATAAATGACCCATGTGTCTAGAAGAGCAAAGAGAACGAGAGAAAGAGAGGCAAAACTGAGTACAAAGGCAGAACAAGTGTACTCTAGGACAAGGACTTGAGTGAGACAGAGAGTGTGATCACCTATTCAGTAGTTATAGTTGAGCACTAGTGTCACACACCCCAGTAGCCCCGGTACAATTCTCGGGCAAATGTAGTTAATTAAGGTTTGCCATCAAGCTGTTTCATTATAAACAACTTGCCAATAGATATATGTCTCCTATATTTGTGCATTTGGCTTGTGAACTGGGGTGCAGAAGGGCTTGTGGTGCGGATTCTGGGAGGTGGTGTTAGGCAGCATTGCCTTATGTAACTTCTACATGCAAACAGTGCTTAGGTTCCTGTTCTCCCCAGTACCTGTCTTTCCTGCACCAATTCCATTAACCCTTTGTGTGCTAAACAGAGATATTGTATGTCCAGTCATCACTAATACTGGAACCTGTGAAATTGACATAGTTCCTATCTCTGCCCTGACTACAGGGTTTACCAGACCATTGGCTTCTAATCTGACCATGATAGCAGTGTGCTCCCAGGCATCAACTCTTTGTGCCATTGTTCAGATATATTAGTTTTAGGAATATTTTCTCAATTAAAGCATTGCTACATGAAAAAACAGACAGTATTTAACTTATGTGCAAAATAGAAAACTAATTTGCACCCCTTGCATTGTAACATGGTTTTGTCCAGGAGACTATTTACTCAATTTTTTACTTACCTTTCCTTAATGAATGAGGCCCAGTAAGTCTAAGCTACAGAACAGGATTGAGAAGAGTGAGAAAAGTCAAGTGGATAGATATAATCCCCAAAGTGAGGTAATGTAAGCTCTGAAGACAAGTGAACTTGTGTGCACCAACTAAGCCTGTGAATGGATGGGTTACCACAGATTTGATTTGCACTAAGTCAATCTGTAAACTACCTGGATTATGTTGCACTGAGATGTCAGATGTGAATATATGAACTGCATCTGTGTATGTATACATCATCATCATCATCATCAACAACATTTATTTATATAGCGCCAGCAAATTCCGTAGCGCTTTACCATTGGGAACAAGCATTAATAAGACAATACTGGGTAATACATACAGACAGAGAGGTAAGAGAACCCTGCTCGCAAGCTTACAATCTATACAGACTTTAAATAAATTAATCGGTTTCTTTATTTATCCAACAAACATAAACTAGCGCTCATTTTATTCCTCAGAGCTATATCAGCTGCTGCATCTGCGCTATATCTCCTGCTATTAAAACTGCCAGTGCAGAGCCATATTTGATCCACAAGATCCTCAGGTAAGTGAGCTACAGCCATTTGGCTAACCTATGGGTAATGCCAGGTAAGTTATGCAAAACACACTACCACAATGCAAAACAGCATACAGGGAGTTACATTGACATAATTAAATTGGTTGTTATGGGTTACAGCACCTTTGTTGCAGTAATCTACGCTCCAGTTTTCATACATGCCCCTCAATAACACTATGAATTAGGTGTGTGCATTTTTGACAGGTTGGAGTTACTGGTTAAGCAGTATATTTGGCCCTTTGTTCTATACTGTTCTAGCTATTTGATACATCTGTTTTAAAATCTTTATAGAAAAATTCTATTATTATAGTTATTTCAATTTGTTTTAGCTCTGTACATGTTGTACTCACTTGATGTGACAGTTCTTCACACACACTTTTTTCTTCATTGGTACAAGTAGAATAACTGTGTTGGTACGATCTGCAGACACTGACATCAATTCTTCCTGCAACTGGTTTCCCATATGTATACCTGACAAGAAGGATCTATGTTATATTCTGAGAGATAGATAAATAGATTGGCTGACTTCTGTGCTTAATGCTATTTAATAGGTACAAAGACTAGTATAGGTCTTTAATAGCTACAAAGTATTGTATGACATTGCTGAGTATTGCTGGGAGAAAAAGTAAACTGAGCTCTTTCTGCTCATTGCTGTTGCTCAAATAAAGGGATTGGGTCAAACATTGGGGTCTATTTAACAAGTAGTGAAGAGCCAAAATGCAAAAGGATTTCATAGGTTTCTGCGGCATTAACATAATTACTGGCACATACTACTGTCCCCATAGATCTCTATGGGAACAGCAGCATTCAGTAATTTATTAAGCTGCGAAAAATAACACTTTTCGCACCAAAGTAACGCCAGCTCAGGATGTTAGAGTGTCGTTTTCAATGGGATCCAGCTGAAGCTTCTCTGACTTCGTTCAATCCCTCCCGGGAGAAAGCGATATACGCATGCTCACAGCACTTTCTCCATTCGCCAGAAGTGTTAGGCTGCAGTTGAACACAAAAAATCCTCATTTAGGACGGGGTTCAACACCCAGAGCAGCACCGGCATAGTAAATTGCAGCGGTGCTTTTTTATGGACCACCGTGATTTTCAGCGATACATATTGATGCCTGCCTCGCTGGAGTCATAAATAGACCCCTCAGTGTTATAATAGCAAGTGGCCTGTACAGTCTTTTGCTATCAGCATTATGGCTAATTTTCCTACATTAACCTCTCTCTGGCTGCCAGTAAGAGATGCTGCCATGACACTAATAAAGAGTGATAGTGCAGCTTCCTTGTCTACACCCAGTGCCACAGCAATTTACTCTCTGGTTCCAGAGCTCACCCGTGTGGGGGAGAGACCTTGTGGCACAGTCTGTCTTTAATACTGCCGATAAGAAAGTAAAGGCATGTTGGAAATGATCAATATAGAGTAGCATGTATAAGAGGGTCCATGGTCACACTGAATAATGTAAAATATGTTACCGTTGATTGGTGTTATGTGGAGCATTAGACAACAATATTTTTCATCCCTTCAGATGTTTTTGGTCTTTAGTAGTTTGAAGAGCACCTGAAGACTAATGTATTAGACTGACCTTGATTTCTCTAGTGCTAAAGGTGCTTATTTGAAGACTTTAATTAAATATCACACTGCCTTTACCACAGTTACATCAGAACAAGATGTAGGTAAGAGCTTTGCTTCATTTCACGCATATACATGGCTACTGCAGTTGACCTCATTAACTTTTTGTTCAGAATATTCTAATGTTATCATTGGCTACAAGATGATCAGTCCATATGAATATTCTAATGGTGTGATTGGTTACGGTGAGAGATTATGGACCTAATATAGAGTAAGGAGTAAATCCAACTAGAAGGTGCAATTTTGCACCTTGGCAAAACCATGTTTTGCTGCAGGTGGAACAAATTTGAAAGGCACAAATAGATTTACATATGAGAATGTGGTGCATCTTAGTTGATTTTGCATGCAAATGACTGAAATATTTTTACTACATGCAAGAAAATATTTATTTGCACCCCAACATGGTTTGTCTAGGTGCAAATTTGTATCTTGTAGCCAAATTTGTTCCTAACTGTAAATCAGGCACTATATATCCACATTCTTGCCATCATCGGTTGTGGATAACTACCTAAGCAATTATTAAGTATTAAACTACACCTTCTGTACGTGTACAAGCCATTTGCTCGGTGGGAGAATTTATGGACCAGACTCCCTTATTTTCTGGTTCTCGCAATGGACATGTATTTGTACAGTGGGCCTGATTCATTAAGGAAAGTAAAGCAAAAAATAAAATGAGTAACTGTGCACCTTGACAAAACCATGTTGCATTGGAGGGGAAGGTAAATTAAAAATGTTGAGACAGATTTATAGTTGAGATAGGGCATGTCCTAGATTAGCTTTAAATTTCAGTGTAAAACTAAAGCTATCAAATATTTGTGTGCTGCATGAAAAAACAGCCAGTATTTAACTTATGTGCAAAATAATAAACTTAATTTGCACCCCTTGCATTGTAACACGGTTTGCCCAGAGAAAACTTACTCTGTTTTTGCATTACTTTTCTTAATGAATCAGGCCCAGTATGTTTTCTTACTATAGTACTATTTGTTTGTATTAACTGAATTAATTGTATTACTCTTTATTTTAATAGCATTTGCTGTGCATTATTTGCATTAAGATATATTATTATGGGCCTCCAATTGGATTGTTGTAGTCATGATGATTCTGTTATTGCAATTAGATATTGATATACTTTGGGAGGTAGCTGTGCATCATATTTACCCTAGTGTGAAAGAGACATTATTTAGCCATTTATTTTTCCCCTTTTGGCCTTCATTGTTTGTAATGCTACTGTACTCAGGAGATTTGGATAATGCTGTATATTTAATTTTCAGTTATTATAAACAAACGTCTTCTGAGCAGGTCCTGTTTTTAGGAAAAATGTTCCAGTTTTGGGACATGCTGACACCATGAGGCTACCACTGCTTTTGACCATGGGACATATAGTTACCATTAGCACGCGGTTACAATTAGCATGAGGAAACAGACATTGCTTGTGGTATTGAAATACAATACTTACTTTCCACACACTGTCACTTTGAATTCTTGGTCAAGTATAGTGATAATTGGGGGCATTTTCACCTGTACATCATATTTGGGTAACACTGAAAAAAATAGAACTTCAATAATTGTGCTACATCACAAATTCTTTTTATAACAACTTTTTTTTCAAAGAGAAACCTTTATCCAGACATCAATGTTCATTTGTTGAACGGCCATATTGACATTTACTTAGCACGTTGGACTACCATTTTCATCATGTGCTAATGATGTCATTGTGAAGGTCTGAAATTGCTTTGATGATGTGGCAGTGTGGAAATAACCATGATTTCACTGCTAGAGACAAACAGTGTGCAAACTGCCACAATGACATGCGATCAACCCTGGGTTTAAGGGAATTCCGGCTCTCCATACCCTGCTGGGTAGTACAGATCCTCAGATTACTTTCCTATGATCTATAAGTATTATAAGTATTATTAATGGAAATTTTGGAAGACAAAAGCAACCACTTATAGAGACTAAGGGGTATATTAATATTTACTAAACTGCGGGTTTGAAAAAGTGCAGATGTTGCTTATAGCAACCCAGCAGATTCTAGCTTTCATTTATTTAGTGCATTCTACAAAATTACAGCTAGAATCTGATTGGTTGTTATAGGTAACATCTCCACCCGCAGTTTAGTAAATATACTCCTAAGCAATGAAAACATGTATTCCAGGTGAATAAAAGTGCATTCTAAAAAAAACAAAAAAAACCCTGAAAACTGATTTGGTCACTCAAGATAAAGTAACCTTTGTGTGTGAAGGGGGTTTAAAATATATATAAAATAATTTCTTATAAAACAACCTTTATGAATGTTTTAAGAAAATCAGTTGTTTGACAATATATTAAAACATAATCTGTAAGGATACAGTTTAAAAAGAGCAATAAACAGATGAAGACAACATAAATTAGTTCTATATGTAGGATTTTTTTCCTGGATTTTGTAAGGAACGATATATCTAATTATGAATATTTCCGACTAAACATACCATACTCCTCCACACTAAATGTTCGCTCCACTTGTGCACCCTTTAGCCTCTGTGCAACCAGTTTGTATGTCCCCAGCTGGGGTTCTGAGGCGAGAAGGAAGGATTCCTGTGCAATCCCTCTAGTTGTCTCCACATTCAGCCACTGACTAATACGGTTTCTTTGAGGATCCTGAAAGACAAAATCATGTTTCACAGCCTTTAGTCGTAAGATTTTGTTTATCAAATAGTGCATATAAGAGTAAAGAAAAGGAAAAATTGGAAAATAAACTAGAAGAATAAACACACTACAAAGAGTCAAAAATATAAAAATACATCAGGCAAAATTAAACTCAGATGCTGTAATGTGAAGTTGACATACACCAATTAAGCATACAGTATACCTATACCAATATACCTATTAAGATATAGGGTATGTTGATCCCATAGGAACCTTACTGTTACCTGAGACTGTGAGCCACCAAGAATACAATACTTTCTGAGCTCTCTGGGCCTGATTCATTAAGGATCTTAAATGAAGAGGTATCTTATTTCAGTCTCCTGGACAAAACCATGTTACAGTGCAAGGGGTGCAAACTAGTTTTCTGTTTTGCACATAAGTTAAATACTGACTGTTTTTTCATGTAGCACACAAATATCAAATTTAAATTTTAGTGTACAAATAAGCTATCAAGTATTTGTGTGCTACATGAAAAAACAGTCAGTATTTAACTTATGTGCAAAACAGAAAACTAGTTTGCACCCCTTGTATTGTAACATGGTTTTGTCCAGGAGACTGAAATAAGGATCTTCTTCATTTAAGATCCTTAATGAATCAGGCCATCTGACTTTAGATTACAGGATAGAGCAGCTGCAGGGAGTGAAACGATCCTACTTGCTACATTACAGATAAGATAGTTTGGAGTTGTCCAAAAGTGAGGTTTCCCTTTTTAACTATAATGGATTCACTCTGGATAAACAGATTTGGTCTGTTTATCAGACATAGGACAGTTATTAGTAGAGGTGGTGGACACTCATAGGTTTAAAGAATTCAAATGCATTGGACAAACCTAAAACCAATGTAAGGATATAAGTTAAAGCAAACCTGGCACATATAGGTGGCATCCGTTGCATGTATGGAACCTGTACTCAGCCGATGAATTTGCTTAAAACCAGTGACATCACTAAAGCACCACCTGACTAATTGTCATGCGGCCTGGCTTATATTTATGATCTATTGGTTTTCAGAAAAATGCTAGGCTACGTTCTCATGAAAATTAGTGCAGCACACAAAACTTAATCTTGTACTGTGAGTATGGGACAGATGCACTTTATGATCCACTACTTGCCCAAGACAAAACATGTAGGCAATGAAATGGGTAGACTACTCAGTGCATAAAGTCTGCTGTCAAAAATTTAAATTGCAGGGTAACACTAGTTCAACTCAACAATAAGTCCATCATGTCTGTCCATTTGTCTCTTTTAACAATTGCCATTTACCCTCCATGCATATTACTAATGTTAGACCTGCTATTTACACTTACTCTGCTTAATATTCTACTTATTGCCCTTTGGAAATCTCTTTCTGCAATGCAATGTGTCACACATACAACCAAAACAAAACAAAACAAAAAACAGTGTTGCTTCAATAGTATTACAGTATGACAACTATTATATGAAAAGGGCAGCATTCCCCTCAGCCCATACGTTTTCTATAAGCAGCACATGAATTGAGAAGTCTGGGCATAATTGGAGATACCAGCAACAAGAAGTCCCCTTATTATTTTATTTTATATGCTATCTAGTCATTTCTCCTACATTATTATTGGGGAGAGAGGGCAGGAGGGAGTATGGTTCATATACAGTTGATCCAGCTAGCAGTCTGTAGTGTGAGCACTCAATGTGCATTGCAAATGTAGGGACGCATATAACCTCAGAATGAGGAAAGTGCATCAGAAAGCTCATGTCATACTCAATAGAATTCAGCAGCAAATCGCAGTCAAGCACACACAATTTACATGTCACCAGGATAGAACCATGCTTGACAACTGCTAATACATTTACAAATGATCTTCTAACATTCTCCTGGCACTGCTATATTACTAGGAATAATGTGCAGGTTTATGATGGGAAAAGTAGTTCCACAACATCTAGGGAGTCACAGATTGATAATACCTATTCTCCATACTTGATATCAGTGACATTTTGGAATAACATAATGATAAGTAAAATTGCTGGTCGTCAGAAATGTTATAAAATGTTCTGAAAAAAATGTTTACACCAGTTGATAGCCCTAAAAGGATTCTGTCAATAAATAAGATAGTAGAAGTTTAATGTTGCTGAGTAGGAAATTATTAATTGAAGTTACTTTTCTAAAAACTGACATTATTCTTACCTCAATATAAATCACAGGAAACTGAAAAAGAAAGTAAGAAACACATTAACACAAAGAACTAAAAACAGGAAACACCACAATAAAATATTTAATGTTGTAATTCCCTCCTACTCCTTCCCCATGGCTTAAGATCATGTGGAGTCATACCCTGGTGATAGTGTGGGAGAAATGTCTCAATAGACATGGAGTTAATAGAGGATAAGTTAGAAGGAACTACAATATTGGAGGAGATCTCAGTCTCCACAGTCTGACACATCACTGGGACTCCATGTATGAGAACTGCAGAGTGAGGAGAAAAAATCCACGTTCATCACTTGGTGAATGTCTGGAGAATTCTCCATGCATCCGAGAGGGTTTATACCTTCTTCTTGCACACTCACTCTAGCTATTCCCTAATAGATTATTTATTAGCCATAGGCATTTGAACATGTTGGTGGATGTCCTGTATAGGCCAAATCACTGGCTTAGATCCTACACCCATTTACTTCTCAATAGCCTTGGCCGATCCCTCCGACACTGGACTTTGAATAATATTAACAAATGTTAAAAGATGTAACATATAAGGTCCAGCTGGAGGCGGCACTGAAAGAATACACAGTCTTCAATGGCAATGGGGAAACAACTAAAGTGACCTTATGTGAAGCCCACAAATATATCATATGAGGGAAGGGTATTCAACTAGGGTCCTTCCTCATGAAGCAGATGGAGGAGTGTAGAGAAGTCCTCCAGCACATTATTTGGGACCTGGAAACCAGATACAAACACTCCAGTAATAATACTTGAGCTAATCCACGAGAACATCTCTAAATGAACTTTGTTTGATGCAACAAAATTAGCTTTTAGGTGTTGTAGGAACAAGTTTTACCAATGGGGTGATAAACCTGGGAGGCCCAGAGCCAAGAGGCCCTTGACCTACATACACTCAGTGAAGGATGAGAGAGGCAAATTAAGTTACTCAAACTTGTACAATGTGACTGTGTCATGAACGCCCAAAGAAATCTATTTCAAAGAGAGATTGATAGAACTAAATTGCAAAGAAGCCCAATTCCCGAAGAACTTCAAGAAGCTAAAGTGCTGCTGGAGGTCTCTTTCACTCCAACAGAATTAGAAGCTATCAGATCTCCCATTCAGGCAAAAGCCCAGACCCAGACAGCTTCCCTAATATCTACTATAAGACCATTAGGGGAAACTAACTCCCCTCCTATTTCAAATCTTTAATTGTTGCCAAAATATTGTTTTTCCCAGAATATTCCATAGTAGCCTATATTAAACTGTAATCCCGAAGTAGGGTAAGTTCACATCCATGTGCTCCAGTTACTGCCTTGTCTCCTTGCTCAATTTGGATGTAGTTATTTGCCAGCCTTATAGAGAACAGGATTAAGCTTCTCCCGATGCACAATGACAAGGTGGGTTTTATGACTGGAAGCGACATGCTAATACCACAAAAATCATTGGTATTTTCCACCTTACACATGCCGAAAAGGCTTTTTATATGATTGCTTGGAACTTTATGAGGAGGATGCTGGGGCACATGTGTCTGGGTTCTGATCTTACCACTTAACTAAAGTTAGAATAACTAGGGGTCTCTTAGAGGCAGCGAAGACCACAAATGGCACCCACCAGGGATGCCCCTTATCACTCATGATTTTCATCCTATGCATGGAGGGGTTGGCTAGAGTGATCGGAACCAGAATATAACTGGCATCAAAGATGACATAAAATAATTCTGGCGCTATTCTCCAATGATCTACTAGCTGTAATTACCTTATCTGATTACTATACTTCCAAACCTAATGCAGGAATTTGAGAAATTTGGTCATCTAACTAATTTGAATAAAAATGACACAAAATCAGTGGCTCTTAATATTTCTACACTAGATCATGTAGTTGAGGACCTCAAATCATCATTCCCTTCCTGGTCTCCCTCTAAAACTGCTCAAACAGTGCATCCAAGCAGACGTGTTGTTGGTGGGTCCACAGGTTATTGGTGGAAGGTTAAGTACTTTCCCAGAGTTCAAAGAGCAATTTCTCCTCCCAGATCGTAAGTTGTGGAAGTTCTCTCTGCTTAGGCACTTTGAGATCTCTATGGGAGGCCTGTGAGTTATCGGGAGGGAATTTTACCAGTTTGAAATGATGTGCACACAATGGACCCCACTGACAAATACAATATTGGGTATCTACAAATCCAAGTCACAAGCAATCAGAGAACTGTTACAGGAATCTTGCACTGAAACAATAAAGATGGTGATGCATGTGACGATTTATGTGACCATTTGACAATTAAGCCCCAAATTACTTGACATCTCCAAGACGGTGTGAGCCCATCAATATGATGTGCATTCTGAGTTCACAATGTGGCTGAATGCAACAGATGCATACAAAGTTCTGAGGATATTCAGCTTTAAGTATAAATGTTTCACAAACCTTCTCAGGTGCTGTATGAAAAGTTTCATCCAGGGATACAATACGGAATTGGACTATAGAAAATAAGAAACACAAAATTTTTTACACACATCAAATATTATTAGATCTACCAATAAGTTAAATACCACTGATTATACATTAACATCAGGAAAAATAGCATTTTTAAAAAAAAACATTTTTTATTTCCTCCAACTGCCTTATGTTCCCTCATTATAAGCAAACCCCTGACTAAAGGAGCACTAAACTAAACGCATCTATATTACCAACACATACTTTACATTATAAAAAGAGAATACTGAAGAGATAAGAAATATGAACACCTGATTTTGCACAAATTGTTAGAACAATAAAATAGATACACAATGGCACGTAACTCAATAATGATTAAATGTACCAGTAGTCAGTAGTTTGTAAACACTTGCCAATGTCCAGGCGGCTGCTAATTCCCAATTAAACCAGATGGTAATTCTGGAAATGATCTAAAAGCATAACAGATGGGATAGAGCGCCAACATAGTGTAGTACTGTTAGACCATTAACAATACTAATAGTAACTACAAATGTGCGCACCAATATATAAGACATGTGGAATATTCTATCTATTGGTACACACATTTGTAGTTACTATTAGTATTGTTAATGGTGTAACAGTACTACACTATTTTGGTGCCCTATCCCATCTGTTTTGCTTTTAGACCTAATTTTGCAGTTTACAAAATCACTGAATGCAGAAAATTTAGATCATACCAATCATATGAGTAAAACGATAACAATAACATGACCAGTGCCAACCCCAAGTAACACACAGTAATACAAGCAATACAGCCAACAACAGCACTACATAGTGACACCTGCAACCTGTGGCTGAATTACTGCTATTGCAGAGTGTGAAGGGGCTGCAGGGCTTTGGGATTAGGGGGCCCCTGTTATGATGATTGTAGTCGCAGGCAGTGGCAGAAAGGCGATAATTCTGCCCAGAGGCAGAACTAGAGAGCTGTGGGCCCTCGTGCAGGGAAGCGGGGAGGAGGGAACCGGGGCCCACAGCTTTTTAGTTCCCCATGCAGTGGGCCCCATTATCTCCATTGCACCTGCTGCACCAATGGTAGTTCTGCCACTGGTTCTGCCACGGCCTGAACCCATTGTCATCTCCTATTAGCATAGAACATGTGTTGTGAAACTCAAAGGAGGCATCGCTGCTCATGCACCGCCCCCTGCATATCCTCAGAAGATATCAATATCAGTGAACCTAAATGACCTATTAACAGAGATTTTATGTTGTAAAGCCTCTGTATACATTGTTTTTGTTGTTTATATTGTGTACAAGTATATGGCAACCACTGTATTTTACGTTACTCAACTTCCTGTGTTTCTGTAGTATAATAAATTATTTTGTAACTCTAATTTTCTACTTTGTATCAGAATTAATGTGTCAGAAATTCTTAATGAAATTGAGTAAAAAAAAAAGAAAGATAGCTGCAGTTCACAAGGATGTCACCTTTCTGTCCTGGTTTGTAGATGGGTTTGTCGGTCTGGAAAAACACCAGGTTTTGTAGATTTCTGATGAGGACACTTCTCCTAGACTTGAAGTGCAGAGAGTCACCCACAGCATCCAGTGTAACATACCCCACTTTCTCTTTGTCTGTCTCTGGTGTCTAATAGGACACAAAATAGTATCAACACTGATAAATAAGAGAGGTTGAAGCAACAGATAAGAGTGTAAGTGGTGATTAAACATTACAAATGAATCCATTTGTGTTCATGCATTGACTGATATACTGGGCCTGATTTTATAGCAGGTACTGGAGTATTTGGATACTGCTTGCATGAGTCTACTTTACTTAAATTTTTAGGTGACATTGGAAATGTATTTATTATACATGCTATACTTGTACAACTGAATGTTTTTATTACATTGGAATTTGTTTGCAAAACAATTCTCCCATATAAAGTGCATGTCAGTCGCTGTCCCCGCTTTTTTGCAGAGACGGATGCCTTCCGGCTGCCCTGATCACTGCATCTCATTGTTAGCCCCAGCTAGTTCCTCCTGTGCACATGCATGCCTATTGACAGGCAAGGGGATGTGCTTCTTCCAGGCACTGTCGGTGGTCAGTGACATCACTGACCACCTAATTCAAGCCTTTATTTAAAGCTGACTCTGGCAGCATCTCGCTCTTCTGAGCATACACAGAGTGTGGCACATGCACTGTAATGCCCTGTTTGGGGGTTCACAGCGCATATGTCAGCCCCTTGAATGCTTAGGAGAGAAAAACAATACTGACTGTTTTTCATGTAGCACACAAATACTTGATAGATTATTTGTACACTGAAATTTAAAGTTGATATTTGTGTGCTACATGAAAAAACAGTCAGTATTTGACTTATGTGCAAAACAGAAAACTAATTTTCACCCCTTGCATTGTAACATGGTTTTGTCCAGGAGACTTAAATAAGAAACTTCTTAATTTAAGTTCCTTAATGAATCAGGCCCAACTTCTTACTGAGAAACAGTGACCTCACTTAGGGATGAGGCACACAAATGATTATCTAATAAAGGAAAATTTAAAATGCATTGATCTTTAAATCTCACCACAAATGTGACGCAGCAGTTGTCCTCAGATTGTGTGATGCGTTTCTCTAGTAACGTTGTATTCTGCTGCTCTGTCTCCAGGGTCACTGTCGCTGTAACAGACTCATTAAGATGGGACAGATCTAGGCAGAATTTTTGTTCTTTGCCAGCTTTCAGTAGGGTGGGAACCAACAGCATATATGTTCTGATAAAATAAGAATAAAAATATGGGTAAGAAATGAAATTACATCTGCTTCCCACTATGTATCCACCCCCCTTGTTTTCTTTTTCCTGTACCCCTCTACCCTTAAAACTTTAATAAAAATTATTGATGTTAAAAAATTAAAGAAATTAAATTACAAAGACAAAAATGTGTAATGATTTATGCTCTTTCTGCCTTCATTTAAAATATCATTGATACAAATCAAGGGTTCATTATAACACAATACTATATTGATATATTGTAATATAATTATGTAATTCAGTACTGTGCAAATCTTTCTATAAATGGGGTGACATGTATGTTAAATTTATGTTTGTGAAACGGATAGGTTTCAGGGACTCAAGCTAACCTAGATTGACACTGGTTGGCCAGAGGTGCGGAGTCTACCTCTAGATGTAGCACTGCGGATGGTGATAGAGAATGGTACTCAGGAAGGACAGATAACAGGTAGCGTGGTCTAGAAAGCCGGATCTGGATACACAAGTTGGCGGTGAGGTACAGAATCAGAAGGCGGAATCAAGGTCGGGTCTAGCCAGGTCTGGTACACAGGCTGGCAGCGAAGTACAAAGTCAAGGTCAGGTCTAGCGGGTCTGCTACACAAGATAACGGAGAAAGGTGCAAAGGCTGCGGATAGTCAGGCAAGAACGATACACTGGGGTCTGGAGAACTGGGAATGGTCAGCCAAGCAGAGAGTCTGGAACAGCAGTAACACAGGGAAGGCACAAGGCACAGGCTGCAGCAGGGATCAGTAAGCTTCAAGTTGCTCTGACACTGAACGAGTGTCAGAGCGAGATTTAAATGCACTGCAGATTCAAATTCCCTGCCCCAACTTATGACCGTCAATACCTGGAAGCACGGCTCAGAGGGAGAAGCAGAGATGGCGATGGAGCGAGGAGAGGTGAGTTTCATGACAGTTTGTCATTATTGTTAATGTCAATCAGCCCTAGCCTTTTCAACACAGGGCTGTATTCTTTAGGGCAGTGGCCCACAAAAAAAAATGACCCCCTTCCCAGAAAAAAAACAATGTTAAAAAAGAGAACTTATGCTATGAGTTTAAATCTTGATACTTGCCCCAACATTGTACACCTCCTAAATCTATACCTCTTCTCTGGTTACTTCCCCTCCTCCTTCAAACACTTTCCCAATCCTCAAAAAAACTTCCCTTGACCCTGCCTCTTTCTCTCTAACCACCCAAACTCCCTCCTCCCCTTCGCTTCCATGCTTCTGGAGCTGATTGTCTGCAATCATCTAACCACATTCCTCTTCTCTCACTCCCTCCTTGATGCACTTCAATCTGGCTTTTGCTCTCTGCCGCCACTCCACCGAAAATGCCCTTACAAAGTTCACAAACAATCTTTTCACTGCCAAATCTAAGGGTCATTTCTCACAAAGTATATTTCTTGACCTCTCTGCAGCTTTTGACACTATTAACCATCTTTTCCTCTTGCAAACCCTTAACTCATTGATCTCTGTACACTGTGCTCTACCCTACCTTACCAACCATTTTTCTCTGTCTTTATCCTTGACTCAACCTCATCTTCTCTTCCCGTTCCTGTTGACTTCCCTCAAGGGTCCTTTATTGCCCCCCTGCTGTTCTCCCTTTGCACTTCCTCCCTTAGTGATCTTATCAATTCATTTGAATTTAAGGATTTCGCATGAAAGAGCATTGATAATGACATGCGTCTGGTCCAATCCCACAGAAGAACTACTGTAGCACAACTTGCTGAACGGTCAGAGTGCCGACGCTGACCCCTGTCCACTTTCGAAAGTGCCTACAATGGGCAAATGAATGGCAGAACTAGACCATGGACCAATGGAAGAAGGTGGCCTGGTCTAATGAATCACATTTTCTTTTACCTCATATGTACAGCCGGGTTCATCATTTATCTGGGGAAGAGATGGCACCAGGATGCACTATGGGTAGAAGCCAAGCCGGTGGAGGCAGTGTGATGCTCTGGGCAATGTTCTGCTTGGAAACCTTGGGTCCTGGGATTCATGTACCACCTACCTATGCATTGTTGCAGACCAAGTACCCCCCTTCATGGCAATGGTATTCCCTAATGGCAGTGACCTCTTTCAGCAGGATAATGTGCCCTGCCACACTGCAAAACTTCTTCAGGAATGGTGTGAGGAATGTGACCAAGAGTTCAAGGTGTTGGCTTGGCCTCCAAATTCCCCAGATCTCAATCCAATCAAGCATCTGTGGGATGTGCTGGAAAAACAGGTCCAAGCCATGGAGGCCCCACCTCGCAAGTTACAGTACTTAAAAAATCTGCTACTAACGTCTTGGTGCCAGACACCACAGGACACCTTCAGAGGTCTTATGGAGTCCATGCCTCAACGGGTCAGAGCTGTTTCTGATTGGTGTGTATGCGGTGTCAGATATGTGTAGTAATTTAAATGGTGAGCAGATAAAAAGGATGTAGAAGAGGTAGGAGAATGTGGATATGAGAAGGAAAGTTAATAATGTAGATAAATAGCAATTCAAAATGAAAATTATGAATAAATTATAAATAGATAAATTAGAAATACATTAGGTAAATAAATGTAAAACCGGCAGTGGCTTCCTTAGGGGGTCCTTTTGAACCCCTACACAGAAGACCACAACCGATACAGTTTGAAATCTTCTTATCTATTTGATGGTGGGTCAGTGCTGAGTGTCGGGAACTGCACACTGAAGCAGTTTTACCCTGGGCTGCAACATTCCAGATCTACCCACATAACTATGGATTAAATAGCAGTCTTTACTCGTCCTAAGTGGTCACCAATTGAACTTAGCTTTTCATTGGCTTCTAAGATTAACTGACAGGTCCTTTGTTTTGTGGAATATTCTAGCTATTCTGTAAAGTAAATCAATTATGAATAAATGCATGATAATCTGTCCAAAATGATTGTGATGATCTATGCAATAAACTAAAAAGATGACTCCTCCTGCAACTGCTGAGTGCTAAGATTACAGAGAAATAGTGTTACAAGGGTGGGTAAGTAGTTTAGGCAGGAAAAATACAGAAGGACTTGTGTTTCAAATGGAGTAGTTCGCTAGGTAGGTGTCATGACTTTTTTAACTCTGCACTTCTTTTTACCACAAACCCAACTTAACATATGTTACTATTTATGAAGAAGATAAAGAATATGTAAAGCATTTCAGAAACCACAGAATTATTTAGGACAAGTGAGACAAATGGCATCTCATCCTTTAATGTGAAGGTAGGAATGAATACTTGCTCTGTGACTAGGAATCAGTACAACCAATAAGGGTATTGGGAGTAGGGTTGCCAGAGGAACCCACTTTCATTTTGAAAACTGTCAAATACAGGCAGACCTTGGCTGGTCTATGGTAAGCAGCTGAGTGCAGTCATTGCTGAGTTTAATGGATTGTCATTGCACAAAGGGAAGTAGTTGAGGCTAGGCGTGCCTCAGTTTTGAATAAACTGGGAGATGTCGTAATGGGGGCTGGTATTCACCATACAATATTTTATTTCTAAATTATTACTTTTTTGGAGTCTACTAGGGACCCTGGTTTTGTTCCAGAACATCTGCAAAAGAGTGATGGACTTCACAGAGGGAGCCCTACAGAATGTGTCTCTCAATAGGTAGTCTCACTTAGAAGCTGCTGACAGACAGATGTGAGCTGAAAACCCAGGGGCAAAATTAGATTTCAAGTCCAAGGTCAGGGGCAGTTATCAAACATTCATAAATGGCTAACTAACCTTAAAACCAAGATTGCAAGCAAGGGTGATGAATACAAGTCGGGTCAGTATAGCATAATACAATCAGATAATCAATAAGCTTAGACAAGTGTAGATTCAAACCTATTGTTGAGGCCCTAATCTAAGAGCAAAGCAGATAAAGCAGTGAAGTGACTGATGTCATGGGCATGCATCTGGTGTGCTTACTTGGGATAGGTAATAAGGCAATTTGTATGCGCGCTTATAGAGCAGTGCTCACAACCTGGAAAGCACAAGTAGCACAGCCATAAGAACAGGTTTATTACATGCCTGTATACAACACAATACAGGCTGACAAGGCGCCAGATAGCCAATATGCCATATAAAGCCCTAATACCTCCTCATACCTTCCCATGACACTGTAGAAAATATCTTTCATAGTACCAATGTGTCCATATAGCTTCACATGCCAGTATAAGGTCAATATGCCCCATATAGCCTCATATGCCAATAGATCACCATTATGCTCATATACCTATACATGCCACCAGGTAGCCCCTGTGGTTGTCACCAGGCCAGTACTTTACCAGCCTGGATTCGGTGCTCATCTTATTAGTAGAGGAAAAAATATAATAAAGGTATGAATGTTGATACTTCTTACCTGAGGAGGTGGAAACCTACTGGCTACTAGCCAATATGACACCATATAGACAATATCCCCATAAAGTTAAATATGCCTCCACATAATATATGAGGCATATAAGGCTATATGATATGGCCTCATGTCACCATGGTATCTCCTGCCCCAATGGCCCAGATACTTCTCCCCACTGTGCCACCTGTAAGAAGCACAAAAGCAGCAGAAGTAGTGATATTGCTCCACCATATGCTCACACCAACTCCAATATTGCTTATTTAAAAGCAGTAAGTGCAATGGTATAGGAAACTCAAGACAAGTAAAAACAGCGATATGACCCATTACATTGGTCTCATGGTCCCCGTAAAATGAACTCCAGCCACTATAAGACCATGTAACACAAATTAACCCATGGTACATACAGTGGGCAGTGTGACTTGGCAGGACAGTTTTTAAACAACAGGATTTTATCCACTGTATTTGCCTGCTATGTGCATGCCCATAGAGAGGATAAGTGCCAGGTTCCTGAAGATAAAATATGTGGGTGCATTTGTGCCCATTTTTCATTAGCCATAAAAAAAAAACTTTAGTAACAAAAAGATGGGTTTGCAATCCCTCCCAGACTGAAAGAAACAAATGTTGGTACTTTACAGGTATATATATATATATATGCAAGTGCAAAAACACATCCGCAGGTGCATGAGAACAAATGAAGAGGTGCGATTTTACACTGCACGGCCCATCATTAAATGACCCACATTTTGAATAACTGCCACAAATGTATGCCCCTACACTCCCCGATTGGGTGGAAGTGGTGATATAAGGGAATACATCTTCAACAAAAGGCTGCAATGCATTGGGTGTGCCTATTTCACATACAGCAGAAAAAATGACAGGTATTTCCATTGGCACAATGCAAATTTAAACTAATGCCTAAACAATCATGGTGACATTTCATAATGTTTCCTAAGGATTAGGTTTAATTAATCTGACAATATTAGCACTGGTTAGTAAACAAAAATCTAATCTTTAATGACACACGTTTTATTTCCATTTCCTAGATTTTGTGCTGTTCTGTACATTCATTTAATGACAGAATCGCTTTGGGCAGAGTGATATGAACACAATTCTAGAAATAAAAACATGGCTGCCAACACTAACAAAATTTCTAGTGACACTTTACTGTTGGGCAGGTGCATTTGTGTTTGCTACTACATTTAGGGATATATTTACTAAACTGCGGGTTTGAAAAAGTGGAGACGTTGCCTATAGCAGTCAATCAGATTCTAGCTTTGATTTATTTAGTGCATTCTGCAACATGACAGCTAAAATCTGATTGGTTGCTATAGGCAACATCTCCAGTTTTTCAAACCCACAGTTTAGTAAATATACCCCTTAGACTCTTGTATCTTGTCTCTTTCTGTGTGTTATGGGAAATTGGAAATAGTTTCTAAAATTTACTCTACAAATTTGTTCCTGAAAATGTCCCTATATTTCAAACTTGACCAACTATAAATTATAATCCATTGTATTTTATATATTGGCGATTATACTCACTATTCTTATTATATGTGGTTAATATGTACATATTAATTAGAGTGTAGCATAGAAAATGCAAAAAATTACATAAGTAAACATACTAAGATGGGGAATGTAATGCACAAACCATCACATAGACATTGCTGCACAACATGGATCTGGAGTTGGACGTACGTCAGTTGTTGTTTTTTTGCGTAAAATGCGCATTTCCATACTGCGCATGCGCACCAAAGATGCGCATGTATACATCCATATGCAGAATTGGTTGGATCTTACACTTAATACATATTGCGCTTACAAAGGCGAAACTGGGGAAGAAAGAGGTGTGCAAGTACAGTAAGGGCATATTAGCGCAATTGCAACTTAGTTACAGGTGGACACATCCACAGATGCGTATGTTTGAAGCGTCTTGAGGGTGCTCAACACCCAGGTGCTGAGCACCCAACTGTCCTGATTTAGACGGGACACCCCCAATTTGAGGGCTCTGTCCCGCCATCCCAAACAGGACATCTTTGTCCTGCAGGTGGGAAATTTGGGAGGTATGTCTCATTCACTGCTGCTCTGTATGACAAAGCAGCGGTGTATGGGTGCCACACGGCAATGAATGGCATTTGAAAGGGAGGAGAAAAGAGTACGGAGCAGCCTAGCACTTCAAATACGCCCCTTGTCCTGACGCCAGATACCCAAAAGTTGTAAGGTATACTGGAGCAAAAGTCTGTATTTATGATGATGATTAATGATGACTATTGAGACTCCACGTGACGTCTAAACGCAAATAACTACTCACTGTAGTTTTCTCATGCTAACCAATTAGAGCAAAGCCTCTCATTATTATTGGACAGGCACCCGGCCTCTTGTTAGTGTTGCAGCTCTGCCAGGAGCAAGTACTTGTCATCTTACAGATTTGTATTATTTTTACCTTTGGATTACAGTGGAAAAGAGGAAGAAATGAGTCTAATAAGTGGAGAATGAAGAACTGGGGGAGTATTTATTTCAAATAAAGGACTTTCTGTACTTTGTATGTGTGTTTTTTTTAAAAGTATTTTCCTATGTGGCACTATAGATACGCCCTGACAGCCATGGGTAGGATGGTACTTGTAGTTCTACAAGTACTAGTATACCCAAGCACATTATGGCTGCCAGGTTTGTGCCACATATAAGTGCTAATTTACTACTCCAGCACCCACCAACCAGGGGTGTTGGAAGGAGTCCCAGTGCTAATAGCATGGGGCAGGTTTTTCATTTAAAAGTTGGAAAGTATGATTAAAATTTAATAAACAATTGTGGTTGTTCGTGGGTTTTTTTTTACTCTTTTAGTATGAAAAAAATATTAAGAGATAAATCATTACAAAGCCTTTCCAGCAGAGCACAGGAATTCGCATCAACTTCCCTTTTGCAGGACTGTGTCATTTGTGGGCTTTTCTACTGGAAGACAATGTTTAGTTATATATATAGAGAGAGATAGAGATAGAGCTAGATAGATAATTTTTCCTGGGGGAGTTTTCGGAAGTGTAGGCATCCTCCCGGGTCGTGATGGAGTCGGGGCTTATTAATGCGATTTTGAATCATCATGCCCCGCCACCCGCTATGCAAAGAAGGAGACAGAGCCGCGTCCCATCATAAACTTGTCACATGACTTCCCCACAAGGAGGAGGTTTTAAAAGATGGTTGGAATTCTTAGCTTACAATCCTATGCTTCACCTAAATGTGGGTATTGGGGTGGGTTTTCAATATCTTTTATAATTTACACATATTGGGGCTGATTCATTAAGGAAAATAAAGCAAAAAAAAATTGTAACTTTGAACCTTGGCAAAAGCCATGTTGCATTGAAGGGAAGAGTAAATTTAAAATGTGGTGGCAGATTTATAATTGGAGTAGGGTATGTCCAGGATCAACTTTAAATTAAGCTATGAAGTATATCTGTGTTACATGAATAAGCAGCCAGTATTTGAGTTATGTGCAAAATAAAAAAATAATTTGCACTTCTTGCATGGTTTTGTCCAGGAGAAAACTTACTCATTTTTTGCCTTACTTTCCTTAATGAATCAGGACCATTATTTGTATAGGAATATAGTACTCGACATAAGTATATTCCAAGATAAATAGTGAATAAAACAAAAAAAACAGTTACAGAACAAAACAAAACAAGTAATTAATGTTAAGACATAAAGGTTGTAATTATAAACCTTCAACTAGATGCTCATGCTCTTAAGAGCTAACAATGTACAAGTACATCTAAATATAGATATTATTAGTTATCTGACTAGCATTAACATGTTCCACCATGTTATAGTGAAAAAAAAAGATTCTTCTTACGGGTCAGGGTCCGTAAGGTCTCCCCCATGAATGACAGTCAGGAGCAGGCACAGTCCAAGCGATGAGCTCCACATGCTGCTGGCCAGATATCAGAGTTCAGAATGAAGAATGCTGGAAAGGCTTTATAAAGCTGTGCTGTGTACAGCCCTCTGGCAAACACACAAGTGTTACACACATTACACAAACACTGACCCTTGCACAAGGCCTTCTCTGTAATGGATGCAGCATGTTTGCATTACCTTGTGTCTGTTTACTGAACTTTTTTCTTGAATCCTATCCTATTACTGTGTAAGTCAGGCCTGTTGCCCAAATACACAGGATGATTTCTAAATTGTGATGACAAATACAAAGCGTTGTTAAATCTTCTGCTATCACAGTAGTCTAAACTGTTGTGACATTTTAAAATGAAAGGCAACGAGAAGGCGTTTCAAGTTACAGATTGGCATAGAGATATGCTACTTGCATTTTTTTTTACCTGGCACAGATGGGCACACAAAGCATTTCAGTGTGTGTTACAGGCACCTGCAAATCAGGCCCCCTCTTTCCCCAAGCTAACAAAGAAACAAAACATCATAGAGAATGTGTTACCGTCCCATACAGTGCATAGCAACGTGCCAGCCATGTAATCTCTTGATCCACTTGTTGGTTCACAAAGCCGCAGTGCTGTTAATTCCTCACTAGTAGTTAGCTAAACAGTTTGTTTTCCATGTGTTTACTCCGGTCAGCTAGTTCAGTAACCGGGATACTCAAATTTCCTAAAGGCCTTAATTGTGGTTTTACGCTGTGCTTTACAAATTAACATGGTCTAGAATGCTACGAAAGTAAAGATATTAATTTAATAGATTATCAAAGGCGAAAAAAATTACAAATGAAAACTTTTTATGTAGAAAGTAGTGCAAAGTATTTAGCTTTCTAATAGGTGTGGCTATAAAGAGACATAGATTGGATGTATGATAACTTACAGTCTTTGGTAGAAGAGAACCAGCAACCAGGAGTTTCTTGTTAGTGGGAAATGTACATACACAGATCTTCTTTGCAGATGAACTATTCAAGAATCATCATCTATGGGTTTTTTTAATGTGGAGACTGCATAATAATAATTGCTGCTGTATTATTATTTTTTTAACAGTTATTGGCAAATAGCAATTTTATTATGTCATTGTATAAATGTGTCGCCCTGTATGTTTTTGTTTTTCATTTAACCCCTTTGTAACGGAGGCTTTACTCACTTCTGTGCAGAGCGTTTTGGAACTTCTGGGCTGTTCACATTTCAACATCATTATGAGTTGTTTTTCTGTCCAGTAACCACACAAATCATAACTTGTTTTTTTCAGAAGACTTTGCATTTTCATAAAAAAACAAACACTGCTTCGTTTATAATCCCTGACACGGCAAAGAAAATCTACCCAAGATGACCAAAAAAAGGTAGGAGGTTGTATTGAAATTGGAGAATGAACTGCAAGCAAATATGTGTGTATGTGTGTTTTGTTTTTTTTTTGCTTTTTTTTGTTGCTAAATTCTACAAAGAAGTTCTTTTGTATTTTTAGATTTGGTATCAATCCACCTTTCCAAAAACAGCATTGATCATATATGGTTTTCATCAAAAAAACAGCAGTTGAAAATGATAATTAAGATTATTTTTTTTTGTGTGCTAGTTTGAA
This sequence comes from Mixophyes fleayi, assembly GCF_038048845.1. NCBI lineage: Eukaryota > Metazoa > Chordata > Amphibia > Anura > Limnodynastidae > Mixophyes > Mixophyes fleayi. Next base: position 28,029,991 of record NC_134407.1, on the reverse strand, counting down.
CTGTCTTGAATGAAATGTATACAATGAGCTTCATGTAGAGTCGGACATAAGTCCAAAACGGAAGTGCAAAATTTAATTTTCCGTTCTGCGCATCCGCAGTAAAATGGAGCACATCTCTGTATGCAGACTGAGACGTATCTTCCCATTGCATCTCTCGAAGGGGACAAAAATTGCGGAGTCTCCCAACATGTCCAATACCAGCACTAGGCTATGCCAGCCGGGGTTGGTGAGTCTATAGCAGCATGAATCCCTCTACAATAGTGACAACAAGCTCTAGCCCGAGCTGGTGGCTCTAGAACAGCATGAAGTCCTCCTACAATAGTGACAACAAGCCCTAGCCCGGGCTGGTGGCTCTAGAACAGTATGAAGTCCCCCTACAATAGTGACAACAAGCCCTAGCCCGAGCTGGTGGCTCTAGAACAGCATGAAGTCCTCCTACAATAGTGACAACAAGCCCTAGCCCGGGCTGGTGGCTCTAGAACAGCATGAATCCCTCTACAATAGTGACAACAAGCCCTAGCCCGAGCTGGTGGCTCTAGAACAGCATGAAGTCCTCCTACAATAGTGACAACAAGCCCTAGCCCGAGCTGGTGGCTCTAGAACAGCATGAATCCCTCTACAATAGTGACAACAAGCCCTAGCCCGAGCTGGTGGCTCTAGAACAGTATGAAGTCCCCCTACAATAGTGACAACAAGCCCTAGCCCGGGCTGGTGGTTCTAGAACAGCATGAATTCCCCCTACAATAGTGACAACAAGCCCTAGCCCGGGCTGGTGGCTCTAGAACAGCATGAATTCCCCTTACAATAGTGACAACAAGCCCTAGACCAGTGAGCGCAGTGCTGAAATTCCTAGGGGTGTCAGGCAAAAAAAAAAAATCTGTCCCATTATTCTACAGATTTCCTCTTCAAGAGCATAACTGAGGAATCAGGGATTGTGGTGCAATACAGATGTTTGTCTATCAAATGGAAAGGGAGAGGGTCTGCTTTGCATATTGTGTTAAATGCTTCATAATATTGTTGCGACATTAGCTTGACAAAACTGAGGATAGTCAGAGTAGCTGACTGAAACGACCGTTGGGATTTGGATCATGAAACATTCATTATGTGTTTTAAATAAATACTTTATTTTTAGGAACCCTTTTATTGCTAAATGGACATTGCATGGAAGAGAGAGAGAGAGAGAGAGATTGAACAGCTTAAGGCTAAAGAGCTTCGAAACCTAAATCCCTATAGAATATCAGAGGCCACGCTGTAATCTGTGTATAAACAAATCTAAAAAATGTTTGAATTAGATATAATTAAAGAGTCAAATAGTGAATAGTCACGTCCCATTCCAAAACCCGATGGAAGCTTATGCTTCTGCAATGATTTCAGTAAATTGAACAGTGTATCTAAGTTTGATACCTACCTAATGTCTTGTGTGGATGAGCTTACTGAAAGGCTGGGGACTTAACCAAAGGGTACTTGCAAGTGTCGTTTACAGACAAAGCAAAACAAAAGACAGCTTTTTTTTTTGCATAGGAGGGTTCCAATATAAGAGGTTGCCATTTGGGTTACATGGGGCACCCGCCATCTTTCAGAGGATGATGGGCAAAATTCTAAGGCCTCGCAGACAGTATGCTGCTGCTTATCTCTCGACGATGTAGTCATCTATAGTCCTGATTGACAGTCTCACTTACCCAGGGTACAAGCAGTGTTGGACTCCACCCGTGACGCAGGACTGACAGCTAATCCAAAAAAGTGTTGCTTAGGTATAGTAGAGGTGAAGTATCTTGGCACCATTGGCAGAGGTTTAACAAAGCCCCAACTTAATAAAATTAAGGCAATACAAAAATGGCCATGACTCCTAAACAAGGAGGTGAGAGCTTTCCTGGGAATCACAGGGTATTATAGAAGATTTATACCCAATTTTGTCACTATTGCTGTCCCGTTGACTGACCTTACCAAGGGTAAACAGTCAGTTATAGTTAAGTGGAATCCTGATGCAGAAAAGGCTTTTCAGGCATTGAAGATAGTGTTGCGTACCCAACCAGTTTTGATGACACCTGACATAAAATATTCATTTATCGTGCAGACAGAAGCGTCAGATTTGGGGATAGGTGCAGTGTTGTCTTAAAGTAAAGAACATCCTGATATTTATTTTAGTAGGCAGTTGAATGTGAATAAGAGAAATTATACCACTGTTGAAAAAGAAGCATTAGCAATTAAATGGGCATTGCAAACACTAAGGTATTACCTTTTGGGTAGAAAATTTAGATTAATTCTTTTGAAGTGCATTCCTGAAAATAAAGAAACCAAAGGGAGAATAACTAAATGGTTCTTGGCATTGCAAAACTTTTTCAGTAGAACACAGGCCAGTGTTTTGTTTAGAGACTACAAGTGTTCCTCCCCACAGGTTGAAACAAGAGAGGGGGGATATGTGACAGAAGAAATGGGGAAGTTAGTGATGGGAGGTATAAATGTCCCAGGTTTCTGTCCTATGTGTTTTAAAACCACAAGGAGATTGCTTGTGTTTTTGGGAAAGAGCTTCCTAAATATTGTTTTAGGTGCAGGAAGAGCCAGTGTAGGGTCCCAGAGTTTTGAATGGAGAGAGAAGTGTGGGCTCCATTCATTAAGCTCATTTTAGGGCTACTACTTTGCCAGACACTTTGCTGGATCATTAGGGGTTGCACCTGTGAGGTGCAGTTAAAAGGCTGTGAGGCTGTTCCCTCAATTCATCACTGCATGGGAAACAGGTCAGAGGCCTGCTGAGAGATACTGTCACTGTTACATGTAACTTGTATGGTTTGTGTGAGTGGGACATTAGGTTCTTCCACCTTAGAGGGGGAGTTCTCTAATTATGCTAGAGACGGACAGGCTAGGATTTGTGCTTATGTTTTGCTTATTTCATTCTGTGAAATAAAACCAGCTCTGGCTAGTTGCACCCAAGCACTGGTCTGGTGTACTATTAATTGTCTGCTACATGAGAAGCGCTGCCGTTTGGAATTTGAAAGTTTTACAATTAAGGCAGTAAGTAGGAGAAGTGGCGGTATGTCATACCACCGTATACACCCCCACTTTCACCACTGTGTATGTATGTATGTCTGTATGTATGTATGTATATATGTATGTGAATGTGTGTGTGTGTGTATATATATATATATATATATATATATATATATATATATATACTGCATATAACAAAAAGATATAGGATTCTCCGCAATCACCAAAAAAGATATCGCTGCTATTCAGGCTATAGTCTGTGAAACAGGGAATGTTAGTTCCATGAGTGTTAAGCTTACCAACTGACACCCAGGTCTTCCCCTTCTGGACAGTCCTACACTGAACATAAATATTAAGATGCTAAACTTCTATTTGTCTTACCCGCACACAGCTTTTAAAGGTAGGTACACCCCAAGCAATAGCAATTAGTCACCTAGGGAATCACCTAAGTTGGATAATTGGATAGTAAGGGGTCGCAAGACCCATTTTTATCAAAAAGATCTAAAAAGCATTGTGCTATACCATAAATATTAAATGAGTATAAAGAACTAAAGACTGGGGTGCAAGAGTGGTGTGTGTAGGGGTTGTTTACCAATGAAAAGCTGGATTTTAATTAATTTATAATTTGTAAAATGCATAAGACAAGTACTATAGTTATGGCTGCTCACTAACAGAACTCTGGCTCCCAGGTCCTGTAACAAAGGGAAAACATCTGTGCAAGCCTTAAGGGTAATGGATAACTCAGAATACCAGATGGCCCTCATCAAATGCTTTAATCTAATCATCTCCAGGTCCCAATAAGCTATGACAGAAGCCCATGTGACATGTCTCAAGACATTGTGTGCTGTCTCTATCACTTCCCATTAATGGAGGGTATAATGCTAGGAATGTAGGCTCAGTAATAAATTATGGACTCTGATATCCAAATCTATCAAAACCTGTCAAAGGTGATACTGGAGCAAAGGAAACCCTTAAATCCTCTTACAAAGGTACTTAGGAAATTCAACATTAATTACAGATCAGGGTTTCCTGATTTGGCGCTTTGATTGCCTACAAAGATTGGAAATCAGCAACTGAGAGGTCCAGAGGGCTCAGTAAGCTTATTTGAAGAAATAGAGTTGCCTCTTATGAAGATTCAATTAGTACTCAACCTCTTAAATAAAGATGTTCAGCGCCAGGTGAGATACAACAGATCTGGCAAATCCAACATGAGAGGAATCAGGGCCTTGTCATTATTACACTGGAAACATGGACGGACTCCTGCTAGCAGTTGACTCTACTGAGCAAAGAGGCGATGTGTGTTCACCAGGAACCCCTGCAAGGAGGTTTGGTCGGAGCTGAGCGGGACGAGCAAGTCTCGGCTATCAAGGCCAGTCACTAGCAAGGTAGCTGGAGTCACAAACAGAACACAATGAAAAAGCTGGGTTGGTAGCAGGAGAGGAGATCCAAGTGAAACCAGAAACATTAAGCAGAAGAATGGTCTAGTTAGCCGTGGTCAAGCCAGGAATACAAAAGGGATGGGAATCGATGACCAGAAGAATAGTCAGGGTAACCATAGTCGGCAACTAAGAATCCAAATGAAAGTACAAGGCAGCAATACAACAGGAACCAGGAACAGGAAAGGATCAAACACTCTGGCACTGGATCAGTGCCAGAGTCAGTTTTATATAGGCTGTACAAGTGGGCTTATTGAAGTTTGCATCCTGTTGCCTAGCAATGGGACACTTCCAAAGCTGCAGGCCGGCCGAGAACTGGAAGTCGCATCCTGTTGTTAGACAAAGAGTGGCGAACCGCCAATATAGAAGGCGTCTGTCCTTGATGTGAAAGGAGAGAGCAAAGGCAGCACCTGATAGGAATTCCCTTTTATTGGCGAGTCTGTAATTGGCCAAAATTTTACTCTGTTTAGAAAAATTTTCCTTGACCTTGGTTAGAAGATAGGGAGCATGAACCTCCTTAACATCAACCCAGGATCTTTCTTCTGGATTGTAGACCTTCCCATCAACTATAAATTGAAGTTTCCCATTAGAAATCCGGGAATCCAAAAACTGTTTGATTTAAAACTCTTTTCTGAACTTGGTTTTGGTAGGAGGGGGACGGACAGGCTCTTTAAAGAATTTATTTAGCACCAGTGGCTTCAGCAAGGAAATATGGAATACATTGTGGGTTCTGAAAGAAGGAGGTAATTCAAGTTTAAAAGCCACAGGATTGATAACTTCAGATGTGGTAAGGCCCAATATAGTGACAAGCCAGTTTCATGGTAGGAACCCAGAGTCTTAGATTCTTAGTGGATAACCACACTCTGGGCCTGATTCATTAAGGAAAATTAAGGAAAAAATTGAGTAAGTAGTCTCCTGCACAAAACCATGTTACAATGCAAGGGGTGCAAATTAGTTTTCTATTTTGAACATAAGTTAAATACTTTCAGTTTTTTCATGTAGCACACAAATACTTGATAGCTTATATGTACACTGAAATTTAAAGTTGATATTTGTGTGCTATATGAAAAAACAGACAGTATTTAACTTATGTGCAAAATAAAAAACTAATTTGCCCCTGATGTATTGTAACATGGTTTTGTTCAAGAGACTACTTACTTAATTTTGTGCTTAACTTTCCTCAATGAATCAGGCCCTCTGTCTCCAACTAATAGTACTGGTACTGATCACTGCCTTTTGTAGGCAGTTCTTTTGTAGTGACGAGACATCTTTGCTAAATTTTCTTTAGCTTGGGCCCAAATTTGAGCAAACTCATGGACCAGGGGCTCCACAGCGGGAATGGCAGGGTTCTTAAATTAAGAAAATACAGGTAATTTTGGGTGGGTGCTGAAGTCATTGAAGCAGGGAGAGGCACCAGAGGATTCGTGGAGATGATTGTTGTGGGAAAATTCAACCCAGGCAAGTAAATCATTCCAATTATACTGATTATTGGAAGTGAAAATTCTCAAGAAAAGCTCAATATCTGGGTTCACCATTTCTGTCTGTCCATTTGTTTGGGGATGATAGCAAGAGGAGAAGTTGAGTTTATTACCTAATTCCTCACAAAAACCCCTTCAAAACCAAGAAATAAATTGAAGACCCCGGTCAGAAATTATATCCTCGGGACAGCCATGAAGTCTAAAGATCTCTTTTATAAAGATTGTGGCCAGAGTTGGAGCGGAGGGTAAATTTTATTGGGAAAAAAATTGCCATTCTAGAGCAGCAGTCAACCATTACCAGACTGTGTTAAACCCCTTGCTATGAGGAAGATCAGTTAAGAAGTCCATGGAGATGCTGGACCGAGGCTTGTCAGGGATAGGCAAAGACCGGAGAGGGCTCAAGGGAGACTGCAAGGGATTATTATGCTGGGCAAAGGTAGTACAAGGCTAGACATATTGTTGGACATCCTGATGAAGAGTGGGCCAACAGTAATACCTGGAGATCAAATAGAGGGTCTTTTGAATTCCCAAATGTTCAGCTAGTTTAGAGCAATTAACCCAAAGAAGCACCTTAGGGCTGAATTTGGGGCCTAAGAAGAAACAACTTGCTAGTGGAGTTTTTGGAGAGGTACTGGTGAGAAATTTTATACAGGCTGGATCCAGGATTGGTTTTGGGTCAGGAGAGATTCTTGGAACCGGCTCTATAGGTTAGGATCAAGTTAAAGTGTGTAAAGAACAGAGACCACCTTAGCTGTCATAGGTTCAGACAATTGGCTGTTTGAAGGTAGACTAAATTCTTGATGGGTAAATACAGTGATAGGGTGCTCAGCACCTTCTAGGAGGTAACGCCATTCCGCGAGTAGTGATTTAATTGCCAATAATTACATATTACCAATTCCACAGCGCCTTGATTTGCTCAGCGTCCTGTCTACTGGCTGACAGTGAATCTAGTCAGATTCGCTGTCATCCATGCCAGGGAGGGTCGCGGAAAGAAAGGACATTATTTACCAGACCAGTGATCCAACACAGCTTTTAAGTCCTCTTCTTCTCTTTGCTTCCTGACCCAGCTCCGGTGCTGTCTTCCCCGGGTTTCTGCTTCTTCACCCTCTTCATTGGAGCTGCTTCAGGGAGACACACTGTCACACTATGAAAAGTAAGAAGACCCTTATGGAGAGAGAGGAGCTAGCCAAAGGAGGTGAGCGATTACACCTGCAGCCATTTTCATCACCTCCCCCCTGCTGTCATTTTCCTTACATTCCCCCCTGAGCACTTTTCCTTACCTCCTGCCCTGCAGCCATTTTCCTTACTTCCCCCGTGCAGCCATTGCCCCCTCACAGCAGCCATTTTCCATACATCCCACACTGCAGCCATGTCCCCCCTGCAGCTATTCTCCTTACCTCCCCTGCAGATATTCTCCTTAACCCCCAGAGCCATTTTCCTTACCTCCTCCCCTACGACTATTTTCCTTACCTACTGTGCAGCAATCCCCACTGCAGCCACTTTCATTAGCCCCTTTCAGTCACCCCCCAACCCCTGATGTAAATGACCTCAGTCACAGCAGTCTTCCTCTTATTGCATTTGCAGTCAGGCTGCATGTCTGCATAGTGACTTTCGGGGCCGAACCAATTAGATCAGGGGCGGCCCTGATTATACCAGATAGCCCAACAGCGCCTAATTTTAAAAACAGGAAAATAAAATGAAATACTAACAGCACCGTGCCCCCCCCCTTCCCCCCAGAGACCCAGCGCCCCAGTCTGGGGGTGTGTGGCTACAGGGGGAGGGTTAATTAATATATCTGCAAGCAGGGTGTCTGCAGTATAGCTGAAAGGGGGGAAGTAAGGAAAATGGCTGCATTGTGGGAGGTAAGACCTATTAGTTAACCAGGCCCTGGTTGCACCCACAATCAATACTAACACTCAGTTTGAATGCCAGATGACACTATACTTCACACACATTACGCTACACTAATACACAATACTGACACTCCAAATACATTACAACATACACTACAACATTCCTCACAACTTTTAGATGTCTCTAACACACAGTGCATGTGCTGCAACTTGCACCAGAAGGGGGTGTGATCATGCTACAAGGGGACATAGACACATCACATGTCATGTACCCATGGGGGTGTGCAAAGTGCGTCGGAACACTGGACCATTTCTTCTCCAGCTATGTGTGTGCGAGGGGGGGGGGGGGGGCCCAGAAAGCTGCTGTAGCGGGGCCCCAAATTCCTCTTGGCAGTCCTAAGTGTGTGCATGAAAAGTCACAGTGTAGTGCGGAAGGGGCACAGTTTTATCATGAAGGGGCACAGTGTGATTATAAAGGGGCACAGTGTGATGATTTTTGTACATATTGTTTTATTTTGTTTGATCTTATTCCACTTAATGATAGCTGTAAATTGTTTTTTGACAGAAATATAATGGAAAAGAATATATAAAACTATATATCCAAGGGAAAAAATATTATATTTGCAAACAACTTAATAAGTATTTCTGTCCTGACCTAAATACTTATTACATTATTTTGACCCAACTACTTATAAAGCGGGACTGCTTGATAATTATTTTGGAGGGGTGCCTTGAAAAAATTATGAAGACCCTAATGGTGCTGCGAACTGAAAAAGTTTTGGGAACCACTATATTATGCAGTAAACAATATCATACCTCTTTTTAGAATCATGAGATTGGGACAAAATAAGACCCCCCTCATTCAGTCCAAGCTCTGCCCACATGTTGGTTAACACCCGACCCACTTTTTGTTAAAACACACTCCTTTTGCAGTCCGCGTATCAGGATGTCCCATTAAATTCAGAAGAGTTGGGAGGTATGCAAATATAGACAACTAGACTAGCAAATACAGTATATCCCACTGTCTCCCTACCACGAATTCTACACTAAAACATCATAAAAAAATATTCACTTCAGTTTGAACTTTCCCTCTAACTACATACTGAACCTCCCAACATTTCAATCCCCGGAAGCAGGAAAGGGGGAGCATCCACATAACTATGGAGGCGTGGCCACATCGTGATGGGGCAGTGGTCACAGTGGTCACAGAGGGTTGCCTAGCGTAAAGCACTAGGCTGCCCATTAAAAGTCTCCCTTTCCATCCAAACTACTCCAGCACTTAGTGCACTGCAGAGCAACTGTGAATGGAAGATACCTCCCAAATTCCTGGGACAAACATGTCCCCAGGCAGCATGACAGAGCCCTAAAATTGTGACTGCCCTGCTAAAATCGGGACAATTGGGACGTATGTAACTACACAAGTAAACATTGACGCATAGGACATATTTCTACATATTAATTACCTATAAACACCCACCACAAATTTAAAACAGTTTATCTTAAAATATCAAGCAAGTCTGTTATTACTGTACAAGAGATATAGAATTATATGCAAACATACAAAATTATTATATTTTAGTACTTACTGTACTTTCTACTATACTAAGTTTAACTTAATTAGATTCAGCTGTCCACTGGGCATGATTGAATTGTCATTGCTGGTCTTTAATGTAGCAGAAGTAGGACATTGTTTTCATAGTACAGGGTGATAACTGTTCATCCTCCAATTTTGCCAGAAACAAAGGGGTTGAATGCTAATGACCAGTAGAATTTTGTAGTTTGTGAATCAAAGGTCTTTAAGTGAGTGGGAGAGCAAATAGCATTTCATAACTCTCTATACCAAAGACCTTTAAACTCTGAATCCTTACTTCACAGAGCACCAAGTCCACAATGTAATTTTCCTAACGGTAGTGTTTTAGTTAATTTCTGCTATGAAGTGTCAGAAGAAGGCATTTAGGGGTCTATTTTTTAAGCCTTAAACCCTATGGAAACTGCTTTTTCAGCATGGTTTAGGCATTTTTAAATAACATAGCTATTTAACATAAGTCTAATGCAGGCGATATAATAGATATCTCCTGCATTAGGCTAAGTATCACAGAAAATAATTTTCAATGGGGACTGCAATCTGGGCCAATTTGATAAGCTCCGAAAAGCCTATCTTTTCAGAGCTTGACCCCGATGGCTAAGTGTTCTGCCCTATGAGGAGAACATCGCAGGAGAGGGATCTCCGAATCCCTATCCGTCAGCCTTTATGCTCTGCCTTCTATTAACTAAAGAAAAAGACTTTGTTCATGCTTGACCTATGGTAGCGCATACACAGTAAAGAGAACCTGTTGTTAGTGAGAGAGTTGTCACCGAGACAGCTTCTTATGGGGCGCTCTGTCACGGGATAATTTTTTAATAAATGGCTATGGTATATCATCCCTTATCGTTGCAATAAGGCATGATAATTACAGGGGGGGGGGGGATGCAGCCATTCATAAATAGGCCTCTTAGTATGAATTTGAAATGGAATTTGGAACCTATGGCTGGATGGAAACTATTGGCTCCAGCATACAGTAAACATTAGGAAAACGGGATGCACTGAGATATTTCGTGTTTCAAAGACATCTTAATAACAGATTTTGCAGCTCCACAACTGCTTCTTAAAGAGGCAACCGTTTCAAACTAAAAATATGGGGCGACGAATAATCGTTGATTTATTTAAATGAGACACAATCACAAATCCCAATAATCAAGATACATGTGTCAAGGTCTAACTGAATCAGATGTTCCATGCGATTGTTGCCTACTAAGCCAAAAACCGTATAGACAAGGAAAAGTAATGATATCAATCTAAATATTATTCTCCTGATATGGGAATTCTAGGATGGCTATTGCAGTTTAATTTTCATTGCATTGCATTCTGTGATATTGAACTGTACTGTTATTCCCAGTAATGGATATCACATCTAGACATTGCAGATTTGTATTGTACAAAGATGTAAAAGTAAAGTTTTTTCTGTGAAGTGATGATCCACTGTATTGTACCTAAGAGTACATCTAAATATACTAATGCAGGGTCATTCCACATCAAATCAACACAATATTTTTTTTAAAAAAAATTATTCCTTGCATTTTTTAATTTTAATTGAATTTGGTATAAATGTTGCCATGGGTGTAAAGAAAACCCCCAAATCTTAGGCTGATATGTACACTGGTTTTGAAGTTATATGCTTTTAAAGCTGCAATTTTTTAATTAAAAATTTGCTTTCAACATCTTATTAAATTGCATTTGTAGCTCATCTGATTGAGCTTGAGAGTTGGGCAAGGTCTAATTTTAAACCTCTTATTATGGGCTTTCATATGATATATAACAAACACAGCAGTATGTTTCAATAACAATGTAACATTTTCAAAATCAAAACTTTAGGGATTTATTAACAACAGCATGAATTTTTTTTTAGAATTTTTCAAAACAATTTAAAAATAGCTTTTTGAGAAAATCAAAATTTTGAAAATGCTACATTTTTCATTTTTATTGAAACCTCATAAAAAATTGCAGCTTTAAAGGTATATGACTTCAAAACCAGTGGACATATCAGCCTAAGGTTGTGGGGGGGGGAGGATACACCCATGGCAGCATTTATTATGCCAAATTTCATTACAATCTAAAATGGTCAGTTTGAAACCATGTGTTGGTTTGATGTGGAATGACCCTGTAGTATCTTACCCTCAAGCTAGTTCAAAATATATAAATAATTTTTTTCAACATATCGTTTTCAATATATATATTATTGAACAAGACACTGATGGAGACTAATTCAATTATGATTTACAGAGCAAAAACAAGTCTTTCAATGTACAATATTATGTAACATTAGGAGGCGCTACACTCAAGTAATAAAAGTTCTGCAAAATGCTTTCATGTGAACATGAACTATCAAGCAACATTCTGCATTTCTAGCAGAGACCCTGGAAGAAACCTGGAAACCTTCAATTTAAACACTTGGGTAAATGAGGCATACTGATGTCACATAGCAAACAGGAGTGGCCACTAGCTGGTATTTGTGCAAGTGATCAGGTGTAGAGTCTAACGCACCCCCGGTATTCACCAGGAACCCCCGCAAGGGAGTCTGGGCTTCGCTGCAAGAGGTTGCATAGATCGCGGATCTCTGAGACAGTCACCAGCGTATTGACAGGAGTAGACAGGTGTAGTCAAAGAATCTGGGTCAGAACCAGCCGGGCAGTAATGTACAAAGGGGAGATCCACAGGATAGTCACAGCGAGCCAGGAGTCGATAAGAGGAACAAGCAATAAAGTACCAAATCACAATCCGGTAGAGAAGTCAAAGGAGCAAGCGGAGTCAAAACCAAATGCAGTAGCAGGAGTAAGGAAACACTGGAGCAGGTTTGTGAACCAATATTCTAACACTGTAGTGGTTCCAGAGGCTTCTACTTATGTAGAAAGGTGAGCCCTGATTGGGCAGCAGGAATTCGGCGGTCAGTCGCAACAGATGAGTAGAGAAAGCGCCCCATTGACAAGATTCAATCTGCACAAGAGCGAGCAGTGCGGGGTCACCAGGAAGAAGGAAGCATCCTGTTGCTAGGCAGCAGGACGGGATTGCTGGAGAGAGACAGGCAGCCGTCTCCTGCACCTCATAAAAGTGTAGAGACAGCGCTTGACTGTAACGCCCTCCACTCTCTCAGAAGAGAGAGAATTAATAACTTGAATACTTGAGAAATTAGGGAAATATCCCCCAGCACACTGCTATAACCAGCAAAGGAGTTGCTAATCCTATTTGTGCATAAAAATGCAGAAATCTCAGTTGCTCAGAAGTGACATTTTCAAAGCAGAACAACACACTGATCTCAGTTTATCAACAGTGAGGGGGTGGGTTAGCCAGTCCTGTCTTGAAGGTGAACAAGATAGAATTTTTGGGGAACATGGCCTTTTGTACTGAGACAAAAATGCCACGAGTATGCATCTAGATGTAGTCGCGGACAGAATGCTAGTTGATTAATAACATGATATCTTAGGAAATTAGGGAAATATCCCCAGCACACTGTTATAACCAGCAAGGGAGTTGCTATTTCTATTTGTACATAAAAGTGCAGAAATCTAAGTTGCACACATTTGAAAATGTATAGAAAGTCACCCGCCCCGTCAAAGTGCTTCTGCTACTAGGGTGGCCCTGACTTTAAACAATGAGAGTCCCCATTTTTGGGCTATACATATACACTATACGGACAAAAGTATTTGGCCACACCTGTTAATTATTGAATTGAGGTGTTTCAATCTGACTCATTGCCAGAGGTGTAAAATCAAGCACCTAGCCATGCAGTCTCCATTTGCAAACATTTGTGATAGAAAATGGGTAATTCTGTAGAGCTCAGTGACTTCAAGAGTGGTTCTGAGATAGGATGTCACCTTTGCAATAAGACGGTTTGTGATATTTCATTCCTGCTGGATATTCCACGTGCAACTGTAAGTGATATTATTAGAAAGTGAAAGCGTTTATGAACAGCAACTCAGCCATGAAGAGGAAAACCACATAAAATCACAGAGAGGGGTCAATGACTGCTAAGGCGCATGGTGCTTGAAACTCGCCAACGCTCTGCTGATTCCATAGCTGAAGAGTTACAAACTTTCACTGGCATTAATGTAAGTACAACTGTGCGGCAGGAGCTTAATGCAATGGGTTTCCATGGCTGAGCAGCTGCATGCAAGCCTCACATCACCAATGCCAAACGTTGGATGGAATGGTGTAAAGCATACCGACACTAGACACTGGAGCAGTGGAAACATGTTCTGTGGAGTGACGAATCATGCTTCTCTGTTTGGCAGTCAGATGGGCGAGTATGGGTTTGGTGGATGCCGGGACAACATTACCTGCCTGACTGCATTATGCCAACTGTGAAGTTTGGTGGAGGAGGGTTAATGGTATGGGGCTGTTTTTTAGGATTTGGGCTAGGCCCCTTATCTCCAGTGAAGGGCAATCTTAATGCTTCAGCATACCAAGTCATTTTGGACAATGCTATGCTTCCAACTTTGTGGGAACAGTTTAGAGAAGGCCATTTTCTTTTCCAACATAACTCTGCCCAAATGCACAAAGCAAGGACTACAAAGACATGGTTTGACGAACTTGACTGGCCTGCATAGAGTCCTGACCTCAACTCCATAATACACCATTGGGGTGAACTGGAATGGAGATTGCAAGCCAGGCCTACTCATCCAACATCAGTGTCTGACTTCATAAATGCACTACAGAATGAATGGGCACAAATTCCCACAGAAACACTCCAACATCTTGTGGAAAGCCTTCCAAGAAGAGTGTTAGTTATTATCTCTGCAAAAGGGGAACCTACTCCTTATAAAAGTATATGTATTTGAATGCAATGTCATTACAGCCCATGTTGATGTTATGGTCAAGTGTCCGAATACTTTTGTCCATATAGTGTATGTGTTTTTAAATTGTGAGCTAACTTACCAAGCGGTACCCCAAACTCCTCCAAATGGCAATACAGCAAAAACACTCCCCATCAGCCACTGATGCCATCATGCCTCTCAAACAAACAATACAAAAGTGGAAGTTGCTCAATCAATTTACACGTTCATAGCAGGTGCTTCAAAGGGTGGGGTTATTCAGCAAGGAATAAATACATATAAATATTCCCCAGCACACTGTTATAACTAGCAAAGGAGTTGCTATTTGTATTGCCACATAAAATGCAGAAATCTCAGTTGCTCAGAAGTGACACTTTCAAAGCAGAACAACACACTGAATCCAGTCTATCAACAGTGAGAGGGCGGGTTAGCCAGGACTGTCTTGAAGATGAACAAGATAACATTTTTGGGGAAAATAGCCTTTTGCACTGAGAGAAAAATGTCACGAGTATGCATCCAGATGTAATTGCTAACAGACAGCTAGTTGTACCACAGACCTATAAGGAAGGGTTGCTGAAAGTAGCCCATGAGATTCCACTAGCTGGACATTTGAGTGTTACCAGAACCAAAGCTGGTTTGGTACTCAAATTTACTGGCCTGGCATGCTGACTTACATAGCAAAGTACTGTCGCTGATGCCACATGAGCCATGTGGTTGGGAAGTCTGGTGATGTGGTGCGGGCCCCTTTCATCCCCTTGCTCATCATATCAGAACCCTTTGAACGGGTTTCTGTGGATATTGTGGGTCCCCTAGCCATTCCTAGTAGCTCAGGGAAAAAGTAAATTTTCACTGTAGTGGATTATGCTACTAGGTATCCGGAAACAGTAGCTCTTTCCTCCATTCGAGCAGACAAAGTAACAGATGAACTTATAACTATTTTGTCCAGGGTCAGGTTCACAAAAGAAATGTTAAATTTAATCAAGGTACACAGTTCATGTGTAACCTCATGCAGAGTCTTTGTAAAAAGATGCAGGTGAATCATTTAATTACCTCTCCGTTATCACCTGCATGCCAATGGGCTGTGCACACGCCTTAATAGCAACCTAAAAACAAATGCTTTTGTGGAATCGCAGGGAAGACACTGGGATAGGTTCCTGCCGCACCTCCTCTTTGCATACAGCAAGGGAAATTGATCACCCCAGAAATGTCAGTAGTACACTATGTAGTGCAGTTAAGGGAAAAATTGCAGTCTTTAATGGGGATGGTACAGAGCAACCTGAAAGCTGCGATGGTGAAACAGAAGCTGTGGTATGAGCACAATGTGAGAGAACACATATTAGAGGTGGGGCAAAAGGTCTTGGTTCTGGACCCTATGGGGCAGAACAAGTTGCAAGCTGCCTGGAAGGGCCCCTACATCATAGTACAGAACATTAATAATGTCAATTATGTAGTGCCAAAAGATGAGGGGCGAAAGAGGCTGAAACTATATCACATCAACATGCTCAAAGCTTATCGTGACAGGGAAGCTTGTGTATTAGCCGTGTGTAGCTTGCCTGAGAGTGATCAGGAATCTGACCCCTTGGTAGATATAGCAGCTGCTGCTAAAGAGGGGGGGGGGGTCCCTAGCAGACACCCACTGCAGTGAAGAGCTATCTATGAGCTAGAGCAGCTAGATGACACAATAAAGCCCTATCAGTCCCATTTCAAACCTGGAAAAACACACTTGGTCACACATCATGTAAACACAGGCAACCAGACCCCCTTCAGATAGCCAGCATATCGTACTTCCCTACAAGTGCTGGAAGCCATAAAAAGGGAAATTGACGAGATGTTGCAGATAGGGGTGATTCAAAAGTCACACAGTTCTTGGGCTGCCCCAGTGGTACTGGTCCCAAAGAAATGTGGAGGCATTCGGTTCTGTGTAGACTACAGGAGGTTGAACAACGCCACAGTGTTTGATGCTTATCCTATGCTCAGGATAGATGAACTACTAGATCAGCTTGCCCAGGCATGCTACATCACCATCATGGATCTCAGTAAAGGGTACTGGCAGATCCCATTGTCACCCGAGGCCCATGAACTGTCTGCATTTATCACCCCATCTGGGCTGTTTGAGTTTTTGGTCATGCCCCACAGGCGTTAGATACTTTGTCAAAAAGAGTTCTCAAATAGTCCTACTTATCAATGGATGTCTTCTTAAATCACTCTCTCTTTTTTCCTTTTTCATTTTTTACTTTTTCTTTCTTTCTTTCTTTGTTCTCCTCGCCACTCCACAGTTAAAGATATTAAACCAACAAAAGAAAATAGAAATACATGGTGAAGTACATCAAGGAAGTACTTACTACAGTATGTATAACTAAAGATTCCCTCACCGAGTAGATTGTAAGGCAAGTTTGCCTTTACAAGCCAGCGCCGCTTTAAATTTTACATGCAAAGTCACCGACCTCCTGCGAGATGAAAAAAACGGAGCATAATACATTTACCCCCAGGTTGTTGTATCAAACACTGTGGGGCTGATTTAAAGTTGGACACACAACGGCAATAATTTGTTCTAAAAAAGATATAAAAAAAAAAAGCATGCAAAACAAATGTATTTTCACCCACATGCAGAGCGTATGCATCTCGAGGTGTCCGCTTTTATATCAGCAGTATATGTGCTTGGTTTATGACAAGCCATCATCAGGGTGTATTCGCACCTACCCTATATCAGGTGTAAAAGGTGTTTCTGCAAATGTGCATGCACCGCATTTGCATAAACACGCTTTTACTGTATTCAGCCTATGTTAGAACGTGCCTTCCCTCCCTCACCTGCCTCTCCAGGGGCAGGTGGCAGTAAGTGCCAGATACAGGCCCACTTTCTGGGCACGCATAGAGCGATTCCATGCAAGATATGGAATACATCACACTCTGCATATGCACTTTTGTTTTTTTACAGCCACGTGACTTACTTTCCATTAAGTTTGGTACATCATTAAAGGGAGAATATGGAAGATAAGAAAGTCTAGAACATATGTAAGCAATATAGTACATATGTCATAAGGAACATTTTTAAAACTGTAACCTACTGCTTTTACTTGTATGTGCCATTCTCTTATGGTGAGGCCTATGGATATATTCCCTGAGTGTATTTAGGACAGTATATTGCTGTAATGTGGAGAGCATTACACAGCTGCTCTAGGAAGGCCTCCCCTCCGTTTCCCTGACAACCCAGTGTAAGGTGAGGAGGGAGAGGTCACGTGTTCAGGAAATCGGGCTGTCTGACGGGAAATGACGTCAGAGACTGAGAGAAAGAGCCAGACAGAGAGGGAGACGCAGAGCTCGGAGTGAGCGGCGGGGAGAGGTCAGAGGTCAGCGCGGGACCGTAGGGCTGGGGGAGAGGTCACGGGGTCAACTCTTGACCGAGAGCTTTATAGGACGGGGAGCGGGGGAGGCGGGAGATTTATCGGGTCTCTTCCAGTGTGTCTGTGTATGCTGGGGACACAGAGCTCCTCCCCCTCTGTGTACACACAAATGTGATGTATACACAGTGTGTAGACTGCATGCATTAACAGCACGGGCTAACTGTACGTATAACTGTGTGTATACAACTTTTGGTTACATGTGGTGCTGCAGCTATTTTGTAACTACAAGTCCCAGCATGGTCTGTCAGCTTCTTGCAGTCTTACAGCTGTTGAGAGGATCACTGTCTGACTCTAATCTTATATCCTTGTATAAACAACAAACACGTATGTGTGGGATACACACACACACACACACACACACACACACACACACACACACACACACACACACACACACACACACATCAATGTTTATGCCATATGTAGACTGTATGTATGCAAACTTTATACCCAGCCATGTTCGTATTCTTCCCCTTTAGATGCCAGAAGTATATGTAAAGCTGGGTACACACTACAGAAATTTCAACCAACTTTTTATGCCGAGCGATTTTACATGCGATCGATGTTCCGATCGCTCGATCCATGGACTGCATACACACTAGCCTTGTTTAGGACAATAAAGGGAAGAGCGGACGTCCTTTTAGCGACTCTTTACAGCCATGTTGTCGTGAGCAATGACTGTAATTTTGTACTCACTGTCGTGGATCGGTCGGAAGTTTATACACACTACACAACGGAAACGAGATTGGACCGAAAATATTAAACGGTACGACCAACCAAATGAGGCGACAATCGTCTATTTGGACAGACTTTCGACCATCGTGTCACTGCACACACTGACCCGACTTTTAAACGAGCGGTCGTATGTCAGCTGATTGAGCCGATTATTGGATGAAAACCGTGTAGTGTGTACCCAGCTTTAGCTCTACAATTGTTCACTACATGTCACTTCACTCCTGTAAATGCAAAATAGGTTTTGTACCTATATAATATATTCCAGATCTTTTGTGCAACCTATATTCAGATACACTTCACACATATGATGCCCTTTAATCTTGCATATAATCTAAAGAAAATATTGTTGACCAAATTTAACTCTACATGGACATAGTCGTAGGATTTTGTGTAGTGTATGTGGAAATATTTTAAGGATGCACTGTGTTTTTCTATGTATACCTTCTCCAGTACATTCATACAGTGAAACCAAAATCACTCATGCTCTAATTTGCGGTGTATAACTTTTTGAATGACACCTACATTTTTTTTTATATTCTTCAATTCTGAGCCTTACCTTTATGTTTCTAAAATATTTTTATGTTTACTGAAGGTTTTCTTTCATTATACTGGGTCTATAGAATGAATGACTGAGTGAACAATCAATTATTCTTATGCATGTATAATTACTTTGCATGTTGTATCCGTGAGCATTGCATTAGGAATTTGATGGGACTCACATACACAAAATATATCAATGTAAACAGGAAAATAATGAAATATATGTTTCATTATATGTTTTATCTTATCTGCGCACACACCATGAAATATTTGTGCCGTACAAGTTTTTACTTGGTACATAATAAAAAGTAGTAAAGCATTTTGAACAACCTTTTCCAAAAACAAAGTATTCAAGGTACTGAAATCTTTGAAATTCAGTAGTAATATAATGGTCACTTACCCAAACTCTGAATATCACTTGTGGGATGAATTTCCAGCCATTCCACAGGACTCACAGATGCACCACTCTTAGGGGGGTATTCAATTGTTGCTCCGGACCGCAAAAAAACGAGCGCGTTAAAACTATTACCGTTTATTGGTAAACTTGCGCGTAAAAACCGTTAATACGGTAGTTTACTCGCTGAATTTCATCTCGCAGCTCCCAGCTCAGGGAGCTGTGAGATGAAATTCAGCGAGTAATTACCGTATAAACGGTAATAGTTTTAACGCGCTCGTTCTTCCGGCGGCCGGAGCAACAATTGAATACGCCCCTTGCTGTTTAATAGTCAGTTGCAATTCCAAGTGACTACAAAGTATCACTACACTCAATCTTTGTTATATATATATATATATTTTTTTTTTACAGAGGTCCCTAAAGGGAACAAGCGAACCATGTTATAGTACATCTAAAAGTTTCCTCTATTCATAATGATACAACTGGACTATTTGGAGTGTTATGCACCACCTATGTTGATTGACATGTGCTCTGCTGACCTTGGTCATGTGAACTGTAGCTTTGCACTCAGTTTTTTTTATTTTTATTATTATTATGATCACATCTTTTTTAATTTTAATCTGTATATTCTCATGCATGCACCACTATTTTTTCATATTCTGAAATATTAGGGATGAGCTAGAGAAACATTAGTACTGAAAACAATAGTATTAAACTGCAGTGTATTGAGCCATCACTACAAAGTTGAGGCATGATTACTCGGAGAGTTTCATGCATTCACATCAGATACTAAGGAGAAAATGGAAATCATTGATCCTAGTGGTAATTGGCTGGTCTCTTCTCATGCAAGTTGCCTGGCTGTTTAATTACAATATACAGACATATTCTGTATTTTCTTGTTTAATAAAATAATGCATTGATGGAGTATGCTTGTCAGTAAGTAGCATTGCAAAAATGTATAGTTCAAAACATTATTCATAGTACATAGGGAGGATAGATTTGGCAAAAGAAAATATTCCATAAAATGTAATATTACCTGAACTCATACTCATAAATCTAACTACTAGCACCAATTCATGTGTTTTGTATGTGGCTGTTGGGGAACAAAGCACCCACATACGTAAAGAAATATATTTCATAAATCAAATCCATGTAGAGTCAGACAATGTGTTGTGCATTCACCTTTTAAGAGGGAGAAACGTTTTAGGTTTTAAAAATGCATCATTGGGTGCAAAAAAAGGGATTTAATTTTCATTTCTTAAACCCTTTCTGATTTTCAGATCTGGGCGCCAACATGGAGACAGAGAGTGAGCAGAACTCCACATCCACCAATGGGAGTACAGCGTCTGGTGCCAGCTCACGTCCGCAGATATCGCAGATGTCTCTGTATGAACGCCAGGCTGTGCAGGTACGCTATTCCATAAACCATGCATGTAGCTCTTAATTTTCTCCTTTGATTATGATTTTTGCTGATTTCATATGAACAGGTCAGTCTGTTATAAGCTATCTGTGTACAACCATGGCAGCAAGAAAGTATAAGGGCTAACACGCACACTTCTATCTGTCCTCATCACTTTCCTTCACAAGTACCACTCATGATGTGTGTGTTATCCAAGACTTGGAAGCCTCGGGTTTTAAATGAGCAAACATAATGAACACTTAGGGACTCAGAGTCGGATATATGTTTTTTTTTTTTTGTTTTTTTTTTTATGTTTTTCACATATCGAGCATGTACACCACAAACACATACACATATGTTCATATATACATTTTTGTGTATCTTTGATTTGCTGCTCCCTACGCCTAGAGAGGCAGACAAGCATCGGCCGAGTACACTAAGGATGTGTTCACGTAATTGCGACACAATTACAAGTGGAATCATTTGCAGATGCACCTTTAAGTGATGTATTTTCTTGTAGGTGCTGGAAGGCAAGTGCAGTGATACGCTATGATAATGATAACTATCAGCAGCACTATGTAGCTGCTTTTGATTGGCTTACTGTGTATTTACCCCTCCAACTTGTACTTAAATAAATAGCGCCTCAGCTATATTATATGAAGTTACAACCGTGTATTTGCATTACTTAATTACCCTTTTCATTTGGATTACTGCCGGAAAGAACATTCACTTTTGATTTTTAAATGGAAACAACAGATGTTTGTATTTAATTAGTATTTCAATTTAATTTATTTTTATTTTGAAAATGTGACTTTCGTATTTATTGAGAACGGTCAAGACACTATTCTCTCTTGTGTATATGACCCTTAATTACATTAGTGTACTTACTCTCCTCTCATGCTACTGTTTTACAGTTGGCTGCCTCTTAAGATGTGCCAGACTGAACATATGTACATAAATGTGCAGGGTACAAATACGTCCACCTCTAAATGAGCTCCTTAATGTACAGGCATTTATGTCTGTCGAAATCTTGCCAAAGTGCAATTTATCATTTTCGGAGGCTCCCTCCTGCATCTATTTTTTTAAATACATAATTTTTTTCCCAGTGTTCCTTCTGTTCATTTTATCCACACCTGTTTATCGGCAGACAGTTGTTTATTTTTGTTGATCTCAGACACAACACAAAACTGCTATTTGTATACAAATGTAACAAATGTAAAGCATACAGCATAGTTTTAAGATATTCAGGTGCAACAAAAAATAAACAGCGTTGCCTAAATACATAGCTGACAAACACTGAAAAATAAAGCTACATATTTAGTAAAAGTAACAGATGTGTGCGCAAACCAATACATGAAAGTCGCATGAATGTTTAAAACCTCTTTAATACTTCATGGATAACAGAACACCTGCATAAACAGGACACTTGTTTCTCAGAATATTTTCTTTGTGTGTAATATAAGACTTTAGTCTTTACTGAACCACCTGCAAACCCATCTTGTACGAGTACCACATGACCTTTTTTTTACCTGTGGTTTAGGACACAATCTTTGTGATATTGGGAAACACTGCTTTTACATGTCTGTCCTGTTAAGTGTTCTGATTAGAGAGATTATGGTATGAATGTATTGTCCGGTCGAAGAGCTTTATAATTAACCAGATTGCAGTGCAGCAACCTGGCCTAAACCCTATTATATCTGTGTGTAATCTTTTCAGTTCAAGGTCTGTGTGTTGTGTGGTCTTTAATATGTCAATATGTACCTTTCTCCACAGGCTTTACAGGCTTTGCATAGACAACCTAATGCAGCGCAGTATTTTCACCAGTTGATGTTGCAGCAGCAGCTTAGTAACGCACAGTTACACAGTCTTGCAGCAGTTCAGCAGGTGAGTAATCTGCTGGGTTAGAGCTATAGGGTTGTGAGGATAATGGATTATAACAAAGGATCAGTTGTTAGACTGTCTGCATTGTCTGTCATTACTGGCATATGTCATATTATTTAAACTGTAGTGGACACAAGCAAAACTGGCATTATAGGGAGGGTGGTGACAACTTGTAATAGATATATAAAACAGTTTAAAAATGCATTTGTTGCAATAATATGTGAGATAATAAGTAAGAGTGACAATATAAATAAGGGAGTACTTCAGTAGCCTTTTTATACACCAAAATGATGGTTATTGGTTTTTTTTTTGTGTGTTTTAAATCTGAATAAGTAATATTTTCATAATCTTATTAAGCACCAAATTTGCTAGCCTGCTGCATGTAGACATAGAATTTGACGGCAGAGAAGAACCGCTTGGCCCATCTAGTCTGCCCATGTAAAAATGTTGATTGTAATACTGGAATTTTAAAGGATCGGTAAGCCCCAAACTTACAATTTTAAGCTATGTACTTTGAAGGTAAACTATTTTGTTGACCAGACACTCCGCTGTAGCTCCGTTTAAAGGTAGATTCACCCTCTTTCACCATTTTGTTCTTTTTGCTATCCCATGGCTTTCTGTTTGATAGAGCTTTTGTAGCTATTCTGCTGCAGAATCGCCCCTGATACGGTTTTTTTTGTTTTATTGAAAAAACAAATAAACTTTACTATTTTTTAATTAAACTATTACCGAACCACTATAGAGTGCTGAAGCTCCTCCCACGTGTTTAGAAAAGTGTTTTGATCCTAGACAGATTAAAAAGCTGATTCTCCAGGCATTATATAAAAGTTACAAGTTTAGGTTTAAAGGTCTAGACATACCAAGAAAGACAGCTTTTAATTGCCTTGTCACCAAACCAATTTTACAATTGTAGGCTACCATTGCTGCCACCCGCCAGGCTGCCTCTCCCAACACGGTTTCCAATCAACAGACAAGCACTACGCAAGGATCGGTAGGTGGTATCCATTAAGGGGACATAACCTTCCATGAACAATGTGATTGCATCTTACAGATTCAGCACATTCCTGCACAATCCAGTTATCTGCCATAATGCACTTAGAAAACATAACCAAGTACATCAAGAAGGGCTCTTCACCAGTTGGTGCTGTGTTATGTCACTGTAGATGTTGTTTTCATTTCATGTCTTCGTCAGCAGGCCAGTCTATCAACCAGCTCTTCAGCCCAGCTACTGAGCCGTGCCCAGAATGTCACCGCTCCCAGTGCAACCACACTCACCCAGTCTGTTCTGCTCAGCAATGCCAGTTCCCCACCTCTCAGCCAGTCACAGACGCAAATGTATCTGCGGGTAAGTGAAATCTATCAATCCAAGCAAGATTTCTGTATAGCTTTTCAGGCCTGTCCACTTTTTAGTCCAGTCACTATGAATTAATGTTTTACAGATTGTTAGTCCTACCTATGTAACATGCTAGTTATTTGCTTGCTTATATGCTGAAAGAGCGAAGACATATTAAACAGGACTTCCAGTAGGGTAAATGAGCGGTCCAGTAACAAAAATGGAATGCTTTTGTAGCTCGTATAATGTTGTGCACTCAGTTTTGAAGATTCAAGTTTTGCTTTCTAGTTGTATTTGATATTAATTTATGTTGGCCACAAACACAGCAATAGGGACCTAATATCAGTGACAAGATTTTAGGGTATGATGGTTAGGCTTGAAGTGATCTGCCTGTCGTACTAACGCACCAAGTCCTCAGTAGGGGACATAGACTGTGGGTTTCAGCCCCAGGAGGCAGGGCACTGCCAACAGAACGGATTCCTCTTCATCCTTTTAACTCCAACTTCCCCGCACCCTGATCACCTGCTCCTCCTCATTTCTTTTTTTTTTTTTTTTTCTGTGCACTATATACTTATGTTTTAGCACAGTGCTAGAGGGACAGTCTCGCCTGTCCTTTGGAGCATGGCAGAAGGTATTTTTGCTTAGTTATTTGTTCAGTCCCACCTCTGTCCCCAGCTAAGGCTTTAAGTCAAGTGGTTTTGTGGTCCTGTCCCGGTAGCTTTCGCACTGTTTCCCTGTATTAACTGACAGGCCAGACTTGTTGGAAGGGGGTGTATCCTTACCTGGATCAATATGGCTTAAATTCTGGGCACACATGGGTCAATTGTGGTTGTAGAACTGTTACAAACACAGAGCATTAGCGGTCATCCTCCAACCGCATTTACTATGCACTATAATGATCTGATCAATTTTGATCTGATTATTATCAGTCTTGTTTTGGGGCCACATGTGATGTCATATTGAACCAGTTACCAGATATTGCTACAAATTGCAGCATGTGTGCCCAGCTTACTGAAGCTGATTAAAGAGCTTCTTATGTTAATGGTCCTTTGCCATTGCTGCCTCCTCCATCCCTTTAATCATGGTGCTGCAGCTGACAGCGAAGTGCACACACCAAAGCTTGCTCAAATAGGCTCATGAACGCCACCATCCATGGATTTATCTGAGTGCATGGTGCTTTAAAATCTGGCGTATTATTCTCAGGTATTTGGCATTAACATTTTTGATGACAGTGCTGTACACCATTGCAATAAAAAATGCTTTAAACTGTTCATCTTACCATATGTTTTATTTTCAATTTCATGGTAGTTCTCACTATTTCCCTCCCATCTCCAATGTCAAAATAATCTATTTCTCTTTTGATGGGAGCTACTTGTTCAGTTAAAAAAAAGTAACGATTTGAACAACATTCCTGCTATTTGATGTGTCACGTTTTATACCGCTGTTCCCATCCGTTCAATATGTCTTACATCTAGTGGTTCCTACTCTTCTAGACTTCTGCATGTGCACAGCTTGATGTCATCTACTTTTTATACATACCCATAACAAAACATACATTGTGTCTTGATATGTGCCCAAGTTTTACATCTACTCTTCTCTCATTTTCAATCTTCTCCCTGCAGCAGCCACAGCTGGGTAACCTTTTACAAGTAAACCGTTCACTCGGCCGCGGGGTCCCACTGAACTCTCAGCTTATTCTGATGCCCAATGGCTCAGTCGCTACTGTTCAGCAAGAAGTAACATCTCCCCAGAACCAAGGCATGCATCAAGACTCTGACCAGGTTAGTGATCCATTGTTTAATTTTATAATCGCCTTTTCTGCTAAAAGAGGCATCGGTGCAGTTATGTCTCAGTGTGCTGCAGGCCAAACATTGAGAATATCAGAAGACCAGGGGGTTAAAGTAAATACAGTACGGTGTGCAGATCCTAGAAAAAAAACACAAAAGGATTTCATAAGGATACCCTTGAGTTTTTATACTTTTTCTGTAATGCATTGAAAGACAAGCCGTTATTAAATGTATGTATATGTGTTTACAGGGCACTTTGAATACATTTCATACAATAAATGCAAATTACTTTTGTAATTATTTTTTAGCTTTTTTTTTATGCATTTACCATATGAAACATTTCTGTCAATTGCATACAGGTGGGTTTGAACCCTAATTGCGACAATTTAACATTGTTGATCTGAATGGTCTGATCAGTGCTACCACCTTTCCCCCAACACTGCTGCCAGACATCTGGAAAATCTTCCGGACACCAAACTGGTTGGGGAGGGACTCCTGTCATTGCTAGTGAATGGGAGATTGTTTGTGTTGAAGCCAGCATATATGGAATCTTTAGGGGAACATTAGTTTGTCATTTCTATCCGTATGTCTGTTTATTAACTCCTTGGTCACCTGGAATCGGTGATCTGCTAGAACATCTCTATTATACAGGTGGTGGTTTGTGGCATTTGGAGTTTCCAAGCTAGTTTAGAATCTTTGAAGCTTTCTATTGAGATTGTAAAGGGTGTAGAAGTTTTCTTTTCTATCCAGGTAAATCTGTGATCTTTGATGGATTGCCAGAACCTTTGAAATGTGTGTGCTAAAAGGAGAGTAGTAATCCCTCTCAACCAACAAAAACTTGTGGCTGTACTACGGGAAGTACTGCAGGGACTTGGTACCAGAAAGCACAAATAGCACTGTCACTTGGTGACTTTCATCTGCTGAATTTAGACAATCAATCAAACTTTACATAAGTTCATTGAGCTCCCGTTGGCTCTTATGAGGCAACTGGTTCACCAGATGCCACAGGGTTGAGTAATAAATGTCAGGGGTCTGTATGCTATGGTCTACATGGATTACAGGTCTAAAGTAGTATACACTATTACACTATTTACTGCTCAGATGGGCACAGGATCCCACACTCTTCTGATGGGGTGTGCATTGAATACTGGTCAAATGAATCAGAGACTCTATACTGGTCAAATGGGACTACAAAATAGTGGTCTTGATGACTGATTTGGTGGTTGTGGTGAAAAGCAGTTGTGATGCAAGATAAAAGGGTGTAACCAAAACATTTATTTAATTGCATTTATTGTGTGCATTGTCTCCATAGCCTATACAATCACCTGAGCTTGGACTTTTCCCTGAGAATCACTGTTATAGATTGCACCTAACACAGAACACTCAGTAGCGCCTGAAACATTGTTACCATTGTGTTTTTATACTACAGGTTCAAAACCTGGCTGTTAGAGGTCAGCAGACTGCTCAGCCCACCTCCACTGCTGCAGGGCCTAACATCACTCATTCAGCTCCTACTCCTCCATCCAAACTAACTACTCACTCAGTACCCTCTTCCTCCGCACCCTCACAAATGCCATCTACCCAAGTACCACAGACTGTGAAGAGTCCTATGGGTCCAGCAGGGGGCACAGTGAGTCAGGGGAGTCAGACAGAGGCAGAAGGGAGAAAGGCAGAAGGAGAGGCTGTGCAGCAGAGCGTCGGCATCAACTTGACCAGAGCTGCGACACCAGCACCCAACCAGACCCTCATAAGCTCTGGTGAGTGTCATCTCTCTAGCCACAAAGATTATTTTGCTTAAATATTGCTCATTCTCAATCCTTATACATTTGTCTCGGTTGATTGATAAAATTGAGCAATTGACTTCCCTGACATCCTCTTTTAGGACTTTGCTTTTAAAGGGGTTCTTAAACTAAAGAGAAACTCCATATTGTATCATAAATTAAATGTTGAGATTATTAGACATGATGGATAAATTCCCTTAATTACACCCCAGTTGTATTTTTATTAGTCAATATCATCTAATTGATAAGATTATATTAATATTTTATTTTTACTTTAGTGCATTCCGATTTTGTTTCCCTGGCAAAGTGTTTATTTTATTATGTTTGTGAGTAAATAACTCGCAACTGATTCTTTTTCTTTTTCTTTTTGTTTGTTTTGTCCTTCCCTCAACTTCTGCCGCAAATGTATTCATGCATTTATTGTCATTTGTCTCTATCCCTCTCGCTGCCTTTCACTCTCATGTCATTAACTTTAATTTCTGCTCCTCATCCAATGATCGTTCCACATCTGTCTTTTTTATGCTGATACATTTTCCCTTCTTAATCCTTTCTTCTGTAGCTACTTACACTCACATTCAACCTCACTCAGTCCTGCAACAGAAGCAGGTGGTGTTCCAGCAGCAGATTGCAATCCACCGCCAGTCTCAGCTTGTCCACGCCTCAGCTCACCTACAGATGGCACAGCAGCAGCCCCAGGCTCCTTCACAGCAAGGTCTGCAGGCACCCCCTTCACAGCAGACCCTGGTTGTACAGCCTATGCTGCAGACTCCCGAGGCAACTCTGCCAACAAAAGCCCCTGTGCCCATTCAACCAAAACAACCTGGGAAAGGGGTACCTCCCTTAAACCTTCAAGGGCACCTGGCAGCAAAACCTACACAAGGTGCTCGACCACTTCCAACACCCCCTCCTAACCAGCCTCACATTCCTGTACAACTCGTGGGTGCCAGACAGCAAGGGCCTGCCCAAGCGCTACCCTTGGGGGCCCCCCAGGTTCCGTCACAGGGTTCTTCCTTAACACAGATGACTCTGCCTCCTTCTCCTGCCCCAGTTCCGACTGCTGTGTCTGGTGCTGTGCAGGAAGCCCAAGCTGCATTTTATGGTGTCCTGCAGGTGAGTGTTTAGAGAGGACAAAGGGCTGTGTTAGGTCTGATAAAAAAAAAAAAAATACTATCTAAGATATATTTTGTTTCTTAGAACAAGATGAGTGGAGCTGGGAAGAGGAAGGCAGAGTCAGAGGAGGACAGGGAGGAATCCCCCACACTACCTGTAAAAACATCTCCCCCGGCCGACATTCCACCAACTGTGGAGGAGAGCAACACTCCAGCTGGTAGGTGGATGTGTTTTCATTCTACGTAGTGTCATCCTACCGTCTTTATTCCCTATGTCTTTCTACACTGTTACCTGGTGGACTTTTACTTATGTGTCTCACCTGTCATCTGCTTCTTATCTCACTCCTCTTTATGTGCTGCACATGTTGACACTAGGTGAATGGTCATCAGTACTTTGTCACAAATTGGTTTCATTTTATTTGCACTCTGTACTCCACAGAAAAGTCTGAAGTTGTCTCTCAAGTCTCTCCTGCTCTCTCTGTGTCCGCTCCCCCCTGTGCGCCCACACTCTTGGTCACTTCTCGTCAGCACAGTGACTCCAAGCCCCCACAAGCCATTGTGAAGCCACAGATCCTGACTCATATAATAGAGGGCTTTGTCATCCAGGAGGGAGCAGAACCCTTTCCTGTAAGCACCCTTAAAATTGATCACTATCGATGTTATTCACTGTTGTTGGTTGAGAGGAATTACTCTTGTCTCTTTCTAGGTTGGCAGTCCTCAGATTCCGAAGGACCCAGAGAAGCAGTCTGCTCCTGTGACAGTTTTGCATCCAGCAGAGAGTCTTCCCTCTCATCCTGCAGCAGACCAGACTCTCAGTGGTATGTCTCACCACTGCTTTTTGTTCTATAAAAATCCCTGTCTTGTTGCGCTCTCTCTTACTGTGCTGTTCCTCACCTTTCTATTTATCCTTTGTTGATCGTGATTTTTGTGTCAGGTTTCTATTGCCAAAGGCACAAAACCTTTGTAGTTTTAAATGCTAGGTGTATCAAAGCTTGTAGTTTAGGAAATTGACTCCCTCAGTTAATTTCAATTATTCCAGCTTAGATCTTGTACTCATTTCTGAGTCATGGTACAATGAAGATCATGACATAGTTATTCAAAGTTATACCATGTTTAAATCAACTGTAAGAAGTGAGGATTGAGAGTATTTTGGTAGAGGAGCAATGGGAACAGTTTTTTGATCACAAGAACAAGATGAGGAATTGGGTGTACAGTTAATAGAGGACATTGATGTCAATTTAAGCTGAGTTGATAAATATAGATTTCAGCATGTCTCATGTGGACTGGAATTAGCCAATGACTGCCTCTAGTAGTGGTGTTTTGGATTGCTTGTAGGCAACATCTTTCAAGCAATTCGTTAAGGAAGCAAGATGTAGCTTTCCCAAATGAAGGCGTAGTATCGAATGTAATTGTAGGGAAGAACTCGGGGTCTAGTGACCGTCAGTCGTTTGGTTAAATATACAGATAGCAGTTAAGCAGAACCACAGCAAAACATAGGGTTTAGATTCTAGAAAGACTGACAGTCAAATGCAAAATCACTTATGTTAATCAAATTGTATGGGAATAGGTAGAGGGCAAGAGCACTGAAATAATCAAAACAAAAATAAATGTTTGTAAAAGCAAGTGAAAACGAACATGTGTCTCCAAGGAAGGACTAACAAAACTACATATACAAAATATAGACAGAGCCAATTAGGGGAGGCTAAAAAACATATATAAAGCAAGTCTAAAAGAGATTAAAAACAAATAAATATGCTAAAGTGCACAGAAGTAAAGCTTGCACTTTCATTAGTGAACATACATTATTGAAAGGAAAAAACAAAGGGAGGAATATTTAGACTAAAAGCTGAAAGATCTAAGCCCGCAAATACATCCAGTGATATTTTTTACTTGGCATCAAAAGTGATCGATCAGTGGATATAGCTTACTTTAGAGTTTACAAGGCATTTATATGGAATCCCAAATTAAAGTAATTCCAAAAGTGAAAATCCTTGGATTTGATTGAAAGTTATTGCAGTGGAAGAAGGGGGATAAAGGAAAAGTGTGTTTTAGCCAGTGGTGTGAGCTCAGGAGAAGCCCTGGCTGCCTATAATTATGGTCAAGAAGAGACCTCAGTGACTTTGAAGGAAGGGTGAATACTGGGTTACAATTGTCAAAATGTTCAGCGACCAAAGCAGCTCAACTTGCTAATGCCTTACAAACAGCAGATTCTTGAGCATAATATTAATATTTCTTGCTTTTTGCATTCTCTCTTGATTTTATTTCTTTATGTATGCCACATGCTGCTTTTCTTGTTTTCCTTTTTCCTTTTGTGACACATTTCTCATTTTCCAATCATGGTTGACAGATTCTGGTAGCTCAAAGCTTTTGAAATGCGAGTACTGTGGGAAGTTTGCACCAGCACGCCAGTTTCGTGGCTCAAAGAGGTTCTGCTCTATGACTTGTTCCAAAAGGTAAACAAATGGAAATGGCAGTGGAAATAGAGGGTAGTCGTACTGGACTAGTCTAATATAAATGGCCCAACACCTCTAATAAAGTTTAATTTGCTATAACTTGTAGTACCATCAGTCTGTCATTTATGACTATAGGGCAACCATTTGAGTTGACTTCTGCTTTCTAGATTTTTGTTGAACTTCAAGTCACATCAGCCATGCAAGCCACGGGTTGTCCTAGTCTGCATTTAGACTAGGTAAAGATGTTTAGTGTTTAATTTCTCAACAAATCTATTTCAGATATAACGTCGGTTGCAGCCACCAACTCCGTCTTCAAAGAAAGAAACTAAAGGAGCTCCAGGAGGCGGGGGGCATGAGAGTACGCAGACGTGGTCCACGGAGGAACAGCTCGGAGATTGCACGTGCCAAGATCCAGGGAAAGCAAATGCGGGTAACAGAGGTGCCTTGCGCCTTCTTCCTTTCAAAACAATATACAGGCAAAAGATTTGGACAAATGCAACATTTTAAACAGCTGAGGTTCTGCAGTGTGACAGGGAAATAACATATCGCATAAGTGAAAAGAATTACTATTAAGAATCTAAAGATCAGTTTACTTGCAGTATGTTAGTGTGACTAACCCAATGTTTCATACTGTGGTATCCCCAGCCTTACAGTTACATTCTCAAACCACTGACTCACTATAAACAGCAAGCTGAGATTCTTCATTTTTTCAGTATACATTTATTGGTGAAATATGTTTCCTATTCACTTGTCAACTCCCATTTTCACCAAAACTTCAGTTCACTTTAAGGTACAGTGCTCAGGTACAATTGTATTTGAAGAAATGATTTGTCTTATTTCGATTATAAATATTAATAAAAATAAATTGTTGGTTGGTATACATGCTTGTAATGTTCATCAGTGAACATTTCAAAAGAAGCCTCTTGGTTAACAGATTGCATTGTTCCTATATTCTGCAACAATAAAAACATGACCCTTATTAATTTGTAGCCATGCATGCCGCAGTAAATGTAGGAGCTTTCTTGGCCATGAATGGTTGGATAGTATTGTGCTTTGGATCGGAGGGTTCCATCAGGTTGCAGTGCAGTGTAAGCCACAGCATAGCAGCCTATGAGTCCTTAAGAAAAATATAGTAATTACTCATCTATTACTCCATTTTGCTTATGTAGGACCCATGAGAGAGAGTTAAAATTCTTAGTCTCCTAAAGTTATGTATCTTAAGGATATTTAATATCCCTTAAAGTAATTCTAAATGTATAACCGTCTCCCTAAACACAATTTTCACTAAATTCCTTCCTTCTCCTGACTCCATCCTTTCTTACAGGCGGATTCCAGCCGTGGATCTGATAACTCCAGCTACGATGAGGCTTTCTCCCCCACCTCCCCAGCCCCTCCCTCTTGCAGAACATCACATGGGGAGAGAGATGGGAGTACCCCCACCAGCGGACCCTCAAACTCTGAGCTTCTGGGGATTAATCCCGTGTTTCTGTCAAGCAATCCCAGTCGCTGGAGTGTGGAGGAGGTGTACGAGTTTATTTCTTCTTTACAAGGTAATGGAAACATTGCTCTTTTCCATGAAGGAACTGGGAACCCTAGTTGCATATGGAACATGGATCAATGTGTGTAGGTGCCATGGAACAGGGAGAACTCTGTGTGTAAGGGACAGGGCACACATTACTGTAATAGGATATATGGTGACAATAAACACAAAGTTTTAGTACAGTACCGTACAGGCAGATATATACTGGATTAGTGTATGCTGACAGGTATATTTCACCTTGGTTACTAACCTACTTGTTTTAAAACCGCAGGAAATTGTTATTGTCTGTTAGCTGCTGAAGGACTTATAGGCCTGTTGAAAACCTGGAAAATGGTCCTGGGGTTTATGGTTGGAGAGTGAGGGTGGGCTCCATGCATTAAGCCCATTATACAGGTCTTCCAAGTTACCAGTGATTCTGTTGGTAATGAAGAGTTGCACCAGAGTGGTGCTAGTAAAAGGCTGCAAGGCGGCTCAGTCAGTCTCTCACTGCCTGGGGACAGGGGCTGCAGAGTCTCTGAGATAAAGCTTGATATATTTATATAGTGTTTATATAGCATTGGAGCCTAGAACAAAGAGTGTAGACACCATGGGTCTAGGAGCAGATATCTCCAAACTCCTGCTTGTATTTGTTCGTACTTCTAGTGGGAACACAAGATTTGTGGGTAGTTCTGGTTTTTCTGATTGTCGTGATATGGAACATGAACAAAAACGTTTAATTTTCCTTACCTTTCATTTTAGGATGCCAAGACTTAGCCGAAGACTTCCGATCTCAAGAGATTGATGGGCAGGCTTTATTACTTCTGAAGGAGGAGCATCTGATGAGCGCCCTGAATATTAAACTTGGACCTGCATTGAAAATCTGCGCCAAAATCAACCTGTTAAAGGAGACTTAACTTTCTGCATTTTCTCTACAAAGCACAAGGGGGTGGAGGAAACAACCATGGACTCCCCAGTCAAATGGCCCCCTGTTACTTCTCAAGAGAAAGGTGTAGGGAAGCAGTAAGCAGAACTTAAGGAAAGTGGGATATCAGCGGTCATCACAACTAGCCACCACTTCTAAAACACTCCCGTACACTCATGCTCTAAGCTCTTCTTTTATCATCTCCTCATTATTATTCTAAATATATATCTATATCTTCTGTATCTGTTCATTCAGGTACCATGCCTACCAAGGGGAAGCTGCAGGCAAAAAGAAGACTTTCTACAGGCCAAGCTTTGTGCAGATTATGTTCCTTATAAGCTAGACATGTGGAGGCAAGAGTATAGTAGTAAGTGCAGGGCAACAGCAGACATCAATCTACATGTAGCAAATCTGTAGACAAGATGCAGATTGAAGTTGTCTGTGCAGATACAGGGACGTATCATATACGTACATGTCTCCATGTGACTGAATGTATATAGTGAGATGCCCTGATTACGCTTGTTGTAGAGATCAGTATTTCAAACATGTCCACACTTCTTCCTGTGTGCCTATTATTAGTGTACGGCGGTCTGTTGCACGTATATGCAATGGTTTGATATGTTGGACATACTAATCTAATACACACATTGCTGCAGCATGCAATACTGCCTATTGATAACCCTAGTCACAGAGGCTGACCACTGTTGTACTTTGATACAGCGGTCTACTTATGCCCAAGCCCCTCTGTGAACCAGCATCCCAAGCTTTGGGATCTGAGCCTTAATAATACTCATCTCATTAAAGAACATCCCTGTTATTGCTGTACTGATATACTGCAAATGGATCTGGTGGGCACAGCACCCTCCTGTGTGGTCACTAAAGTGCACAGTCATCTGAACATGACGGAGACTGACGTTTCCTGAGCCATTATTCAATCTATTCATTTACTAGTTACTAGTGAGGCACATTGTGCCTTAGTGATGTTACTAATACCTAACGAATGTATAGACTGAATGTTGTTTCAGTGATCTGTCCCCAGTGTGCGTCGGTTACTGGTGTCCCTTAGCATCCAGACACTAACAAGCACAGCACAGTATCATTTATGATCCTGGCAAACGTCTACCGTTTGTCCTGGAATAACATGTTTTTAAAGTTCCCTTAATTCTCGTTTGCATACCCACATTGTTTTGTGACCATTTTTGCAGTACTGGCTTCCTCCCCCGTTTGTATTTTATTCCTTTTTATTTCTAACATATATAAATATATATATATATTTTTTCTTTTCTGTAGGTTTTTATGTAAGAGGGGAGTAACACTGACCATAGGATGCTGTGACTGTTGGCCAGCGGATATAGCAGCAGAGGGTGGGAGGGAATGGGAATGTTCCCTTTTTGTTTTGTTACATTTTGTCAGCACTTGAAGACAATGAAATAAAATAATCATTGCTTTGGATCTCTGGGATCATGTGATGTAAATGGTTCATTTTGCTATGATGCAGTACACTTGTTCAGCCAACAGGCGGGGGATCTCAATACAGCCTGCCAGATGAAGCCTGTACTTTGGAAACTTTATTCCATAAGACCACATGTAGTGCTTCCAGATATTGTTTTAGATTAAGAACTAGGATGCCTATGTGGTCTGAAGATTGCTCATACCAAGTCACCCCGACACTTCTTGGTGACAATTATAATGGTTACAGGCAGTGCTTTTTTTTTTCTTGTCATAGAACTCACAGAACTGAGTTCCGGCACCTATTTTCAACAGTTTTAAAAGTAACTTTTGAACATTTGATATTTGGTCCACGTGGACTTGAATCGCCCTGTCGAGCGTAGCAGGTCGGCGCAAAATCATTAAAACGGTGCATGCGGGCTGCTTGTGTGTCGTGTCCGATGCACGCACACTTCGTCCGCGCTGGTTGTGATGGCACTGCTCGGCTTGTGGCGCTTCTCAGCTTGTGATTGGTTGTGTGGTCGCGCACTGAGATCTTATTGCGGGCGATGACCATTATGTTTCGTTACACAACTGACGTGTGTGGATGTGTGTATAGTGAGTGACTACGTGATGTGAGTTCCGGCACCTTTTTTCTTACAAAAAAAGCACTGGTTACAGGAACCTGTTTCCACTTAACCTGTTTAAATGAGAGTTTTTGTCCAAAAGGACATCAGCAGCAAAGGCCTAAGTAGGAGAACCTGAAAAGAAATGTTTCCCTGCTGCGGTGATTTACATAATTCACTGTTGAACTATCAACATGTTACTTAGGGTAGGCTTAGGGTAATTCTCAGAAGTGATTAAAACCTCAGCTGAAACGGATACAGCAATAAACGAGGGATCAGAACTAGTGATTGTAGAGATTACAATTGCTAGTTTCAAGTCTTCATTTGTTCTTTTTCGCATCCGTGCATTAGTGATTAAAGTGAACCTGTCGTCTACGTACAGTGGAGGCATTCATTTTGTGGGCTAAAAAAGCAGTATTTAGTGGTGTCAGTTTGCTAGCAACCAGCAACATCACTGAGTCACGGCTTGACTCATAAATATTAGTTGAGACCACAAAATTGATGCATCCACT
The DNA here is from genome assembly GCF_038048845.1 of Mixophyes fleayi. Taxonomy (NCBI): domain Eukaryota; kingdom Metazoa; phylum Chordata; class Amphibia; order Anura; family Limnodynastidae; genus Mixophyes; species Mixophyes fleayi. Next base: position 27,994,053 of record NC_134407.1, on the reverse strand, counting down.
CTTTGGAGGTGATGGGACAACTTTAAGTGACTCATTTAAAAGCCGGTGTATAGGCAAGGAGCATGTAATCTCTCTGAACACTTGCACAGATGTGATAGCTTTAGAAATTGCAGTCGGATGCACTGAACTGGGGTGAGATTATCTCCATAAGGGCAAAAGACAACCAAAGCTGAGAAGACAAAGGAAATAAAACGGGAATGTTACAAATAATTGTGTAGGTGTTGCTGGTATAATGGTGGTAGGGGTAATTTACAGACTAGTCCTTTAATCGAGCCTACGGATTGCTCGCTCATGTTGCCCCAAAATAAATCAAAATGAAAACTGATAGAAAATCAGCATCTTGTAATTAATTGGGAAATAAAGTTTAATAATTAAACCACAAAATACATTTTAGATGTTTAAATGTTAATGGTTGTATCTATTATTTGACTATATTGTGCCACATTTAGCAGCACACATTCTAAGCTTATTTTATATAGGAAAAAGTTACAGATCAGGTGCAAGCCAAAATCAGTGAAAGTTTTAACCATTCTGCGGAGGAATCTCGCATTTCATTGAAGCTGCCCTATGATATGAAGAGGGGAAATATGGTAAGCGCAATGAAAGCCATATAAAAGAAGGAGCAGGGTCCCACAACAAAAGTAGTCTTACAGTGCTCCTGTCAAACCAATGTGGGAACATTACGGTATAAATGCAACTTTTTGCGATTGGAATTGTAGCAGAAAATTTGAGACAATTAAATATGCATTTATTCTTACAGACATTGTCAGAATTGGTTGTGTCTCTTATGGGGTCAATATGTGACAACAGTTTGGGACTTTTTCCTCACAGTGACCAGAATTCATCACATTGCTGTGTTCTTGGTTTTTTTTTTAGGCCAGCCACACTATTGGCTTAGGCAGCTGCACCACCACTATTCCATGTCCCTAATTCCTGATTCTTAACTTGCTCTGATTTATATAATGGGAGGGGCATAGAGGCGTGGAGCAATTATGGTGACGCTGCCTGAGAATCCCACTTAAATAATTAGGGTGAGTACTCTAAAGGACATGAGGCTATATCACAGGGGTGGGCAAACCTGTCCTCAAGGGCCATATCCAGTTCATGTTTTTAGGATTTCTGTCTGTAGAAACAGGTGGGATAATTACTGACCCAGCCAAATAGATTAACTCAGCTGTACATGATTAAAGAAATCCTAAAAACATGAACTGGATATGGTCCTTGAGGACAGGTTTGGCCACCCCTGCTATATCATATAGTTCCATTTGCCTACGTAATAACTTTATGAATCTATGGACATATTGGCTGTATCGGGGCTTATATGATACCTGGTGGTTTGTAAGGCATATTGGCTACACATTACATCTGATGTTATATTGATTTGTGACATTATTATTATGTTTTATTTATAAGGTGCCACAGTGTCTCCGCATATTGGCTATATATTGGTGTGTTAGGCTATATTTTGGCTACACACAGGCATATGAAGAGATATTTGGGACTGATTTATATGGCATTTCCTTCATAACACTTTTGCCCACTTCTGAATTTCGGGTAGGTCTTCCAGATTCCTGCAAAGAGTAGATCATCCTTCCACATCATGCACATTAAATAATGAAGTGAGCTGGATGGGGGCTTTGATGCAATTGTACTATTTTGTCACAGGTTTAGGGCCAAAATTACATAAGGGAGTACAGTGATCTCCATGCAAGTCTAAGAGAATGTGAAGACTTCACATCCGCTCTTACTAGCGCTTATAAACCAATTCATGTCATGCTGCAAGCATTGTCTGTGATGTAATTCAGTGTATTGGTGGTCACTGACCCAGCCCATGCCATGGCTTCTGACAGCGACAGCTCTCACAGTGCTAGCCTGATTAGGGGGTAGTTCTACAATTCTGGCCACTTCTTAGGAAAGTGTCCTCCCGGCTGCTATTTCTACTACTACAATATCACTTGACATTAGTGGTAGTGCTCCTGTACAGACTTGATGCCTCTGCAGCGGTCAACGTAAAAACTTTGTCTCCGACACAGGATTCATCTGATGCCGGAGTGTCTCAGGTAAGAATGGATATTCAGAATTCAATGACTGCAGCACCTGCTTCATATGTGGGTAGCTTCAGTGGTCTCAGGTTTGGCAGTATTTTACACTGTCGACATGATTTTCATTGAAGGAAGCCATTCTATGCTGTGTGGAGGGGTTGAAAACTCTGGCATTGTGCAACACCACAAATATCTCTGGTGCAAAGTATGACTCTGGCAATATTGACACAAGCTCGAAGGTCATTGTGAAGGTTTGTATGTACTGGGGTGGCCACTGCTTAATTCAATGGGGGCAACAGCCGCTAGGAGAAGGAGGATGCCTCTAATGAAGTTATCACAGCCACATGCATGTACATGTAGCATGTTGTGTTTCTCTGTGTCTGTGTTGTAGAATCGATGACTTGTGCTTCATCGATGCAATCCCAACACGTAGACAGCATGATAAAAGTGTGGCGAGAGGGCGAAATACAAGGCCAGAGTATGTTCTCTTCACTTTCTAGGGAGATAGCGGATAGTCTCAGGTTCTTGTAATTAGATGTTAGCTGTCTTTAGTGTGTGGAATCTGAATACTCTGCTGCACATTCAGGCAGAACTATTCCAGGCTGTGAAGCATGAGGCAGAGCCGCTATGTTCTGAATTAATCCATTCAGCCACATGCGTGTTTAAGTCTGGTTTCCATTGGACCACCACCATATTCTTCAACTCAAACAGTGACATTATAGATGGAGGACCTCCTTGCACATTTACAGGCAATTTGCCTTCCGCCATATTTTGTTCTTGAATGTCTGTATTAGACTGTCAACTTTTCACACAATAAATATAAGCAATGTGTCTGTCTTGGTTACATTACATTACCAGTGTAGTGTGTTGTAGATCTATGGAGGGATAGGTATGGAGCCATACAATGGAGCTATCCACCAGCAGCATGATTTGTTTGATATCAGTCCCTTAGCAGATAGTTTCCCACTGTCCTGTTCAAACTGTCCATCTCTACTACCATTTAAGTCTGTGCCTGCTTTCCTGATATACACTGATCAGCTACAACATTACAACCACTGACGTGAATAACATGGATTATCTTGTTACAATTTCACCTGTGAAGGGCAGTAATTGAACTATCAGTTCTTGAAATTGATGTGTTGGAAGTAGGAATGGGCAAGTGTAAGAAACTGAGAGACTTTGACAAGGGCCAAATTGTGATGACTAGACGACTGGGTCAGAACATCTCTAGAACGGCAGGTCTTGTGAGGTGTTCCAGGTATGCAGTGGTTAATACCTACCAAAATTGGTTCAAGGAAGGACAACTGGTGAAGCGTAAACAGCCAATGTAAACAGAAGTGATGAGTGAATGGCTGCGTACCAAAGTGCAATGAGTATGGAGCTTATCTGATAATGAGGTGGGTCACTGTCTTCCTTAGCCCTGATCCATATATCAAACAATCATATAGTAGCACACTGAAACTCAAGCAAATAGGAATTGCGTACAGGTTAAGTAATCTGACAATAACCAAAAAACAGACTTCCTACAGACATGGGTTCAAATCTCTGTGTGCTCCTTGTTGGCTTAGACAAATACACTTTGTCCCAGACATCTAGATTTTAGGGACTGTTTACATCTGTCATTGCTGTATACATTGCCAGCAAATATAAGACTCTTGCACTTAAAGAGACTGCTGTTGTTTCTTAAAAAAAAAATCTTATTATGCAATTTAGATTATACATTAAATTATACTTGAAATCCCAACCAATTATTCAAACCGATTGGGCTTATTAGAAAATGGTTTCATGTCTTCAGTCACAGTATTGTGATGAAGATATTAGCTGGGAAATGAGTTTCAGTGCTTCCCTAAAGTGCAAAGATTAGGAATTAAACCTGGGTCTCCAGCATAACAATCATTTACTTGCAGAATAGTTATAAAAGTGCAATGTTATTTGTACAGTTTCATTAATGAAAATTATGTTAAAACAGATTTCAAGTATTTATAAAGCTTTGCATCCTCGCTTTGGAAAATGATTGCCCTTCACAGTGCCCATTTCTTTCAACATTAACTGGCATTACAATTATGGTGACATATTTTCACACAAGCACTGTGTCCACAGCATGTGTGTGGATCGACCTTATGCTGTCTGATATGCGTGAGAAAACCTTATATAAGCAGAGAATTGAACGGCTAATAAACATGGCTCTATACGGCATTAACCTACTCGCTACTGGTGTCCACAACCGTTTAACACTACCCTGCTGTAAGCACTTTATGGCATTGGTTTCCAGGGCTGCCAAGAGGAATTCAGGGCCCCAGTACAACAACTTCATGGGGCATGTGAAAAAATTTTGCAGCGGCGCAAAATTTCGAGTGGCTGTGGTCATACAATTCGGAGTGTGGCTATGCATCATTGGGGCATGGCTGGCGGGGAAAAGTGCTAGGCCCTGAATTCGCCGGAGCATGACATATGTCCAAGCACTCCTGACTTTCAGGACATCTAGCACCACAGTGTAGTATAGAAAGAATGCAGTGTGTACAGAAAGAGTTCACAGTCTTGGCCTGCACCTTACATTGGGAGGAACACTCACCAAAAATTGGCATTGTCCCACTAGAATCACATTTCACAGACTCTTTTGCTCTGCCCTACCTGTTCTCACTTTCACATGTGGCAGCAGGTTTCTTTAGTTGTGGCTTGTCTGGGTCCTGGAATGTTGGGGGGCCTTATTTGGAAAAAACATTAAAATAATAGTATTCCCATTTAATAAGTAAACCTAATTCCCTCCCTACATACAGCCCCAGCAATAAATTAATACTATTTACATTTCATAAATATACCTATTTCCCACAACCCCCACTGCCATTAAATAATTCAGTCACATTTAATAGCTCCCATACCACCCCATCTTAAATTAATAGTCCCCACTATTACCCTGCAAACAAAATAGCACCCATTAATTAGCCACCATCTACCTCACACACACACTACATTGCCAAAAGCTCCCTGTGCCATCACACATTACTGTGCTCCTTAATCATCACCACGCTATTTCCCCTTATGATCGCACTGCGCCCGCCATGCTGCTTTTCCCCCTTCATCACACTGTGCCATGCTGCTCTCCCCCACTTCTTCATCACCCTGTGTCTCTCTGCGTTCCACTCTTTAACTTACCTTTATATTGCCTTCTTTCATCTTTATTTTCTTTTCTGTCTTTCGTGAGCTGCTCCTCACTGAATGTCGGGCGTGACATGATGATGTCACGCCCGACATTCAGTGCAAACGGAGGAGGAAAGAGGGACGCCGGCGCCGCGATCATTTGAGTATTTGTATACTCACATTATCCCAGCGCCGGAGCACTCTTCCCCTCGTGGACAGGTGGGGTCAACCAGATGTCGACATGATATCGTCTCAGTTGAACTGCAAGGTGGAACTCTTCTGTGCCAGGGGAAGAGATCCTCAAGCAGCCTTCGTAAATGCCACGTTAGTCCCTGGCGATTCCACCTGCTTTATCTGTTTACTCTGGTGGCCATGGTGCCATGGGTCCTGAAGAAGGTAGAGATAGAGGAAGTTCTGGTTATTCTTGTGGCTCCTGACTGACCTCAGAGGACCTTTGACACTGATATTCAGTCCAAGGCAGTGGGGCAGTTGTGGCATCTCAGACCAGACCTGCTAAGTCAAGGACCTACATCACAGTTTGGAACATCTGGCTATAACAGTGTGGCTGTTGAAACAATGATCCTTTGAGGATGATTGTCCGAGTATGTTGTGCAAATCATACACCAGGCTCCGAAGATGGTATCAGACAAAAATCCTAGAGTCTGGCAGACGTCTATTATCTGGTGTGAAAGGGTTTCCCTACCTCTTCTTTTTGTTTTCCCAGACTTCTTATAGGAAAAAAACTGGAAGCCACTTTACACCTTAACTCTATTAAGTTTCAAGTGACAGCTCTTTTGGTCTTCTTCTAAAGTGGACTAGCTTAGATGCCTGAAGTGCAGACGTTCTGCAGGGTGTACTTCATGTACAAACTGTTTATGCACCACCAGTGGCTCCTTGGTATTTAAATTTGGAGTTGAAAGCTTTTCAGCTTTCCCCTTGGACTGTTGATTTGAAATTTCTTACATGGATAACGGTCTTCCTTTTGGCCATTTCTACAGCTGGAAGAATTTCAGAGTTAGCAGCCTTGTTCCACAAGTCACCTCTTCTAGTTATTCAAAAGAATAGGGCCATTCTTTGGCCCAAAACTTTCTTCCTACCTAAGGTGGGGTCTAGATTCCATTAATCAAGACATCCATGCTCTGACCAAGAGTAGGTCTTAAAAGGACAAGGGTTCTCTTCGATCTCTGAATGTGCAAACTTATGTACGTAGGACATATCTTTTGGTCTTCTATGACGCACACAAGAGGGGCTGCCCTGCCTCTAAAGTTACCATTGCTAGATGGATTACAGCTGTAATCAGTCAGGCTTATAGTGGAGCAGGGGCAGTCTGTTCCTGAGAATCTTTGGGCTCACTCCATCAGGTTACAGAGTGCTTCTTGGGCAACATGGCATGGTGCCTCAACTGAGCAACTCTGTCAGGCAGCTACCTGGTTCTCTGTTCACACTTACCAGATTCTACAAGTTGAATGTGTTTGCATACAGGGATGTTACTTATGAGAGAAATGCACTTTGTGGTTTCTTCTGAGCGTTTCCACCTGTGATCGCAGCTTTGGGACATTCCCGATGTCCCCCAAAGGATGCCAGAGAAAAAATGAAAAAATCATCTTTGTGCTCTGGATTCTCCTTTTATGACATGGTTGGTTTTGTTTTTGCTCAGGTGGATGTTGTTCCCTCTTTTCTGTTAGCTTATCTCTATTTTTCTCCTTTTCTGTGGGCTAAACAAGTTGAGGCTTTTACAGCAGAGGGATATAGAGGCATTACAGTAAACAGTTAATGAAGTCTTGAAGTGCCTGCTCGCCTTGATCCTACACTATACCCCAATGTACCCAGTGTCCCCCAATGGACTATGAAAAAATGATTTAACGCAAGTATAAAAAGAAACAAAAAACAAGCACTATTTTAAACACCAAATCCAATGTAACATTTGGTGCCCTATAGAAATCTCCACCATCCCCAACTTTTACTATTTAGCATTTTCATAGTTTAGATTACCAAATGTTAGTGTATAATTGTATCCTGTTTTAAGATATCTCTTTTCTATTGTTAGCTAAATTATCTTGACCACGTAATCCCGTTGGTTTTTGTACTTTACACTTGTCACCTTTCAAAATAAACATTTTAAAAAAAACAAAAAAAACATCCCGTTCTAGGTGCATCTTACAACGGTGATGCAATTATTTCTAGCTTTGTAGATATTTAAAAAAAATGGCCAGAGGTTTTTTGCACTAATACACAAAGTTTTTTTTCTACTTTGTAATGAGCCATTAGACTGTGTACAATTGTTTATATTTCTTACACTATTCAGATTAATTTTTATATTTTGTTTGTGGACGGATATGACATTCATTTGTAGAAACATATTTGCATTTCATGGGCATTGATAAACTGTTACGTTTCCATCAGTTACTTTTTCATAATTGCAACCACCATAGAAATAAACCATAAAATATGGTCACCACATTCTACCTATGGATATACTGATACTAATTATGTGCAGATTAGTTGCTGTTTTTTCGCTGGGGCGAAAAAAAACCAAAACACACTTAAGTTTAACTTTTACCATCATTAAAAAGTGTATCCCTACAAGTGGCTACAAATGGGCGCTGTAGTACATTCCGTGTAAGCTGCAGGAACCACAATTAAACAGCTGGTAATTGGAGATCATGGATATCTATAACGTATATTATTGTTTCCAGTAACTGACTCAACGATGAAAGCCATTTGATGCATTTGTGATCAGTCAAGTTTAGAGATTGATTGCCAGTCTCCACGCACAGTGATCTCTATTTTACCAGCTAGACAAGGTGGAGAGACTTCAGCTTGAAAGGAACGTACCACATGCGCAAAATAAGTACACGTGTGTTCAACCTGATCCTCTTAAACATATAGTCCATTTAAACCAAGAGGAAAAAAAAACAAACACTTATCCATTGTATTTTTTTTTTTTTTTACTTTTTTTTTTTGTAAAAAAAACCCCCAAATCACCAATAAGTCACACAAGATATAAACACCCATAGAAAGGTAGATGCTCGAAAACAAAAAAAAAGTTATTGGAAAAAGTACTAGACGAGAGGCAAAGCAAGGAGATGGGATGGTGATTACGCTGCTGCGCTAAAACCCAGAGGTGATGGTGAAGCCTACAGTGTTTTTTTTTTTGTGGGGGGGCAGGTTCCAGTGTGTAAAAAGAGTTCAAACATTCTGTGTGTTCCAATTTAGTGAAGTTATATGACTGACTATACAAAGTATACCAAATCTGACGTGTTATATAAAACAGGTAATTTAATTTACTAATTAATCAATCTGATAAAGTACTATTTTTTTTTAATCTCCCCAGTTTGCTGATGGTTCCACCTACCCAGTCTTTCCAGAGACCTTTATGTCTCTTCTATCAGCTTCCTGACTTATCCTGAGTTTGTGTTTTTGGACTTTAGGCCTGTTCCTTTGTAGTACTAATACAGCAGGGGGCATTAGGCTTATTACTTACCATGAAGAGTAAGAACCATATTGACTATACTCTCATACATAGCAGAGCAGGTGCCTGCCCCAGTGCAGAGTTTTACTTATGGCAGCAATACCACCACAAAAAGGGTTATGGGGTCTTTGACCCCAAACTGCAGCAAAGAAGCATAAGGAAAGAAAAGAGGTTCTAAAGCAGCAGGAAAGAATGTGGCGGAAGGCCTGTGCTCTTCCAATTGCTAGATTTCAAGAGGTCATTGGTGACACTGAATCACATAGGTAGTAGGTGGTCATCTCGCTCTTCTGGTTCCTCCCCAAGTTGATCATCACCCACCCCTCGGTAGGCAGTTTCTGAAGATCGAGGTTGGGATCGGCACACAAAATCACAGCCATCCTAAAAAAAATAAAAAAATAAAAAATAAAAAAATAAAAAAATAAAAAAAATAAATCCACTCAGATAGTGAGGTCAGCTCATGAATTCAATCATGCCCTAGAACATGCTCAATCCCACTTGTCTGATTGAAACTCGACCATAGATGAGTGAATGTTCTTATTTGCTGTAAGCTCCACCATCTTAAATCAGATTGTTACAAATGGGACACATTATGTGCTATACATATCACCCCCACCAAATGTCACCTTAAAAACAAAAATACCCCCCCCTCCCCCCAAAAAAAAAAAAACAACAACCCATAAACAAACAAAAAAAAGGACAGATTATCTCACTCTAAATTAAAAACAGTTTTCTGATCAGTCGATTTATGCACTTGTACTAAATAATATAGTAAAAGTATAACATCATGGTAACATATTGGGGTCATGAAACAATTTAAAATTCTTGATTAGCAATGTAAAAGTTTTGCAATTAGATCGGATGCTTGCTTACATTTATTGAAACCAATACTCCTGGTTCCCCCATTTCCCTAGCAGGAAAATTCATGGAAGTTTACAAGGATTAAATACCCAACAAACAAACAGAACAGTAAAAGGTAAGCAAGAGGGATTAATACTGTGGAAGCAGTAGAAGTAAGCCAGGCAGTTTGGCTAAATAACCAAAAGACAGCTGTCCAGACATAGGGGGGGGGATTTAAATAATTACAACCTTATCTATAAACACCATATAATGAACCTAACACGATTACTCTTCATAGAAGGAGACAAAGTGAATCACACCTTAGGTTACATGCACATTTTAAAACAGCAGAGATCAAAACAGCTGCTACGCCGCACATATGACTCTTTAGACCCCGCTGTGTGCCTCCACTTACACAAACATGCCTATAATTCAGTGTGAAGTATGCACACAGCTGCTCCTCAATTTGCCAGGCAAAAGCAAGATTATTGGAATGGAATGAAACAGTGTAAAGGGTGAATTTTTCAGGCCCATTCCTTGCCATGGATAATGGCAAGCAGTCATATCCCCTCTGCATCTTTTGCATCAACTCTGAACTGGATGAGATTGGGAATGGTTCTACACTTTTAATGGCACCTGATTTGCACCTGTACTTTTACAGAGAAGATCATTTTCATTTAATAAAACATTTTGCACACACATTTCCACCTGTAACAAAGCCAGTCTTCATGTACCCACAATCATGACAATAAATCATAATGAGGCTATACCAAGCAGTATTTTAAGATAAAATGTTAAGGTTAAATAATTGAAAGCAATGGTACTAAAAGGGGTAGAGGTCTAGACTTTGATTAAAAGTTTACACTTTTCAAGATTTTACACCTCTTTGTTCTCAGGTGCCACCTATGTAAAAGTAAAATTGCAGAGAGGAGTGTACCCCGCACTGTGCTGCGAGTACCATAAAGTCATGCCAGTGCACATTGTAAATTATCTTTGACAGTACAAAATGGGAGTCACGACCTGACTGCCGAGGAGACTGGACGTGCCCTAGTGGAGCTCCATCCGCCACAAAACCTGCACTAATACCCTTCTTTTTGGGAAAACCTGCTATGAATTTGTCCCCATCACCACCAGGGGACCCAAAGGTTTGCTCCCAGATTTCCTCTATAGCCCATCACGCATTTCTGTTGGCTCTCAGGACCCAACCTGGTGTATTTGTTCCATGCCGAGCTCTAGGACTAGTCTTCATTGCTCCTGGCAAGTCACCCCTCCTTTTCAATATCGGACCTCACAGTGGACCATCTCTACAGCTTGTCACTCTCCAGGTCCAGGGAAGTCCTCTACGAGCTCCTGCTACATTGCCTAGTGCAGGTACACAACTTTCTATCGCACCGAAGGCCTGCAGTATATTCTCTGAGCGGTTTGTCAATGCTCTACCTGCCCTCTGTTGTGCGCTCAGCTGCTCAGGACCGCTTGGGAGACTCTGCGGTGTCCTTACCTTCAGCTCCCCATCGGAGATGCTCAGGAGTTTCTTCTGGAATGCCATATCTTGGACCTCTGGCTCTGTTCCATGGCGTGGTTGTGGAGATCCATTCCGTGGTGTGGGTGAGCAGTTTGGATCCATTGCTTCAGTTCCTGGGCTCTCACCATTTGCCTGCTGTGCCTGTTTCTGTGAGAAACCAGTCTTGAGGCTTTCCTGTAACAGCAAGTCGTTCTCACAATTTTACTACCATCTAGTGGCCATTCTATTATTGCAGCCTGTCTATGTATGTGCAGTTCCAGTTTTTCCACTCCATCTGGCTCTTAACCTGTGTTCTTATTTTGAATTTTGAAGCTCCTCACCTTCCACTGTTATTATGACATTTTGAGACGCATTCTGCTCCCCTAGCAGCTCACCATCATTCTCATGTCATCATTGCTTTAACTTTCAAGCTGCATCTTTTATTGTACTATGTGAAATTACCTTTATAACATTTACAAAGTCCAGATTAAAAACTTTGAGGCTTCTCAAGATACATTGAAACCGCTTCTTAAAGGTGGGAGAAAAGCCTGGCCTCACAGACGACATCCCAGCTACCTCTTCGCTAGATCAAACTCTGAACTGGAGGAAGAATTCTCGGAACATTCTTCCACAGGCAACAATTGCTAGGATTCTTCATGAGATGAGATCAATAAAACACACTCTGCAGTACTATCAACAATAAGCAGTTACAGATTTACGGTCCGAGATAGCTGAAGGTGGTCATAGGGTTGATACCTTGGAAACCAAATTTGACGAAATGGCCGACTTTCAGTAGGAATCTGTAAAAACTTTCCATTCAGAGTTCCAATTATTCAAAGACAGACAAGAAGATCTGGATAACAGAGCACCGAAATAATTTGTGCATAAAAAAAAAAAATCCCGAATCCATTGACTCTTCACAACTTGAACCATTCCTGCTGCGATTTGTTCACCATCTTGTTCCTGAATCCTCCTCAGAGCAGCTAGATCTGGGGGGGGTCACAGGACCAAAACCTCAATCTTCTGTTCCACTTAGGGATGTAGTATTGAGGATGCATTATTATAAATCCAGGGAAGACCTCCAACTTGCGTTTTTTACAGGACCCAGCTCCTACTACAATACAGAAATGCTATGAACTAAGAGACTTCACCAAAATCCTACAGGGTAGGGACATAAAATATAGATGGGGTTTCCTGTTTAACCTCACGGTTTCACACAATGGTAAATTCCTTTCTGCTAAGTGCTGGAGGACACGTTGGACCTTTTTGCCACTTTGAGAGGGAGGAGTATGGAGTGAAGAGGAGATATTCATTCTCCATAATCTCAACATACATAATCTCAACGCCTGCTCAACCTCTGTCCCACGGTTTTGGCCGATCAACTGTGGAAAATGAGGAACATGTTCATTTTCTCAGCTTCTACCTACTTGAGAGTACCTACTGGATTCTTTCTTTGAAGTACTCTAATTGACACTCGTTTTCCTAAATGACCATTATGGAAGTCAAATACCTTTGGACTGGAATACGGGTCCACTCTACTTTTGGTCATACTTTTTTTGTTCTTTTTTTTTTTATCTGCCGTGTTTTCTGGTTCCTGATGGGGACCATTCACTATATGGACAAAAGTATATGGACGCTTGACCTTTACACCAACAGGGACTGTAATGACATTGTATTCAAATACATGTACTTTAATATGGAGTTGGTCCATCTTTTGCAGCGATAACAGCTTCCACTCTTCTTGGAAGGTTTTCAACAAGATGTTGGAGTGTTTCTGTGGGAAATTGTGCCCATTCATTCTGAAGAGCATTTATGAGGTCAGACACGGATATTGGACGAGAAGGCCTGGCTCGCAATCTCTGTTCCAGTTCATCCCAAAGGTGTTCGATGGGGTTCAGGTCAGGACTCGGGGCCAGTCAAGTTCTTCAACACCGAATTTATTAAACCATGTCTTTGTAGTCCTTGCTTTGTGCACTGGGACACAGTAATGTTGAAACAGAAAAGGGCCTTCGCCAAACTGTTGCCACAAAGTTTGAAGCATACCATTGTCCAAAATGACTTGGCATGCTGAAGCCTTAAGACTGCCCTTCTTGGGAGATAAGGGGCCTAACCCAAACCCTGAAAAACAGCACCATGCCATTATCACTCCTCCACCAAACTTCACAGTTGCTATAATGCAGTCAGGCAGGTAACGATCTCCAGTCATCCACCAAACCCAGACTCGCCCATCTGACTAACAGAGAAATGTGATTTGTCACTCCACAGAACAAGTTTCCAGTGCTCCACAGTCCAGTGTCGGTGTGCTTGACACCACTCCATCCAATGCTTGGCATTGGTGATGTGAAGCTCGCATGCAGCTGCTCAGCCACGGAAACCCATTACATTAAGCTCCTGCCACACAGGTTTTGTGCTTACATTAATGCCAGTGGAATTTCTGAACTCTTCAGCTATGAAATCAGCAGAGCATTGGCAACTTTTACGCACCATGCGCCTTAGCAGTCATTGACCCCGCTCTGTGATTTTATGTGGTTTTTTCGCTTCGTGGCTGAATTGCTGTTGTTCCTAAACGCTTTCACTTTCTAATAATATCACTTACAGTTGACCGTGGAATATCCAGCAGGGATGAAATTTCACAAACTGTCTTATTGCAAAGGTGGCATTATATCACAGTACCACGCTTGAAGTCACTGAACTCTTCAGAACAACCCGTTTTTTTATCACAAATGTCTCCAAATGGAGACTGCATGGCTGGGTGCTTGATTTTATACACCTCTAGCAACGGGTCCGATTGAAACGCCTCAATTCAATAATTGGCCACACTTGTTAAATACTTTTGTCTGTATAGTGTATATGTGTATAATTTTGCTCACTGTTTTTGTGCTTGCATGCATTTCCCTCTTTTTTCTTTATAAGATGCCTGAAGTTATTGCTATTCCTACATTATGCTTAACATAATTTCAGTTAGATTGTGCCTGTTGGGGGTCGTCTCATTTATTAGAACCTAGTTTGTCCCTTTGGAGCTGGGCCGAGCCTTTCCTTAGCTAAGCCCTAGTTGCTTCGGTTTGTTCCTGCTCATCAAATATGGCTGGTACCTTGAGAATACCTAACCATTCACCCTTTCCTTACCTCACCATGCTCCCTGCCCACTCCTCTCTTGCCTGTAGAGCGCCTGTGCCCATATTCTTGCCTACCTTTTAATATTTGTTGTTCTTCTTATGCTATTGGACTTTACTGCAGACCTAACTATTTTTGAATGACTGCTAATATAGTTTTGTTTAATGTGAAGGGACTGAGGACTATCTAAACTTTTGTTCTCTTTAAAGCAGATGCCAGCAGATCTGGTTTTCCTACAGGAAACTCATTTTCAGGGACGAAAACACCCTGAGTTGCGACCCAGGAGCTATGGTACTGTCTATCACTCATTCAATCCTAGTCGAAAGAAAAGAGGGGTTGCTATCCAAATTGCCAATAGCTTAAACCAGTGGTTCCCAAACTGTGGCACCCCTGTGAGATCCCCGCGGCACCCCAGGGAGCCGCAGCGATCTCACAGGGGTGCCACGGCCAGGGCCGGTGGTAAGCAAGGCAAGGGACTACTTGGTAATTATTTTGGCTTGGGGTGCTTGAATAAATTATGGAGACCCTAAGGGTGCCTTGAACTTTGAAAGTTTGGGATCCACTGGCTTAAACGTTGAGTCGAATGAGGTCATAGCATCTAAAATGAGCAGATATTTAATCATTCCAGGTACGCAAAATAATATCACTCTCACTCTAGTTAATATTTATGCCCAAACCAGGTTCAGGCTGCCTTTTTCTCCTGACTCAATCAAAAATTGTTTCAAACACTGAAAGGGTGAAGCGATTCTGGTTTTGGACATTAACACCATCCTCATTACCAGATTGGACAGATCCATCCCATCCTGCCTTCTTCCTTACTTTCCCAGGAAAGGACTTCAAAGGCTTTAAGAACTCTGCTGAAATATAACACTCTATATACGATTCAGAGAGAGGAGAGTTAAGGATCCCTCAACCAAGGACTTGATTTTCTACTCCCAAATTCATGACCTACATACTATAATTGCTATTATTTTTTAGGTAAATCTCCCTGCTCCAATATAATACTCATATATATGCTGCTACCTGGTCTGATCATGCCCCCATGATGGTTTCTCCACTCCCAAACTACCCTTCTCGTGGCAACTTAAGGAATTTCTTTTGCAAGACCCAACGATTAAAATTCAGATTATCCGTCTTTTAGGAGTATCTGTTGCTTAACCATACTGATATTATAATCCTTTGGGACGCACATAAAAGACACTATTAAAGGTCTTCTCATTAAATTAGCTACCAGACATAAATGTGGACAGACTAAGTAGCTTAATAACCTTACCATGCACCTCCAAGAACTTGAACTCCTTCATAAATCCACTCATTTCCAACAAATACTCTCCCAATTAGAAACTGCAAGAGAAGAACTGAAAGTCCTTCTGTCGGCATGTAATATGCGAGCTCTGAGGTGGCTGAACTAAAAATTTTATGAAAAGACTGAGAAGGCTGATTGATTACTAGCTCAAACACTGCAGTTTAAGATCACTCAACTTAGTATTCTAACAATTAAAGAAACTCGTGGAACCATTCTACATGACCGTTCTAAAATCATGAGCATGAACATAAAAAAAATTCTTCTCCAAATTGCAAAATATTCCTAACGCTGTTTCTAGTCCTAAATTATCCACTATCCTAAATGATTTCTTATCTTCATGTCATCTGCCCCGACTGCACAGATCTGCTCTAGTTGGACAGCGGTAGGAGATTAGCACAGGGGACATCCGCCAGGCTATAAGGTGCTATAAGTCCGGTAAAGCACCGTGCCTTTCAGAGGCCTACTACAATTTTTTTTGGTAGGTCTTAATCCCTCATCTACACACAATCTTTATTGAGGTTCTACTAGGTAAACCCTTTTCTTCCCAAGCGTTGGAGGCTAAAGTATAATTTATCCACGAACCTGGCAAAGACCCAAATCTCTGTAGTAGTTATTGCTCAATATCTCTAATAAATAGTGATATTAAATTATTCTCTAAAATCCTGGCCACCAGATTGAATCAAGCACCGCCGTCTCTCATACATGCCGACCAAGCTGGTTTTGTGCCTGGTAGTTGAGCTGGGTACAACACTAGGAGGACTATTGATCTGGTCCAGTGAATTAATAAATTCCAAACACCCTCCTTGCTTTTGTCCCTGGGTGCGGAAAAAAGCATTTTATCAGATTCTCTGGTCCTTCATGTTTGCCACTTTGGGCAGATTTTCTTAGAGGCATCAAAGCGCTCTATACCAATCCATCAGCCATGTTGATACAGCAATCCCTCGGAGCTCGTTCAGATTCACAATGGCACTAGACAGGGCTACCCTATTTCTCCCCTTGCCTTAGTTATAGAACCACTAGTTGATCTCATCAGGCGCAATCCAAATATTTGGGGGGGTGGCAGTGAGAGATGAGACCTACAAATTATCTCTATTTGCTGATTACTTTTTGCTCACCCCAACCACCCCTCATATATCTGTTCCGAATTTATACAGTTCTCAATTCCTATTCAGCTGTACCAGGTTATAAAATAAACTATTCTAAGCTTGAGGCTCCGCAGTTACATATCCCTGAACCTTATAAGCATCTATTGTACCCTGTATTTTAGACCATTCCTGTCCTGGTTCCCCGCAGTATTCTAAAACAACTGCAGCAACCTATTAATAAATTTATCTGGGCCAGTAAGTCACCTCGGTTGAAATTTTGCACCCTTATAAGATCTCCCCGGGGCAGGGAGTTCGGAACCTATTCAAATATTATTATGCTACTCACTTATCCCAACGGATGGCCTGCTTTGCCCTCCCCCCCATCCTTTGCCTGATGGCTTCAAATTGAAGGTGTAATTTCCTTAGCATATATTTAAAATTCTACTAACCTTTCTACTCTAGAGCTAGTGCTCAATGACCCACTTATCTCCTTTTCTAAATCTACCTGTTGTATTCCTTTAAAAATTAGAATTGACCACCCCCCTTTTACAGAAATTCTTGGGAGGAGGTTTCCCAGAGGTCTGAGAATAGTCTATGACTTCCTGGATGGGCTGCAGTAGAGGTCTATGGACTTTGTGTAAGAGAAAAATGGCCTGCCCCAGCCTAGTCTCTTTGAATACTCCATTATATTCCTAGCTAAGCTCTATACCTAGATCTCTGGTGCTTAAGGAACTTACCCCATTTGAGAGAATTTGCTACTACACTTCTAATAGAAGAGGTACGATTTCTATTTTAGATTCATTACTTAGATCTACCTCTGCAGAATCCTCTATGGTCATCCTCGACAGATGAAGACAGTGCAGCAGGATTAGGGGTGTAGTCTTTTGGGCCTCTATCTCTTCCATGATTAAGGAAACCTATAAAAAACTATGCTAGATGGTTCCTGGTGCCTTTGAGGCTAAACAACACATTTACTACTTTCTCACCTTTGTGCTGGAGGGGATGTGGGCTCAGGGGGGACTTTATTCATATTTGGTGACGATGTCCCATAATTTTGGAGTTTTGAAGGGATATACATAGCCTTATTGAGCAGATCTTGGATGTTACATTTCCGTCTCTTCCCCCTTGGAGTGCCAGGACTGAAACTTATTTCACATATGGTCAATGTTGCGATATTCCTTCCTAGCCAACTTCTGGAGGGACGCTTCCCTACCTCCTCTCCAGCATGTAAAGAACAAAAATTGGTTCATTGCCTTCAAGGAGTGAATCACTGATCTCCTACAGGGAAACGTGAATAAATATGACCCCATTTGGATCCTTGGTTTACATTTGCCTCCCCCACTCCGTAACAACTCCTTGTTGTCCATTAACCTGACCCTTCACAAATACTTATGTAAATACTTCCAACATCTATTTATTTAAGGATATTTTCAGATTGTCTTGTAGTTCTTTTTCTGGTTTATCCCTTGTTAGGCGCTCTACTCCCCCCCTCTCCCTATTTTTACATTTTACTTTTAAAAATCTTAAATGACATACTGACAATGTTCTGTTCTTTTTAGTGTTATTCTCAACTATTACCGTGCTGATGTTATACTGATTAACTATTTTTATGTAACAGTTGCAAAAAAATAACATTAAAAAATGTAATATAATACTAACCGCAACGAGATTGCCAAACTCTTGCCAGAAGGTGAAATTCGGGAACTGCTCCATACCTTTGGCTCCCACCACAAAGCGCTGATACAGGAAACCACCAATAATATACAGTGCAATCAACACAGCAAACCTGAAGGTGAGAGACAATGTATAGATTACTGTCCACTGTATTAACACTCAAGGAATAAGATATATGGTTGTTAGGGGAAAGTTTAAAACTGCCAATGCCATTTATTGGTTTGTACATGTCCTACTGCAAATTTTAATAAACATTCTTGGGTATCTATTTTTTTTTATGTTATTCATTAGAATATTTATATCATGTAAAACAAAGTTGTTTATTTCTGTTGGACCTGCGACACAACACAATTGCTTGGTGGAAATGTATGCCAAGGACACAAAGGTCTTGTCAAGAAAGACAGAAAGAAGTCAGACAGGTGAAAGTTGGACAGTACGTACAAACCAATAATTGAAACTAGACTGTGTGAATGTGGAAAGGTACCACATCTAGTAGGAGACCAGGAACAGCATTCAAAACCAGTGGATACAGGATGTAAAAGGTCTAACCAGCATATGCAAGCTCTTAGCAGTGTGGTATGACAAATGATAAATATCGTACCGTGCATACCACAGCGAAAAAGTACATGTCACAAATGCTACAATCACCGGTGGTGACCGATTGTGAGCAGAGTATCATCAGCGACAATTAACACAAGGCAGCGTTTTATGGTGCTGGGTAAGGGACGGGCCCATATGCCCCTTCTGCCACGCAGAACTCTACCCATTGATCGCCAAAAAAGATCAGGAAAACATTGAGATAATAGAAACCTTTCCCGCAGACTTGTGTTTTGATGGCAGAAACTGATCCTGATCAACGCGTATGATGTAGCCACCCCCCTCTCCCCACCATACCCTGAAGAAATGCTGTAAGAATGCTTCACCTTATCAGCAGGAGCCAGAATCAAAATCTCTTGCCAATGTTCTACCTAAAGTCAAATAGTGTTTTCTTTCTCATATTCTTATTGCAGAAACCATCTGCTCAGGATTTTGCCTGAGAAACCAGAATTGATGTTCAATGCCAGCCTGGTCCCTTTAAGCAATCTATGTTTGTAATTCGTAGACAAACATTGCCGTTTATTTACGAATACAATGCAAATATTCAGTAACCCATCTAACGTGCAGGAGAATGAACAAAGCAGATTGTGATGGTCATCACTCACTGGAGGTTATTTATTCACAATGACTCTCACACAGAACTCACACAATAAGGAGGATGGAGCCCACACTGAGATGAGATTCCTCCGCAGGGCAGGCAACACTGCTGTCCATCTCAAAGAGGTAGAAGCAATCATTAGACTTTTGTCTCTCCTCGCTAATTATCATGAAGCCATCCTGCCACAGAGGGAAAAGAATAACACATTCAGATAAAAGATACACACATAGTGTACCAGAAGTTCAGTAAACAAATATACTGCGTACATGCATCACTAAACATATCAAAATAAAACAGTATTGAATAATTCAGTTTTTAAAGGAGAACACTAAACACTTTCTTCTTCAAGGTTTGTGCTTCTTCCAATCAGTATAGCAGTTGGGGGTCTTGTGTTTACTTGCCCCCAACACAGCCCAATCGATACAAACTGGCTATGAATTTTTAATTCTCACTCTATCAATACCATCCCCCAACCCTGTGATGTCACCGAAGAACATACCGCCAGGGTATTTTTGTTACAGGAGATCATGATCATAGCCTTCCTTGACTCTTTATCGCAATGGCTGTCATATTTGTCTCCAGATTTGTATACAAGCAGGATCCAATCCGCTGTAGAACAAAGAAAAATGCAAACGTTAAAATACCATCTGTTCTTGGTACTTCAGAATCATCATCAGCCATATATATAGAGCCATTAATTCCGTAGCGCTGTACAGAAAACTCACTCACATCAGTCCCTGCCCCATTGGAGCTTACAGTCTAAATTCTCTAACATACACACACACAGACCAAGAAAGATTGAGGTCAATTTGATTGCAGCCAATTAACCTACTAGTATGTTTTAGGAGTGTGGGGGGAAACCCACGCAAACACGGGGAGAGCATACAATCCACATTGATAAGGCCATGGTCGGGAATTGAACTCATGACCCCAGTACTGTGAGGCAGAAGTGCTAACCATTAAACCACCGTACTTGATTCCAGCTGTCACCCATACAAGTCATTTTGTGGGTTGAACCACTAACATTGCATCCAATAAATTCACTAGGAACCAGTGACATCACTTAGGCCTGAGGTGACTTCTTTATTTCTACTGAAAATATTTTAGGTCAAACACTATGGACCAGTTAAAGATGTAGCAGAACTTAAATTAACTTGTAAAGATATAAACTGTAAAAACAAACAATTTGAGCTTGCCCGATTTTTATTTTTCATGTGGACACAAAAGCATTAGCTATTGATTTCACCTGTATGACAGGTATCAATAGCCAATGGCTCCCTGATAGAGGAGTTTGGTATTAGCTCCCCTGTCTGCAGAGCATGGACATGCTATACTGTAATAAGTTGGGTGGCCATCATATACAGCCAATGATACAGTGCAGCTGGAAGGCAGGTGAGCACCATGAAAACGATAGTCACAAACCTATCAAATCATATATGATAGATATATATATATATATATGAAAAATGCTGTATATTAAGGAGCCCAATAATATATATGACAGATTATACTTAACTACACAAGTCCACTTTGCACTTTCATTTCTATGGCTAAGGAGAGCAGACACACAGCGACTGACATTTTGGCATACTTGCTTTACAGAAATGCAGGGTGGATTGGTGGATTCGTGCACAGGGGGTGGGGTTAGTGATGTCACAGTAACTCAGATGACTGCATTCGCAGATTTTGGACCTTTATCAGACACCATCAGGACATTGTCCTAAAGTAGGTGGAGCTTCTGCTGTCTGTAATGGAGTGGGGAGGTAATATTTTACTTTTAGATATAGCTGCAGTGGAAGGACAGCTAAACACAGAACATGGGTCATAAAATTTTAGTTTTGTGGTTCATTGATTTATAAGTCTGACCACAGAGGGTATGTGGATCTTAGAGATGCCATCAAAACCAGGAAGGTGGGGCAGATGTGACCCCATTGGGCTCCTGCAGTACTATAGTTGTGGGGGGGCAGGGGAGATCCCCTGAATTTCTAATGGGGGACCCTGGGATTGTGAACACCAATTCATACAAGAATGACAGATCAGAGATCTGTTCCTTTTCCAGGCAGGGTACAAAAAGAGGTGCCCTGTAAAAAGGACACCATGGGTGCCCTGAATTTCTTTTTTGTTTGTTTTAAATAAAATACCTACAGGCTCAGAAGACTGGGCTTAAGGCCCCCTCCCAAGGTAAAACTTGTTAGGTAGTGTCATGGCTTAAGGTAGAGGCAGAGTTACCCACTATTCCTTTGTTCCCCAATGCAATTCACAAGACAATATTTAGTGGACCTTTAAATATAAGCACATATGATGCATTTTACCTGTGTACACTAGGGACACTATAGGGAATCTGCCAGTATCTAAATTGTCAGACAACAGCTTGCAAACGGCTACATAATGGCACACTAGGTATATTTCTTTTAATAGGATTGCCATTCAGTTTATAAAAAAAATACCTTAGTTTTATATTATTTTATAATTAACAATATAAATGGATTAGTTCAGTTCACAGATATATGATCATCCAGAAGCAGGCAGGCGGGCCCATGGAGGGTCATATTGTTGCATTGTAAGCAAAATGTTTACATATTCATTAGATACATTGAGAAGCAAGGTCTTACTTCCGTTGATTATGTGGGTGTCGTTGATGCGGCCAATCACAGTGGTTTTTGCAGAGGCGGTTTCATTCTGCACCAGCCCTTCATTAGAACTTTTGCTGCTGTTATCGACCCGACCACACACTTCGAACGTGTACGTGTAGGAGTCTGTGCCTTCCTGAACTGTGGCCTCAAACCTGAAATAAAAAATAAAAAAAAGTCAGACAGCTCTGCATTTCTATTAATACACTTTAGTACATATCTCAATCGCTCATATAGCCGTGTCTAACTCACATCAATCAATGGCTCTATGTACAAAAACCTTGCATTTAACTAGAGAATTCAGTGGCCAACAGCAACATATGTTCTTGTCCCCCAAACACATCTTTATGATATACCACAAACACAGTATAGATTGGTACAACAAACAGCAGTGTAATATGCATTATTTGTGTAGTAAAGTGTAATGAAAAATATCCAAGATATATGGTAATAGTACCGGTGGTATATATGCAATGGTGTCTCAGTATTGGCTTATTGATGGTGTCTGGAAGGATCAATTTCCCTGTAATGTTTACTCAAACTCTTCTCATACATTCATATCCTCAAATTGTTAATAGGATGAATTTATTTCTGCTTTATTACGGTCAAAAGAGATTTAACGGCTCACGATTAGATAAATTAAAAGCAACTTGAATAACGATTCTCACACGCGAAGGAATCACGCAAGTTAATAATTTGCAAATCATCTAAATTATCAGTTTACAAAATAGGATTATTTTTTAATTGTGTTGAGCTCCTTTTAAACTTGTGAGCTATCTTATCTCACTGGTATTTTTCTTTGACTTCCTTTCATTTTACACATTTACTAATCAGGTGTACTTGATGAACAGCTCCTACACGTTACATCATTTTATCATCACCTCTAACCTTGAAAGAATCTATGACCCTGAAACTTCTGCCAGCGCACTGTTACCTCTTGTGCTTCAATGGCGCCAGCCTTTGGAGGAGAGATTGTTCTGATGCAGACTTCTGTTCACCTCCGATTAGGATGCAATCATTGACAATTGGCGGCTCAGCAGCCATGGCTGAAACTGCAGCTAGGCAGACACACCACAACCGTGCATACATCCTATAAAAAAACAAAACAAAAATATAGATTAAATGTAGCAACAGGCAACAGAAATCAGTGGTGCACACAGGGGGTTGAAGTGGTCACAACGGTATGCCATTTAAAAGTAAATATCATTCCAAGTGCAAGGGCTTGTTCCTGAATCTGGTGTTTTGGATTCTCCTTCTGGTACGTTGGTAGACACACGGGCAGTATGCAGTACAAAGGGAGAATGCGTAAATATAGTCAGCAATCCAAGTCCAGAGACCAGAGAGCCAGACCCCGACTTGATGAGCTGCCCATGTATTTTGGATCTAGCCACCCATTACTAAATCTATTCCGATGGTGGACTGGTTCCGGCGGCCGCGACCTGCGATCCATCAGCCGCAAAGCCCATACCACCTTGCAGTGGTACTCGGTGAAGACCAGAGGGCTTGTTAGATTCCACGTTCTGGTTTGGCCTGCACCCACATTATCTGATAGTTCACCCCATCTTGTTGTAGGGGGCGTGACAATTGCTCTATTACTTATTAGAGCAAGCGAGAGGTGGAAAAAGATTGTGCAGAGAGCAGAAAAGCCGTGGGAAGATTATTACAGGAAATTGTGGTGCTTTGTGTGAGCAGAGCAGGGTTATAGCGTTGCTTAAATCTTCATATATAAACTATTAATATATTAAAAGTATCAATTTGAAAATGTGAGGGATTGAGAAGCAGCATCTAAATTAAAGAATCACAGTGCCTGCAGAATAATAGGCAGCAATTTAATTGTGCTGCTTATTAATCATATGGATGGTTTGCTAAAACTGAAGAAAGAAGCTACAGGCACAATGAGTCCCCTGCTGAACATCTAGAAAAGAGGAGGAGAAGGAAAACAAAAACAAATTTAAAAGTGGATACCACCTTTAAGATGTATCCTCCAATCAACAGAGGCAGATTTTTGAATCCAGATAGGTAAATGTAAAGTGCTAATTGATCACTTTCATGTGAGTTAATGGAGTCTGTTTATATTAAGTTTTAAAATAAGCGGTTTAATTTTCAGCATTTAACCTTACTTAAATGCAAAATGTGTACTGACACTGCAGCACCAGAATATCTTTACAACTGCTTACTTGTAAACAGCTCTAAACATACAGGAACTGCAGAAGCTTGAGGCATAGGCAAGTTGGTAAGAGTTCATATTCTGATACAAGAGAGGCAAACACTCAGAATGCCTCAAGTGGAAACTTTCTTCTGCACATAATGCAGGAGAATAGCACAGAGCTTGTCCAGAGGAACTGGTTATTTCATTATAGCATGAGGGAACACAAAGAAGTATGTATGAGGAAAAAACAATGTAGTTAAAGAGCAGGAGGATCACATTCCTACAAAAATAAAAGCTGTCAAAAATAATAAATATAAAAATATATATATATATATATATATATAAAAACATTTTGAAAGACACAGCAGTCCAGGCAGCTCCTATTAAGACGTATTATTAAAAGTAAAGGAGTTATTAAAATGTTTCAGTCTTATTTACTATAAACAGGACTTATTTGTTTTGTGTCCTGACTAAGTTTGGATAACATCTGTGTCATTTGTCATTACATGAAAGATGATGACTGGAGTGTGGAATATAGCAGTTACTTCATGCAGGAAGAGAGGCAATAGCCATTTCAAAGTCAACCCACCAAAAAGCTCAAGATGCATGAAGCCGCTGTGGAAAAGTATGCCACCGATAGCTTACGTGGCAGCGCAATATGCAACTTACAAAAAGCAAACTGCAGCCGCCATTCTTCATCTGCGTGCATTCACTACCCAAATTTAAGCACATTAATATCTGCACTCAAACGCATTACGATGATATATTTCCTGTAGAAAGTGTTGGGCAATATAATGTTTGCTCATTTTATTACAGAAACAGTAACTTTACGCATGTCCTGCATTTTAACACCAGAGCACCAATGCAACATACAGAGGCAGCCCAAACAACAGGTTTATTCATTATAAGTGGATCATGCTGATCAGTGAACAGAACATGCCCATGCATCTTGTAGGTGCTTGGTGTCAGAACAACAAGTCAGTTTACTGTTTATTTACTGATGACTGTCAGTAAATATAATTAAAACAAAAGTTACTGATTATATATTTTATGGGCTCTTTCACAGCAGACAAACACAACTGTACTATATACAGTACTACGCAAGCTGCAGGTAGACATTGGGGCTGATTTAGAGATAGCTGCAAATTTTGGGAGCTACAGTTGCAGCCAAGCAAACCAAGTTACACTGCAAGGGGTAAAAATGCAAACATTATTTTTGTGTGCAGTGCAATTAATGTCATTGCATGCTGCACACACGTGCTGGCCAGTTTCCTCTTTGCACTGCATTTTAGAGTTCTACTAGGCCACACTCCCCAAACAACCCTAAATAAGCTTACATACATTTCTGTAGTAAAAACATTTCACTCATTCTTACTATGCAACACAAAACTGAAGTTTTGTCTCCCTGAATAATTTTTCTTTTTAAGTCAATTAAAGTGCTCATACATCTTGACCCTTACATTTTTTCATATTAAAATAAGTGGGAATTCACTAAAAACTTGTCTGATTGCAAGCAAGCTTTCTACTATAGTACATCATTTCTCACTCTACCCATATATTTTAAAAGGGGGGCTGAGAAAAGTTATTCTATGCAAAAACGTAACCTTCTGCATGTAACACAATTACTCTAGGTTCTTAATGCCATTCACTGTAATTAGCCACATAATAATTCTCACTGATGCCAAAGTATCAGTTGCATTTATTTTGTATGCGTTGATTACCATCCTTTATGTCACTATATACCACAAGTTAGTAACCAGATACTCTCCACTTCTTCTGGAACTACAAATCCCAAACAGAGACTGGCAGGTCATTCTGGGACTTGTAGTACAGCAGTTGGAGAGTAACAGGTTGCCATATGGAAAATATTACCTGTATTTGTACTCTTCTTTCCAATGGGATCCTGCAGAATTCAGTGGGCAATTCTCTTGTGACCCTTAGGCTGCAAATATCTTTTCTCAAACTCAAGTGCTTCAAATCCTCTCCAGGGGGCACATCATTGTCCACACTTTACCAGACGTCAGTCACCCTAAATAGTCACCAACATCAAATATTTCCACCTGTAACGTGGACACTGTTACTGACAATAGATTTTTTTTTTTTACTGACACCTTCAATTCTTGTACATCTTACTCATAAACTGAGCAGGTTAATAGTTCTCTTCCCACCTGTTCTCACCAGCAAGGACACTCCTCTAATCTCCAGGAAGATGTCTGTCATCTGCTCATCCCCCCCATACAGAGCTGTGAGAGAGATTACCGGCAGCCCTCTCCTCCCTATCACCTTATAATAAATCCTTACAGCTAAATCATGTGACTTCTCATTCACTTCCTACTGTTACTTCCCCCTTTTCAGCAATGGCTACATCCCCTTCACCGAAAGGACCTGCTGACATCACCAGGTCATGTGACTGCTGTAGTCACGTGGTGCACAAGGGAGGGAGCTGCTGCTGTGTAGTTACTGACAGTAATGGGGAATCAGGCAGAGCAGTGTTCTGGCAACAACATTGCAATAGTTCTACTGAATTCAGATGATAAAAATGTTTTCCCTGTTATTATTCACGTGTCATTTGCTTTTCTGGCAATAATAAATCCCAGAGAAGAGTTACCAACAGGACACATTGAAGTGTATTAGCTGGTTTATAAGTCAGAAATTCAAACTTCCAACATCGTGAATGAGTGTTCCCAAAGTTGCATTGTATTGTTTATGTTTTTTTAGTGCAAACACTAAGGGGCACATTTATCAATCATCGGCAAAAATGAAAAATAGTTATCAATCCTTATCGCATGGATAAGGATTGAACTATTTCTCAAATGTATTAAAAACGGATCACAGAAACAGCAGTTCCGATAAACTGCTGTTTCTGTGATAAAAAAAAATCACACTTACCCTGCCTCTTCGGAACGCGATGTCCTCCAGGTCCTCTTCATTTGTCTTTACACTGCAATTGCACACATGCGCACAGACATCTCCGCTCTGTCTCTGCAACTATAGTTGCAGAGCGAGCGGTAAGTGACAGGGAGGGATCATGTGATCCCTCCACACATGCGCTGTCCAGCACTGCTCTTCGGAGCAGTGCTGACCGCACTGATATTTTTGATTTATGATAATGTACGCCAGCCGAAGCTGGCGTACATTAACATGACAAGTTTCCGGAAAAAAAAATATTTCGGAACTTGTTAGATTGCGGACGGGAGCAGTCACCATACTGTTTAATGGTAACTGCTCCCAAAAACAAAAAAGGAATGCAAAGCAGCAGATATCGATGATGTCTGCTGCGATGCAGCCTTCTTAAATATGCGGGGGACACATAGGGACGTTTTTTTAATGATAAGTGCACGATAGTGCACTATCATTATTTGTTAAATATGCCCCTAAATGAGATATATATAATAATGGGCAGTGATGGATCTTAATTGTGTTTGTAGTCCCATAGTGAATTTCAATCCCAACAATGTAGGGAGGCAAATTTATTTAACGCTTTCAGATTGCAGTACTTTAAAAGCACTACAATAAAGGTTAGGGAGAGGGGGCAAATTTAACTACGGCTTTCTGAGAGTTTTAAGGGGGTCATATGTGAGTGCTGCTTATTTTTCATGATGACCAAATAGTACACATTGGCCTTGTGTAGTTCTCTATGGTAACAGAACCCTTATATTTGTTTACTTGACAGGTAATATAACAGGAAAAGACCTTATGTTTCGTGGAAAAATAACTGCTCTGGGATAAATTCACATTGTAAAAATGTATGAATGGAGAGATCAAATGTAAAGGGTGTTAAAGTCAATACATGGATTGCAGTTAATGCTGGGTAACATTAGATATCAACAGAAAGAAGGTCTCTCTTGCTTTGGAGAAATGTATATTACTTTGGTAACAGCTATGGTGGTTTGTAATAGGAAAACTCATTAGAGAAAAGAAATAAGAAAATCTTGTCCTGTTAGCACTTAATAGATAATGCAATATCCTCCATTGAGGGGGGGGGGGGGAGGGGGGTGGCGGTTACAGATTACAGGGGCCCGGGCATGCCTGGGCCTCCACCTGAACTAGCCAAGTCATTTATTTATTTTTTTTCCTTTTTTTTTGTGGAATTTTTCTCCCCCATCGGGTGACACGTGCTGTCAGCAGCTCCCAGTCCCCGGATAGTGTGCGATCATCTCACACTGTCTGACAGCCTGCAGAGCAAACCAAGGAGCTCTAAATCTCACGAGATTAGGTAATCTCAGGAGATTAAGGGGCCTGTTTATGAAACTAAAAAGTGTGTTCAATCCCCGAAAAGGATTAACCTCAAAATTTTTATTCACTATCACTGTATCGCAGCAGATATGCGATACAGTAGTTTATGAGTCAATGATTTAAACTATACAGACAACAATACTATACAACAACAATAAATATTAAACACAACACCTTTATTTAAGTTTATTTAAGCGATTACACATTTTACACACAATGTCAGTTGAATTATATACAAGGATTTTTTTTATATACTATATGCCATAAAACTCTTTTATGTTGAAGGATAATTCCAACAAATATTAAAAAAAATAGTCCTGGGATTAGGTGATAAAGTGAAACAAGAAGATTGTCCTTCCTTGGACCACTTTTGGTAGATACTAACCATCGCATACCAGGAACACCCGACAAGACATACCGTTTTGGAGATGTTCTGACCCAGGCGTCTAGCCATCACAATTTGACAGAACTGAATGTTCACTTTTGCTGCACAATATAATTGTTGCCACTGTAGCGAAATAAACAATTATATTCACGTCACTTGTCAGTGATTTTAATGTTGGTTCACTGGTGTGTGTATATATATATATATATTACATATGTCAGCTAAGAACAGGATACTGGAGCTGTAGCGGGCCTAATGTGTGCCATTTTGCCATCTCCACCAGCCTGTGCCACTGAGACATGCCAAGATGTATCCATTCATTGGTCAGCATGGTGGCTTCATGGTCCAGAGTCAAATCTTGAGTTCGGTTCCGGACCATGGCTTTATCTGTGTGGAGTTTGTATGTTCTCCCCGTGTTTGCGTGGGTTTCCTCCAGATGCTCTGGTTTCAACCCACACTCCAAAAACATACTGGTAGGTCAATTGGATGCTATAAAATTGACCTTAGCCTCTTTCTCTCTGTCTCTTGACTGTGTCTGTGTGTGTGTGTATATTAGGGAATTTAGACTGTAAGCTCGAATGGGGCAGGGAGTGATGTCAATGAGTTCTCTGTACAGCGCTGCGGAATTAGTGGCGCTATATAAATAACTGGTGATGATGATGATTCACGGATGATTTATGTTTTGTGCACCATTTTCTGTGAACTCTGGAGACTGTTGTGTATGATAATCTGAGAAGATGAGCAGTTTCTGAGATACCCAAATCTGTTACCAACAATCATTCCACGGTAACATAGATTACATTTTTTCCAATTCTGGTGTTTAGTCTGAACAATAACTGAACTTCTTGACCATGTCTGCATGCTTGCGGGACATCACTTCCGGTCGGAGAGGAGTCATCCGCGGGAGAACTCTTACTACATAGGTGCTTGCATTGAGTGGAGGAGGGCCGTGTTTCATGTATAAGGTCCTTCATTCAGCATGTAATCGGGGAATATCATATTTGAAGAGGGAACGGAATAAACTCTCCGTGCTGACAACAGGATTAATACTACAGATTTATTTCTGTAAGTGCCCCTTTTTGTGCTATTTGGTCCATCTGCCACTGACCTTTATCCACATCATTCCATTTATGCTCATTCATCGATAAACTGTGGTCATATTGGTTAATCATCGATCAAGGTGGATAACTATTATATATATGCATATGGACATACATCATATGGACATACATCATATGGACATACATCATATGGACATACATCATATGCATATGGACTTATTTGGTATTGAATGTGTTTTCTGTGATTTGTTTTGTTTGTTTGTTTTAGATTTGTTCTGGAATTGAGCGCTTTAAGATTTTTATAAATCATTAACACAAGACATTGTTTCGTGGATAAGATTTTTTAAATGAGTTACCATGTGGGGGGTGGAGCACACCAGGGTGTTTTGGATTTTATAGAACACCACAGAGCTGTTCAAGGACACAAAATGATAACATGTTTACACCACACCCGAGGTGGCACTATTCATGAACCTCAATGAGACACCGTTTGGTTCGTGTAGTCAGGTAATATAATCCAAGTACACACTTGGATGTAATGTATTAAAAATCCAAAATTCAATAAATATAACATTTTAAATAAAGCGCTCTCTTATGTCCCATTGCTTTTCTGAGATATATAATAAATAAATGTAAATGTATTAGATATATAATAAGTAGCCATATGTAAACTAGTTGAAGTGAAGGCCAATGATTTGCTGAGTCAATTTGTTTTATAAATTAACTCACATTGTCAGTGTCCAGTCAGTTGATAAAAATGTTATATGTCCTTTAGGGAATAAATATACTGTTACCATATATCACATATGTGGAACTGATATTCCCAGGAACAGATGAATTTGAAGACCTGAGATTTAACGATCTACTTGGTCAAGTAATATAGAGTTGGATCAATCAAAGACTTTCTCAAAAGCTGTCCACAGCCCTCAATAGAGCTATACAGAACAGCTTCCATAGAGCTCTAATTTATAGATGGCTTCAAGTAACTCTGGGTCCCAGTTGCGGGTACCCCACTATTTGCTTTTGTGGGGGGCATATTTAATTACAAGACTCCACTCCACTAAAGGTGCACAATTCCTTTACACATCCGAACACCTTTTTAATTTTTTATTGTTAACCAGACCCGAAAACCCCTTTTGTGACAGGTTCTTAGGATGACTATACTTTGTGTCAGCTGGTGGCAATATTGCTATGTGAGCAGAGACAGCTGGCTGGCTGGCAGTCTGTCTGCCTAACGGCTGTCTTAGTCCTTTTTCCATCAGTTAATAGATTGTAAAGCAAGTAAATAAGTCTAAACTCTCGTAAGTTAGCAGGATCCCAAAGTTTGCTGATTTAAGTTATAAAATTATTTATATCCTTAACTGAAGTCAAGCAGGATTGTTTGAACACCAAAATTATGTTGGATTAACACAATGAACTTGAACATTTTTGAATGCGACACATCTTTAAGGCTACATATATTGTCTTTAATTTGTTAGATTCATAAATAAAATAGAAATTAGACTTTCAGTCATTTGTAGAACGAGGACCCATATAAGGTGGCAGTATGGCTGCAGCTTGTTCCCGATACTCCATGGGCCTCTTTTGTGACCTGCTCATGTATTTTCATCTGACAACATATCTGCCCCAAACAGGTCCTCTGAAACAGGCAGGTACATGTTTCTCTTGATATCCTGTTTTCCTGCCTGCTTTTTACAATAGTTATGTTCTTCCAATACCTGCCTGGATGATTGAGTGGCCATCGATTTTTGGGCAACAGCTGTACGTCTCTTTTTTGCCTTTGGCTGCCCATAGAGCAATTCCTAGGGAAAATTAAAAAAGTCAAAGAGTTCAGTGAACGTTTTCTCTCAGGTAAGTCAGACTGTACTATCAATGTCCACAAGCAAATCCATTAACAAGACCTCACTTAGCAGCGATACGTAATATGGCAATTTTTGGTTATCAATTATCAATATCAAAGAGCAATAAAATCAAACTTTTATTAACTCACATTTATTTACATTAGTTTTGCCTCTCTTGGCACTTCATACCCATTTTCAGCTCCTAACTATCTGACTTATTAAGAGACTTCTTTGGATTCTGTGTCCTTGCTGCACAATGGGAAAGTCAATATTCTCAAGTCATGTGTTAGACGCTATTCTGTCTCTCATGAATTACGTCAGTCCTGAATAACATGGATGTGGCTTAGTTATATAGCCCCAGGCTGCTATTATTCCTAATGAGCCATCTGTGTCGAGTGTAGGCCCTATTCCTACTCATAAGTCTAAGGGTATTTATCCTATCCTATTATGATGATAGAAAGACAAAAGCCCCTTATCAAAGAAACAACTTGTTTAAAGCACTAGTGGACCTTTCTGAATGGATTTGGTTACCTCTATCCCTCCATGGTCACATGTTGAGGGTGCTGAAATCTCATTCTCCTTCTCAGTTTTGCTTTCTATAAGACTGGATGAGGAGTTACCTATCACCGACATTTTCTCAGCTTTTGATCTCAATTAATCATGAAGACACTTCAGAAAAGTAAACTTGTCGTTTCTCCTAATGGAACTCTACTGCACAGAAAACTGTCTGGTGGCCACAACGGAATCTTGAAAGATTCCAAATGTCATGACAACAGCAACAACAAACTGTCACATAAATAACTGTCACTTCAAGATATATTTGAATTTCCCAAGTATCATTTGTTTGGTATTTCATAGCATGGAAGATGACTTTTTAAAATGATTGAGGGTGCTCTCATTACCACCGCCCATATGCCATGCATATACATGATTAACATCAACACAAATATTAGGGGTACTCAAGCACCCACAGAGCTGACACCTAGGTTTCATACTCATAAGACTAACGGTATTTATCAGATCCTGCTATGATGATAGGAATTAAAAAGCCCCTTCTGAAGGAAGCGACTTGTTTATCGCACTATTGGATTTTTCTGGATGGATTATTTGGTTACCTCCTTCCCTCCATAGTCAGATGTTGAGGGTTTGGAAATCTCATTCTCCTGCTCAGTTTCTCTCTCTACAAGACTAGATAAGGAGTTAGCACTCTCCGACATTTTCTCAGCTTATGATCTCAACTAATCATGAAGACACTTCATAGACGTAAACTTGTCTTTTCTCCCAACGAAACTCTACTGCACAGAAAACTGCCTGGTGGCCACAATAGAATCTTGAAAGATTCCAAATGTCATGACAACAGCAACAACAACAAACCCTAGAATAATAACTGTCACTTCAAGTTATGTTTGAATTTTCCAAGTATCATTCATCAAATTAAATGAAGCCATTGGCTGAATAGTTATATTTTCGTTTATCCATTAATTCTTCATTAAAATTCTTAAATTTGGTTTTAACCATAAAATCAATACCGTTTGCGATGGGATCTAATAAGGAAATTTGTGACAGCTCAATAATAACATTATCAAGATTAACCCCAGTGTAGGAAAGCCGTGTCCTGGGACAAATCACCCTTGGCACAAACATATCCTGACTAACCTATATCTAAGAGTGGCTAAATGTTAGCTTCTGTTAGATCCAAGTTACCTTGAGTCTAAAATGTTGTCAAGACTTGTGTTTGGCCTACCCCAAACTTTAATCTAAAACCACTCTTAATTCAAATCCTTATCGCAACCATCACTTTGATCATAAAAAAATTGAAAGGTGTCACCTTATCTCAAACTGTAATTCTAGTCCACTAAGGGATTTTTAGACAAATATCCAACATGTGGCTACATGGACAGCAACATAACAGGTGTTAAGAAAATATTAGAAAGTTTATCTTTAACCAAACCATTTGGAGGTAAGCTGAGAACACAGAAAATTACTTATTTGGATATAAAAATATTAATTATGTTTTGTGTTAGTATGAAAATAGGAAAAATAGAATAAACCTGAAAATATGCGGTAGGAGAGAGAATATAAATGAAATGCCACAAAACCTCTCATTTACTACTAAAAACCTGGAATTTCATAGCATGGGAGAAGACTTTTTAAAATGATTGAGGGTGCTCTCATTACCACCGCCCATATGCCATGCATATACATGGTTAACATCAACACAAATATTAGGGGTACCCACAGAGCTGACACCTAGGTTTCATACTCATAAGACTAACGGTATTTATCAGATTCCGCTATGATAACAGGAATAAAAAAGCCCCTTCTGAAGGAAGCGATTTGTTTATCGCACTATTGGATCTTTCTGGATGGATTATTTGGTTACCTCTTTCCCTCCATGGTCAGATGTTGAGGGTTTGGAAATCTCATTCTCCTGCTCAGTTTCGCTCTCTACAAGACTAGATAAGGAGTTACCACTCTCCGACATTTTCTCTGCTTTTGATTTCAACTAATCATGAAGAGACTTCAGAAAAGTAAACTTGTCTTTTCTCCCAACGAAACTCTACTGCACAGAAAACCCTTCTGATGGCCACAATGGAATCTTGAAAGATTCCAAATGTCATGACAACAGCAACAACAACAAACCCTAGAATAATAACTGTCACTTCAAGATATGTTTGAATTTGCCAAGTATCATTCATCAACTTAAGTGAAGCCATTAGCTGAATAATTTTATTTTCGTTGTTTCATTTATTCAAAACCTTAAATTTGGTTTGAACCATCAAATCAATAAAGTTCACAATGGAATCCAGTAAGATATTAGCAGTGATTTATCTCAGTATAGGAAAGCTCAGCGTGATGAGACAGATGACCCTTGCCTGTCGGCACAGACAGATCCTGTGTAACCTGTATCTAAGAGTAGGATGGGGGTGTATATATCTGTATAGAGATTAGAGATGGTCACTGACCCCCGTGTTTTGGTTTTGGATTCGGTTTTGGATCTGGATTACCGTCGTGTTTTGGTTTTGGTTGTTTTTGTTTTGCTATTTTGTTGGAAAATCAATGTTTTTGGGCCTAAAATAACCCAATTTAGTGCTCCAACTGTTTTAGAGATAAGTAATCTAATTGTAGAGGAAATATATCATCCAAAAAACAGTTTAATTCTTCGTTGGTAGGCCTTCATTTATTCTACACACAAAACAGATTGTCTTCCTCTCCATCTATGCATATTGGCAATGCAGCCATCGTCTTTGGATGTATATTACACCCTACACTTATAGTTAAATATGTAAAGAAAGGGAAAAAGACCGTTTGCTTTCTGTCTCTATAGGCCCCCCTCCACTTTTTTAAAAAAACAAAAAATTCAGCCGTTATAGACTGTACAATATTAATTGAAAGGGACAAAGCCAGTTTGGTCTCTGCATCTATAGGCCCCCCTCCACTTGTCGAAAATACAAAAAAATTCAGCCGTTATAGACTGTACAATATTAATTGAAAGGGACAAAGCCAGTTTGGTTTCTGTCTCTCTAGGCCCCCCTCCACTTGTATAAAATACCAAAAAATTCAGCCGTTATAGACTGTACAATATTAATTGACATGGAGAAAGCCAGTTTGGTTTCTGTCTCTCTAGGCCCCTCTCCACTTCTATAAAATACTAATAAATTCAGCCGTTATATACTGTACAATATAAATTGAAATGGACAAAGGCAGTTTGGTATCTGTCTGCATCAGATCCTCTCTCCACTAGGAGTAAAATAGAAAACTATTCAGCCGTTATATAATCTAGAATATAAATAGAAATTGAGAAAGGCAATTTGGTATCTGTCTGCATCATAATCATCAACATCATCATTAGCGCCCTCGTCGCCTACACAAATCTCCCCCTCATCCTCTTCTAATTCCAAAGTGGCATCCTCAATTTGGGTCTCACCGGCTACACTCGGGCTATTAAGGCAGACATCAGCAGAATGCTCACGATTAGACATCCCACTGTTGGATGGACTCTCCACAGGGATTGTTGTCATTTGTGAATCAGAGCAAACATTCTCCTCTAATGCCTTACTGTTATCTTGCAGCACGGCTTTGACGCGTAACAGTAGTTGTGCACCAATTGTAGGCTGGGTAACTTTTTGGGATCTGCCAATAATAGCCAAAGGGGAAGGCCTCATTCTCTCTTTGCCACTGCGTGTGTAGAATGGCATGCTTGCAATTTTTTTTTTATCGTCACTTAACTTTTGCTCAGTTACACTTCTTTTTCGCTTCAATACAGTAATTTTTTTTTTGGTTTTTGTTTTTTGCACTAATTTGGAAACACTCTGTTGTTTGACATCGCCTTGGCCAGATGACGTACTGGGAACACTAACATCAGGACTGGTGACAGAACCTGGTTGCTCATTCTGATCATATGTGGACTGCTTTGAATCCATTCTGAGCGCAAAGCACTGAGGAGTGCTAAAAATTATTTGGTAGATACTGCTGACAGATATGACTTTTGGCAGCCAGAAATATTTATGCACAATTATGGGGGACACCCCAAAAGCACTGAGGAGTGCTAAAAATTATTTGGTAGATACTGCTGACAGATATGACTTTTGACAGCCAGAAATATTTATGCACAATTAGGGAGGACACCCCAAAAGCACTGAGGTGTGCTAAAAATTATTTGGTAGATACTGCTGACAGATATGACTTTTGACAGCCAGAAATATTTATGCACAATTATGAGGGACACCCCAAAAGCACTGAGGAGTGCTAAAAATTATTTGGTAGATACTGCTGACAGATATGACTTTTGACAGCCAGAAATATTTATGCACAATTAGGGAGGACACCCCAAAAGCACTGAGGAGTGCTAAAAATTATTTGGTAGATACTGCTGACAGATATGACTTTTGACAGCCAGAAATATTTATGCACAATTATGGGGGACACCCCAAAAGCACTGGGGAGTGCCAAATATTAACAAAAAATAATAAACCTCTATCCTCCTCTCTTCTCTAGCGATTTTGGTTAGAGCAATTGCAAGAACAATATTGTATTCTCTGTCCCTGCTCTAATCAGCCTGTGATTACACCCTGCTCTCTCCCTCTGTCAAATGGCGATGGATTGCTGTGGAGGCGTGTATTTATAAAGTTGAAGTATCGCGAGAACCGAACCCCGAGATCCGACAACGTCACGATGACGTTCGGCCTCGATTTGGATTCGGAACGGGCGGGAGAGTACCGAGCTGCTCAGCTCGGTACTCGGATACCCAAAGTTTGGGTGGGTTCGGTTCTCGGGGAACCGGACCCGCCCATCTCTAATAGAGATATATCTGTCAGCGATACCCCTGGTTGTTTGGTGGTGTTTGGTGTGGTGCTGCTCTGACTCAGTGGGGTATCCCCTATTGATAATTCTAAATAGTAGTAGGAAAAAGTGGTCTAAGCACACGAATATTTGTATATCAATATATTTATACAAATGTCGGTGCACTTAGATCATTTTTTTCCTATTGTATCTAAGATTGGCTAAATGTCAGCTGCTGTTAGATCCAGGTTACCTTGAATCTATAATGTTGGCAACAGGGAAGACCTGTGTCTGGCTGACCCCAATCTATACCTTAAAATTATTCTTAATTTAAATCCTTATCATAACTATCACTTTAATCATAACCACATTCAAAGGTGTATTCTTATATCTTGCTGTAATCCTAGTCCACTATGAGACTTCCCCCAGATTAAAATACAGGAGACTCGTCAGAATTCGCAAATCCTTATGTGACTTCCAGTTCACCAGTGATAACCAGCTTATAAATGAGTTGTTTGCATCCACAATAATGGCATACAGACATGTGGGAGGTATTCAATTGGGTTTCCGGTCCGCGGTAACATGCCGGAACGGGCTGCAAAGGCAATCCATGGTACCGTAATAACGTGGATTTTCATAGTGCTACGAAGGAAAATCAGCATTATTGCGGTACTGTATTGCCATCAATACTGCACACTTTTCACAGTAACGCGCGTTACTGCGGACCGGAAACCTAATTGAATACCTCCCTTGGAGTTACAGTAGTTACGGTATAAAATTCCCTGTCTGAAAAAAAATAATTATTTATGCTAGAATAATAAAAAAAAACCCATCATCTGTGTTTTTGATTTGAGATTTAATAGTATAGGGACGGCACTTGGAGATGGCTGCACTTTAGATCAGCTCTGTGTCCTATCTCCTACATGATAATCTTCTCACATAGATAAAACATTTAAAAACTTGTGTAGGCAGTGGGACATTACAAGTTGGTAATGATAAGTGCCACACCAAGATCACGGATATTTTGAAGATCTACTGAAGTAGCATCTCAGTTCAGATGCTGGTAGCAGCAGTTGCCGCCAAAATTTTTATGAATTTGGGAAACAAGTGTCTTGGCTCTATGTCCTGCAGCGAGTATGATGCAAAGTTAAAATTCCAGGCACAAGGCTACTTTGTACAGGCTATAATATTTTGTCCACTGACAGGTGAAACAGGGTTTTCCACTGAGCCTTAAAGGTATATTTACTAAAGTGCGGGTTTCAAAAAGTGGAGATGTTGCCTATTGCAACCAATCATATTCTAGCTTTCATTTATTTAGTGGATTTTACAAAATGACTGCTAGAATCTGATTGCTTGCTATAGGCAACATCTCCACTTTTTCAAACCCGCAGTTTAGTAAATCTAGCCCTTAGTGTTTATGTAGCCTTTTTGGACACACAAAATGTTCTGATTCTTACGCATACTCTGATTTGGTGGTAATCCAGTGCCGGTCGTTGCTTTATATGGGACACTGTTTGCGCCATCTAGGAACATCATATATCGGAAGTACATTTGTCTGCGTAAATAAATCAATGTACATAAAATATTAAACTGTTTTAATAAACAACACATACATCAAAGAAAAGCCTGATGTCCGTTTACTCTTAAGAATTAATAAACACTTCAATAAGCAGCATTTTAGGCCACAAATGTAAATGTAATTAATTAAGGGCGTATCCCAAAGGTGATAGGATAGTGAGAGGTAACCTGATACACATAAGGGACTACTTGGGCGGGCCCTCTAACCTTCAGAAGGGCCACATATTACTCTTAATCTCGGTAATGAGTAAAATAATACAAGTAATCAAAGAGACACCTATTTAATAACATATCAGCAGGCATTTTAAACAAGGTTTAAATAGTCCAACTAGACAT
This sequence comes from Mixophyes fleayi, assembly GCF_038048845.1. NCBI lineage: Eukaryota > Metazoa > Chordata > Amphibia > Anura > Limnodynastidae > Mixophyes > Mixophyes fleayi. The sequence goes on along the minus strand of NC_134407.1, from coordinate 27,955,190 downwards.
GTCAGTTAACTAATGCAAATAGATGGGAGCGACTTCCTATAAAATAGCCGCACCGCTAATAGTATCTGCTAAAGGTGTCAACACACAATCAGCCAATCAGAAATGATTATAGGTAATAGTCATCCTCACTGTTTATCATTGCATCAGGCTCCACCCTTCTAAAAGGCATATCTGCAGATGCATAAGAGTATATATAGAGATGTATATGTATGAATTTTTGGACATATACCCAGTAGTGAAAATGGAGAAGGGCACCGAGAGGGGGGTGAGGTGGTTACATATTACTGGGGCCCGGGCCGCCCACAGTCAAGTAATTTTTTTTTAAATGATTGTGCGCGCGCACCTGCAATTTTTTTGGGAGGAGGGGTTATGGGGGAGGAAGCAGCTCCCAGTCCCTGGACATTGTGTAACATCTTCATACACTGTCCCAGCAGCTGGCAGAGCATGGAGGAGGAGTTCCACCTCTAAACCAACACAGCTTAGATAAGTGATACCTAATGGAAATTTGCTAAATTCATATTTACACATAATCATGACCTATCCATGACATCCCAGAGATTTGCTGTAGAAGATTATTGGAGTGTGGAAGGAAGTCATGGTGCCAACAATCAGCAGTTTATGAGTCATTTGATTTAAACTATACAGAACAACAAAAATAAATATTAAACACGACACCTTTATTTAAGTGATTACACATTTTACACACAATGTCGGCTGAATTATGATGATGATGATGAATTGTATACAAGGATTTTTATTATATACCATATGCCATAAAACTCTTTTGTGTAGAGGGATAATTCCAATTAAAATTAAAAAAAAATTGTTCTGGGTACAAATAGATGAGATAAGTGAAATAAGAAAAATCTTCGTTCATTTAAAGGAATGAAAAGCTCACCCTCCTGGTGCAGGAGAGAGGATCCTCTTCTCATAAACATTAGAGATCGGAGTATCCAAGCAAAGTGATTGTCTTGTTTAACTAGTCTCACCTAATTCCACTATAATTCTTTTACATTTTGGTTGGATTTACCCTTCAAGATAGAGTTCTGCAGTTTCATGATTCCACAGCAACACTCTTCTTCTTTTCTTCACTTCACTTATTGAGGATTACATTGAATAGAATTGATGTATTAGTGGTCCGATACTGTCCTGGCTGCATACCACAGCGATAGTGTGATATTGTGTCTTCTCTGTTCCATGGACATCACTGCAGCTGATGAGAGAGACAACACACGAACCTAATGATAATATTACTTGTCTAAATTCAGTGTGGTTCAAAGGACCATTATGTCATCACAACATCCGCACATTCGCTCACCTCATTGGTTGGGCAAGTTATACATCATATAAGCTTCTTCTCCTGTTATAAAAAACAATACAAAATTATTTAAGAATTTCCAACATCTACTCAATATTGTAATATGAGCTTTTAGCAAATGAAGTGTTTATAAGTAATTGGGAATCAGTGTTTCCCAAATAAAGATAAGTTTCACCATGGGAACTTTTGACATCACAGCTTTGAGCAGTTACTACTACTTACTTTTAATAGAAGATGCTTTGCTAAACATTCTAGTATTTATCTAACATGGAGTAGTTTAAATATGAGAATGTTCTGCATATATCCCAATTAATGATCAGCAAATTATAGGTACAAAATGTACAGGGATATTCTTCAAAAGTTTAACTATAAGGGTCTGTATGTATGTTTATTTTATTGCTACTTGGTTGTTTATTATGCCATGTTGTTATATGCTGGCCTCATTAAAAAATCAATTTACACCTCCATGTATGAAAGAGGTTATAGGGCAGGGTGTAGCAGTTGTCTCAAGCAATAAGATCTGGGAAAGTAAATTACAGAAGACCAATTTTAGTTTTAGCTTTCTGTAAATCATGGGTTTCCTTACTGGTGAATTAACATTGCTTATTATTGTGTACATTTTACTATTACTTGTGTTAGTTGAAGTAAGGAATGATATTATTTGTCTTTTCAAATAAAGCAGCGCGCACAGTAAACATTTGTTTATTCAGATTGGACAGTGCAACTAAATTGACCAGTTATTTAAGATCTGATCATACTAGATTCAGTTGGATCGGATCTAATATAGTGGAAGATTGGATTGAACGATGAACCCTATCACCATGTGTATTCTACCCTCTGCCAGGTGTACCCGATCTGTACTGCGATCTACCTGTGCAGCACGTAATTTGAACAACCAGATCTCTGCTATTTTACCAGTAATGTGGTGCCAAATTGCTCACAGAATTGTTGAGCAGCTTTGCCAGAGTCAGGTGACTGTATATGTGGATGGTTAAATGCAGCACAATAGCTGAGTTCACCACACTTAACATCATTACCTAAAGGAATATGTGGATACAGGACAGCACCCTTCACGTCTATATATATTGTATACTAGATACACATATTAACCTCTGCTCAGGGGCTTAATTATACACAGGTGTTATGTTCTTGCCCTTAGATTTGCCCTCATTCAAGATGGCCGTGATTGCCTCATGAAGTTTCCATCTTGGATCTCTGATATGAACTTGCCCTTACAATAGCCCTTATCTAAGATGGCCAGAACTGTCTCAGGAAGATTCCATCTTGGATTTCATTTTCTGTTTGGGCCTAGAAAAGGCACTTCCTGTTATGCAGCCTTTACTCGAGTATTGTGTTTGTGTCTGAACCAGATGCTTCCACAGAACTTTGCTCCCTTGTGATTTGGAATACAATTCCTTAATACCTCTACAAGATATTTATCTTGTTGATACTTTGGACTTGCTTGCTGGACATTTAAGATTTATCTCTATATCAAAATAAATCTTGTTTACTACAGAAATACCTGGCTATTGGGTTCTGTTTGTAATACCAGAAGTGTGACAACAGGTCAAGTGGAAGTGAAGCCCTAAAACTAGATATTTGGAGAGGTCCCTGCTTGTGTAATGACTATCCACTATCATTAAGTACTATGGCTTATGAGATGTACAAATGCATACACACAGAGACTATATTTTATATAAACACCCATTTTATTTTGGGGTAACCTGCCTGCACTTTATGGTTTTAGGTGGCTTATAAAATGGTTAGAATCCTCCCCTTTTTGGTTAATAAATTGTGTGTAACTTTTATATGTATTGGTAATAATAACATCTCCATTTTGGGATTCGTTACAGACAGCAAATTATTTATGTGATCTACATAAATTAGAATCTATCAGAAGGAAAACATTATTTTCCATAGATGTTGTCTTATTCTTTTGTCATGATAAGGTTTGAATGTCTGTACCTGATTCATAGTAATCGTACACCTTAGCTGACCGCGATTTCTGATTTTGCACCGTAAAATCTTGTTCAGCGGAAAACTCGAAGACTTCAACGTCTTTACACAACTGCCGAAAACAATCAATGTGAAAGGCAGGAAAGAAAGCAAATTAATGGTCAAACAACGGAAAACAAGAATCAAAATAATAAGGAAGGAGTTGTAGTTGAAGTATATTATTAATAACACACTGAATCCTATGTGAAATGTTTGTAAGAAAACAACAAACTGTTGTGAATTGCTTCCCAAAGCGCATATCAATTATATTATTCCCCCATCCCTCTGTCTCAACTGAATAACCTTCTGAATTATTGGTAGGGAGACTGTAAGTTAATGTAGCTGTCAAAGTATATATGAGGATCTTTCTAGAGGTCATGTGATCATCATCATTATTTATTTGTTTACATAGCGCCACTAATTCCACAGCGCTGTACAGAGGAACCACTCCTATCAGTCCCTGCCCCATTGGAGCTTACAGTCTAAATTCCCAAACACACACACTAGGGTTAATTTGATAGCAGCCAATTAACCTACCAGTATGTTTTTCAATTGTGGGAGGAAATCAGAACACCCAGAGGAAACCCACGCAAACAGAGGGAGAACATACAAACTCCACACAGATAAGGCCATGGTTGGGAATCAAACTCATGAACCCAGTGCTGTAAGGCAGAAGTACTAACCGTTAAACTGGCCTTTAAATGTCCTTGGAAGTTTAAAGGAAAATTCATTTTTGGATTGAGGTCCACAAGTTTAACATGAATGCAGAATGTTATTTATCTGAAAACTAAATCAACCTGATCCAACATCTGAAGTAGTCATGGGAGGCTTCCCTTAGTCCTGCAGGCTGCATGGTGTCAGTGAACAAAAGACGGCCTGGACAAGGGTTCCTCAGCCGGAAAGAGGGCCATAGAACACTGCATTTATACTGTATTTACTTATTGAACTCCACGGAACACTGAATTTCCAATTTATGGTGAAGAACCTTTTGCTTCTGACAATGTATCTTTGTCCTGTATTTTTTAAATTAAGCCTTCTTACAATGCACTATTTTTTTAAGTTCATATTGATAAATAAGTTGATTTGTAAAAATTGCTATTCACTCGTCTGTGCCTTATAAATGAAACTCATGAGTTGCGCTGCAGTACCTGTAGATAAGTTTTTGCAGGACACAACAACATTTGTTTCAACAAGTGAAAAACTATTATCTGTATCTTCAAACTGAGTTGATACATGTCTATTAAAATTTACAATTTATAAGTAGATTGGTTAGAAACAACCTGCTAAATTATCATTTAAGTGGCAGAACATTTAAGTCTGCCACTATAAAATGGGTGTACTGTTGGGGTGAGTGTCACAGTGTCCTAGATTCCACACAGTAAAAAAGCAGATTTATTATATGCTTATATTTTTTAAACACATTATACGAAGGATAGGCCGCTTTGGAATAAGGAAAGTAGCCACTGGTGTGGCCAGACTTACTGGATAGGTAATTCATGTTCACCGGTTAATCATGGTGGAGATGTAGTTTGTGTATCTGTTTGCTAGAGGTTGTAATGTAATTTATTCCATATGATTGATTATTTTTTTAATAGCTCTAGTTGCCATCTCCCATGTCCAGTGTTTTATATGTATTCTACTACTGTCAGTACCATTCAGTGCACTTATGTGGGTATTTAAACTATCAATCTTTGGGGAGCACATCATTTACACTTTCTCTTCCCCTTACCTCTGTGATATAGACAACAACCTTGTTATCTGGTGTTTCTGTTCTTCTCACCAAGTTGTGTGTCAGCAGCTGATGAAAGAAGCACATCAAAGAAGAGCTGTCATTTCATAAAGTCCTTTATACATAGTGTCTTATGTACATACCGGGGAAGACTGAGAAATGTTGGCCTTGGGAGTGAATATAACTAAGTGGGTCGAGCTCTTCTGCAACGAAAAACTAGAGAACATGTGCAAAAACTTTTATTTTATATGTTACGAACGCAATAGCTATGAAGCTTAATTTAAACTCTAATAACCTGGCTAATACAGCAGAACCAACTTCCCGACATGCGTACAAAAAATGTATAGACGCAAAAATATATTTTTTTTATCTTTGCTATAACACGCTCAGCAAATCCTAATCTATGGCTGAGCGACGACTCTATAAGCGTCTGTGAATCATTCTCAAACCTCTATATAAGTGGTTCGCTTGTTCGGACGTTTGTCATCATCTGCTACTTACACTTGCCGCTAAGCATCTGCAACTTAAATCGTTTTTTACATCAATCTGGATACAATTGCTTGAACATGGCCTTACTGTACATTTCCTGGATTAGAACACTCCTTCCCTCCCACTTCACGCTTCTTCAGGCATAAGAGCCTAAAAGTGTACATTCACTTTCTGAGCAAGTGCAGTGGTAAGAAACAGCAAATATATGCAATGCAAATGGATGTACGTCTCAATCTGAATCAGGCACAAAGTTCTAGCGACTATAATACAATACATAGAGTATTCTAGTGACCGCTATAGAGTTACCCACTCTGTCCTGGAACTTTTTTGCATACAAATATTATTGAGATATTTATGTACTGTGTAATTTGTTGCACTACATAAAATGTAAAGATTATTATATAACTTTTTGCCAACAGAGATAATTCAGTACATTATTAATTCGGTGAGATCAGTGGGGACTGTATATGGTAGGTGGCAATGTGTTGCGTACAAAATGTGTGGTATAAATTTGTATTGTGATACTGGTCCACAATACCATATAGGGGTCCCACTATGATTTCTGCTCATAAGCACATTTTGTATAATACTAGCCCTGGCTGTGGTTTAGGACTCTAATGAGCCAATCGGAGCACACTGGCAGCACTTAACGTCACACAGCATCTAAGATAATGTGAGGTGAGTGCCACCAGCATCTAATTTGCCAAAGTTGTGAGCGTTTGGAAGCTTGCGGCGGATATCTCAATGTCATGTGATATTACACACTGGCATATTACATCTTGTTTAGAGAAAATTGTGGGCCTTGCTATAGTTTTGATGATTATTATTTAATATTTGTGTTTTTATCTTATAACTAATACAACAATTGAATATGTTGGTTTGCGCAGGAAGTGAGAAATAATAACTCTTCTTTTACCTTTGTCAGAGACTTTGAAATTGCTCTTGAACCAGAAGGTAATTCCACTTCTAGAAGCACCATGTTTGTTAATTTACGAGGTCCTGTATAGCTGTAATACATAACCCACCATTCAAATTGTTAACATGGATAGTTTTGATAAAGTCTCACAGCATCTGGAAATAATAGTGCTATATAAGGTATATTCACCTGCATTAACTATTTAATTAAACAACAAATATACACTAAGAACATAACCAATAACAGTCTAAAATTATGCAATAAATAGCTCTATGTCCTTACATGTATGAAAATTGTCTTCTATTCTAGTTTTGTGTGGGGCCCCCTGCTGGTGTGCTAGAATCCTTTTGGCTCATCATCATTTCTCACTTTCGACTGAGAAACTTTCACTTTGCCTTAGCTGTGGTACTGAATCATCAAATATCTCCTACCCATAACTATCTGCCTACACATAACATACTTGCCAACTCTCCCGGATTGTCCGGGAGACTCCCGCATTTTGCAAGAGTCTCCCGGACGAGTGTGGCAATCTCCCTGATAGGAAGGGGTAAAAATTTAGTTTAAACGCCGCGATTCACCCGGAATCGCGGCGTTTAGCCCCGCCCCCACTGTAAAATGACGCGATTTGCGTCATTCCGTCACGGGGGCGGGGCCAAAATGACGCGATTTCGCAGCCCCGCCCCCTGCACGCCCACGTCCCAGCCGGCATCTCCCGGAAAAGGAAAAAAAAATGTTGGCAAGTATGACTTATGTTCCTCACAAAATCTTTTCCTCTCCTCAGATACATTAATTAAACTAAGCTGATTTTCTTGATCTTACATCATAACTATAGCCAGTGCAACTGCTTTGGGGACCTGCAACGTTCGTGTCTGTGGAGAGGAAAAACACGGACTATTAAGGACAGCTGTAGTGTGGTTAAATGCTAATTTAACAACAATCAGAATTGGAATCTACTAGGTATACAAGAAATGTGATTATAATATAGTAAAATCCATTTATCTGAGTCCATTGGGGAATAGTGTGACAATGGAGTATTGTAGGTGGACTCACAGCAAGGGCACTCTAAATCTTAAACTGTTGAAGCATAGCTCCTCCTCTTATAGGAACTTGCCATCTGGAGCCATCCTCAGTTTCATAAAGAGCCAAAAAGGAGGGACTAACTAAGCATAACAACAGGAAAACCTAGAACATAAACAACCAGACAGTCAGAACAAAGGGAGGGAGCACAGTGTCCCCCAATGGACTCTGATAAATGAATTTTACAGTGAGTAAATAAATTGTCTTTACTCTTTCTTGTCATTGGGGGACACTGCAACAAGGAGGACATTCTAAAGCTGCCCCTAAGGAAGGAAGTGCTCTGAAACAGCTGCATGTAAAACCTTGCGCCCAATGCTATCATTCTGAAATGCAAAGCTCTGCGACTTATATAAATTTGGAAAAGGTGTGGATAGAAGATTACATAGTGGACTTAATGCGATCATGATGCACCACCCAGGAAAAACAACTTCCCTAATGAGCCTTTAAGCCGACCGGCATCAGTTTAGCCACTTCAATTTAAGTCAAGTGAATAGTGGATACAATGAGCTATAGATTGCTTAGATGCTGACCAATCACGCATCATACAGGATGAGTAGGTCATTAGTCTTATGGACTGAAGCAGTACAGTTCACATGGCAACTGAGGCCATGAGCTACATTCAGAAGTCAAAGACTGAGAAAAAAAAATGATGGAACCACAATCTCCTAGTTCAAGTAAAAGCTGGAGACCTCCTTCCTTAGCAAGCATAAATACCACCTTCCAGGTAACATGAACTGATTCCAAGGGCTCAAATGGCTCTTTAGTAAGAGTCCTGAGCACTAAACTAAGATTTAGTTCTAGGGACTCCTGGTGCAACCAGAGTCCCTTGAACAGAAGAGGGCCTATCACTATTCCTCACCTGGACAGACTGGCATCCATGGTGACTAAGGTCCACTCCCAGTTTTGGAAGGACTGACCATTTGTGAGATTCGGTCTTCTCAACCACCAATTGAGCGACTGAACAAAATGATGATCTGCCTGTCCAGCTGAAGGGTGGACCTAGACCATTTCCTGAGAAGTTAGCACTGAAGTGGTCTTGCATGTAATTGCGTGAAAGGCACACAGACACCGTGGTCTTCAGCAATTTCATGCATCGGAGAAGAGAAACTTCCCTTCTGGCGAGCAAAGACTTGGTCTTATTCAGAAGGGAAAGGATTTTGTCCTCTGGAAGCAACACCTTCTGACACACTGTGTTGAATTTGAGGCCCAGGAAACTCATCTGTTGTGCTAGAATAAAGGAAGACATGGAAAGACTGGGAATCCAGGCATGTTTTTCCAGAATCTGGATATTCAGAGGAAGGCAGATTCTGATGGTGCCGTTAAAAGCCGATCATCCAGTATGGCTCTATTGTGATGCCCTAAGATGGAGGAGACTTGCCATGATAGCCATAATTTTGGTAAAAAACCTTTGGGACGGTAGCCAGGCTAGATGGTAAAGACCAAAACTGATAGTGTGTGTTGTGCACTGCAAAACGAAGTAGATATTGATGTGCCTCTCAATTGGGAAGGTGGAGGTAAGCCTTCTTTATGCAATGGACAAAAGGAACTCACCTTTTTCTGTGCTTACAATCACTGAACGCAACAAATCCACATGACTCCATATTGAATCCCAGAACCCAAACCTGCTTGTTGAGGGTACTGAGAGTCAAGATCAGACAAAACGATCTATACAGTTTTCAGACTAGAAAGAGGTTGAATTAAAGCCCCAAACCTCTTTCTTGAGAAGAATCCGGAATTATCACATGAGAAGCTTCTGGATAGCCAATCTTCTAAGTCTGCAGGTGGGTAGACCTGTGGTGAAGAATCTGCAGTGACGGAATCTGACAATGTCGATGTCATAACCCTTTGTCCATACCTCCAAACCCGGCAACTGTAGTTGAGGCCAGCCATTGGTCCTGAAACTGTAGAATTTGGGCCCATACCACAGTGACATGGTGGGTAATCCCGTCATGCAGAGACCTCTTTTATTGCTATGGGTGTCTCACATCTGGCAGACTCCCTGCCTCTGTGAAAATCTCCTAGAGAGGAAAAAGATTGGTGGAAGCTGTCCTTGACCTTCTGAAGGATGAAATGACAGAAATCATGGTTCTTTCAGTTTAGCACTGGTAACGGAGAAAGACACTCTTAAATTCCGTAGCTACTTGAATAATCTGCTAAAGTTCCTAGCCAAAGAGAGTGATACCATCAAATGGTAATGACTCCAGAGTATATGTAGATACTGCATCTGTGGACCAGGAATGCAACCACAAGGAACACCTAGCTGAAATGATGAGAGTAGAGAGTATGGAGATGACTGAAACAGCATCCAGAGATGTCCAACCTTCCTGAATGTATTCCGCCAGGACTGACAAGTCAGCTCTAGGCATATTTCCTGCAGGTCAATAGCCAACTATTTCAACCATTTTTGACTGGCCTTCTTCACCCAGGCTGTAGTCATGATTGGTCTCAAAAATCTTGCTGTTGTATAGCAGACCTAAGGAGAAAATCCCACTCCCTGTCCGTACTGCCCCAGATAGAAACTGCACCCTGCACTGGTAAAGATGTCGATCTGAATAGACGGGTAATGGGAGATTCTACCTTAGGAGAATTTTCCCATGTAACAGACTTTTATGATGGTAAGGAGAAAAGGGATCTAAATTTCCCTGGGATCTGTAACGTTTTGTCTGGTTTTTTGCCAGAACTCTGAAACGATCTCCAAGAGTTGAGAGAAAGAGAGAAATCAGAAGAATCTGTAACCTGGGGGTTTGACAAATCCTAGGTTTGTTGAACCCCCAGGACTAAATCATTCACACTTTGAGGTCTAGATAAATCCTCCCCCTCAGACTCCTGAATTAACTCTTCGTCCTCTTCAGAGGAGAGAAACACTATTCTGAATTGTCTCAGGAACATGCTGCTTGTATGTTTTTCTATGGGGGTGCTAAGGAGTTGTTCCAGTGAGGAAGAAGCCCTAGCCAGACTCTGAGCGGATTCAGCAAATCTGAAAGCCAGTCCTGCATCTGCCTGAGAGTGTGTGTGTGTGTGTGTGTGTGTGTGTGTGTGTGTGTGCGTGTGTGTGTGTGTGTGTATGTGTGTGTGAGTGTGTGTGTGTGTGTGTGTGTGTGAGTGTGTGTGTGTGTGAGTGTTTCTTAGGAAGTTTAGACTGTAAGCTCCAATAGAAGGGACTGATGTGAATGACAAATATTTTCTGTACAGCGCTGTGGAATTGGTAGCGCTATATAAATGGTGATGATGATGATGATAGTGTTATATTTTAAAAAACGCACAGAGAAATAAAGTCAACCATTGTCTCAGAGAATGATGTGTAAAAACAGAAATCTTCTATTAAAACACTTTATAAATGTACAGTAGGGAATTAAATATTCAGATATTATATTACACTACCAAAAAGGGTTACTAACACTAAACCCTACTTTGTGATAGAAGAGCCCAACTTGTATAATCCTAAACACACTAGGACAACAAGGCGATAGGAAATATATAATATATAATCTGTAGACCCCTATGAGATGGCACCAGCGAAGAGTGCACAGAGAGGAAACAGGTGCAGAAATGCCTGGAGAAAATGTACAGTGGTAGTCAGCATATTGATGCTGACTACCCCGACAACACTTACCCTGACATCATGACATCACTTACATTACTTATCACGCTGTTATCGCTGCTGTTAAGGGGATAATGTAAGTATGCGCCCATGCAGTGGCGCACGCAGGGGGGGGTTCTGAGTCTCCAGAAACCCCCCCTGCGCTAACTAAGTGGCCGCTATAGCTGCACTGTCCTATACAGCAGCCGCGGCGCTGTCAAAGAAGAGTCCGCGGCGGTGCTGTAGTGTATACAGCACCGCGGCTGCTGTATAGGACAGCGCTGAAGAAACGGAGCTGCTGCGCATGCGCAGCAGCTCTCGCGGGGGGTGGGTTTTTTTTTGGGTTGGGGGGAAACCCCCCCCCCCGACAATCCTCCGTTCGCCCCTGCCATGTACAATGTACAACGCTTTGTAAAGCACATTGTACATAAGCGCATACTTACATTACTCACTTAACAGCAGCGATAACAGCATTGCGGATGTAAATGACGTCATCAAGTCACGCCAGACTCTTCACCATTCATCGGGATTGGTTCCAGTCGCTTGCCACACCAGTCGTCATTGAGCCTCGTCGGGAAGGAGTCTTTCGCTGTCAAGATGATGGGGTAAGTGTTGTCAGATTTATCAGCGTCATTGTAACGTACCCCACCCAAAATGTCTGCCTCGTGAGAGCAGAAAAGACTGCGGAAAAGAAAACTCCACCTTCCTGGAGGACATAGGGGAGTAGCTATGCTTCAACAATTTAAGATTTAAAGCACCTTTGCTCCGAGTCCACCTACTATGCCCCATTGTCGCAGTGTCCCCCAATGGCATGAAAGAGAAATATGTCTTTATTAAATATTTTATTAGTATGTTTCATTGTTCGATATAGAATACACCTCAATCAGTGTAAAACTAATTGTTGGACCTGGGAAGCCCTCCAAATTGGTATGTTGTTCAGTAATTTCAAGTTACACCTCTATCTATTTGTGTACATGAAATCTTTCTAAAACCCCAAAACTGTGATTTTACCCCTGGAATATTTATATATATCCATATTTGCAATAAAAGCTTCATTGTACTATGTAAGGTAGAAATTACCTATGTATAGAAATTCATAAGTAATACATATAATACATTTTCTCTCCCCTGTCACTCTTTCACCAGGAATCCTCTCCACTGTCACCCCTTAGTATCCCTCCCTTGTCACTTCACCCGGCATCTATCCCCTCCCCTGATTCTCTCTCCCCTGACATGCTCGCCTGAGACCCTCTTCTCTCTTCCTGGCATTCTGCACCCTTAAACATTCCGTCCTGGTACCTGGTCCCCTGAAATCCTCTGAATGGAATCCTTACATTCTTCCCTGGTACCATCTCCTCTCTCCCCTGACACCTTATATCTCCTGACACCCTCTCCCCTGGGAATCTCTTCTTTCTTCTCTGGTTTCCTGTTCCTGCCCCACGTCCCTTCCCCCGGGATCCTCTTCCTGCTGACTTGTTTAAAATAAAAGCAAGATAAACTCCAAAAGTTTTTTAACAATGAAAAATACAGATATTTGCACGTGAAAAACAAATAAACATGAATAATACATACAGAATTGCCCCAAAACTAAACGCTTAAAACCAAGAAACATTTAATAATTTTGATGTGTACTTAAATATAATTAATATATACAAATATGTGGGGACAAGGGAACAGATATAGGTGTTTCTAAGTCTGAATGTACTTGTTTAATTGGACACTTTTTACTAGGTAATAATACTTTTATTATCGCACTTAGGCTGATTCTATAGTACTTTTTATGCAGTGCAGGAAACCTTAACCTACACTGATTTGTTCTAATAAGAGCAAAACAGTCTGTTTGTAGGTGGGATCATTTCGGTCCAATTGCCTGTCATGCTTTCAATACTCCGTGAGTAAAATAATGATATGGGCTCAAAAAGCCACCATGTAATTGACTTATCCAATAGTTAATTATCCAGAAACTAAATGGCTTACTTGCATAACTTTAAATACAGAAAATGATTAAATCTAGCCCTGTTAAATTTTTGGGATAATCCCATCCATGAAATGCTCTTGCTCTTTTAAAAGATTAATCAGTTTACAATACAGCTGTGAAATTTATCCCATGCCTATAATGGCCACACAAGATTAGACTGCATTGGCTATTTTTGTTATTTTCGGCCACACTGACATTGTAGCATGTATATTGCCATCATGTAGACCATTATGCTATACCATTACTGATTGGTTGTTAACCGGTGGTTATATGTGCAGTCATTGGCTGGCCACACTCCTTGGAGACCCCTGCAATTGAGTTGTTTGGTCCAACATCCGAAGGACTGGATCTGTGCAATATGGTCTATTACATCTATTTAATCATTTGGCAATCGCACCAAAACAACTTGATCAACATATTTGATCAACATTGAGTCCTAGGTGAACAAAGTCAATAACTTCTGATTCATAAACTCTGGCTATTCCAACTCACCTTACAGGAATAGTGTAGTGTAAACAAGATTTAGAATGATTCCCACTGTCTTCTGCAGTAACGTTTATTTGAAGATCAAAGAATGGGCTGGCATTAGTGGGGTATGTGTTGTATTTTAATGTAATCTGTTGAAATATGGAAAAAAATAATTACTTTATTATTATATTAAAGCTACCAATATACACATACATCAAGATGTAAGGTAATCTCCAAATGCCAAAATGTTTCTTTTAGCCATATCTGCTTTCCAATCTATTGTTTTGCATTTTTTTAGGATTTTCAAGTGAAGCCTGAAACATACAAGTAATGTTTAAACATATCTGCTTTTCTCAGCAGGAATTCCAGACATACTTTTGTCACCAGTGAGTAAATTTGCAAAGATCTGACAACCCCCTTCTCAATACTGACTTACAGCAGACCGTGGAAATACACTGTTCACTTGCGCAATATACAGTATAAATATATATATATATATATATACATATATATATATATATATATATATATTTATATAAATCACTACTTGAAAATGACAATAATAAACTGCTGATTGTATTCATTTATATTCGTATGCATTGTCCATATAAGTGATCAATTTTATCCCACCAGTTGAGACATAGAATTAGTGGGACCTGACTAACATACCATGGATATATGTTGGTGAACTTATACATGAACTTATACATGGAGCATAATAAACCCTTCTTGCAGTTAGGGCTTAACAGAACTTGTAAGTACTGTATTCAAAGCATAAGGCAGTATAAACCTTAACAATGGATCACAAATTGTGTTATCTTGTATGGCTATGTTTAGAAAAAATAGGGTAGAGATACCCTTTAGAGAATAGCTAAATCTAGAATGCATATTGTGTTACCTGTATGAAGGCACATCCATCACCTTTGACCTGCACATTGTAAACCCCAGGCACATCTTTAAGTTGTCTCTTCTGCAGGAGGAACCTAGTTGCTTCATCCACATGGAAATGATGCAAAGAATGTTCTCCTTCTTGACTCAATATTACATCCAATCCACCATGTCTAGTGTATGTAATCTTAGACAATAGACAGAGAGCCTGGAGTCCTATCACTGTGGCCTGCCAAGATTAAAGAGAGAAATAGGCTTTTATGGGAACACTGTACAAATCTTAGGATCCTTTCCTCTGATTCCATTATCATGTCATACTTCTGGGTTGCAAATGCTAACCTGGGTATTCTCAAAACCTCCGTTTGGGGTTTGCTGCCGTATAAACCAACGAGCAAGACTAAAAGCCTCACTGATGTCTTTTGTTGTTGGGGCATCCACAGATAGATGTGCCAGGACCATATATGATGCTACCTCCACTTTATTAGAATTGGGCTGAGACCATAAAGTTTCTTTGGAAGGATTATTTGGGTTTTCGGGCCAGTAAGTTAGTCCGCCTAAAAGAAACATGAAAGTAAGAATGTAATTTAAAGGGATGTGTCTAATACCTTTTCCTTGTACATGGATTGAGATAAGCTCTAGTTTACACATACATATATACCTACAGGAGGTCATGTAGAGTCGAACATAATGCAAGACCAACTTGTAAGCACAAAATGCACTTCTTACAATGCGCATGTGCTGTAAAAAGAAATGATGTCTCAATCTGGTCTACTAGACCGAGAAATATCTATCCCTTGCTTCTCTGCATGCTTATAGAGGTGGTCAGGCATAGGCATAATACAGTAAGGATGTGTTAAATCTCCTTATCTACTGCGCTGAGGTGGAAGCAGCCACAGATATGCCTTTAGGAGGCGTATCTTTTGCGGCTGCTTTCCTCTTGGTGTAAGATCCGTGTTGATGATAATATGCATTTAGCGCACTATTCCAAGTTGTACATATTTTAAAATTTGTGCAGCTTGGTATACTAAGTAAAGGATGGGATGCAATATACGCTTATGTCATAAGTGTAAATTGTGTCCAACTCTACATAAGGCCCATAATGTTACCATTGAACAAAAGCCTGGACAGACTATCTGATAAATGTTCTATGATGCTCCAATTGTTTACAGAATGTGTTATGCATTGTACTGGAAATTATGAGAAGTAAAATAAATTATAAGCTATTACAAGTGTTAACTGAGTGGTGACCTGCTGGACTGATTACAAAGAAAATGCAAGTAAGTTTGTAAATAAGAGGATTTTTGTACTTAGGTTAGATCCATTTCTCTGATTCTGTCTGGGGGACACTGCTACCATGAGTATAGAGGACTTGTGCAGGAGTAGGCACTTAGTTTGAAATATCAAAACGTGTCGTATTGAAGCTCCTCCCCCTTCTCTACCCACTATACCAATGGACACTGAGGTTTTTATCTAACAAAGCCCATTGTATATCACATAATAATCAAACAAACAACCACTCTAACTCAAAAAACACACTCAACATTAAAACAAAGCATAAAAAGAGAACATCCATGCTGGGGTATATTTCTACCTTGGGGACATTCCAAAGCTGCCCTTACAGGAGGCTATGCCCAGACTATGTTGTGCAACAGACCTTTCTTCAAACTCTTGCTTCTTCAGAGCCAAACACAGTGAATCGGTTAAATTTAGTAAATTAATGGATGGAAGACCAAGTTGACACCCGACACAACTACTTGGCCAGGGCCCCAAGTCATGCCACCCAGGAAGCACTAATTGATCTTGTAGAATGAGCTGTGATGTTTTCAGGAGCTGGTTTTCCTACAGAAATATAAGCCTGATGGTTTGTAGCCTTAATCTACCTAGACACAGACTGTTTAGTCGCTTCCCAGCCCCTCTTCGGGGCATTATGTAGAACCAAAAGACTATTGGTCCTATGCAATTTCTGTTGACCTATATTCTCAAGGCTCTGACCACATCTAACAATTGTAGGTAGTCTTCACTTCCAGATTATTCTTCTAGCTCATCCAATGTGCAAAAGGAAAACCATTTTCCAATTAAAAAACTAGCAGCTATTTCTAGAAGTTTCCTGCAATGCTGAAAGGACAACATTAAGGAGTAATTGGTGGAACATAAGCAGCATGGATGTGTATAACACTTTGAAGAAAAGTCTGACTTTTAAGAATAACTTCTTTTGAAAGATGACCGTCAGAGCTGAGATTTGAACCTTTAAAGAAGACAGTGACAGTCCACTTTCAAAACCATCCTGTAATAATAGTCTGTGCCAAATTAAAACAGGTAAAGTGTGTGCCTCTTTCTTTTTACACCATGAAATGTAAGCCTTTCCACAACCTATGGTAAGTCTTTGAAGAAACTTTCTTGTTTTAATCATGGTCTGAATAACTTCCTCAGACAGACCGTTGCTCTAAGTATCCAGGTCTCAGAAGCCACGCCGCTAAAGGCAGCCAAGCTAAATTTTGGTGGTAATATTTTTTTGGGCTTAACAGATCTTTTCTTAGAGGAAGCTTCCACTGTGGGTCTTTCGCCATGCATAAAATGTCTGCAAACTTAAATCTTCTCAGCCAGCTTGTAGCTACAAGAAACACTGGAACCTCCTGTCTCTGGATCTGTTCAGGGCTCGCTGTAGCATGGCTATTGGGGGAAAGACAAGACCGTAATGGTGTCCATGAAAAAACCTTCAGACCCTGGTTCTTGCACAATATGTCTCCACCTTGCAGAGTTGAAGCTATCATATGTATTTCCAGCTGGCCCCATTTCTCCACTACCCGATTGACAACTTCTTTGTTAAGGGACCACTAACCTGGATGAATGACATGTTGACTGAAGAAATTGGTCTCCCAATTCTCCTCTTCTGAAATAAACACTGCTTAGTTAGCTGGAAGATGACATTCCGCCTAGCTCATAATCCCAGTAGTTTTCCTCATAACTAAGAAGCTCTTTGTTCCTCCTTGGTGGTTTATATATGCTACAGTTGAGGCTTTGTCTAACTGTATGCAAACTTTTCCTTTGTTATGGACTAAGCTCGAAACAAGGGTGATAGCACCACTCTTAGTTCTGGAACATATAAGTAGAGCTTTGATACCTCCTGGGACCACAGTCCTAGGAGACGGAGGTTATGAGTCACTGCTCCCTACCACACTAGGCTGGGATCTGTGGTCACCACTGTCCAATACTATATGGGTGAATTCTGTTAATTTTTCCATCTTTAGCCACCAAAGAATGGATGAATGGGTTTGTGAAGAAAGTTTCAAGAACTGAGTCTCTAAATGAGGATTTGATCTGGATCATCTGGCCAGAATCTCTGCTTGGAAATCCTCAAAAGAAACCAAGTGAATTGGACAGCATTGAAGGTAGCTAACATTTTCCCCTTAGTTTCATGCACTGGAGAATCAATACTTGTATCTCAAAATTGATTTGTCCTGATTCTAAATGGCAAGTATCTTCTCTTCTGGTATAAATATCTTCTGACATGTGGTGTGAAATAAGAGACCGAGAAAAATCATATGTTGTCTCCGTATGAAGTTGAAATTTTGATAATGTATCACCCAACTATGTGATTCCAGCATCTCCATCGTTATCTGTAGATGGGTTGCGAGAAGATGAGCTAATTTTGCTTTTATCAGAAGGTCAACCAGGTTAATTTCCACATTGACCCATTTTCACTGTAACAGGGTTGCCTTGACTGGCATTATCTTAGTAAGTACCCTTAATGCCATGGCTAGAACAAATGGTACAGCTCTCAACTGAAAATTAACAACTGAAAATGCCTGTCTGCAACCACAAATCTGTAAAGACTGTGTTGTTCCTCCCAGATGGGAAAGTGTAGTTATGCATCCTTTATGTCCACAGATGTGAGAAATCTTGCTCCATGCCATTTATAACTGAAGGTAAAGATTCTATCTTAAACCTGTTGACCTCCAGACGGATATTTAAGGATTTCAGATTAGTCGAAAGAACAAGTCCTTTTTTGTAGTGTAACTGCTTTGGTGGCAAATCTTTGTAGAGGTAAAAATGTGCAATGGAAATTACATCATTGCACTTCCCCCACACATGCTCTACTTGAGCCTCAGAGCTATCTGAATTGGCTCTCTGCAAATATTGCCTCCCGCTCTGGCTCTAACACCCAGGGGAAGATAGGCTGGCCATCCTGGGGGAAAGTAGGGTTAGGATGGGTAATACAGAGTAGGCTTCAGCAAAAATCTTGTGGATGCACCATATATACAAACGAAATTCCATGTGTTGAACCTGCCACACCCTGTTAATTATAGCCTGGAGGGATGGGGGGAGTTGCTGTCTCTAGTCCGCTGAAAGTTGACAGGTGGCTGCCAAAAGTATATGTTTAATTAGCTTGTTCTGATGATGACTCACCGAGGGGGCTCTTAAAGGTAGGAGGTAAAATTTAGGTTCGAGAGGCACATCTAACTGGAGGACTGAATCAGATTTTTGATATCTATCCAGAAGTGGGCCAACTGAGGACATGTCCACCATATGTGAAGATAAGTACCCTCTTGAGAGCACCCCCGCCAAAAGCGATCAGAACTATACAATAAATTAATAGCAGACCTCAGCAGGGATGTAGGGATGTACTGGTGAGAGGCCGGGATGAGGGTGGCACAGGGTGGTTGAAGTACAGTGGGTGAAAGGTGGTTCTCTGACAGGGAGATTGGTTTGAGGCAGTGCGGTGAAAGGGCCTGTCTGGTTGAGGCAGTAAAGGATGAGGGCAGCAGTGACTACATCCTTTTGCATGCTATTAAGATGTGGACACAGCTCTCTGCTGTCCCCAGTACACATGCATGACTCCCCATATGAGTGATTACTAGTTTCTGCCCAGAAGTGTGGTACAACAAGCATTATATGGAGTCTTAATACTGAAATACAGCACTAGTAAGAAATTATTGTAGTGTAGGAAAAAGTCACCAACATAGGGTTAAATACTGTAAATACCTACACTTTTATTTGCTCTCAATTCAAGTATACTTAAAAGCAGAAGAAATACAAATAAAAACTCTAACTGCACAAAGCCACAAACACCAAGCAGAATACACACTAAAAAATATTTATTAACTTATTAGACAAACACTTTTGCATGCAAAATAAAAGCATATATCAGCAAATCCAACAAGGAAAAAACAAGAAAGTAAAAGAAGTCGTTAACATGGAAAATTGTAGGGGTGACTTTAATAGTACCTGTCTCTGCTATTGGAATTCACTGAGGGTCTAGAAACTGAGCAAAAATAACGGTTATCTTGAATGAATTTAACACCAAACATCCATATTTAACCATCTGGCTGAGACTTCAGCCTGCAACACATTACATAATAGTTTCAAGCATTATTGCTGTTGACTGCTTAAGTCTGTAACTATTCCTTGCTCCAATGGACAGTTCTTTTTTAAAACTGTTATTACCTATCTCTTCTACATTTTTTAGTTGAAACTTTTTTGGCAGCAACTAGTAAAAATTATTTGTGGAGATAAAAATGTGCAGTTCTCCTGCATGCTGTATGAGTCCTCAGAGTCTTCTGAAAGGCCGCACTGTCCCACAGAATATGATCCCTCCAACTCTTGCTCTGATGTTCAGTATTTAAGTCCATTTGCCACAATTGAGGTGATAGTGCTATTTCAATCATAGCAATATTCCAGAGGCTGGTGTCTTTATCCTAGCACCGACAGCATCATCCCCACCAGAGCCAATCGTCCCCTCTTCTGCCAACAGCCTTGAGTCCCAGTACGGCTGTCCCATATGTGCCATCAGCTGATTTGTGCACCCACACACAACGATGCCTGTGCTGACATGTGCACACACACACTGGTGCCTGCGCTGAATTGTGCATGTACACCCTGGTGCCTGTGCTGAATTGGGCACCCACAAGACGGTGCTTTCCACTGACTTGTGCTCCTGTACACCTGTGCCTTCCATCTGACTTGTCGTCACACACAACTGTGCTTTCAAACTGACTTGTGCTTGCACACATCTGTGCCTTCCACCTGACTTTTGTACCCACACACCTGTGCCCTCCCCTGACATGGACACCTACACAACTGTGCCCTCCCCTGACTTGCAAGAAAATGCAAAGACATTTCACTTAAAATGCATGTGCTTGACACACACAAACTTTTTTATTTTGAACTAGGAACAGTTTAGAGTAAAAACCCAAATTCCCTTGAGTCTGGCATATGTAAAGATACAATGGCTTCTTGCAGGACCAACCTCCTTGTAAGATTGTTTGGGGGAGTTGTGGAGAAATATGGCTTGCGTGTAGGGCCCAAGAGATCCAGGACATTGGCCCTTTGATGATATGTGTGTAACCCACTTGTCCAAAGAAGACCTAATCTATTTATCTCAATAAAGCAAGAGGTGAGCCCACAGATCTCTCTGAGTTGGTAAGTAAACTATCATACGACCTGTTCTTCAGCGGGCACTGGTGCTAATCAAGCTTGCTGGTTCTTTTGCTGACCCCCTTTCTGGGCAAAAGAGTGGTCTCAATAACAAAAGGAACTGAAACTTAGTGCCTTGGTTTGGGAGCATTTACTGGGAGGCAAGAGTTCTTACCCCAGCAGCTTGAGAAATAATTTTGTCCAACTCTTAGCCAAAGAGGACATTACCTTCAAAAGGTAATTCTTCCAGAGTCCTTTTAGACTCCACACTCCACACTATAATCCCATGATTTTAGCCAGAACACATGCCTTAAAACCAATACTGAAATTCTAGACAATTCAAAAATTGTGTGTCTCAGATATTTTGACACTTCTCTGATCTAGGCCTACCAGATTGTAAATCCTCACTAATCTGTTCTTCCCATTTATCAATTGTCTTGTTAACCCAGGCAGAATAGGTCTTAGAGATGCCACAGCTGCAAGAAAAATAGATCATAACATCAACTTGCACTTCCTATCTGTACTATTTTTAATGAAGTAATATTGGAGATAGGAATAGACATGGATTTAGAAATTAGTGCAATAGGAGCATCCCCTCTTCGTGAATTTTCTCATTTAACAATGTCAACTTCAGGTATAGGGTAATGTATCCAAAAACTGCAAGGGGCTTGAAATTTACTGTCAGGTTTCTGCCAGGCTTCTTCCAAAATTTTAGTTAATTCAGAAGAAGCAAGAACAGTAACTGCATGTTGCTTCTTTCTTTAAACAGGGATATATTCAGAACCTCTGGTTTCTCAGTGTCATTGATATTAAGGATTGATGGACATCAAGTAATACGTAATAATGCCCTGCCATGTACATCCTTCCAACTTGTAAGGTCCTCAAATTTGGATACTCCTGGAATTTATCCATCCTCCTGAGAGGTGAAATCTGATTCAGAGTCTTAAAGTCACCAAAGATTGATGCTGCCAAGTACACCCAAAACCTGCGTCCCTCTGCCAGACAGTTGAAGATGGGCAGATGGTTCACCTTTCTGCACAACAACAGCCCTAAACGTACCACCAGGAAAACAACGCAGTGGCGCAAGGATAGGAAGGTGAATGTTTGTGACTGACCAAGTCAGAGCCTTGACCTATAGCCAATAGAAAATCTGTGGATGAACTTGAAGAGAGCAGGCCATTGCCCCTTAACACGAAATTTGAGTGAACTTGAACAATTCTGCAAGGAAGAATGAGCAAATGTTCCCCAATTTAAGTGCACAAAGCTGGTACAGACATATTCAAATAGACTGTTGTAATTACAGAAAAAGTTGTCTCTACAAAGTATTAATCAGAGGCTTGATCACTTTCCAACACTGTTATTGTAGTTTTTCATTTTTTAATATTGTTCAGAACTGTTGCCTTTTTTCATTAGTTGAATGTTGTAAGGCAAAATGTGTAAACAAGCCTGGAAAAAGTTTGAGTTAATTTACTTCAATTTCCATGGTGTACGGTGTCAAAAAAGTAATAATGTTGACAGGGAATGATGATTTTCTATAGGTACTGTATACCCAAGGTAGCAGTGTCCCCCCAGCATGGGTGGGAGAGGAAAGAAACTGAGAAAACACAATATGCTGGCTAATTTACTATGTATAATGGGGTTCAAGTGGTTAGCAGCTAACTAGTATGAGCATTTAATATGGATATGTGTAGATTCTAACATATACATGATTCTGTATTGGCAATGTCATACAATCACCTTGTTTTACAGTTGTCTTGTGCAAGTCTTGTAGAAGGATCGCTCTAATCTCATAGTCCCCAGACAATGTGAACATGTAAGCAAGCATAGCCTTTGTATGTAGACTGTCTACTTGGAAGACACTGCTCCGTAACCACTGCAGAGCTCTCTGCATCATTTCATTCTGCATCATTTTATTCTGCTAAAGACAAGAAAGGTCATTATAAATTGGCACAAATGTGGAATGTGCAAATGTTGTTTCTTCCCCTTTTGTAACGTCATATAGACATTTTTGTGTGCTTACTCTCATTATAATGGGCAAACTGAAGGTTAAGAGCATCAAACTGCAGAGGGTGCAAAATGTTGCCCCTTCTAATAGAAGAATCTGGGCAGATACAGGCATCCCTTGCTGAATGCAGGCCAGGTGTTGTAATGCACCTCGTATTGTGCCGAATTACAAAAACAAGATTTAGTGATGAGATGTTTTAAATTTACTTTAAGGGGTTGACGGGTGTTCTTGTCCTCAGCGATGCCTGGGATCTGGTGATGACTTTTATTTTTTATAGGATGGCCTTTGCACCACTCGTGCACTTTTCATGCAAGACATACAGTACATACAGTACATACAGTATATATGCGCACAAATACAATGTAATAAAGACATTGAAATGTAGAAAAGTGAGACATGAAATAAAGACCCAATGTCCCTAGAAATGAGGCTACAATGAGCTGCATTTTAAGAGTGAATAGAAAGGTTTTAATTGATTTAAATTGATTGTAGCCTGACCTGACATTTTGTGGGAGATTTACTTTGTTAAGATTTAGTTTTTGCTTTATACACCCTGCGATTTACTAATGGCCAAATCACATAACAGAGCTTTATTTGAAACGGTAACGTCCATACTCCAGATTTTTTACCTATGAAAAGTATACAAACCATTCCATGTATTAAGTGGTGGTTTGCCAAATCGCCTCTTATTGGTAAAAATACCTGTTTCTGACAGATGAGTTAGCTCAAACAGTATGCTGTTGAGCTGTCTTGCTTGTCAGAAGGTGTAAAAATGGTGTTTAGATAAGGTCTCTGTATCTTATAGTTTCACTTTTGTGGTAAACCACATATATAGGCAATGTAATAAAAACCTTAAAACACAGAGGTAACACATAATTAAATCAGCCCCATGTCCCCTCACTCCCCCCCATTATGATTAATTTAAGAGATACATTAGGCTGAACCATGCAGTATTTTAGTCGAATAACCAAAAAGTTAATGAATGTAGCGGGTGGTGCTAAAGTGATTATAAGCTGTACTATAATGTGACGTTTTTGTCGGCTTCACTATGCGCACTTCCTGGATTATCTACAAACTTGCAAATGTAGGAAAATTGATTTTATAGGAGTATTTCCAAAGATCATGAAGCCGGCACCTTGCATTGCGCTATGCTGGTAAGTCAGTGCACTTGTCTACACTCAATGTCATTTGTAAATCAGCCTTGTCTCATGTTTTTTTTTTTTTTATTTTATTAATGTAAAAATCAGGAATATATTAATCTCTTAATATTTGGTAGTTTCTCATTTTTATGTCTGTTTTACCAAAGCTAGAAAGACCTATCATGCTTTCTTAATTTGTGTTGAAAATACAAAAGAGGACATTCCAACTTGCATCATGGCACAATTAATTCTGAAACATTCCCAGTTAAACCAAAACAAGCCTTGATATTACAACCATCTTAATAATGTGTTATATTGTATATTCTATATTATATATTCATAGAATAAACTAGGAAGGTTGGAGGGGGGTAGGATTTCCACTGACAAGCCAGAAATCAGATCTAAAAATTCCATCTTATTGAACTTTGTTCAAACTGGGGAAGGTGGAAGGTGCAGCAAACTGATTGCAATATGAGGCAATGTTCCAAAAGAGGAGGAGGCAAATTGTAGATTGTCCAGCTGGACCTCATGATGGTGCCTCACTTCATAAAAGAAAGGGGTGGGGCTAAACCCAAGAAACCACTTTGGCTAATCCATTGCTCTCATGTGGTAAGTTTTCACCCTGTGAAAACATACAGAGAAAAACAAGTACAAGTAAGAAGATATAAAGCATAGGAAGGTTACCTACCATGACAGCTGCGTTTTGGTTTTAGGTACTAGTGAACAGCACATGAGAAGTTTTAGTTAATTATAAATAGGTAGAACTGTTAGGAAGACAGGATTTCTTTCCAGACTTACCTCTAGAACCTGCTCAGTCTCCAATAGAGCCAAAGTAACATATGCACTTAAAGTGATTTCTTCGTCAACACCTCCCTTCGGTTTAAGAAAAAAAATGACAGTTATTCAAGTACACATGTCCATGTGTATTATCCCATATTTAGTCCCCATGTTTCACACTATTGGCAGAACTT
Organism: Mixophyes fleayi; assembly: GCF_038048845.1. Lineage (NCBI taxonomy): Eukaryota > Metazoa > Chordata > Amphibia > Anura > Limnodynastidae > Mixophyes > Mixophyes fleayi. The sequence goes on along the minus strand of NC_134407.1, from coordinate 27,930,223 downwards.
TTGGTGGTGTATGTAAAAGGTGTCAGCAGCTGTGTAAGGATGTTAGGGGACACAATCTTTAAACTTTACCAAGGTTTTGGTTTTATTTGAACAGCTTGTAACAGATGATAATGACTGTACTCACAGTTGTAACAGCAGTCGGCAGTAATACAGTCTTATGCTGATATATACAGTATATTTATATACAGTACTGTGCAAACATTTTAGGCAGGTGTGGAAAAAATGCTGCAAAGTAAGAATGCTTTCAAAAGTAGAAGTGTTAATAGTTTATTTTATCAATTAACAAAATGCAAAGTGAAAGTATAAAAGAGAAATCTAAATCAAATCAATATTTGGTGTGACCATCCTTTGACATCAAAACAGCATGAATTCTGATAGGTACACCTGCACAAAGTCAGGATTTTGTAGAATTATAGTCAGGTGTATGACTAACCAATCATACCAAACAGGTGATAATGATCATCATTTTTATATGTAGGTTGAAACACAGTCATTAACTGAAAATGAAACAGTTGTGTAGGAGGCTTAAAACTGGGTGTGGAACAGCCCAACTCTGCTGCAAAGGTGAGGTTGTGGAAGACAGTTTCATGTCATAGGTCAGACACCATGGCAAGACTGAGCAGAACAATAGGACACAAGTAATTATACTGCATCAGCAAGGTCTCTCTCAGGCAAAGAATGTAAAGCAGACTGGGGTTTCAAGATGTGCTGTTCTTTAGAAGAAGCACAAAGAAACAGGCAATGTTGAGGACTGTAGACACATTGGTCATCCAAGAAAACTTAATGCCTCAGATGAAAGACACATAATACTTACTTCCCTTCGAAATAGGAAGATGTTCAGCAGTGCCATCAGCTCAGAACTGGAAAAGACCAGTGGGACCCAGGTACACCCATCTACTGTTCGGAGAAGTCTGGCCAGAAGTGGTCTTTATGGAAGAATTGCAGCCAAAAAGCCATTACCTTCGACGTGGAAACAAGATCAAGCGACTCAACTATGCACGGAAACATAGGAACTGGGGTGCAGAAAAATGGCAGCAGGTGCTCTGGACTGATGAGTAAAAATTTGAAATATTTGGTTGTAACAGAAGACAGTTTGTTCGCCAAAGGGCTGGAGAGCAGTAAAATAATAAGTGTCTACAGGCAACAGCGAAGCATGGTGAAGGTTTCTGCAAGTTTGGGGCTGCATTTCAGGTAATGGATTTGGGAATTTGGTTAGGATAATGGTGTCCTCAATTCTGAGAAATACAGGTAAGTACATCCATCATGCAATACCATCAGGGAGGTGTCTGATGGGCTCCATCTTTATTCTGCAGCACTACAAGTACCCCAAACATACAGCCAATGTCATTAAGAACTATCTTAAGTGTAAAGTCCAGAGTTCTCAACATCATCGAGTCTGTCTGGGATTACATGAAAAGACAGAAGGATTTTAGCAAGCCTACATCCACAGAAGATCTGAGGTTAGTTCCCCAAGATGTTTGGAACAACCTCCCTGCTGAGTTCCTTCAAATCTGTGTGCAAGTGTACCTAGAAGAATTGATGCATTGATACGGTTTGGAAGGCAAAGGTTATTTACACCAAATATTGATTTGATTTACATTTCTCTTCTGTTAATTCACTTTGCATTTTGTATTTTTCTGAACCTGCCTAAAACAGAATATAATTGTTGGTGGTAAATAGTATTAGGAACAGGCCTCTTATGAAATATAAGCCTCCGGTCACTTGTAATTGGAATTAGGGACACTGAAAGAAACAGCTATAACTAAACACGTCTTTCTCCTAGGAGAGCTTGGAAGGGATGTCGGGAAAGTCAGACTTCCGGTCTCTGCATGCGCAGGGGTGCTATGCGTACATTCGGACTGTGACAGACTTCCTTTTACCACTAGATCACCGGCGATTATCACAGTCAGGTAGGAGATGGAGCGTAGCGCTCCTTGTCAACACAGACAACACCGCTGCAAGCTGGCCACATAGTCTGCTGCCAATTTAGTAGCACTATTCAAAGTGGTTTCTAAATCATTAGTCAGGGGCAGGTCAGAAAGCAGCTGTTGGCCGAGGCACAATAAAGCCTTGTGGTCAGGAGAAAGCTAGGGTTGCAGAAGCAAGTTGAGATAATGGGGCACAGTGAGGCTCTATGGTCAGGAACAAGTTGAGTTTATGACACATTGAGATAATGGGCCTGATGCAGATTTTGTTGCAAAATGGGCGTAAATGGAAAAAAATACATATTTCCGCCATATTCAGCACCGCATACATCTCAAGATGCTTTCTCCTCTGCATCAGCAGCATATGCCTTAAACCACTAAGACCTGCATTTCCTAATTCAGACTGCAGCTTTTTAAGTAGTGATAAAATATATAAGAGAAATAAAAGCGCATACGCCTGTAAAAAGGGTATGTGAGAATCATGTGGTTTGTTAACACTTACCTGTTAATATATGTTTGGTTCCTGTGTTATTTAGCTATTTTTAGAAGTACTGAAGGAATATAGCTCTTCTGATGAAATAGTGAGTGGAGTACACATTTGAAAATACAGTTTGACAGGTAATGAGGAACGTAGCAGCTAAAAGCTGACTCTTACCCTACATACACTTCCCCTTCTCCGTTCCGTATGATCTCTGGTGCTGTACTTGTATGGTGCTTCTGGGGTCTCTCCCTTATGATGATTTAACTACAAAGTATGGGTACCTAGAAGGTACAGTTCTGTGTTTCTCTTAAATGCGTTTCGCCCTACGTGAGGACTTTCTCAAGGTTAATATGGTTCTAAAGGGCTTTATAGAGAGCCTCTTGTGTCACCTAAAACTTTAGTCATATTTTACTGATTAAAAATGTTTAAAAGAGGTTTTTTGCAATATCAGATGACCCCCAGTAAATTTTTGTTAAAATTGTTACATTTATTGTTGTTTCAAAATGTACATCCATATTAAGGTCAAAATCTTCATGGTATAACAGAAATGTAATAAATTATTTTAGAATGATGCAGCTCCAGTGATAAGGAACAGAGGTGCATTTGGTTTTATATCATTCTTCGCTAAACAGCAATTACTGGTTAAAATTATACTGTAATTAATTGTATGCATATCTATACTTCTACTTTATAGTTATTAACGCTTACTGTGGTCATTCATCTTCGCTTGGTACAGACCACATATTTGAGGCCACAAGGGAACTCCAGCACGTAGATCACCCTTCTGTATTGCAATTGAAGTTGTCTTGAACTTTAAATTTCCTTCTGTTAGAATGGGAAATTATTGCCAGTTGCGGTTTTGTGTTGTAGGTCATATTTTTATATCCTGCACAATTTAATCAGTAGTGACATCCAATAGACTTGGGCCGGCTGTTGTTGCTGGTGTTTTGTGGTAAGGGAATGAAGCTCTTAGAAGATTTTTTAAATTGGACACTAAATATACTGTGGGCATCTGATATTTTCATTACATTGAGATACAATTGTAAAAAAAACCCCTTTTTTTAATCAATAAAATTAAAAAAGACACTTTTTTTTTTAACTGTTTTTTCACTAAAGTTTTCTCAGCCACAAGAGGTTCTCTATAAAAGAGCAGCCTCTTTAGAACCATATTATCCTTGACAAAGTCCTGACGTAGAACAAAACGCATCAGTAAGGAACACAGAACTGTACCTTCTAGAAAAGAGCTATATTCATTCAGTACTCCCAACGTGATCCTACAGAAACCCTGAGTAACACAGGAATCAAACATTTATTAACGGGTAAATGTTAATATACCAGACGATTCTCAAGTACCCCTTCTACAGACATATGCGTTTTAACTTCTTTTATATATTTTATCACCATGCGCCTGGTTTATGAAAATTCATCACCATCAATAAGTATTTGCACTTGCCCTATAGCGGGTATGTAAGATATGCCAACTAACAGGCGCATATGCACGTTTCTGCATGTCTGCATGGACTGCATTTGCGTAAACATTTGCCTTTTTTTGCACGCCCCTTCTCTCCCCCATTCCACTTCTTCAGGCGCAGGAAGGTATAAGTGCAAAGAAATGCTCAAGTCTGCATAGACATACTGTCTGAACATGTGCATAGTGATTTTGCAAAAGATATGTTATGTAAACTGATATACGTTCAACTCTGTATCAGCCCCAATATGTTCAGGAAAAAAAGTGATAAAGAACAAGCTGAGGACAGGGGCGCAGTCAGGCAGTGTGACTAGGAACAAATTTAGGTCTGGAGTGTCATCAGGAAATGTAGGTCATCGAAGGTCAAGGGTGCAGGAAAGCATTGCCAGTAATGCAGTCACTTAAGTTTGTGGTTTCTCTGTTGGTTCATCTACTTCAGCAAACCTATTTATACAGTCTAACACTAACTATCTGTTTCAGAAATGCAAACTTAGCTTACTGTGTGGTTTAGGTTACAGCATGCACTTGGTCACATATTTTCAATAGTGGCATCTCACCTGTAAAGCCTTTATTAGTTTCCCCCTGTTTTTGAAACTACCGCTGGGGAGTTGGTTGTTTTTAAGCCAATTAACAATCTTCTGAATGCAGTCTTTATCCACAGAAATATGACGAGAAGCTGCACTGAAAGACTTCATCACATAGGCTGATAGCCTGAGAAAGAGGAGGAACTAGTTGACTTGGAGATAGGTTGCCGGAAATGCAATGTATGTTGTTGGTATGAAGTTATCCTAATATGTCTATGTTTTATCTACAATAAAAGTTAAGCATTATAACATAATGGAACAATATTCACCCAGTGTTACCCTCTTCATCTCTTTCCCCAAACGTACTAAATGAACCGTCCTCTCTCTGGTAGTTCAGCTCCCTCTGATAACCTGATAAGATATAATGCATTAAAGTTAAGCCCTTGTGTACTCCATTTGCCTTGAATATAAACATACAGTATCTAACTTATCTCCATTATCATTTCTTCCAACTCACCATGCATAATATACTCAAGTCCTTGTTGCTGAATTTCCTCTGTGAGTTTGTTTACACTTTGCAGGTAGTCCAACACTAAGATATTGGGGACAAGTCTGACCATAGTCTGTTCCCCACAGCCTATCGGGCGGTCGAGGAGTTTCTCAATGCCCTCTAATACAAACCCTAGTGTATCTCCTATGGGAAACATGAATATAATCACATAATTATAAGGCTGCACACAATACATAGAAAGTCATGCAGTGACCCCCAGATATTCATACAATGTACATATCAGTAAAAGAAAAGATCCCCTTCAACTTATTTAGAGGTGCATTTCTACCTAATGGATTAACACAATTATAAACTATAAATATTATGTAAAATAAATACAGTCCATGTACCCCCTTCTCCCATAACTTTTTAAAGATCTGGACGAGGGTCTGAGCAGCATAGTAGGGAGAACTCTGAAGTGCATTTTTCAAGCTTGTACATTTCCATCTGGACCAGCAATCACGCAAAAGCAAACAACTGCACAAAATGAAATGAGCTGTTTGCATAGTTTGTGGTTTGTAATCACTTTTAGAATCTGATTCATTGCTATAGGTTACAGCACATTGCATAATCTTAGCGGTAAATGTATCAAGCTGTGTGTTTCTGGCGGGTTTGAAAAGTGGAGATGTGGCCTATAGCAAGCAATCAGATTCTAGTTATCATTTATTTAGTAAATTCTACAAAATGACAGCTAGAATCTGATTGGTTGCTATAGACAACATCTCCAGTTTTCACCACCGAAAACTCACAGCTTGATACATTTACCCATTAGTCTCTGAATCACTAATCACATGTATGTGTTTAATATATATATATATATATATATATATATATATATATATATATATATATATATATATATATATATATTTAACCGTACAGTACACTGTTCAGTCTGTTATATATAATTGTTTTATGAGTTGAAAACTGCACCCTACAGAAGATTTAAAATGTTGCATTTTCTAAAACTGCATGCTGTTCTTTGACCTACATATGCATTACACTGCTTTAGTTTAAACAATGAAAATAAACTGTAAATTGTCTTACCCACTACAGAGAACATAGCAGATGCAGAGTCTGGCACCACTACAGGTGGTAAATCAATGGAAATGTTTTCAGAGGAACGATAATCTGAGTAAATAGATAATGGGAGACTGTAATTTTTTTCTCCTTGATAATCCAGAAATGTTGATTTTTTTTTTCTTGATTGGCTGTCAGTAGAATGCAATATTACTATCAATTAAAAGTAAATTGTCATGAAATAGTTGTAATTGTACACAGGCATTATTATATATGAAATTAGTCTAATATTTTGTAATGACAAACGTAATATTTTGGGTGACACTTCTAGGTGTTGCTTTATAGGAACCCTGTCACTGGAACATTTTGACTTTAGAAAATGCTTTCAGTAGATAGGAAAACATATAGGCCCATTAACAGGCTGTTACGGAGTAGTTCTTACCACAAGTGCAAGATCAATAGATTGGTAGAAACGGATAGTCTACACTGTAAAGACAGTTCATTTATGAACAACACCAATATATGAAGTCTATCAATTCACTAGGAACTGATTATTCATGAAAATGTAAGATGATGATGTAACTTATTAATTGTCCAGGAAATAGTGACCACGAACTGGTGGGCGGCATTCTCTGAACGCTGGATTAGTCCACTGAGTGGCTACCTCCACTATGTGCAAGAGACTGGCGTACTTTCAGATTAATAGAATAGAAAATACAGTACAGGCAAAATTGTATAGCCATTGGAGTTAGCACCAAGTATATTACATTATTAAATGTTGCACATGTGTTTAACACTACACACCACCTGCCAACACATAATGCTTTATCATGATACAAATCCCTGTTTGTGAGAGCCATAGCATGTATTAGAGTATATGGAAGTTCAATATCACTTACACTGGGAAACTGCAATATATCCACACATTATGTGCTTCATGTATAGCATTGGTGCACACACACAAGCATTTCATGTCCTATTACCTTATTAACATGTTAACAATGCACATGACATTGATATAGTTAAAAGCTGATAGTATAGATTAGCATTGAGGGGAAATATGCCTTGTTTATAAATAGAATTCACTGATACAGTGAGAATTAGGAGCATTATTTGATTATAGACCCGAGTCATATGTATTCTAATATGAGCATGACACTTTTAAAAGAGAAGTAAAGAGGGATAGTAATTTCCTGGTGAGACACATTTACAGTGATGTTACAATGACCCCTGTACTGTGCTGTCCGAGGTGCTGAAATTCACAACTATCATTTAGAAAGCTAAGTGCTTAAGTCATTAGTAAATAACATGCTACTGTACCTCTACCGCAGAGAATGGAATTATAGAACTTCTCAACTGGCATTCCTTCTGCCTGCACACAGACAAATAATAAATAATGTTATGCTATGTTATACTATACATTGCTCTCTTTACCTCCATTGACCTCTGTTGATGCATTTTTCAAAGAAAGCACAGATGTTTATATGAATTGTGACTTAAGGACTAAGCATAAGCAGTCTTAGCTGCATGGATGGTGAGAATTGTTCGATTTATACGTTAGCAGTTGTAGTTTGGGACAATTAAATTATATTTCATGTTGCGATATCAGTATAAGCATTCTGGAAACTCAATACACAACATATATATATATATATATATATATATATATATATATATATATATACAAAAAAGAAAAAGAAGTGCCTAACGCTTCTTTTTGTTTTTTGTTTATCTAGGTCTACATCTGCAATCTGATGTTTTAAAGTGAAGCAGCCTACTGTATGTGTTTTATAATTATATAAGCACGTTTGTTCACGTGATCTTGTGGTTCACACCGAGCCCCGTTGTCTTTTCACTTTTGTTTATATATATATATATATATATATATATATATATATATATATATATATATATATATATATATATACCCTGCACCCAGGCTGCATGTTCTTTTGCATAAGCTATGTTATCACTATACTCATACACTGGAACATGGCGCCATTCTGCTTTTGCAGACGCATTGTATGAATTTTTGCACATGAAAAAGTATGGGCAGCTATCATATTTGGACCATCCTTTTAAATAACTTCAACTTTGAATCTTTCTATTAAAATACTGCTTGTTTTATGCCTTTAATTCAAATGTCAGTAATTTATTTTTTTTCTACAATGGGCTATGTGCACATACTAATGTGCTTCTTTATTAAAATGCACCTAGACCATAGTTGTCAATTCTGCCAGACTCCAGAGAGAGCAGAGAATTCTGCAGAGAGAGCAGGCAATTCCCTCTAGATGCGAATCATATGCTAAAGCCTCTCCCATCGTATTCAACAATGGTTGGTTTGTGGCGTAATGATGCAATTTGTGCGATCATAGAATTTGCTCCATTCACTTGATGACACACATTGCCTCAGGCGAGGTGGGTGGGGTTTGATGACACTACTTATATCACCCTATGCTTTTCTCTGCCCACTTGAAGACGCAACTTGTGTTGTCAAACTCCTGTCCGCCTAAATATATCAAGTGCATTACTTCTGTATGATATGCCCCATTTCACAAACAAAAAAAGTGTGCCTTCCACAATCAACACAATATTGTCATGTTAATCTATCCACATCTTTAGAGATGTAAACTCACACCAGATATCACAAAGTTACAACATTTACATGGACCTAGACACATGTGTGTTTAAATGTATGCAGCCATGTAGATTGACAATATTACACAGACTAACTTACCTTGATTATTAGAGACTTCATTAAAGAGTCTATAGCACCGTTCTCTGGCACGATTGGTTGCTCTCCCCTGCATAGCTCTTCTGTATGAATGGCTTGTGTGCTTATCACAATTTTTGCGGAACCTTTGAACAGATTAATTGGTGTTGGATTATATTAGGCAGCTTCACGCAATGTCAATATTTTGCAGCCAGCAAGTAAGGTAAAAACAATATCTATTGGATATCTAAAGTGTTCAACAATGGATGTGGGAGCGTGTGTATTTAATTATATGTTACATTTAAAATGCAATTTTCACATTTATTAATAACACTGTCAATAGACAGTTCTCTCTTGTATATAGAACTCTCTGGCATGACATGTCATTGACTTCATTTATTTGTTATGCTACTTTACCGCATTTCATAGGTTATACAGCTTAAAAAAAAATAACAATGCCACCTAATAACTGCGTATGAAACCTTATTTATGAAAGCAATTTAAACAAAAATTATTGAACAACATCACACAGCAATTTTTAAGTACCTGAGCTAGGAGGGGGTACAATGCACATGTAAATTAGGTTATGGTCAATCTCTTATTTTTAAAGGTGACGCCTGAATAGACTTTTGTTTCACCCACAGTTAGTATTTCAGTATTTTCATGGATATTTACCTGTATGGAGAGCTTTTGCTTCCCAGCTGAAAACTTTGGTCTGTTCAGGGAAGACACACTGAGGGGATTTGCAAGTGGGGCAGTCAATGATCTCTAACTCTGGAGTGTCTTCAAGATGAACTATCACCTGACCAGGGATAAAGAGGTTATCTTCATTAACAAGACTGATCTTGAAGGACTGCAGAAGTAGTTTTAACTATAACGTAGCAAGCTTGCTTAACTCACACCTGATAACCCAAATTATTACAGGTATACTGTTGAAATAAAATTTTCATTACAACACATTTACATTCTCATTCCCATTATTTTATAGGTTGATTCTCCAAGTATTTAGTAATAACAATTAAGAATATGTCCATATGTTCATTAAGATATACAGAAAGAAATACACCTGTTTTTTTTTTTTACTTTACGTATTGTGAAAGTCATACCTGCAGAGCCGTAACTTAGAATTCTAGCGCCTGGGGCGAGAAAGACAAATGCCGCCCCCCTAGCCCTCAATTTTAACCAAATGAACCTAAAATATTCCTTAATTGCGCCCTCCTTCAGCGTTGCGCCCTGGGCGGTTGGCCCTGTCACACAGCCCTAGTTACAGCCCTGCATACCTGCAGCACAATGTTTAAATGTGGCCTTTACAGGCCTAGGCCTCAGGGTACAACCCAAAGTGCCCATATTATAATCAACCAGTCAAATGTTCTGGTACTCCACCACCTCCATAAATTTTAAATCTCATCTAAAAATAATCTCCTGTTTACTAAAGATGCTCACTGACCCTCGTGAACTGGTTTTGGTGTTGGTTTTGGATCTGGATTAGCTTTGTGTTTTGGTTTTGGCAAAACCGCCCTCGTGTGTTTTGGTTTTGTTTTTTTTTAGAAAAAATCCTAAAATATGCTAAAATCACATAATTTTGCTCTTTTTTTGTTCCTACATTATTATTAACCTCAATAACACTAATTTCAAGTCATTTGCAGTCAATTTTGACCACCTCACAGATCACAATATTATTTTCATACACTTTCGGACAAATACTGCAGCGACCTGGCTGGATGATAAGCGACAGAGCAATGACACGAACACATGACAGTTTCTAGCACATCTAGGACACATTGGCACACAGCAGTGGCAGAAAAGAAAAATTGGGGGCTGCCCTGCCTCCCACCCACCTTTATGTTGTTTCTTTAAAAGGAGTCCAAAAATCGCGAGATCCGAGATCCGACGACGTAACAATGACGTTTTGCCTCATTTTCAATTTCGAGGGCGCGCGACAGTACCGAGCCGTCTCGGTACTCGGATCTGCTAAGTTCAGGTATGTTCAGTTCTCGAGGAACCGAGCCTGAGCATCTTTACTGTTTACCCTCTTAGCTATACCTACAACCTATATATTGCCTTGTCTCTTTTAACCACCTCTCACTCCTGCTTACAAGACTTATCCCGTGCTTCTACCCACTTATAGAATTCCCTACCACACTAGAGCAGACTATTTATTAGAGCTTACCTTTCCCACAACTACACTACCCACACTACTGCACCCTCACAATCTCCACTCTGAGTGACAATCTCATCTCTTGTCTCTGCTATCCCTTTTTCTTATTAGATTGCAAGCTCTCATGAGCAGTGCCTTCCCTTCACTTTGTTTTCCACAATTTATTTTGTCTACCTTGTATGTCCCTGTTTTATGTGTGTCCTGTTTTTCCCACTGTTTGGTGCTTAGAAGCCCTGTGACACCTTACAAATTATGCATGATATTGGACTCAAATGCAGTCTGTGTTCAGTGTACACTTTACTGTACTTACCATTAATGGCCTGGACAAGTAGTTGTAAACAGTGCCTGTGACGGTGAATGCCTCTCTTCTGACAACACTATATGGAAGAGTCATGCCAATAAAGTATGGCTGCAAGCCTTGTATAGAGGTTAGAGGAGCAATACCCAGACCTACATCTCCCATACAGAATGCCGTGGTTTTCCACTCAGTAATGGTATCAGGCAATTGTACCTGTATATCAATCTGACCAGATGCCCTAGTTTCAAAAACAAACAAACAGATATGAAATATCATTTCAGTAAAAATTAAATATTAGTCAGAAGAACACGTGGTATACATACATACATACACACATACATTATATTATATTTTATTTACATATGATTATATATAAGTTGAAATCATATAACATGTTCCCATTCCTATTTGCTATTATAGCTAAAATAAATGAACATACGGTATTGTCACCATATTCCATATCCAGGTCTCGGGAAGACTTTTCCGAATCCACTTTGTGAGCTCCACAACGGGTACAGTTACTTGTAACAGTTCATCATTCAATTTATCCACGAAAACCGTAGAGTGTACATTAGAGACGTGAGCGCCTGAAAGGTCGACAAAAATGTGTTGAAGGATTAGTCAATTCAAAAGTCAAAATTTGATTTGAAAACACAGGTAATCTAGGGGCACATACCCACATACCTTTATTGAGTCAGAAGAAATTATTAATAATAATGACCAATGGGTTTGAGGCCTCAATAGTTTCTCATTATTATGGCTTTCAAATGCGGTATCCCACTAAGCTGAGTAGCAAAACATATCTCTTTATTTCAATGACAAACCTTCCCACACCACCGCCCCCACTATTGATCTTTTCAACTGAATAATATCTTACCTGTCTCTGGTCTTCTTATCAATATATATGAAGAGGGGTCATGTTAGTGGGCCTGAATTATCTTATAAATATACCCTTGACCTTAGGGTCAGCCTTATTGTTGGTAACCCAAGTTTTCCCACAAATGGAAATAAAGCTACATGCAGGGAATCACCATGTGTGATTCCTATTTCAATCCATATTTAGTCATAGACACAACAATATGAGCATTATAAGTAGGATGAATTCCCCAATGCCTTCTTGATACATATTATAGACATGTGTGAGATTTTCAAACTATGATATACTAAGTCACCCTGAAGCTATGTTTTATCTAAATGGATTTTCTGATAAAAGTAATAATGTACAGTTTGGGGGTGACACATTTTCATTCTAACCATTGTAGTGAGATTATATATATATATATATATATATATAAGGTTGTACTTCTATACATAATCTGTGCTCAAGCCAAATATATGGAGGAATGATTTGCCTTCAACATGTGTTTTTCACCTCTACCTGAAAACCCACAAGTTCTACTACTCAACACATTTTTTTAAATAAATTGGGATATCATTTCCAGTGACCTCCCTCTAGATCCTCTTAATTCTCGACCTTACCGTTATGGCATATTGAGGAGGCCAAAACTTATGGGATCTACTTGTCAAAACAAACTTCGTTTCTTGGTCTGCTAACACATCGACCACCAGGTTGGTCCAACAGAAACATAGTTTCTTCCGCTGCCCTTTTTTCTCCATCCACATAAAGACCTGAAGATTGTCATAAAATATTGCCTATGTTGCAATTCAGTAATTAATTTCCTTCAGTGCCCATGTGGGTTCTACTATGTCATTAAAACTTACTATATTTTGGAAATTCATGTGAAACCACAACCTGTGGCCAGACACTCTTTTGTATGAAAGTTTGGGACTTTCTTTGATACATAGATTTCAAACTGTGGCCACCATTTTCACTCTCATGATTTCTGTGAGGACACATTTGAGTAGTAGGGCAGTAGGTGGGTTTTATGGTGCTGGAGTATTTTGTGGTTGCCATTTGGTTTTCGGTAAGCTGGTAGTTTTGGACCCATTGGGCTTCATACAGAATTATGATATTGTTAGTTGATTTCCCACCATCTTTTGCCTCCACAACTGCAGATTCTGTTTCGAGTTTAGAAAATGCAACCTTGACCCTCTCAGTCTGCTCTCTCTGTCCTCTGGGGGTATATTTAAACCATGCTTATCACCTGCTCCAGTTCTCCACAGGTCGGGTTATTACTCAAATTCCCCATTACTGTCTCTCATTGATCTCTCCATCTCTAAATCACCCGCAACTAGTCTGGTATTGCTTGTCTATGCACATCATAAAGTGTACCTTTCATTGAGCCCAGCTGCACCCTCTGTCCCCTTTTCCTTCCTTTTCCTTCCTGATAGCATCAGTGACAGCTGTTGACCTCTAAAGCCATGCCTGCAGGCGTAATTTTCTCCCTTTTATATCAGTATATGACTGTGTCACGAGCCGCGGCGTTACTCACAGCCGCCGCGGCTCGCTTCCTATTTGCCATCACCATGACAACCGGGACGTCACTTCCTCTCAACTCCCGACCATTGCCGAGGCAAAGGCCGGACGCCCTGCAGTGTAGCGCCGCGTCCCAGCAGCAGGGGACAGCCGGGCGCGTGCGCAGAAGTACTTAATAGCCTGGTGGCTATTAGGCTCTAATTGTTTAATCAGCCAGCTCCTGGGAGTAGTTGCAGTGCTAGGCTCTGATTGGCCCACCTGTATATTTAAGGCAGTGAGGTCTGCAGCCTCACTGCCGGTTATAGCTTCTGTTACCAGTCTGCTGACCTGCTCTGCTCCTTGCTCCTGTCCTTTGGATATTCTGTTGGATTGCCCGTGTATGACCCCTTGCCTGCATTTGGACCCTGCCTGTGTTTCTTGTGACCCCGACCTCTGGCGTGTTTACCCAACCCGGCAAATGTCTGACTACCCTCTTGTGTACTGAGCCGGCAAACGTCTGACTACTTGCTTGATATCTACTCGGCTATTAGGCTTTAGATAATACCACTAGTATCGTTACATGAACAGATAATACAAACCCAGATCTGGCTATCAACATGGAGCATGCGGAAAGAACCAAGTTCCAAGAAAGGACATCTTACCGACAAAGGATGTGCCGAAACCCGACAAAGCGCCAACCGGCGGAAAATGGAGACACTCCTGAGGCTTTTTTACTTGAGTATTTGTAATAACTTTTAGTCCAATATCCTAAAAGATAAAGAACAATGCAGTTAACTAAGTTACTAAAAAATGTTTACACAAGTTAATAATCAAAGGATGATAATAATAATAATAATAATAATAATAAATAATAATAATAAAGATACCACACTGTATTATGCTAACATCAATCCTTAATCACCTTCCAGTAGAGTATAATGCTGGATACACACTATCCAATACATTTCCCGCTATCCTTAACGATTTTACCAACATGTTAAAAAAAAAAAGCACCGATCAGCAGGCGATTCCTGTGTACACACTAAACAGATTTTACACGATTTACCTTCAGATCTGTGCTCTTCATCTTTCATAACCATTGGCTGAAAATATCGTGACTCTGCACACTCCATAGAGATCTATGGACAGTTCCGGTCGTGAGTGCATACACACTGCAGGATTGGAACAAGATTGTTCCATCATTGAACAACATTTTTAGTCCGGTTTAAAAAGCAAATGAAATGATAATCGTTCATCGTTGCAGTGTACAGACCACCAAATAATCATATTCACAAACACTGCCGGGAAATGATAAAGGATTCCCATTAACCCCCTCATGTTTCTAAGTTGGCTAAACAAACTAAGCAAACTAAGTACTGCAATACATCTAGCACAGTGGTCAGGGAACAGGGGTAAATTAGCCCAAATGGGGTAAAAATGAAATTCCTGGGGGTAATGCTGTAGATTCACGTGCTGTCAGTTGGATTGTAGACCCCTTTAAATGTATAATTGCTGTTGCACCAGAAAAGCCTCAAGGGTTGGCAGAGGCACTTCTTGAGCTTCGATGTAATAATGAAGCATGTATTGCATTTGAAAACAAAGCAGATCTGTCATATTTTTGGATGTCAACAGCTGCAAAGGCATTCAAAGTTGCACATGAGGAGGCAGTCAAAAAGTTGCTGCCTTTTGCAACAACCTACCTTTGCGAACAAGGATTTTCCACTCTAACGAACATAGAAACAAAGCAGAGAAATCGATTGGATGCTGAAGTCTGTATCCAAATTGCTCTGACATCAAAATGCCCCAATATTGATCAAAAATGAAGCAACATCATTTCTCCAAAACCTGAAGTTTTGAAATTGAAGCTTTCAAATAAATTTTGAATAGATTCAATAAAATTTTGAATTCCGATAATTAATATATGATTTCCTTCCTTTCAAATCAAGGGGGTAACATAGGCGGATCTACATATATTTGGGGGTAAAAGGTAAAAAAGTTCCCTGACCCCTGATCTAGCATATACTCAGATTATCATAATAGACTATCAGAGTTATACATTAAGCAATGCTTTAAACAAGCATAACGAATATAGATTACTTTATGTAATGAAAGGTAAAGTTAGATTGAAATTTAATGGAGGAACCAATTTAATTTGGCCATTTTTTAATTATTAGATTATGTTTCTGCAAGTTGCTCTTGTGATTATTTCACATGTTTGTTTAATAATTTATCATCCAATAATTTGAATTAATTATTTTATTACTGAAAGCCGATCGTGGATGTTGGCCATCAATATGTGGCTATTAAAACAGCTGCAGTAATCGTGATTTATTGTTAGGTATTCTGCTCGGGTGAACTGGTTCCAATTTTAATTTATATCTATTTATACTATTTTAAGTACCATGTTTTACTTTTGACATTTGCACTTTGAATTATTCTGTAGTTCTATTGGCTCCTGCATGGAAAACATCTATGAATATACAGTATAAGTTTGGAAAACACACACCATAGTATTGTTGTTTTGATAAATCTCTGATATATTTTCCACATTTTCTAGGCCATCTGATGTTCTGTTTATGCAGAGTATAATAAAGTTCGTTTTAACTAAAATAAACCTAGCAACAGGGAATTAACTGGATTTGGCACCCAAAAGAATAAAAAAAAGATAATTCACATATTATTATTATTATTATTATTATCATTTATTTGTTAGATGCCACACGGTATCCGCAGCGCCGCACACAGTACTAACAGTAGACTATACAGGGTGAAACCATACAGAACAATGAACAAAAAGTACCAATACTTCAGAAACTCCGGCCAGTCATATGCAGTAAAGACGGAGCAGAAGAACAGGTATGGAGACAGGAGGGGAGGGGGCCCTGCTCATAGGAGCTTACATCCTAAGGGAGGGTAAACAGACCAGGCACAAGAGGAGCCAGTTGAGGGAAGAGGAGAGAAGGGAGGACGAGCTAAAGGGAGGAGATGGGGGTTAAGTAGATGGTTGGTAGGCTTTGAGGAAGAGGTGAGTTTTGAGTGCATGTTTGAAGGAGCACAGAGTAGGATAGAAATGGATGGAATGAGGGAGGTCGTTCCAGAGAAGGGGGGCTGCATGGGAAAAGTCTTGGATTCTGGAGTGGGAAGAGGTGATAAGAGTGGAGGATAGGCGGCGGTTGTTGGCCGAGCGCGGTGCGGGCAGGAGTGTGAATGGAGAGGAGGTTAGAGATATAAGGGGCAGTAGAGTTGGAGAGAGCCTTGTAAGTGGTGGTGAGGAGTTTGAAAAGGATTCTGTATGGGAAGGAGAGCCTGTGTAAGGCAAGGCAGAGAGGGGAGGCAGAGGAGGAGCAGCGTGAGAGGAAGATGAGTCTTGCGGCCGCATTGAATATAGAGTGGAGGGGGGAGAGACAGGAGTGGGGGAGGCCAGTGAGGAGGAGGTTACAATAATCGAGGCGGGAGATGATGAGTGCATGGATGATATTCAAATAATATATTTGAACTTCCTGTTCAGTATAAATCACAGTGCATTTTTTTTTAATCTTTCCATACTTTTCATTTTATACCTGTATGAGGGTGAAAACATCAGGGGATGATGGAGTTAACCAGTTATAGGATCGTTTTCTGCGGGCATGGGCATTGAATAAAAAACTGCTGCCTGGAATCCAGCAGGGGGTTTCATGCTCCTGTACACGATATGGGTACCCATACTGATTTCTTTGTGTCAGAAAACGATATACCTAGTATGGAAATTAAAATGAAACAAAAGAAAATGCAGTGTCATGTCCTGAGTACAATCATAACTGGACAGGCTGCATGTGGTCCCACTATATCTAAACATCATTTTTCAAGGTGTTTGCCTTAGTCTAGATCAAAGGTGTCTACCAACAGTTCATGTTTTCAGGATTTCTGTCTGTAGAAATAGGTGGAATAATTGCTGACCCAGCCAAATAGATTAACTCACCCGTGCATAATTATAGAAATCATGAAATCATGAACTGTTGGTAGCCCTGGAGGACTGAATTTGGACACCTCTGGTCTGGATCAGTGTTCCTTAAACCTGGTCTTCAAGACCCCTAACAGTGCATTTTTTCATTTCTCCTTGCTTTAGCACAGGTGTATTCATTACTGTCCAACACAGGTGATATACTTATTTCCCTTGTCACCTGGAAAACATGCACTGTTAGGGGTCCTGAGGACTGAGCTTGAGAAACACTGGTTTAGATTATCTTTTTTTCTATTAGACCTTAGTTACTTTAGTTACTACTACTAGATCCTTGATACGCTGACTCTAATATTGTGAACATTTTCAAGGCCCAGTTTGGTTAAAAACGTCAAAAAGATGAAAAACCCAAACATGAAATAATAATAATAATAACACAGCTCAGACACAGGGGCATCCTTGTCTGAGCCTCTACTTATGCAACTGATTATAACCCAGTTTATTTTTGTCTTGGAGCTAGCCTGGAAAGTAAAAAAGTAGTATAGGATCCATGCCCCAGGTGAATTTCCCATAGAAGCCAAATAATTATGTATACATTCTGCCCAATACAGTGTAAATTCTCATCACACACAAGCCAATTAACCCACCAGTATGATTTTGGACTGTGGGAGGAAACCAAAGCACCCAGAAGAAGGAGAATATGCCAACTGCACACAGAATATACCAATTTAACTGTTCAGAACCAAACCCGTGGCCCCACTATTCCCCAGTGCTATCCATGTCACTGACACATCGTAATTGTTTAAATTAAAA
The DNA here is from genome assembly GCF_038048845.1 of Mixophyes fleayi. Taxonomy (NCBI): domain Eukaryota; kingdom Metazoa; phylum Chordata; class Amphibia; order Anura; family Limnodynastidae; genus Mixophyes; species Mixophyes fleayi. The sequence goes on along the minus strand of NC_134407.1, from coordinate 27,911,980 downwards.
CAAATGAAACACTAAGACATTGCTAGGCTCACTAGGAAATACATACAGAGTGCATTGCGCTCACATACAAGTTATACATAGTGACTTCTAACCAGTGTGTTAGGCACGTTTGTAGGTCTTAGTGCTAGCCTGAATTTAGGGATGATAAGTGAGGGCATCAAATGAAAAAGGTATGCAAAGGAGGTGATATGTGACATCTATTTTAATGTAAAATTAATAAAAATAATTTAATATCTAAAATTTGTCTTGTTTTTGCACATTTAATCACGTTTCAAAATATATTTAACCTAATAATTCAGCACAGGTGTGTTAAGAAACATTCATTTTTAAGTAGGTGTGTTATGGCATAATAAAGGTTGGGAACTTGTGCAGTAGATGTTTATTTTAGAAGTGTTTTGATGTACTCCATGCCTGGACAACGTGTAACTATTTAGTTGTTGTAAAACTACAAGCCCCAGCATACCCTGCCAGATATCACCTGGCTATTGGTTGGAAAAGCATGCTGGGGCTTGTAGTTTCACAACACCTGGGGAGAGTCGCTGGTTGGCCAGGCCTAATGTACTTGCTTCCAATGGGAGCATTTGACTGATCTGTCAATGTAAGTCATGAGTGATTGATGTGTTGACATCATGAGGCACAAGGTATATAGAGTACTGCTCTTCGGGGTGGGGGTTGGGGTGATTGCCCCGATTGTCAGCCTCTGGCTCCGTGACTGGTCGCAGCAGAAATTGACAATTTTCAGACCAGGCGGTGTCTTTCCAATCTTCAACTGTACAGTTTTGGAGAGCCTGTGCCCACTGTAGCCTCAGTTTCTTGAGGAGTGGAGAGGAACCAGGTGTGGTCTTCTGCTGCTGTAGCCAATACAATTCAAGGGTTGACGTGCCATGCCTTCAGAGATGCTCTTCACCATACCACTGTTGTTTGGTCATTTGAATTACGGTCACCTTCCCGTCAGCTTGAAGCAGTCTGGCCATTCTCCGCTGAACTCTCTCATACAAGTTGTTTTTGCCCATAGAACTGCCGTTCATTGGATGCATTTAGTTTTGTGCACCATTCCTTGTACACTGTTGTGTATGAAAATCAATGGAGATCAGCAGTTTCTAAGATAGTCAAACCACCCTGTCTGACCACAACAATCATTCCACTGTCTAAGTCCCATAGATCACATTTCTTCCCCATCCTGGTGGTTGATCTAAACAACAACTGAATCTCTCGACCATGTCTGCATGCATGTATGCATTGAGTTGCTGCCACGTGATTAGCTGATTAAATACAGGTGTACCTATATATTAGGGGTACCTAATACAGTGACCACTGAGTGTATATGTATTCTGACAAATGATGGTGTCCTAAAATGAACACGGTACAAATCGCTATGTGTCAAACTTACAGCTTCAATGGAGATTTCTGCTTCTGGCCTCATGAACAGGACACCTTCATCCACCGCTCTTATTGAACACAAAGATCCGGGATGGGCGTTTACTTGTAAGGTAACATTTGACCCTGGTGAGGCTTCAGTCTTAGAAAAGTTCAAAGTCACCTGGAAATACATGCGGACTATCAATCAATCAATCTTGCTACCTTATATATGAATTGCTCCCCACACCTTAGATTATAAGCTCCTTTTTACCTTCTGTATTCTTTCTTTATATTTTATTTGTAACATTAGGCCTTCCAAGTACAGGGCTGTGTAATATGTTCGTGTTTTATAAATAAAAGATATTATTATTACTATTGCTATTATTATTATTATTATTATTATTATTATTATTATTATTATTAATAATAATAATAATAATAATAATAATAATAATAATAATACTTTCACATATACAAGTATTCAAAACAAAGTTGTAACTCTAACACAATAGAATACATCTATAAACAATAGATCAGAGGAAAAGAGTTGAGGTGCCCTTAGTTGATCCTGACATTTATTTAGCACAGTTTACAAAGCAAACATTGGAATGGTTGCTATTGGCAACACCATCTTTTTCCTTTACACTGTTTTTCATAACTAGGGCTAGATTAACTAAGCTGCGGGTTTGAAAAAGTGGGGATGTTGCCTATAGCAACCAATCAGATTCTAGCTGTCATTTTGTATAAGGTACTAAATAAATGAAAGCTAGAATCTGATTGGTTGCTATAGGCAACAGCCCCACTTTTTTTGCAAACCCGCAGCTTAGTAAATCTAGCCCCTAGTGTTTCTAAAAATCCTTTCTCCAAAGAACGTCCATGTATTACAGCTAATAAATGGCACATACTGATCTATTACAAAGTTAGTTGACAATAATACTGAGACCTTTGCAACATAAAGGATACTTGAGCTTGGGGGTACCTGAAGAGAGAATCACTTTGCTAACAAATGTTTCAACTCATTGACAGTTCTTGCAGACAGACTAGACACATATGTGATGTTAAATTCACCTTGTTATTAAAGGATTTGGTGACTGGAAACTGTTCTGTGTCAGCTATTATCACTCCGTTGCCAAGTAAAGATAAAACAAGTATTGTCGCCATGGGAGCAAGATCAGCAGTAACCATAAGAGGAAGCTCTACGGTGCCCGTCGTCACTGAACATAAAAAAGAATGCAAAATGACTAGCATTGCAGTGTATTAGAGAAAAGCAAAATTGCTGCAAACATGTCACACAAACAGAGCTTTGTTGTAAAACCGGTAGTTAAGGGGAAAATTCCGGCGATGCAATCTTTCATTTTGCCTTTGGTTGGCTATTCTGCCGAATGCCGTTTTGGCCAATATTTGTAAATTCACAGTTTTCTGCTGCTTAGTGGAGAACTGGGAACACTTAAGGCTAAAACTGTCTTCAAAATTTCATGGCCAAATGTGGAATGAGGCAACTGTTTTGTGGAACAGTCTTGAAAATTTTACTCATTTCTACAGTATACTAATATAATAATAATTAAAAAGAAATGTCTTGACCATTTCTCTCCACGTTCTGTTTGGTGTATGCTTTGTGGTGTTGGTTCTTAGGGTTATTTGTATCGAGTGGAGGGTCTGCACACTAGTTCTGCAGTCGAGTTAATTTCACCCTATTTTTACTATAAGCTAACTTATCATGGAAAAGTGACATCGGTGCTTCCTTTAATTTTTGTGCTAAATATATGAACTTTGTAAAATGCAATGTATTGGTTTACTTGTGCAGAGAATAAATAAAAAAATTGTCACCTGTTAACAATACGGTCATTAATGAATGTGGTCATTCCATGAAATACATATATCAGGATGTACTGTGCATAAAATGCATTTTGCAGTTGCTGCTGATTTCAAACACATTCTAGCTGGCATATGTGACCGTCATCATTATCGCTTGCCACTTACACCTGACCTCTACATAGGCAAACCGAGAGGGGGTTTCCTAGTGCCTAGAAACCCCCTCCAAGTCTGGGGCACTGTATAATTGAGGTGTCTGGACCCTGCCCCCGCTTCACACGGCTCTGCTTGAAAAGGGAGAGCTGCGTGCACCTAACAATAGTGTACGCAGCATTGCCCATGTATATTATGGGCATAGGAAGAGTTGGAGAGCAGCCAAGCACTGTCTAAAATTATAGCCACGCCCCCATGCATGCTGGTCACGCCCACTGGCGGCGTGGTGTGGAAACCCCCCTCTACAAATCCTGCGTTTGCCCCTGCTCTAGCTGTTGCAAGTGATGTGGCTGAAAATCACGTACAATAGAGACCTTATAGTTTGAATCGACCTTGGCATGCCCTTACTGTACATCAAATAACTGCAAATGTCCACTCCCTCCCCCGTTCCACCTATGAAATTGTAGGCTGTCGGAAGTGACCTTTGCATTGAAGATGAATTGCGTTCACTGGCATATAGTCTGTTTTTGGATATGCGCAGTGCAATTTTATGCAAAATACAGCATGTATCAGCATTTACATTCTTAATGAATCAGGCCCTGAATATTTTAGCATGTATAAGGTACTTCATTCCCCCAAAAAACATGCAATCACATTAGGTTGGTTTAGTTTAAATTAAATCAAAAGTCGGAGATTGTGAAATATTACACACCTGTGTTCTGGGAGCTGCGAGCTGAAATCCAGCTTACTATTACCGTAATAGCGGTAATAGTTTTAACGCCGCAGGGAATTCAAACAATTGATTATGCCCCTTAGAGCATACTTGCCAACTCTCCCAGAATGTCCGGTAGACTCCCGCATTTCGCGTGAGTCTCACGGACTCCCGGGAGAGCGCGGCAATCTCCCGGATCTGCCCACTTCCTAGTGGGCAGAATTGGGTCCAAAACACAGCGATTCACCGGGAATCGCGGCGTTTGGCCCCACCCCTGCTCTAAAATGATGAGATTTTCGGAGCCCCGCACCCTGCACGCCCACCTTCCCTGTAAGGCTCCCAGATCATACTTGCCCAGATCTGTCCTGACTTCAGTATCATTTAACCAGGTGAATACAAATATTGTAACATTCAGTAGGAAGTTATCTGTTAAACACTGTCCACACATTTTTTCCTTTAAAGATTAAAAACAGTTTCATAATACTGATGCAAAGAATGGCACTAAAGTCCTCATAGGTGGAACTAAAGTAAAAAACATAGTTACCTGCGTCACTGCTAATGTTGATTATCATATGTCCAATCATCACAATGTCCCCCTTTGCCACAACCTTAAAAATATAAATTGCTTTTTCATAATAAAATAACAGGAAGGATTAAAATAGCTATAAGCCACCCATATTAAAATGTGCACAAACTACTAGCTCCATATAGTTATAATGCAGAGTGAGGGATTGACATCTACTTTTGTAGTACACTTGTGATGTTGTAGCCCTTACAGCATGTTGTAACTCATACTAGAAGGATTTAATGAACTGGACTGTACCGTATTCACAGTATACACCAACTAGACAGACGCCGAGGGCAGCACTGTACGTAGTGAATAATAGAAATGGTTTTAGGGTACTTTTCATTTGTTTTTTCCCTCTCATTGACCTTTATGAATCTCTAGTCTGACCTGTAAAGATAATAGGTAAATGTGACATGAGAATGTTGGATGCATAATTACTAATTTAGGGAACATTCACTAACAATGCCTAAGGCAAGTGTTTAACCTATCAATTCACTAGGAACAATTAGCATCATTGAGCCCCAAGTTCCTAGTGAACTTATAGTCTACATTGCCCACTGTATGTAGATGATGGGTCCGCTCTAACGTCAAAGTATATCTCTTTAAGGCATATTGTAAAGGTGGGAAATGTATTTTGTACCACATAATGTAGATGTAGACGGTCCTCTTCATTCAGTAGTTCGCTGCCTCTGATGATGTAATCAATCTCAATCTGGTACATTCTGTCACATGACAGGACCTCAGCAAGTGGTTGGATCTTTAAAACGCTCTTAATATTGGTGGAAAATGGTTGCAGGGTTTTATATGCATCAATATAGTAAGGATTCAGCTCTCCATATATCCGCTCTTCCTTATTCTTCAGATATGTAGCCTAAAAATGTTTTATTTATAATATTACCATAAATCAGGTCACATTGATCACAAATCAGAGACGTCCACATGTCTAACAGTGTCACAGGGCACTATAATAAGTTCACTTATAACACATCTAATATAATTCAGGGCTGCAATCAGAAATCTTGGTAACGCTTACTAGCATTCTAGGCAGGTCTCCCTCTGGCCCATCGCTCATTCCGATGGTTACACTGCTAGTTCTTGCTGGTAGCTAGTATACAGATATATATAATATTTATATTCTGACACTAGTCAATGTGTCTCATATACTAAATACCTCCATTCATCCTTACACACCACCATCACTGTATATCTCCATATACAGTGCTAAATGAGAATACCTCATTATAGGCTCATGTATCAATATATCCATGTAGCCAACCTGCCCACATAGCCAACATACCCATATAGTCTACTATGCCCCGTTATGGTATATTAAAGGATAGGAGACTGTCTTATAGCCTCCTGCTGCTCTTTCTTCCCAAGTAATGTTTTTGAGTTCTGTGGATTCATATAAACCGGCTGTCAAAGTAGATTGACTTAAATAACCTCAAATTGTAACTCAACATCTATGGCAAAAAAAAACAACTAGCGATCAGTAGCTGCTGGTTTCATTAGCAGGTAACAACTAGTATATTGGAATGATACCTGTTACATCTGTAATAGAGTCAGTCTATGAAAAACTTGCTTGATTTTCATGTGATGGGTCTCTATATAGTCCATTGAGAAACACCTGTTACTGACAGTCCACACACTTAATCGTCTGATAGCTTCAGGACACAAGAAGACCTCACTCACCGTAAGGTAAACTGTATTCATGTTCCAGGGCTTGGTGTCCAAAGTCAAACCTGCTTCTCCATTCTCATCTGTCTCATACACATGTTCCTTTATTACCATCCCATACTTCTCTGTCAGATGCAAGGTTTGGGATTTCATTGGAGATCCATCAGCAGTTACTAACTTCAGCTAGGAAGCAGAAGTCATATGTGATCAGATTAGAGGAGAAGAAATATTCCAGTTTACTCAAGTTAATACAAATGTTTTTATTTAAACATTTTGCATATGTTTACTTTCTCCCATGTTCACCAGCAACATCACTTGAAACAACAAATGCAATTTGACATCGGCTTACTGATAGTATTAAACCACCAGTGCACAGCAAACCTTCACTAGAAGTTCACTTTGTCTTTGTAAAAAATGTTCCTAAAAGTGAATGTTACATCAATGGGATACATAAGGCAATGATTACTGCGACCTCGCATAACTAAGTTAACTAAAATGTTATTCATATTCACAGCCAGCATGACTTTTCCCATGATCATACGCTGCAAGGGTCTGATTCATCAAGGCACGCTTACTGATTGCAACCTGCGTTTAGTATTAAACACACATATTTAACTTTGAGATGGTCAGAGCTGGATTCGGACGTGGCTGCATGCGCTTCAGTTTGGCACGTCATTACTGTACATTCATCATCGTCATCATCAGCTATTTATATAGTGCCACTAATTCTGCAGTGCTGCACAGAGAACTCACTCACATCAGTCCCTGCCCCAGTCTAAGTTCCTTAATATACACTCACACAGACAGACAGACAGAGAGAGAGAGAGAGAGAGAGAGAGAGAGACTAGGGTCAATTTGATAGCAGCCAATTACCCTACCAGTATATTTTGGAGTGTGGGAGGAAACCAGAGCACCTGGAGGAAACTCACACAAACACGGGGAGAACATACAAACTCCACACAGATAAGGCCATGGTCGGGAATCGAACTCATAGCCCCAGTGCTGTGAGGCAGAAGTGCTAACCACTAAGCCACCGTTTTGACTACGGCAAAACGCTCCTTCGCCCCCCATTCACTCCCCATAATCGTAGGCTGTAGTAAGTATCCTTTGCGTTTGAAGACGGAGTGGTCAGGGCTGCGTTCACAGCCGTATGTCGCGGATTTGGGCATGCGCAGAGTGATTTTGTGTACTATAAGCTCAAAATCGGCAGATACGTGTCTTGATGAATCAGGCCCCAAGTGTTGAAAGGCACTCAAATAACTAAAGCTTTAATTTAGAACTCTAGACATGCTTTCAGAAATAGTGCACCTGCAAAGGAAACAGATGGAGTTTTCTCTACTCACACTGACACTATTCCTGGATCTGTTTGTGCAATAGATAAATGAAAACCAATAACTACATTTTGGATTAGTGCCTTCATTTATTTATTTATTTTCATACTTGCTCAACTTAACACTATTGACTTCTCTTGAAGATCACATGTAAAATAGGACTGAGTTAAGTAATAAAATTCACAGTAATGTATGATTAAAGTGATATTAAACCTATATATGTAACACAGAGGAGTAATATTATACTTATTTCTGTAACACAAGAATTTAATGTTTTTCTCACCAAAGTAACAGACATATGCACATCTCATTGAACATTGTGGACCTGATTCATCAAAGAATGCAAATTGAATGTAATTTGACTTTTTGTTTTTTAAACTGACGGAAAATGCAAGCAGGTATGCCTGCATTCATCAAGTAGAGGATCTCAAGATATGTTTCTAGTTGAATACGGGTCTAAGTATGTTCTGCCCCTATGGCACTTTCCGTATGCAGACAACACAACACACTGCAGAATACGCACAATATATATATATATATATATATATATATATATATATATATATATATATATAAAGTCCCATCAGGAAGCACAGAAAAAATATTAAAGACATTAACACCTGTTAGTAATATAATCATTAATGAAAAAACATATATTTTTTTAATGAATTCCCTTTATCAGGATGTTATTAATGGCTACTGTACATAAAATGCATTTTTACAGTTGTTCTTGACATGCATATCCGACTGCCCTGTAGCTGGTGCAAGTGATACAGCTGAAAATCACGTAACTGAGAGCTTGAATCAGACAGATGTGCGTGCGCTAAACCTGGGCACGCCCTTACTCTACATTGAGTACCTGCATATGTCCTTCCCTCTCTTGTTCCGCTCTTGAAATCATATGCTGTTGGACGTGTCCTTTACATTCGAAGATGAATTGGATGCACTTGCATTCACTGGTGTATAGTCCATTTCTGAGCATGCGCAAAAGCAATTTTTCGCAAAATAATGAATCAGGGCCAGTATGTATACAGTAATATATTGTCATTTCTTGTATGGGATAGTGTGTGTGCTTCCTTGTTGATTGATAGGAGGCATGCTTTTACATGGCCAGCCCATGGTGTATCCTAATAAAAATGATATGAAACGTAGAAATAGACTAAGGGCTAGATTTACTAAGCTGTGGGTTTGAAAAAGTGGGGATGTTGCCTATAGCAACCAATCAGATTGTAGCTATCATTTTGTAGAAGGTACTAAATAAATGAAAGTTTAGAATCTGATTGGTTGCTATAGGCAACATCCCCACTTTTTCAAACCCGCAGCTTAGTAAATCTAGCCCTAAATCTTCTTATGCATTGTATTTTCTTCAACCATCATGTAAACAAATATAAAGCTTTCAAGCATTCTAACTAAATAGTACAGTTCAGAAAATACAGTGCTCATTTTATACTTACTACTGCCATCTAATGTCCAATGTCAGTATAGGTTTCAGGTCAGAATTAAAAACTTAATAAATGACTGCAAAGTGGGACATTCATTTGGATCTCTCTGTGGTGAAGAAACATCATGCTACCCTCTTCTCCATGAAGAATCTAGGATGCATGATTTAGCCTGAAGGAATGGCTTGGAATGAGATTGCTCATGCTAGTATCTAGGACATCATTTATTAGTGACAGTCTTATATTTTAAAGATAAGTAAGCATTTTACGATACATCCTTTGTGTTAGTTTGTCAATTCTTGTTTGTGCTGGTTTTTAAGGGTTGTAATCTTTTGCAGGTTAGAGGTCATAACTGATATGTTATGGAATCTCCAAGATATATATGTAAAAGTTAAATGATTCTTCTTTATGCGCTTTAAGGTGATCATTTCATGTGTGGAAGAATCTATATTTTTGATGATGGCCTTATAGTACTACAGACAATAAATAGCAGCTGTCAACTCTAACCTTTGCCTTGTGTTTCAGTCCTGGCTTATAATAGGAATCTGATATTTCCACTTCTTCAAAGGTCACTTTGGCAATCATTGCTGAAATACGGCAACTGCTGGAAGCATTCATTCGCGTTCCTGCAAAGGAAAACAATCACTTGCTCACAATATCATATACTTTTGTATTGGAAGCACATTTCAGCATAATTAGTTGATACTAAGCATCTATGAGTCTCAAAATATTGTTGCACAATCAATCATGTTACAATACTTAATTGTGCTGTCTTGTTATTAGCTGCTAGAAATGAAATATAACTATTTTTCTGTGCTTTCCCCTTCCTCAGCCCCTTGTCACACAACTGGTTTGTATGAACCCCGTTCGTTATATGCTGCTTCTTGCTTTGACTATACGGCTTTGTTAGAGCCTTAAGATGTCAATATGGTACTGTGCACTGCTACGTAGAGTGTACAATTTTGGTTTCAGAGTATGTTCTACAAGACAAGGGAAACTCAAAAGAATAAAAAATAATATAAACTTTACATTTTAGTGATCATTTAAACAACAAGACAGAAGTGAACATGTAATTTTTTATACCAGCTTCATGGCTCCTTGATCCTACCTGTTCCGTCCTCTACAAGAGAAGCTTCAGCTTCAAAGCTTAATTGATAATCATATGATCGGAACCTATATTGTTCACTTTCTATTTCCACTTCAAGGCAGCCATTCTTCTCAGTCTATATGAAGAAAAAACAAGGATACATTGTATAATACATACTATTCAGGTAAAAAAAAGGATGATCTTCTTGGAATCATTCTGAAATTTTTGATAACTTCTCATTCTTAAATAATAGGGTCAAATATTCAAATGAGATTGCCCTGGGGTGGAACATGCTTGAGATAAAGTAATTACCAAAAAATCCCCAAATAAAAAAAAATGGAGTTTCTAAAATAATCAAAAAATTATCTTCCTGACATCAAACTACTTTAACTTGTGCTGATGATTTCAGAAACTTGATTTCATTTTTTATCTATATTTATGTTTTGCAAGGAGGAAATACATTGGGAGTCTCCTTTCCTTTTCAAATATCTCCTAAGCATCATACACAGCTGTTCTGGTTATATAGAAAAGCAAATTATGCATTACACCTGCACACATGCACATAATGTGAAATGACAGATGATTTAAATCTCTTGGATTGTTCCAGACCTGTTGTGTACAGGAGGTGAATGATCTCGGGTTTTTGGTTTTAAATTTAGTAAGGCTTCTGTAAGTAAATGTGCTGCTGGTTGCAGAGGTTAAAAGTCTGTACAGATAATTGGGCAACTTGCAATATATATATATATATATATATATATATATATATATATATATATATATGTATGTATTGTGTTGTAGTGAGCATCTCATTTGCCAAAGTTAGTTTGAGGTACACTAGCAAAAACTACTCTCCCATGGTTTCTAATTGGCATTAACATCTGTGTGCCCTGCACTTTCTGCCCATGAGAAACGTGAGGCTGTTTATATGCAAATTAAACACACTGAAGAATTTTCTGACCGACCTGTTATCTCAAACGATTGTACCTACAACTGAAGGTACAACCAGTCGGGCGATTCCTGCATACACACTGACACGATTTACCTTCAGATCTGTGCTCTTCATCTGGTCCTTCATCTGGTCCTCTAGTCTTCAGAGAATAACAGCACAACATTCATTCATTCATTCTTGTCACATTGACACACTGATTAAAACGCCTTGTTATAGCTATATACATGTCCTAACATAATTTTGTTACTCTGAAACGAAACATTCTGTCTCAGAACGAACAAATGAATTTTTCATTCTCCTCTCATCATTTATTCACTGGGACATTCATCGCTAGTATCGGCTGAAAAGGACACGACTCTGTAAACTCTATGGAGATTGTGAGCATGAGTGCATACACATTACATGATCGGCCAGTGATTGGTCGGAAAATATGAAACAGTGCGACCAAGCAAATGAAACATTGATTGGCACTTTGGGACGACTTTAAATCATTGTGTCATTATACACAATCACACGATATCTAACCAAACGGTCAGATGTCAGCTGATTGAAGGTTTTTCGTGTAATCATCGGGCCAGTGTGTACCTAGCCTTAGTTAGATATCACTCTAATCTGTAGTTCTTGTGATGCAATTATTTGAATAGATGGTCTCTGCACCAAATATCAAAGATACTGTTTTTATCAGTGTTCTAAAACAGTTTATATTGACTTATTCATTGTTCACCCTGAGAGAAACCAGATTGCAGCACATTATTCAAACTTGATGATGTCCGATAATGACTCATTGACCTCTACAGAAGTTTGGGAAAAAAACCCCCATCAAAAACTGTTTATGAAAAACCTGTGCTAAACCAAATACAATACAAATATATAAATGCATATAAAGGACCTTATATATCAAAGGATAAAACCAATAGAAATAAAGTTCAACAGCAAAAGCATCTGCTGCATCATCCAGGATAGAAGAATCAGGATTCTGGATTGTTCAGATCTTTTTCACTGAGATCAATTTAGAAACTACGTAGGGCACTGGACACAGGGATATATAAGGAGATATAGATATATGAATTTATTAAACACCCTTCAAGCCAGGAAGTGTTTAATTTCACTCACATTATCTGATATTATATGAGATGTTGCCTATAGCAACCATTCAGATTCTAGTTCTCATTTTGTATAATGTACTAAATAAATGATAACTAGAATCTGATTGGTTGCTATAGGCAACATCTCCACTTTTCAAGCACGCTGGAAACTCTCAGCTTGATGCATTTACCTCCAGATCTGTTAACTGGGTGAATAAGGGTGTTCTTTAAATGAGTTTGTTGGGGTGAAGATTACACATTTAAAGGGCATTTCTGATACCAACAGAGTCTTTCCAGCCTCAAAACTACATGACTTTTACATCAGCCTAAACTTTCAATTAAATGTCTTTTCAACAATTTGGTGCAATTTATATGGCAAAGCACATTCTTATGCTCAAAAATTTCAGTGTAATAAAAATAGTAAAATGTACAAATGTGATACACATAACAAAGACAGTTCCATTGCTGTGTTCCAATCCCGCACAACTTCCCAAAATAAAAAAAGAGGGCATACACCGTGTTATGTGGTTAGTGGTTAGCAAAAACATATGTGAAAAAATTAAACGTGTGGTGTTGTTTTGACATTAGCTATGTCCTCAGCTATTGCCATTTTCCTATGTTCTGCTGTTTAAGAGGGAAGCAGATTACACAAACTCCTGCTAAGAACATACTGAAAGCCCAAAGTGGGCAGTGCATTCATTAATCAATTAAAAAGAAAAATTATCTGCGTAATTTTAAATGTCAAAAAAGCTATTTCACATAGAAATGACTTATGCTTCAGCTATAGATTTGCAGGTCGCTGCTCAATACTTCATACCCGGCCTTTGTATCCTGTGCATATATCTTCTGGACACCTTTGGTAATGCCAGTAATAGCAGACGGCTTTTCGGCACAGCTTTCCATTAATCTCACCCTGAATAGGCTTTCCAAATGTGTATCTGAAGGATAAGGAAGTATGGAGAACAGTGAATAAGAAAATGATAGATGAGAGGTTGCTCAGTGAATCTTTACTCTGAGAATAATGTAGTTAGTGCAATGCACTCTTACATGTTATAGCAATGGATTACTATATGTAAAAGATGTCTTTATTTCACTTATACGCTACTTAGAACAAGTCATTATTTAGCCATCGTTTCACAGCAAACATTCAGAGCAGCCACATACATATTTTTCTCTTAGCCAAGGTTTAGCGCATGCACATCTGTCTCGTAGCTGAATACATAGGATGCTGTAGACTAACCAACTGCATGTTTATGGTGGAGAATTACAGGTGTCTGGAAATTAAAATATATATTAAGATGAGTGGCACAGTGGTTAGCACAGTGCTGGGGTCATTGGTTCTATTCCAATCAGGTCACCATCTGTGTGGAGATTTGGGGGGAAATTCAATTATACCACTTTCATACTGCCGCCCCGGCAATATCCCGGGTTTTTGAAGCCGGGTTTTTGCAGGGGCTCAGAGCGTCCCAGCTCAGAAACACCATTCATACTGCACCTCGGACCCGGGAATTTCCCGGGTTGACCCCATTCATACTGCACATGTCTGTGCCCTGGCAATTTGTGGGAGTCATCACCAGAGCAGTTTTCATTGGCTGAAAAATGAAGAATGGATGCTGCTCCAGTGTTTAAATCCTGGCAGAAAAACCCGAACTTTGCTTCCTTTCACACAACTAGTATTTCCCAGATATATTCATTCATACTCTCTCTCTCTCTCTCTCTTTTCTGTGCAACCCAGGTTTTTCCATTCATAGTGCAGGCAACCCGGGTCCGACCCGGGAACTACCCCTCGATAAATCCCGGGTTGAAGACCCGGGTTTTTAGACCCGGGATTTTTGACTTGTACCATTCATACTGCACCAAGACCCGAGTCATTTGAGCTCGACCCGGGAAAAACCCGGGATTTTGGTGCAGTATGAATGGGGTATTAGCCACAATGTTCCTGAGAACATTGCGGCTGCGCATTTTTACCATTATAGCGGTAAAAATATCCGCTCATTTTTGCTCGTAGCTCTATGGGACGTGAGCAAAAATCAGCGGATTTTTCACTAAAAAATACTCACAAGGTGTCTCCGCGGCTGTTTCGGAAACACATTGTGCATGTTGTTTTCTAATTGAATCTCCCCTTTATGTTCTTCCGTGTATATGTGGGTTTCCTCAAGGTGCCCAGTGTCCTCCCACAGTTCAAAAATATACTGTTCTGTAGTGTGCTACTGGTAGTGTGTGTGTGATAGATAAATTAGACTGTAAGCTCATAAATGAAGGTTACTACTAATAATAACGATGCCAAGAAAGTTTATTAAAATAGATACATTACTACATAAGACCACTAGGTGGTATACAGGATACTTATATTCACAACATATATCATACAAAGTAGTAGGGACTGATTCATCAAGGAACTCAAAGGTGAACACAAATTGGCATTTTTTAAACTGGAAGGTAATTGCACACAGGTATGCCCGTATTCAAGCTCAAGTGAATCTGAAGAAGTGTTTCTAGTTGAATACAGGTCTAAATACGCTCTGCCTATACGGCACTTGCTGTATGCAGACAGACACAACACACTGCAGGATACACACAATGAATATGGATGTATAAAGTCCCATCACTTTTTCCCTCAAGAAATACATATATCAGGATGTTATTAATGTCTACTGTACACAAAATGCGTTTTTATAGTTGCTTCTAATTGCAAACACATGTTCCGCCATGCCTTCGTGACCGTCATCACTAGTAATCGGCACTTACACCAGACCTGTAGCTGGTGCAAGTGATATGGCTGAAAACCCCGTACATGAGAGATGCCCAGGGCTTGAATCAGACAGACGTCCCTGAGGTCAACCTTGGCACCTCCTTCTTGTACATTGACTACGTGCAAACGCCCCTCCCCTCCCCCGTTCCACCCTTGAAATCGTAGGCTGTCGGAAAAGTCCTTTGCATTCAAAGATGAATCGCATGCACTTGTATTCACTGGCGTATAATCGGTTTCTGGGCAAGTGAAGAGCGATTTTACACAAAATACAGCGCGTAACTGGATTTAAATTTTTTAATGAATCTGGTCCATAGTGCATAGATAATGTAAAGGTTGGCTTCTGGAATGACATAATTGTGGGTGTTTTAAATATATAAAAATGTGTTGAACATTTGACAAACAGTAGCGCTGGCATGGCACCCATAAAAACCCAATGTTTGCCTACTGATAATTCCAATTCTACTGCACCATTTACATTTGGAATCATTGGCTCGAAAATCTTGTGCCTGCTGAGAATGCTGTAATGTGCGGTATGAGAAGAATATGGTCATTGTGTACTATCGGGAAAGATGGGATGAACTACAACTTGAAATATGTCCATTGAACTGCATCAGTAATGTATATAAAGTAAACTACAGCTGCTGACACCCATACATTCATTTTTTGAAATCTTCTACCATGCTACCTACATAAAAGTCTCCATAGATTCAGCACTGAGGACTGCAGCTGATAAGGGACAATTTTTCCGCAGGTGAACTGATTATGTGAAGCCTTGTTGTAGCTGACAGTTGAACAGCAATGATTGGAAAATTTATAATGGGGGGAAATTTGTCCAAAAAATAATTCCATAACTACAGAGTTGTCAGGCGCCATCCCTGCTGTTCTTCCGCTTCGCGGGGACGGACACCTGTGGAGCCTCGTTTGGGGCACCCTGTTGCCTAGCAACAGGTGTGCCGCGCCCCCAGCTGTCCTCCGTCGGGCACATGCGCCCAGGTCTGTCCCATTGCTAGGCAACGGGACGCTATTATCGGCACACAGCATGCCTGATCCTGCCTCCTCCAGCCTCCTCCAATCCCTGCTCCCCTGCTCTTATTTAAACCTGGCTCTGGTGCCATTTGGGTGCCAGAGTAACAGGTGTATGTCTCAAGCAATTCTAGTGAGTGTTTCCTGTTGTGACCCGGCTTCCCTGACCATTCTCCTGTGTATCTGCTCTCCTGTTGTGACCCTGCTTGTCGACCTTCCTCCTATCTGCTCTCTCCACTTTGTTCCTGCGACTTTAGCTTGTTTGACTACCCTTCTGGATTTTCCTTTTGTACCTTGCATCCCCGATTGGCTTGACCCGGACCGTCTGACCCTTCTATCACTACACGGGCAACTGGTTAGTAGGACCGCGACTTGCGTGCCCTGTGCAGTGAAGTCCAAACCTCCTTGTGAATACCAGGGGTACGTTAGACTACGCACCTACTAGTTCAGTAGTGCTAATACCGGTTAGTGTTCTCCTCTATTCCAGTCTTCTACCAAGCCTGACAAGAGTGTAGCAAAAAAATATACATTTCCAAAATTGAACCTACCTTCCACATATTTTCACTGGAATGTCCTTATCCAAGATGCTGACCACTGAAGGAAGTTTAATGACAGCTTCAAAGGTTGGCAGCGCTGAAAAACAGAGTGAAATCCAAGGATAATTGATGTAATTGGTGTCCATGGGAATACTGACACATGGGAGCCGAGCATACCTCTCAGAGAGAAAACTTAAAGGGGCTTTTCACATTCAGACAACTTTAATTTATTGCATTGGGCACACTTTACTGTTGGCCAGCTTCTTCAGTTATGCAAAAGTTTCCACTTCATGTTGAACATAGCACTAAAGAACTTACTTTTGCACTCATGTGTAAAATCAGTTTTTGTCTTGTGGAATGAGATTTTTTTAAATTGAGATTTGGGTGGAAGAATGAGCATTTGGTGGTGGGGGATTGCCCGCTTTGTGGGAGGGTTCACATATTTTTCCTTGCACAATGACTTGATTTTTTCATTCTGAGGTGCCAGAGAACAGTTCTTTCCCTATACTTTGACTGAGGATAAACCTGCGTGGTATTTGGCACTAACATGTTAGGTTAGACATTTTCACTCTTCCCACAATGGGTATTTTCAGGTGGAATTGGCAACCCATAAAACTAGTCGCAGATTGATCTTCCAGGGGTAGATCTACATTTTTCTGTAGTTTGCATGAGCCGTATTGCTTTATACTTTTCACCAAGTGTTTAAAACATCTAGGCAGATTGGTTTATCTTTGATGCTCTTTGTCTCCATTCTGAGACACCTACACGTAGCATACAAGTCAGCAGAATTTTGGGCACAAAATAGCGTAAATTAGCTTTGGCAACATGAAACCACACCCGCTTTTCCAAAGTCCAAACCTTGCTACACCTAGATACAACTAGTCCCCCCACAAGCTACTAACAAATGTGTTATGGGGCACTCATTATAGTCACTGATTAGTTAAAACGTTAGTGAGTCTATTTTTCTGGGTCGGTGATTATCCCACCTGTTTCTACAGACAGAAATCGTGAAAACATGATTGGTAGCTCTTGAGGACTGGGGTTGAGCACCTCCTTTCTCAAGTTTGCGAAATATATAAAATGTGAGGAATTGTGTAAGAGTGAGGATTGCACTGTTAAATGAATTTCATTGGACATAATTTATTTTATGCTAATTAGGATGCTACCAATACTACACCAATTCTTAATTTCCTATTACATTGATAATTATCCTTCTACTGGTTAATTGTCTGAGCGCTTAGATTCAATATACAATAGTAATAATATGCTGTTTCTTTCTTAAAGAACTGGTGTCCCTGAAAGTAATGGTAAACTGTTTCAGGGACCAGAACTAGATAGATGTACTCATTACTATAGTTATATGTACATAGAGTCTCTCTCTATTATTCATTCAATATTGTTGACCTATATAATAAAATTAAACAATGTTATTTGAAATGATTTTCTCGGGTCTATTGCAGTATATTGTAAGGAACCCTCTTGTGTAATACAGTAAAACACTTTATTTGTGTTATCATTTAAATGTCTTATAAGCTATTATTTTCCCCTACGAAACAATTTCTTACTTTTATCATAGGTCAACTACAGAATTTCATTCATATCACAGTACTCTCACTTGCCTTACTTGTATTTGATACAAAGCTTACAAGTGATCTTTGATGTTTAAAGCATCTTGATACAGCCGCTAGAAGTTTAGGCATTAATTACGATAGATTAATTATGATAAATCATTGTAAACTACCAGTCATTCTTGGAAGCTAACTCAGGCTGCTATTACTATTGTAAACTTATTATTATCTTTTAATTTAACCAGAGAGAGAATGGCTTGTATAGTGGACTCTGACTGTCTTATAAGACAACAATCCCTTTGTTTCAAGGAGGGGAGTTTTTGCAGGACGCAATTTTGTTCCAGCTCAGTGGCGGAACTACCATTGATGCGGCAGGTGCCGTGCACCGGGGCCCATGGAGATAATGGGCCCAATGCATTGTAGATGCAGAAGGTCGGGGGCCCTAGTTCCCTCCTCACCGCCTCCCTGCACCGGGGCCACAGTTCGCTAGTTCCGCCTCTGTTCCAGCTAATACATGTAAGTATACAAAAGGGAAAAAAAGAAAGCTCAACCCAACTGACTTAATTCTAACCCTTATATACATATCCACTGATCTGGTGGCCAATCTGGACTAGTCCTAGGTCTAACATTAGCCACTGCCCCTAATGCATGCCTGAGTCTAAACCATAAACCTGGCTTTTACAAAATGCAAAAGCATTTAATACCCCCCAACCCCCAACAGCATAATCTCCCAGTGGGATATATTTGCAAATTACCACTCATTTTAGTACGGGGCACGCTAATGTGATCTTTGTTCTGAACCCACTGTTGTTTTAATGTGGATTTGCCCTTTTTGAGTAAGAGTTGCACAATTTGTACAAGTTTAATTCCTGTAAAACAGAGAAATAAATAAGAATATACTCACTATATTCTGACACATGGAAAAACTGACGGGCATTGGGACCGATGATAGTGTAAACACCATGTTGTGCCTCAGAATCCAGGGAGTGGGAAAGGTCTATAATGCCTTTCTGCGATGTAAGATTTAACCACTGTCCAATACGATTCTTATGAGGATCCTTGGAAGATAAACAAAAACAAATAAACATGTGTATGGCTCAGTATAAGGGAAATAATATAGAGTTAGGATGTGCTTGTTGACTAATATAAATACTGTCACTAATGAGCAGGGCTTGTGTTATACACAGACAGGCTGACTGAGAATATTGCTCAGGCATAATTTCACATACATTGCTAACAGTGTATTGCACATAAGTGTAGCAGGTTACAAAGAGTTACAAGCAGCATAGTTCCACCTACAGTCACCAATAGCAACGGACAAATGAAGGTGTATTTAAAGAAGGGGAAGAAGTATAGGCCACCGTTAAGAGAAATACATGAATACAGAACAAAGTGGACAGGAATTGGATTCCAGACAGTTAATGTACTCTAAGACAGCAGATGAATAAAGACATTGCAACAAGAAGCTTTATCATAATCAGATAGAGAACTCACTCAAATCAGTCCCTGCCCCATTGGAGCTTACAGTCTAAATTCCCTAACATACACACAGACTGAGAGAGACTAAGGTCAATTAACCTACCAGTATGTTTTTGGAGTGTGGCGGGAAACCAGAGCACTTGGAGGAAACCCACGCAAACACGGGGAGAACATACAAACTCCACACAGATAAGTCCATGATCAGGAATTGAACTCATGACCCCAGTGCTGTGAGGCAGAGGTGCTAACCACTAAGCCACCATGCTACCCAATGCCAGCTTCATTACATTACACAAGATCAACTATCAATGTTCGTAAGGATGCAATTAACTCATCTCAAGTTCATTTCATTGATAATTGGGCTGTACTGCATGTTTTGCATCAGGGTCATGCCTAACAAATACGATTATTTTTTATAAGGAAGTAAACTTCCAGCTGGATCTTGTGAATCAATGTGGCATATTTGAAAACATTCCATTCTGTTCCACATAGCAGTCTCATACATGACATTAGACAATTCAGTTTAGGGCGAAAAATATGTATTTGGCTAAAGAACTTGTTAAAGAATAGAAGACCAAGGGTAGTTATAAACAAAATATTTTCAGATTGAATTAAAGCAGTGTACCACATGGATCATTTTTAGGCCCTATTCTTTTCAATCTTTTTATTAAGTGACCCTGTAGATAGCCTAGGATGTAAGATGTCCATATTTGCTTATGACTCTAAGCTATGTACATATGTACATGCATTTTAACACAGGACAGAATAGTAACTTGCATAGAAAACTTTTGCGATAAATGTTGCCATAACAACATGAGCCCTGATAATAACTAAGCTACATACACATTAAATGCAATACAATATGGGAGCATGAGATGGAAAAAAAACCTAGAAATACTAGGTGACAGAAAGCTGAATAGTGTCACTCATTACCACTTCCAGGTAGTGGGAGAACCAAGTTTGTTTGCTTTGGGAAAACTATTTTCTTTGTACATACAGAGTACTTTAAAACAATTGATAATGGAAGAAAGATGGTTTCAACATCAGCATAGAAAGTTGTTCTTTACTGTAAGGGTGGTTAAGAATTGGATGTCTTTCTTAGAAGGAATGGTATATGTAGCTATAATTAGTAGATGACATTATGGGTATGACTGATCCAGAGAATTTATTAATTTGTCATTTTGGGGGGTCAGGGTGGAATTTTTCACCCTCCTATGGCTAAACTTCCACAGGAGGAGTTTGTTTAGCCTATCTCTGGATCAACACTTTTAGAATTTATGAAAGGTTGAACTTGATGGAACTTTGTCTTTTTTTTAACCTTAATATATTTGCACCACTGTGGTAAGATGGGTCGACTGTGGGCTCATTTACCCCTCTTATAATATACACCTAACATGCACCATATAAGCCAGAGTATCATTCACACATTACTCACCTGTAACTCCACCAGGGGGCTCTACAGAAAAAAATAAAAGATTACTAAATAATTGAAATTAGCGTATTAATTAATATTAGAGTGCAGTGGTTATTTTACCTTGAGGTTATAACTACAGTGTATACCACAACTAGAAAAGACAGGAATTGTCTTAGAAGAGAAGGGAACTCATCACCTCTACCATTCAAAATGTTCATAATCTCTGGAAGTTGTAAGGCTCTAGATAGCAGTAATGCACGCTTAGGTTTGCCTATCTGAATCAAGACCATATCAAATACCAATCAAATGGTTTAACTTACAATTTTATTAACAGCCAGGAAGTGTCTGTCAAACCTCAAGATTTGGAACTTCACTAAAAAACATTAAAAAAAAATCATGCACAAATTAACAGCAGAGATAATAATAAGAAAATTAAATACTCCTATGTAAAAAAAATGCTTAACAAATAAGTAAATCATAATGGTACATTATTATATGTTGTATTTGTATTGACTGTTACTTAAAAAATGTTTGTATGTCCATTATATATAATAAATAATACAATTCCCGTCAGAGGTGTAACTAAAAAATAGAGGGCTCCATTGTAGAATTTTTAAGTCCTTTTGCACAGTACCTGCTAAAGTCAATCTACAGACAACACTGAGGGCTAGATTTACTAAGCTGCGGGTTTGAAAAAGTGGGGATGTTGCCTATAGCAACCAATCAGATTCTAGCTTTCATTTATTTAGTACCTTCTACAAAATGACAGCTAGAATCTGATTGGTTGCTATAGGCAACATCCCCACTTTTTCAAACCCGCAGCTTAGTAAATCTAGCCCTGAGACCCATTATTGTATAAGTACCAATCTGACGCAGTTGCCTGGACATTCCTTTTATCATTAGTTCCTGATTAGTTTGATTTCTTCTTTAATAAATCAATGTACAGCTACAGTGGTGTGAAAAAGTTTTTTCCCTCTTCCTGATTTCTTCCATTGTTGCATATTTTGTCACACTTAATTGTTTTAGAATAAAATTGAATATAAGACTAAGACAACTTGAGGAAACGCAAAATACAGTTTTTAAATGGTCATCATCATCATCATTTATTTATATAGCGCCAACATATTCCGTAGCGCTTTACAATTGGGGACAAACATAGTAAACTAATAAACAAACTGGGTAAAACAGACAAAGAGGTGAGAAGGTCATTTCATTTATTGAAGGAAAAAAGTTATCCAACACCAACTGGCCCTGTGTGAAATAGTAATTGAAACAATGCACCAAATTGAATACGTTCAATTGGACTAGACACAATCAGGCTTGATTACTGCCAGCCTTGTTGAATTTAAATATCACTTATATAGAACTTTTCAGCAATGTGAAGTTGGCTAAATGGTTTCACAAGCAGCATAGTATGCCAATATCAAAAGACATTCCAGAAGAGATGAGAAAGGTAGTTATTGAAATAAATCAGTGTGGAAAGGGTTACAAAGCCATTTCTAAGTCTTTGGGACTCCAGTGAAACACAGTGAGAGCTATTTCTCCAAATGGAGAAAACTAGAAACACGGGTGAATCTTCCCAGCGTTGGCCGCCCTACCAAAATTCCTCCAAGAACACATCAGCGACTCATCCAGAAAATCACAAAAGAACCCAGATGAACATTTAAGAAACTGCAGGCATTGCTTGCCTTAGTTAATGTCACGGTCATGATTCCACCATAAGAAAGAGATTGGGCAAAAATGGCATCCATGGGAGAGTTGCAAAGCAAACACCACTGCTAACCAAAAGGAACCTAAAGGCTTGCCTCACATTTACCAAATACACATTGATGACCCCCAAGCCTTTTGGGCTAATGTTCTATCCACTGATGAGTCAAAATTGAACTTTTTGAAAGACATGGGACCCATTGCATCTGATGTCAAGCTAACACAGCATTCCCCAGTAAGAACATCATACCAACAGTTGAACATGGTGGTGGTGGTAGTGTGATGGTGTGGGGTTGCTTTCCTGCTTCATGACCTGGATGACTTGTCATAATTGCCGGAATCATGAATTCTGTTCTCTACCAGAAAATTCTGAGGGAGAATGTCCGTTCATCAGTCCGCGATCTGAAGCTCATGTCACACTTCTGGTATTACAGATAGCATCCAATAGCCAGGTAGTTCTAATGTAAACATGAGTGATTTTTATATACAAAACTAAAGTATCCAATAGGTGAAGTCAATAGTCTCAAGGCAGATAAAGGTCTGGTAGAAGTATCTAACAATTACAATCCAAATCACAAGACGGTACAAGGTTCTGTGGAAGCATCTTGTTCAGATTCAAACACATTACTCAAGCAAAGGCTTCAAAACAGGAAGTGTATTTTATAGGCTCAAACAGGAAATCAAATCAAAGATGGAATATTCATGAGACAATCCCGGCCATCTTGGATGAGGGCTATTCTAAGGGTTAGTTCATAACCGTTCATATGCAATTGGATTATGCAGCAAGATAACAATCCAAAGGGCAAGAGCTAGTCCACCTCTGACTAGCTCAAAAGAAACAAAATTAAGGATTTGAAGTGGCCTAGTCAAAGTCCTGACTTGAATCTAATTGAGATGCTGTGGCAGGAATTTAAATGGGCAGTTCATGTGGATGAATTAAAACAATTCTTCAAAATAAAGTCAGCCAAAATTCCTCCACTAAATGTGAAAGACTGTTATCCGAAGCGTTTTGTTGCAGTTGTTGCTGATATAGCTGGCACAACCAGTTTTTAAGGTTAGTGGGGTAATTAATTGGAGGATCTGAAGCTGCTGCCCAACATATCCCGCCTTGCCAAGGTGAGAAGTGCGTTCAGGGTGGTAGTGGTGGGGGAATTAGGAGCGCAGAAAACCTGAGGGGGAAGGCCTTGTCATTTAATTTCATTTCAACCTGTTTAATAATTCTATTTAGAGTTATGCAATGTAGAATTGGAAACAGATTGTAGCAGTAGCCTACATAAACAGAAGGGATTGACAGCACTGCATAACAAGACAAAATAGTAGGTATTTAAACCTTATTTAAGGAATTGTGGGTATTGATCTGCAAATCATCCTTTATATGCCTCTGTCCCCGTAGGCCAACTGTGCATTCAGAACCCCTAGTTCATAGCTCAGATACAGCCAAATATCAGTATATATATATATATATATATATATATATATATATATATATCTCCAACTTGCAAACAGATGTTTTGAGCTTATTAGCTCTAATGAACATATAGAATGGATATGCATGTTGGTTTTGTGAAACAATAATATTTTTTCACAGAGACATATAAGTACCTTCTATTTTAATAAGGATGTTTATGTAATTTATTTACAGTAGTGCAGTGGTGGTGGTGTTTTTTTATCGCTTCTTTTTAGCCTATCTCACCCTCAACTTGTTGCTCCTTCTTATTGGGTTCACTATAAGTCCTACTCTAAATGTCAATGTTTTGGATATTGCACTGAGCTAATAAACTCAAATCAGCTGTACTGTATGCAAGATGGATATATGGTTCCACACATTCCATCATGGACAGTCCTGATGAAGAAAAAGAAGACTCAAACTAGTATATCTCATTATTTCGTGGCAATAATGAGATATACTAGGTCCACTACTCACCTGTCTCGCCTGGTTTGTAAATGGGTTTATCGGTTTGAATAAGAGTGGAAGAGTCCACTCTGCGGACGAGGATATATTTACTCTCTGATATTCGTGTCTTTGGTCCAACGAGAGAAATGTGAACAGATACAACTTCTTCTATTCCTCCTTCTGGAGGAAATGTCTGTACAAGAGACAAAAATGGGAGTAGATATATCAGAGCAAAATCTATTTGTTAAAGGCTTTAACCAACACTGAATAGTATCCTTCCTTAAATTTTTTTTAATACAAAAGGTCATTTCATAGCCCTCCCACGTACCTCCCAGTCATTTTCTATATGACAGCCTTAAAAAGACCAGCCCAATTAAAATCATTCACTAAACTTGATCAATAGAAGTGGCTTAAACAATTTAACAAAGTTTGAAATTCTATCATTTCCATATGGTAAAAATTCGTCAAAATTCGTCTTGCAATTTTTTGGAACAATAAATTATAAACAAGGTAAAAAAAAATGAAAAATAAAATTTGAACAATATTTTATATCCTTGGAAATTATTTTTAAATGTGAAATGAATTGTCAAATATCTACAATCTCTCAACTTTTGTCATGGTAGGGGAACTTTATTATGCTGTTATTAGTAGTCCTTTTACATGAACAAACTTGTATTTAGGTTTAATGTTCCTCTAATACATGCCCCTACACATATAGTCAGATTTAAAATGTTGCGTAAATACCTTAAATGTTATACTCTTGTAAAATTCGGGTGGGTTCACCTCCTGCTGGAACAGGATATTGTCCTGGACACTACACTGTAAAGTGATGGTAACATTCATCTTCTCTTCTGCTCCGATGATGAGCACATAGGCTGTCTCTGAGGAGGGATAGTGGACCTCTGCTGGAACCAACATTAAGTAATTTCTGTAGAAGACAACGTAACATGAGATTGAAGTTTGTTTTCTTTCTCCCTCACGTCTTCCTATAATTAACCTCCTCATCTTCTTTTTATATTTCCGGATCTTAATTTTCCTATTTGAAAATATGTTTTGATGTTACTGCTGGTGTCAAACTATATCTTGCTTTCTTTGCCAGCATTTAAATAATTAAGAGTCTTCATTTCAGCAGCAGCAGTTTGTGTTAACTTCTGTCTCTGTTCTCTATTAATGTATGAGATCTGTTAACTAGGAATGTCCTGTAAATAGAAGAAAGGCTTAATATGATAATAATTTTTTACCTACTAAATCTTATAATGAAGAAAATGATTCTTTAATCACAAGCAGGTACACTCTGCAGGGTTTAATCATTTCCTCTGGTGATTCTTTTAGACTGGTCATTTTGATAGCTCTTTACAGTAACAGATTGTCCTAGAAATGCAAATATCAGTTTCTCTACAGTATGGTAAACAGAACTTCTCAGTTCTTCATTAGGTCTAATCGCAAAATGAAATACTACATCAACACTACTTCATTTTGTAGATTATATAGTGCATACACTGTCCTGTAAATTATTTCAAACATTATAAATGACGTATCCTGAAATCTCACAACATCTACACCCTATGTATTGCTACAATAACTATGGAATAATAATATAGAGTTTTCCTTACAGAAATGAACTCTGTCCATGGTTAGATGAGACCAACGAGACAACCAAGAGAAGCTGGAACCACATCTTCTGCAAAGAGACACGACAGGATGTCTTAACATGTATAAATAAAATAATTTGACTCTGTTTGCAGTTGTCGACCTGCTTGCTGATCCTACCACGTCACAAACCTGGGTCTGAGACTGGCTTCTTCTCTAATATACTCCCTGTGTTGTCTCAAAGGTTTTGTGTCAACTTTGGCTGCTTTCCTTGACTCATTCACTACTAAGTCTCATTTTAAGTTTATCTGACTCCTCCCAGACATTGTATTATGCATTGAAGCTAAAGGCTTTACTTTTTAGCAGGCTATGCATACGCACATGTTGCCAAAAGTCCCGGATTGGAATTTAATTTGAATAATAAAAAGTTTTAAGCAGGAATATTGAGTTGAAATAATTTATGTGTTGAGAGTGCTCATTATATTCTGCTCACAGCTTCCTACTGGTGTTTTTTTTAAAGAATAGAATGAATTATTGTCTATATCAAAATCACTGAGCACTGACAGTCCAAGTACTGCAGCTCACCTACCTGTGAATAACTGTCTGCAATGCTAAACAATGAAAGCCACATACGTCACTCAACCAGGTGCTAGGGACAGGCTGTAATTAAACTTCCGGATGGAGTGTTGAAGATGTGTATCTCAATGACGTGCTATTAATGCTATACATGCCAGTTACTGACAACCCACCTCCCATTCCTACAACATATATTGAACATTGCATTATTAGCAATTGCTCTTAAATACCAAGCATGATCACAGGTTTTTTTTACATTTCTCCATGGAAGTAAGTGTCCCTGGAAACAGCTCCTATTTTTCAATATTGGCCAGCTGTATAGTATAATCATTCTTATTCTGTATACTGAATGCAATTCTCATTGCCTATTGTTAATCTATATGGTTTATGCATAAATATTTATTGAAGATGAGTATTAAAAGCAGCAATGCTATGAAAAAAATCAGTTTTTTTTTTTACAATAATTCTTGAAAAAATTGAGCAAGCTAAAAGAAGATACTATTACTATTTTCCCTTGTTTTTACCTTGAAGCTGCTATTAATCATTTATGATTCTGGATTACCATGGAAACCACCATCACATGGCACATGAATTAGTGAACAGAGAGGCTTTGGAACTCCCCTCTGAGCTCTATCTGTCCTGTAACACCCCTACCTTCCTTTGTTATCACATGACATGTTGAGACTCTGTGAGCCTGTGTCTGTCTCTGGCTGCATTTCTGTTTGCCAAACAGAGATATTTTGAAATGGCATTAATGATTTGTAGGAGAATAGTTAGGAAACGGAGAGATACATGCTTAAAAGTTACTTACCTTGCTATTTAAATAAAAAAATAAATACATATTTTATGTGGGATTGCTGCTTTAAAATTAAAACAAAATTACATTACATTTAAGTTAAGCATTGCACAATGGTGATTGTAGTGCATGAAGGACCATACCGCACATGAAGGGGCGCCAAGAGGGGAATGAAGCAGGATCCCCTGGAAATGTGACACTCTGACGTGGATAATTAAGCAACACTTACTTGGCTAGTCTGGTGTTTTCACATTAAGATACAAGTTTTATTTACACACTGTATTTACACAGAAAGCAAGAACCTTTTGACTGCTATAAAATTTCACTGTCAATAGAAATCATCACTCAGGACCATTTTACAAAAATGGCATTGGCCCAAGGATTAACAGGACATGGAACACCCATCACAAGAGTTCTTAGTAACAGATCTTGAAAAGGGCAGACCAAAATAGTCTAGTTTTAAGCCTCCCTGAAGTCAGTATATATTGTTTTTTTAATGGTCACTTGAATTGCTTTGTCCATAGTGTCTCAGATCAAGCTTCAAATAAAGTTTTTAAAAATATTTTTTTATTCTATTGCTAGTCCTAGTCCATAGTTAGGGGTCTATTTATTAAAGGAAGATACGCCTTAAATCCTGCAGCTTCACCTAGGGGTGCCTGGCTTTTTTTTTTTTCCTTCTATTTTTCTTTATATAATCTTTTTTAACTATATATATTTTTCTATAGCATATAGAAGTCCAGGCTCATGCATACACAGAGGGTCCCAGGACTAAACTCCTCTTTCTGCTGCCAGCCAGTATCACTGGGCAGCTGAGCTTCCCCAGTGACATTTTCCTAATAAAAGATAACCAGCAATAGAAAACCTGGTTATCAGAGGGGTAATGACTGTAATGATTGTAACTGTAACATTAGCAGGAATCCTAGTCATTTGGTTCCCAACCTTTTTTAGGGTGCAGATCTCTAGCCATACACATCTATACTCCTCTTTACAAATGTAACAAGTAATATATGCAAATGGAGTTAGGGTTGACCATAATCCTAACCCTAATCCTAACCTTAACCCCTAAAATAATACTTACATGATATAAATGACAGGCAGGTCCATCCATCGCCACTTTAAGCCAAGTCGCAGTGAGTGATGACATCATTTTCTCCAGTTGGCAAAAGAGCGAGTCGTGATATGAAGTAACCTGCATTCCGGTAAATAGATTTTTTTTTGCAGTTCAATGTGCTATTGAATCGGAATTCCCATGTCATTGTCTTCTCTGTCGGGGTAGTCAGTACCGTGAAACTGACTGCCACCAGGTTCACTGAGGTGCCAAAAATTCAGATGGCCGGCCTTGATTGGCTCACCGTTCTGGACACTGGCCAGCAGTGAATCAGCAAAGATTTGCTGTCATCAGCACCAGGACCTATAAGATGGACAAAGAGTTACTCACTTTGACAGGATCCCGGTGCAGGTGAATTTCTTCTTTTGTTTCTTCACAGGCTTCGGGGGACACCTTCTTACATTTGGTTGGTGGATCTGCTGCAGCAGGGATGTTTGTTTCAGATTCCTACTACGCTGCTAGAGGGGAAGAACATTGGGACAATCAGCTGAGACTCAAGGAATCAGGAGAAAAGTTGACTGCAGTCCTGTGGGCTAAAGAGGGGTAAGGGACAGATTGGGTGTTAAACCTGCCTGACATCAGATTAAAATGTATTTTTATTCTGGTGTACTTTAAAATACTAAAAGTACAGTTGTACTTGATAACTGCTTTACCTGAATGGTTGGTGAACCACTAGAAGGTATTGGGTGTACTCCCGTGATATAGTAAGGTACTCCTGGGTGGCCATCCAGCGTGACATGGGTATAGTTGGGTGGGATAAACTCGGTATCTTTACACAGTATCAAATAGTCTAGGAGCCAATGAACTTTTCCCTGTGGCATACATACTATCCTAACATAAATTGCATTACAAAAACACACACACACACACACAGAATTCATTATTCATCCTTATGTTCTCTAAATTAATCTCCCTGTCTGTTCGCTTCAGCTCACTGCTTCCCATGCCTCATAACTCTGTGCCCTCACCACTGTATGCTGTTCAATTTTATCCTTCTTTAGATTTGTCATCTGTGTTGTCCCTATATAGTGTCATATTATTAATACTCTGAGCCCTGGGTGATTATCAAGAAATACGCACAAATACATGTGAGACCACACCCAAAAATATATCAGGCACCAGAATTAAGGGTAAATATTCCAAATGAATACTAAGGGGTCTGTTTATGATCCCAGCACAGTAGCCCTCAGTATGTACCCACTACAAAAAGAAGCACCGCTGCAATTTACTATGTCGGGACTGCTCTGGGAGCCCTGGCGTTAACCCCCCTCCTCAGCAAATCTTTTCACAGCTTAATAAATTAAATATTACTGCTGGCACCAGTAAAAGTAAAGTCATACAATCATATAACTTTGAGCTGTTTTTTTGTTTCCACATTACTATTTATATAATGTTTGGTCAGAGCTGGTGCTAGGGTCCTTGGCGCCCTAGGCACACTTTCAAAATCCGCGCCCCCCTAGGCACACTTTCAAAATCTGCCCCCCCAGGCACACTTTCAAAATCTGCGCCCCCCCCCCCCAGACACACTTTCAAAATCTGCCCCCCCCCCCCCCTAGGCACACTTTCAAAATCCGCGCCTCCCCCCGCCCCGGAACACTTTCAATATCCGTGCCCCTTTCCTTACCTTAACTTGCCTCCTCTCTGCTCCGTCTTCTCTTCCCCTCCACTCACTGACACTGTCGCTGATGATGCCACCCCTGACAGTCAGTGAGTGGAGGTGAGGAGACGGAGCAGAGAGGCGGCGGTGCTGATCCATAGCCCCTTCCCCCTCCCCGTGGATTTATCTGAAGCTGTGCAGCAGCCGTGGAAAGTACGGTCAGCGGTCGCCGCACAGTTTTAAAGTAATTTTAATTATGTGGCGTCCTCCAGAGCCCGGCGCCCTAGGCAACTGCCTAACCTTGCCTAATGGGAGCGCCGGGCCTGTGTTTGGTCTATTTCATAAAGAACCATCAATTAGTAACATTGGCCAAAGCTCGCAGCAAATACCTAGTATTTTTTTCTTTTGCCTATATTATTATTATTATTATTAATTTTTATTTATAAGGCACCATTAGGTATCCGTAGCGCCGTACAGGAACAGACAGAAACACGATACAGGGAGAGACAGCACAGAACAGTTAACAAAAAGCACAGTAACTCGGAAGCTCAATGTACAGCTAGATGAGAGGTGAGCGCCCCCAGCAGTGTAGCTAGAGGGGTAGAAGGGCAGGAGGACCTCACGGAGGAGACAAGGAGCTGGAGAGCAGAGTTAAAGTGGTGGAGAACAGGAGGAGAGGAGGCCCTGCTCAAAGGAGCGTACAATCTAAGGGGAGGGTAGGACGGACAGAGACACAAGGGTAGGAGAAGGAAAGGGGGAGAACGCAGAGAGGGAGAGGGGGGAGAAGAGAATGACGAGGAGGGAGGCAGGAGGAGGACAAGATAGGGAGGGCGGGAGGTGGGAGGTTGGAAGGAGGTCGGTTAGGAGGGGGACTGGAAGGCTTTGAGGAAGAGGTGGGTTTTTAAGGCCCGTTTGAAGCTGGACAAGTTGGGGGATGTTCTGATGGAGCGGGGGAGCTGGTTCCAGTGGAGGGGGGCAGCACGGGAGAAGTCTTGGATGCGAACATGGGAGGAGGTAACCAGGGGGGAGGAGAGGCGACGATCATTAGCCGAACACAGAGGGCGGGATGGAGCGTGGATGGAAATGAGGTTGGAGATGTAGGGAGCAGTGGAGTTGGAGAGGGCCTTGAAAGTAAGTGTGAGGAGCTTGAACACTATTCTGTAGGGGAAGGGGAGCCAGTGAAGGGATTGGTATAGGGGGGAGACAGAAGAGGAGCGGCGAGAAAGGAAAATGAGCCGAGCGGCTGCATTGAGTACAGAGCGAAGGGGAGCGAGATGAGTGGGGGGGAGGCCGGTAAGGAGGGGGTTGCAGTAGTCCAAGCGGGAGATGATAAGAGCGTGGACAAGAGCCTTAGTGGCATCTTGGGAGAGGAAGGGCCGAATGCGTGCGATATTCCGCAGCTGGAAGCGGCAGGATTTGGCGAGAGAGAAAATGTGAGGAGCAAAGGAGAGAGAGGAGTCAAGGATGACACCGAGGCAGCGAAGTTGAGGAACAGGGGAAATAGAGGAGTTGAGAACAGTGATAGAAAGGTCGGAAGGGGAGGGGGAAATTTCTAGGCTCAAGGCAATGTTATATTGTTCTGCTACTTGGAAATGGCATTGGACACAAGTACAACAGACTGGCAGAACAGCACCAGATAGGTAGTCATATGGTTTAATAAAATATGCTTTTCCTACTACTAGAAAAAGAGATGGCATTGAATGCAAGCAAAAAAGGCTAGTAAAACACCCCAGATAAGTTGTAGACGTTGTAGTATATCTTTACTCCCATTATGATGAGATGACAGTCTAAATAAGTGACTGTGATACGATGCCAATTTAATAAAATATACATTTCCAACTAGTACAAGGAGATGGCATTGGATGCAAATGTGACACAGTGGCTGAGAAGCCCCATATAGGATTAGTTTCATAAAAGATACATTTAATACAAGTAAAACGAGATGGTGTTTGACTTCAATGAAACAGCATTGCAGAGCAGTGTCAGATAAGATAACAGTTTAATAAAAGATAGTGGTGGGCAATGCTCAGCATTTCTTAATAGTACAAGAAGACTGTCCTTGGGAACTCCCATCCATTCTAATGTTGTAGATTAAACAGGACATGCAAAGATTAATAAACCAGTAATTTCAGTGATAAGGACTATCACTTTTGTGGCTTAAGTACTTGGTTTGTTTGGGTTCCCACAAAATAAAAGATTATGAAATTTTGGAATATGGTTGAAGGTGTTAAAGTAACACTTGGGGGTAAATGTATTAACATGCGGGTTCTTCAACACCCGCGAGTTCAGCGTCTTCGGCAATTAAATTTAAAGCGGCGCTGCATTGTAAAGGGAAACTTCCCTTTACAATGCAGCGCCACTTTAAATTTAATCGCCGAAGACGCTGTACTCGCGGGTGTTGAAGAACCAGCATGTTAATACATTTACCCCTTGGTATCTCTTCCCCAGGTAAACAACGCACATGACTCCGGCCGTCCACATGCTCTTAAAGAACATGTGATTCATTAGACCAGGCCACTTTGTTCCATTGCTCCATGGCCTAGTTCTGGCACTCACGTGACCATTGTAGGCACTTTCAGCAGTGGACAGGGGTCAGCATTGACACTCTTACTGGTCTGCTGCTACGAAACCCATATGCAGCAATCTCTGATGACATCTCTCTATCATAGCCAGCATTAACTTTTTCATCAATTTGTGCAACAGTAGCTCTTCTTTTGAGATTGGACCACTCGGGTTAGCCTTCGCTCCCCACACATTATTGAGCTATGGTCGCCAATGACCCTGTTGCAAGTTCATGGGTTGTCCTTCCTTGGACAACATATGGCATTTACCAACCACTGCCACCACCCAAAAGCTGACATTTTGGAGATGCTCTGACCCAGTCATCTAGTCCTCACAATTTGGCCTTCTCAAAGTTGTTCAGATTCTTACGCTTGCCCAAATTTCCTTCTTCCAACACATCAACTTCAAGAACTGACTGTTCACTTGCTGCCTAATATATCCCACCCCTTCACAGGTTACATTGTAATGAGATAATCAATGTTATCCATTTCACTTGTTTGTGCTTTTAATGTTGTGGCTGATCGGTGTATATTGCAGTATGATGTATTAGTCACTGTTGTTCTTATCTTCAGTTCCCTTTCTCCTGTTCTGTAGCTATTAGCCCTCAAGCATTCTTCATTAAAATAAGAAACTAAATCTCCTGTTGTTTGAACAAAACATTCCATTCAGTGTCATCCAAAGTAAACTAGAGAGAGAGAAATAATATGTCCATGTGTTTACATAAAGAGCAAATCGCATGACATTAAACAAGAGACTAATGTTAAATACTCAATGTTTCTCGTAAAGCTATGTTATGTCTATTAACTCTTCCCAAAACTTCTGTTTATTGGTATTATTAATGTTGCCCACATGAATTGAAGCAAATATAAATACATCCCGAATCCATTGTTCCCAAACTTTGTGCCGTAATGCGAAGTACTGCATGTACCAAAACAGCCTGATGGGATTACTGTTTAATTCCTCCCTTTTGTGACACCATCATTTTTATTTTGTATGCAATAAACTTTATTAAAATTTTACAACATTTGCACATGGCCTTGCCTAATTTGAATTGTTTAACTATCTTTACCTCTTTTATGTAAATAATATTCTACCAAGCATGAAAATACTTTGCCTGAGTGCTTCACATACTGGGTTTCAAAAGAATGAAGCAAAAAAATGTGTTAGCACAAAGAAAAAACAACTACTGAGGGAAGGATAGGGGTTTCTGGTCAACATGTGAAGAAGATCAAAGTGTTGCATAACCCAAGACTTTAATCTCCGGTATAAGTGTACCTGGCTAATTTTCATATTATCCCTATTATTTGTATTGTTTATTTATAAGCGCCACTATATTACATAGAGCTGTTGAGGAATATTTGTCATTTATATCAGCCCCTTCCTCAATGCAACATGCATTCTAAACGCACAAACAGGTCCATTCTATTGTACAGCCACTGAATCTGAATCTACTAGCATACTTGTCTGCTTTCCCGGAATTCCCGGGAGGCTCCTGAATTTCGGAAAAGAAGGCAAACCTCCTGGCATTGTATGGTGGGGGCGGGGCTTAATCACATCATTAAGCCCCACCCCCGCTATTCAATGCCGAGAATTTCTGCATTTTATAGTGGCCGCGGGGCTACGGTGACACAACGTCACCACGCCACCTCCTACCCCCTGTCACATGACTTCTCCCTCGGGATCTGAAAGTTGGCACGTATGACCTACTAGCATGGGTTTTGAGTGTAGGAATAAGCAGGAGCACACAGAGGAAACCTGCGCAAACATGGGGAGAACTTGCAACCTCTACACAGATAGGGTCCAGGTTGGGAATCAAACTCATGAGTCCAATTCTGAGGCAGCAATACTACCTAATGGGCCACAGTGCTGCCCAATGGTATAACTGAGTTTTCTACCTTATTCTCCTAGTTATTTCCATGAGGTTATAAATTTAAATAAATACTCATTCTGTTTGAATCACAAAATGTACAGAGTAGTGAAGCACCCGCATTCTGTCACACTGAAGAACAAGCCATGGAAATTGTAATCTATTTTCAATTAAACAAATGCTTGAAATTTACTCATTACTCATTCCACAAATTTTAGGTCAAGGATTCCAAGATTTTAAGTATATAAAACATTTATAATGTAAATTGGTTGTTGCAAATTGCAGTTATCTTTCACATATTTATAACATTTGTCATATTAGACCATATTTGAACGGAAATGTTGTTTTCTGTTTGTTTGAATACCAAACCTTTTTGACTTAGCGTCACAAACTGATTCAAAGCACTGATATTTCTAAATGCTTAGAATTTGTCAAAACATTTCACTAATCTCTGATTAAGGGATCTATTTATCATTATGGTCCCCCCATCTCTAGAGAAAACTATTATTTTTATCACAGCAATGAAAAATAAGTTTTCTCCAGTATTTAACAAACCTCTCTTCCTGGAAGAACGGCAGTGCAAACTACTTGTCCCTGCAATAATCTATCTGACACAGCATAGATCAGAGTTAGATTAGGGGGGGGGGGAGGGGGGAGCGCTGCTACTCCCTGACTGTTTGGGGGGGGGGGGAGGGAAATAGGCTTATTTATTAAATGTGAATCCTATTAATTTAATTAATAGGATTTAATTAATTTAAAGTCAGAAATGATTGGAGGAGAAATAGATCTATTTATCACATGTGAATACTATTATTTTAATGTTGGGACTAGAGGGAGGCCTAATTATTTAATGTGAGTGCTATTGATTTAACGCCTGGGCTGGTTGGAATTTTCTACATTTCATGTACCTGGTTTTTATTTTTTCAATAGGGCCCCCAACATTCCAGGATCCAGAAAAGCAGCAGCTGAGCTAAATACACCAGCAGTCACAGGTGGTGAAAGTGACAAGAACATGTAGGAGAGAACAGGTCTGCCAACAGTCCTGAATCTGGTGGGGCAGTCACAAATTTGGTTGACTGTGCTGCTTAGTCGGGATTTAGTTCGACTGAAATGATAGGTGGGAGGTATGTTCTGCTTTACACTGTACTGCTCATGAAGGCAGAACTGCATGCATTTAACAGTAGTATTGCCTCTGTATTTATCTAAAATGATAGCCATATAAGACCATAGAAGCTCCTGTCTTAAGCGTCGCAGGCCGCCCAGAGTCTTGATACAGCTCTGGCATAGATCAGTGGGGATGGCAGAGGAAGTATGGTGCATGCCTGGGTGCTTAGCTCCATTAACAGCAATAACTAATTACAATGAAGATAATATGCTGGAGTATAAGCATAGATGCTTATTGACAGGAGGAAGTCTAATCTGGAATCGGGAATTTCTAATCCGGGAAGTGTTTTAACCCCTGCATCCTTTAAAGTCCCTCTGCTTTTTGCTTTAAGCGGAGTTTTCTCTCCTAAACATAATGCACTCTGCAATGAAAGAGTTAATACTGAGCACAGGAAGGAGGGGATAAGCGAGCAGGAAAAAAGAGGAGGTGAACTGCTTCACCTACATTGGTGCTGAAACCTATTCTTTGCATTGGTAACGCCATCCTCAATGACAAGCAACAAAAAATTTACGTTAAACAGCGCAGAGTCGGATAAGGCAGAAAAAAAACTGTGATTTTTCTACGTTGACAACTTGATAAATTATGCAATGAGGTGGTTTTAATGGTCCTGGCACATTAAGTATACCCCGAAGTCAATTATTATTCATACACATCTATTATTTTTATTTTTTAGATTTGTTACATTATGTGGTGTTCAACATATACCCTAAACATCCTCAGATCTGGTTGTCTTTAGGTAAATTGATGTCACACTCTTCAAATGTTTTTGTTTAACAATTTTATTTAGACACTTTCACAACAATTGAGAAGTTTTAGGAAGTAAATCAAGGCAACATATTGTTCTTTTCAATACAAAGGCAGTGACATTTAAGTTAGCAAATGAAAATAATTTTTAAAGCTAGAAATGTATATTATATTGAAACATTGCTTTAAAAGTCACTATGATGACTTATGGCAAATTGGACATTAGGGACTGTCTTCTATTATGTTTTTTTAAAAAAAATATTTGAGATTAAAGCATAGTGTCCACTAGTGACACCCCTTAGGTCAGCCTTTAAGAAGTAACCGGTTCCCAAGGAGGTACTATCCTACCAATCAGAGGTCTGAGTTGCTTCAGAGCTTAAATTAAAGCCCCGCTAATAGACATAGTAAGCCAAGTGGGTCCATATTTCCACAGATTCCTAACAAATTTTTAAAGGGTGGTAGTGGCAGAAAGGTGCCTCTTTCCCTACACAATGCACATATTCATCTGCAAAGAAAAATGAGCTGTGGTGTTATGATCTGCCTTGTATCTTTGTGTGCATTTTACCCTGTGTTATGATTGCCTTGTTTCCCTGTATGCATATTACCCTGCAGTACCTGTGATCCTGCAGAGGTGCTGCTGTTCAGCCTTTTCCTACTATCAGGAGTTAACTAGCACTGCTAGATAATCATCCACATCTGTCTGTGGCCTATATATGCCTGCCTTTTCTAGAATCCTTTGCTGGTCATTGAAGTTCCTAGCCTGCTCATGTGTCTCTGTTCCTGGATTACCTGCATGTTTCTGGCTACTACTGCAAACTGGTTTAAGTTAAGTTATTTGTTGCATTTCATTTTTATTTACCTGTTGTTTGCCAAGATCTGGAAATCCATTGTTCCATTCAGCCTAAACTGTTTACTGTTTATTCTGCCTTCCCTGGATTATACTTTTATGCAATAAACAGTTTAAAACGTTTATATCACGTGTCTGGCTCCATGGTTGTAATTAAGGAATTGGTTTTAAACAGAACCCTAACATGAGGAAATGAGAAAAATCAGATTTGGATGGTGACGTATTTTGGCTCTATATTCTACTCTGTGACAAGATTGACCAACCTTTAGAAGTTTAATTGTAAAAGAGGCGTGCTGGTGCATGGGGCAGGATTTAGGGCACCAAAAGTTGTATGCTCCAGTGATTTAAATCTATCTCTTTCATACCTTCCAAATACCAGCTGTACTTTAAATGGGGACTATTAGGGCCTGAGTCATTAAGGAAAGTAAGGCAAAAAATGGAGTAAATGTTCTCCGGGACAAACCATGTTACAATGTTTATTATTTTGCACATAAGATAAATACTGGCTGCTTTTTCATCTAGCACACATATACTTGATATCTTTATTTTTACACTGAAGTTTAAAGTTGATCAGGACATGCACTACCCCAACTATAAATCTGTCCCCACATTTTAAATTTACCTCCCCCTCCAATGCAACATGGTTTGGCCCAGGTTCAAAGTTACTCCTTTTCATGTTCTGCTCTCCTTAATGACTCTGGCCTTTAGTATCTAAATTAAAACCATGACTTCACATTCCCCACTTCCGTGGCACAGTACTGCTCCAAGTAAACAAAGTAATGTATCGCACACATGCCTGAGGCAAAAATTAGAAATAGAGGTTGGGTGTGGAACACAGATTGTACATTGTGTATTTGATCAATTAAAGTAAATTGTAGGCAAAAAAAGTTGATCCTGTTGTTCTGAAGAGTATTAAGTGTTGTAATTCTGAAAATAGAACTCTATGTACACTGTAGATAACAATAACAGCATCATATTGTTATTGTATCTAATGAAAAATATTTTAAAGCCACATCTGGTAATCTAAATATCTCCAGGGCAAATATACATAATGAGCAACATTAGTTGTTTGTTTAATTATGTTTTTAGGAAATTCATTAACTGAAAGATATATGTCCCTGTGAATAATTGACACGTACCTGAATACAACATTGCGTAAATGGCTCAGGTTTGCAAGAACTCATTAAAGTTTAGGGCAAATCAATGGATACCTTTGAGTGGGAGATAGCAAAGATATTTTGTAAATAAAGTATGGTAAAAATGAGTGACACGTAGTGACATTATAAAGGTAATGCTACAGAGAGGCAAGAAACAGTTGAGTACAAGGAATTTTCAATAAATGCAAAAAATATATATTCAGGGGTGTCCTTGTGTTTCTTGTGACATAAATTACAGGTTTAATTTCTGCCCGTCCTGGAAAACTTGGGACGGTAGTTCAAAATGGATGTGAAAAACCTTTTGTTTCTTAGTATTCCTTCTTCATGGTACTAGAATTAGTAAAGTTAAAAACTATAATCCCCACACACTTATTTTACATGACACCACGGGGTAAATATATTATGCTCCGGTTTTTTCATCTCGCGGGAGATTGGCGACTTTGCATTTAAAATTTAAAGCGGCGCTGGCTAGTAAAGGCAAACTTGCCTTTACAAGCCAGCGCCGCTTTAAATTTTACATGCAAAGTTGCCGATCTCCCGTGAGATGAAAAAAATGGAGCATAATACATTTACCCCCATATCTCACATCCCCACCTGCTCAAAACAAAATCCATAAAACAAATAAAATAAAATGTAAAAGTAACCTCCAAACTCAGTAGCGCCAGGCAGAGCCAAATAAAATCACACCAGGGCCAAAATGTATCCAGCTGCGATTTGCCTTTTTCAGTGATTTTCTCTGGCAGGTTTGAACCCACCAATGTATGACAGTGCGAGCTAATAGGATCGCCAGTAAAGGGGTGTAACCAAAATCGGCATGCTACAAATCTCTGCTTTTGGCCATTCTAAGGGTTCGATTCAATTTGGTGGCTAGAATGCACAATATTACCGTTACTATGGTAATAGTGCGCATGATTACCGTTAGTACGGTAATTTTAACACTGATTTTTGTTCGCAACCTGTGAGAAAAAAATCCGGATCAAAATGACCCTATTATAGGTAATAGTGTTAGCGCAGCGTTATTCCTACACTAACATGGCCGAATCAGCCCCTTAGAATACAAGTCACCATATCTATAAAACTGCAATTTTGCAAACTCGCCCGAAATTGCTGTGAAAATCGCCAGAAACACACTGCTTCAGACAGGCGAGATTAGCAAAACACATCAGCTTTCCACTGCTGGCCAATGTTAGCAGGAAGCACAATAAAAGTGTCAATTATTAGGTAATCATGATTTCTTGTTTGGAGAGTCAAAATTATTATTGATTATCTTACGGAGGGAGGGGATTATTGTATGAAAAAACTAGTTGGCCCCAAATTTCAATAATGAAAATATGTAATAGAAAAAATATATATTGTATTATATTATGGTGACATGCTGTTTTATTACCAGTGGGGCAATAATAATTTTTTTTCTGATGTTGCAACACTGAATTATTCCAAATGGGGACACTATTTACAGAACATACTTGTGGCACTACAAGTGGCAGCATGCACTTGTCAGAAAAAAATGAAGCATATTAATGTCCATAATACAAAATATACTTAAGTCAATCACGCACTTACTGTTAAAACATAGAAAATCTAGAAAGAAAATGACATACAATGGTCCATTATCCAAATATGTGGAAGAGCTGACCCTTGAAAACCTTATTGAACAATAGTCTCTCAATTACTTCAATTATATAAATACTTTATCCCAATGTTCACTGTATACATAAGGAGGAAGGAAAAAAATTAATAAATATATAGTATAATACCCCCTAACAAAACCTAAATACATCCCTTAATGGTGTTTGTAAAACAAGCACATTACATTGACTTACATTCCCATTACAATTTCTATACCGCTACTTAGAAATTTCCACTTCGACCATTGCTTACAATAGAGACAAAGGTATATGGCTTGGAATCATAGCACACTTATATTTAGGATATATTCCTATGCACTTGTATTATCAGACCAATTCAATCGTAACAGGAGCCACTTAGATATGGACAAGCTAAGCATAATGTATGCAAAGTGAAAGGAGAAATGAGATCTAGGGGTATATTTACTAAACTGCGGGTTTGAAAAAGTGGAGATGTTGCCAAAAGCAACCAATCAGATTCTAGTTATCATTTATTTAGTACATTCTACAAAATGCTAGCTATAATCTGATTGGTTGCTATAGGCAACATCTCCACTTTTTCAAACCCGCAGTTTAGTAAATATACCCCCTGGTGTATTACCCTCTTTCATACGTCAATTAAAACCAATGTATAATACACTCACATTTTAAAATGTAACACAAGACCTGAAAATGATTCCAATAATAAACGTGAACGTCTGTACTGGATGATAGGTAGCGCAAGGCGCTGAACTATGAGACACATGCACAGATGGATCCCAGAATGTCTGTGTTTTGTCCAGTAGAACAATGAAATATCCACATTCCGGTTACCCAGGGCCGTGTAAACGGCCACCGGGAGCTGAAAATTATGAAGGGCCACCAGAGGGAGTATAGTCAGAACCATGGAAGTCATGGGTAGCACCTCGCTCAAATCACCTCCATCTCCCTGTTCTCTTCTACTCTGATACCAGGCACAGCAAATTAAAAGTTATTTTAAATAAAATAAAAGTAGATAGACTCCACAGCAAACATTTAATTCACCTGACGGCTCATCCCCATCCTAATTCATTTTCTTCTCTAGGGGAAATAACAGGGATGTATTGCAAGTAAAACAAACTTTTATGCATAATAATTTTCCCAGTACTAGTGACTGATGTACAATACCAAGAGCATCCTAGTGATCAATGTACTATATGGAAAGTATCCTAGTGACCATTATACAATACATAGAGCTCCTAGTGACTAATATGCATCTCAGAGAGCATCCTAATTATAGCCATACAATTCAGAGATAATTTATTGAACTTATATAAAATGCAGAGAGCATTCTAGTGATAGCCATACAATACAGAGTGCATTCTAGTGACAGCCATACAATACAGAAGTTTCTATGTGGCCACAATACAATGCAAAAGACATTCAACTAAAATCCGTATAATACACAGTTGCATATGCAGCCTCTGTCTACAGCCTATGCTCAGACTGCACCTGCACTATTCTCTCTACTTCAACCACACTTTATCACCTCCCTCTTTTTTCCACTACAATGGACCAGTCCCCACCAATCGCTCCATGGAAGGTACTCACTGAGGCCCAGTTACCCTTCTTCTTCCTCCTCCTTCCTTCTCTCTCATCCTTCCTTCCATTTCTTCTTCCTCCTAATACCTCCACCTTCATCCTCTTCCTTTTGTGTTCTGTGTCAACATCCCCCAAAGACAAGGTAACACCCTGCAATCACTAACCTACTATGAAGAATCTCATTGTTTACCCCTTTTATTTCCACATCTATAGACAGGATCATATACATTGACTTCTTTAACTAAGATTGTATTTGCTCCTGTTGCTCCATTTATAATTGTCAATTTGTTGTAAAAACCAAGGGTGATGCTCCCCTCCAATTGCACTGTACCCTCTAGGATAGCACTGTGTCCCCGTTCTTCCGAATAGCACTACACCCATTCTACAATCTCTGGGAGTCTCACAGCCCCATCACTCCTCACACATCTGCAGAGATAGAGTGGATCCCAATGTAATGTTAAAATGTGTCTTCCCGGTACAATAAGGCCTTTAATTAAAAAGAATAGTGTCAAGAACAGAAAAGTTTTTTGGTTTTTTTTGCATTAGTCAATCCATAATACACCAGATGAGATGACAATGAATCACCTTGGTGTTTGTTCCCTTAGACAGCTGTTAAACAAATACAGAGAATAAATATTTTGGTGCCAGTCAGTGGATGGAAAAACAGCCAGTTACAAGTCAGCGCAAATACAGCTTTGGACTCATTCTGTGCCTTGACTTGTGCAAAAGAGCATAGATTTCGCCCAGGTTGGTGAAGCAAAGAGGCAACATTTGCGGAGGATTAGAAATTTGTGTTGGCAGAGGGAAGTATTTAGCCAAAGTGGATGTATTCCCACTTAATTACCAAACTTTGTGGAGCAGTTCAGAAATGAGATCTTATTTTGCGGGATGAGATTATTGTAATGTGATAAAAGGGTAGGTGTGCACACTCATCTGTGCATAGCTCAGGGTAATGTGTATGTGTATGTGTGCGTTTGATTTCCTATGATGAAATATATGCATAGAACTAATTATGAACATTTAATATGAACTATGAACACTTAAGGTTTCATATCATCACATGACCTCACGCCATCATTTCACTTTCCCAGAGACCGATCCAAACTCATTAAACATACTGCAATCACTTTTTTAATTATTTTATTCATTTTTAAGCATTACAATAACAAGCATGCACATTACAAATGATATGTGATTTCTAAGGAAATTTTGTAATATTTTCCAGCTTACAATTTTTTAAATGGACCACTAAATTCCAAAATTGATATGCATCATAAAATAAATAAATGTCTTAATTACTATTAAAAATATAAACAAATACAAATTACGTTTTTAAAAATGCTAAAAATTTTCCATCTTTCAAGTTCTAGGGTAGGTTAACAAAGAAGATACACAAATAATTGTATAAACAAATCTATTATGCACAAATTCCACACACTGGGCCTGAGTCATTAAGGAGAGTTAAGCAAGAAAACTTAAGTTTTTCAGACAAAACCATGTTGCAATGCAAGGGGTGCAAATTAAAAAAATAATCCTAAACATTTAAATGGTTGACCACATTTCTCATGTATATACAGTTTGTTAAATAGTTCACAAATAAAATAGACTCAATCAAAACATTTAGTTCAACAGGTTAATCAGTTGGCACAAATTAGATCAACACGCGTTGAATGACATGCATGGGTTGTAGTTGTGCAATTTCATGTCACCTGCGCCACAGAATGGGATCGATCCTATCTATATTGTTTAAGGACAGATTTTGTTGACTCCAATATAATGGCACGTTTTTACATACAAAAGACTATACATATCTTCAAAATGTTATATTGTATTATTTAATATGACTTTTAGAGAAAATAGTCTGTAGAGTCTACCAACCAGATATGTTAAAGTATTTTGTGAAACTAATTTTTAAGATTCTTAGCTCCCACCTGTTTCAAAATGTTTGGGGTAGTTTAATCACATGTGTATAAAGTAAATAAATGTAAAAAGTCCCGCGCCCTCTATCAGAGCCAGTTGGCATATTAATATGATTAATACAATTTATTTTATTAACACATGTTTTCTGTGAAGGAGTGTTGCCTTATTTGCATTTGATGTGTAGCAATTCACTAACCTCTTTTTCTTTAATCTAATGTTTTTAGCTATTCACTCATAAATCATTTTACAATGTTCTCCTACTTGCTAAGACGTTGCCAACATATAAATAATTATATTATTTTGTTTTTGAAGCAAATAAAATAAAGTATTCTAATAAAATGAAACTAAGCAATCACAAACTAAATATATATCTCACTCGAACTTCATTTACCCACCAATTAAAAGCCTCCCAAATA
Source organism: Mixophyes fleayi (assembly GCF_038048845.1). Lineage (NCBI taxonomy): Eukaryota > Metazoa > Chordata > Amphibia > Anura > Limnodynastidae > Mixophyes > Mixophyes fleayi. The sequence continues at coordinate 27,867,902 of NC_134407.1, read as the reverse complement.
ATGAGGTGGCAGAAGGCAAAGCAAAATGTGTTATCTTCACATATTCCAGTGGCTTCCATGACAGAACCTACAAGCACAAAACATTCATTATGTGAATTTAAAGTGCAATATGCATTGTCTACTGTATAGCAGAGATGCACAGTACTGGACTGTGGGCAGGCCCAGACTGGGACTAAAGGTCAGGCCTGGCTTAATATGCACAACATACAGCATTGGTGTATATTACTACATTATTATTCCTCTGTATTGAGATCATCTTACCTTAATTACAAGGAGTTTCATAATTCACATCAATACGAATGGCTGCGAAAGCAAAGTTACACATTGTAAAATATACAGTGGAAGTTGTCAAATGTAAGTGTTCAAGCATACACACATAAGGCCTGATTCATTAAGGATCTTAACTTGAGAAACTTCTTATTTCAGTCTCCTGGACAAAACCATGTTACAATGCAAGGGGTGCAAAATAGTATTCTGTTTTGTACATAAGTTAAATACTGCCTGTTTTTTCATGTAGCACACAAATAGTTGATTTATTTGTACACTGACATTTAAAGTCGATATTTGTGTGCTACATGAAAAAACAGTCAGTATTTAACTTATGTGGAAAACAGAATACTATTTTGCACCCCTTGCATTGTAACATGGTTTTGTCCAGGAACTGAAATAAGAAGTTTCTCAAGTTAAAATCCTTAATGAATCAGGCCCATATTTTTTTAAACTCTGCCGACTGTACTGTACCCACTTTTTTGGACTTGACTACCACTTTGAGCGAGTTTCTAGACAGTATCCCCCTATGCCATAGTTTCTTATAACTAAAGCTTACATTTATTCTGTAGAAAAAGAAGCAAGTTTGCAATAATGTGCGTAAATAAAAGATGATTTTTATTTTGTACTTAGCATTAAATCTCTTTTTCTATACCATATATTGGTATATAGAAGGTAGATTATGTTTCACCCCTAGAAGACACAGCACTGAAAAATATCGGACTCCTACCCTCCCCCCCCCACACAACTGCTTTGCTCAACTCAGTCTACAGCTATCCCCCGAGGAAGACAAGTAGAATAAAAGGAACAAAATAGAAAAGAGGCCAAGTTATGCTAGGTTGGTTTGTCTCAGCCCTGAAGAAAGGGATTTCATGATAAGTACATATAATTTCCTTTGCTGTTTCTGCAGTTGGAGAACACAGATGGTCAAATGTCCCAAAGCCACTGTAAATAGGAGGGGAGTAATGACTATGAATGAATAGCTATCTGGACTAATTAGGGAAAAATATGTGGGACCAACAAGTAGCAGCTGATCTACCCACGCTCTAAGATGCACTGCCCAAGAAGGACCACACTGTTAAGAGCACCATCAGCTCAAAAGGAATTGGTGCCCCGCAAAACAGAATGGGTCCAGAGAGTGGTCCACATGCCTTACTATGGCCATCGAAGAAGATAAACAGAGCCTGTGAATAATGGAACTCCTAAGTCCTACACAGGACTCAAACATACAACTCTAGTTCTAAATGAGAGTTCATAAGACATATTATTTCCTCATAAGCTTATGTTATCATGTAATACACTACTATGCCCTCATAAGCTTATGCTATCATGTAATACACTACTGTATTATTCCCTCATAAGCTTATGTTATCATGTAATACATTATTATGCTCTCATAAGCTTATAAAAAAAACAGTGATAGATAATGACATTACAATGTGCAGAACCATCTATTGAATCTGTCAAGGTGTGTGAGCAGAAATTAAGGAGGAATCGTCTTTTTGCATCACAAGTTTGAACTTACAGGGCTCATAATAATCTAACAGAGACACTGTAGCTGGCTTCAGGTCATTCACTTGACATATCTGCTCCACCTGTATAGAGAGCTGGATTTGGGTGGGACCAACCTGCAAAGAGATCAGAAACCATATATACTGCACAATACCAATTGTATAAACTTACTGCCATTGCCACTAATTACCAAAATAGTAACACCATAGCAAATCAATGCTTTTAACTTATACTTTAATAGAAAGAAAAGATTAAACCATATTTTTAATGATATTCCTTTAATCAACATTGATCGTTTGAAGGTGTGAAAACAGATTGTGTTTCATATTAACAACCTACCAGCTAAGGCTGACAAATTAAACTTATATTATTTTAATGTGCCAGCAGCATTTATGACTTCTAAGTTCTAGGTGCAATTACCTTATCAAGGTAGATTACTACTTCAGATTCGCTAGTTTCTGTTCTTTTCACCAATTCATTTGCTAAAAGCTGAGAAGGAACCAAAGGAGAGACTGTGTTAAAGATGGTTCATGGGACTGTAGGTTGAAGTAGGCTCGTAGCTACAAAACCGGTGCTATGTTCTGTGAAATGTAAGAAAACTATACAATATATGAAGTCATAAGAAAATTGGGAAAATCACAGACATTGGGAGAGAAACAATAGGAGAAAAACATATTATGGAGGCACAAAGGAGTATACGTGAAGACAAAAAGAGGGGAAAAGACTTCTTGAAAGCACAGAGGTTTATAGAGTAAACAATGTATCCAGGAGAAAATCAATGTAGTTACAAAAGGATGTAAGTGCAAAAATCATCCTGGATGCACAAATATGGCAGAAGAAAAAGTGATCCTGGAAGAACAGAGATTTAAGGAGATTCTGGAGGCATTTCGATACCATGAGAAAAAGTATCCTGAAAGCACAGAGAGGTCAAGAGAAAAGTAACCGGAAGGCACAGAGAGGTCAGGAGAAAAATTATCCTGAAGGCTCAGAGAGGTCAGGAGAAAAATTATCCTGAAGGCTCAGAGAGGTCAGGAGAAAAAGTATCTTGAAGGCACAGAGAGGTCAGGAGAAAAAGTATCCTGAAGGCTCAGAGAGGTCGGGAGAAAAAGTATCCTGAAGGCACAGAGAGGTCAGGAGCAAAAAGTATCCTGAAGGCTCAGAGAGGTCAGGAGAAAAAGTATCCCGAAGGCACAGAGAGGTCAGGAGAGAAAGTATCCTGAAGGCACAGAGAGGTCAGGAGAAAAAGTATCCTGAAGGCACAGAGAGGTCAGGAGAGAAAGTATCCTGAAGGCACAGAGAGGTCAGGAGAAAAAGTATTCTGAAGGCTCAGAGAGGTCAGGAGAAAAAGAATCCTGAAGGCACAGAGAGGTCAGGAGAAATAGTATCCTGAAGGCACATAGAAGTCAGGAGAAAAAGTATTCTGAAGGCACAGAGAGATCAGGAGAAAAAGCATCCTGAAGGCTTAGAGAGATCAGGAGAAAAAGTATCCTGAAGGCACATAGAAGTCAGGAGAAAAAGTTTTCTGAAGGCACAGAGAGATCAGGAAAAAAAGAATCCTGAAGGCACAGAGAGGTCAGGAGAAAAAGGATCCTGAATGTACAGAGAGGTCAGGAGAAAAAGTATCCTGAAGGCACAGAGAGTTCAGGAGAAAAAGTATCCTGAAGGCACAGAGAGGTCAGGAGAAAAAGTATCCTAAAGGCACAGAGAGGTCAGGATAAAAAAATATACTGAAGGTGGAGAAATTTTGGGAGAACAAATATCCTCAATGTACAGAGGGGTCTGGAGAGAAAAGGGCACAGAGAGGTCAGGAGAAAAAGTATCCTGAAGGCTCAGAGAGGTCAGGAGAAAAAGTATCCTGAAGGCACAGAGAGGTCAGGAGAAAAAGTATCCTGAAGGCTCAGAGAGATCAGGAGAAAAAAATATACTGAAGGTGGAGAAATTTTGGGAGAACAAATATCTTCAATGTACAGAGGGGTCTGGAGAGAAAAGGGCACAGAAAGTTCAGGAGAAAAAGTATCCCAATTGTACAGAGATATCAGGATAACGTGTGTCTTGAAGGCACAGAGAAACCAGAAGAATAATTCTGAAGACACAGAGAGACCAGGAGACAAGGCATAATAGAGTCACAGAGATGTCAGACAAATGGACCTAACAAGTTAACAACAGAAAAATAAACATCACAGAGGCATAGACATGTAAGGAGCAAATATCTGATAGAGACACGGAGATATCAGCAAAATAGACATCGTGGGATAAGTAGACAATATGGAGGTAGAGAGATGTATTGTTATAGCTCACCCGATCCACTGACTGTGGTACAGGAACATAGCCAGACACCATTTTTACCACTATTAATGCCATATTGGAATCTTCATTTTTATTATTATAACTGTAATATGAAGAAAGTGGGTTATACAATGGTAAAATAACCAGTTATTAACCACGCATTTCATGGTAAATATTTATAACAGCCTCCAAAAAAATGATTCAACGTCTGAAAAGATTCTGGACATAAGACAATAAGCAGAGTATCAGGATTCATCACATGGTCTCATATTCCAATAACCCCTCCTTTCCTAAGCACCATTTCCCACAGCAGTGTGGACAACTGTCAGGTGAGCATTGTACATGTATTTATGTTAAATCAAGTGCAATTATCACTAAACAAATGCACTGAGTACAATATAAATACATATCAGGCTAAATATGCTGCAAGGGCAATGTAAGGGAACAAGGGACAGTGAAAATGGGGATGTTAGAAGAGCTATATGCAGGGCTATTGCTAAAAATACAAAAAAGGACATGAACCAACACCATACTTGCCAACTCTCCCGGAATATCTGGGGGACTCACGAAATCTGGGTCAGCTTCCCGGGCTCCCGGGAGAGAGGGCAATTCTCCCGATTCCCGGGCAGCTGTAGAAAGTAAATGGAGAAGGCGGTGCTTAACGGCGTCACGGACGCGTCATTGTGGCCCTGCCCCCTAGTTTTATTGGACAAAAAGGTGGTGACAGCTTTGGGGTGGGGGCTAATGGCGCGATTCTCCGGGCCCCGCCCCCACACACACACCCACCTGACCTCCGGACCTCTTGGGACTTAACCTGCCAATGTTGGCAACTATGACCAACACTGATCCAGTCAATATTAAGGAAACAGAGAAATTCCAAGCATGTGACCTTTATAGTCAGAGGTGCAGCAATCAGAGCACAGGGCATGGGCGGATCTAGAAGTTTTTTCTACCCGGGGCAATATAGGGGGGGGGGGGGCGATTTAGGCCCCGCCACCTTTCTAACTTCTAAGGCTGCCGGCGGCTGCACACTATGTGCAGGTCCGTTCGGCAGTGATAATGTGCTGTCCCGCTGCTCTGATTGTGTTTAAAACACAATCAGAGCAGCCGGGCAGCACACTGTCACTGCCGAACGGACCTGCACAGTGTGCAGCCGCCGGCAGCAAGCCCCTGCTAGGGGGGCGATCGCCCCGATCGGCTTCCCCCTGGATCCGCCACTGGCACAGGGACAGGTGCAAAGCAATCAGGAACACAGCAAGCCGATACATCGGGAATCATGGAAGTCTGGATCAGTGATTCCACTTTTCCCTGTTTCTCCTGGTTTCCCACAGAGCTTCCACTTCCACTTACCCCCTTCTCCCCATTTTCCTACTGTTTCCCGGTGAAAAAAAATTAGAAGTCAAGATCAGGAAATCTGAAATTTGAAAGTGGAAACATTGGTCTGGATATCCAGGTCTAACGAACAGCCCTCTGCCTGGCAGAGTTTTTGCAGAACTTTAACACAGACACTATTTCCTTCTTGACCAATTTAATCTGTTATTCATGCCTTATAATGGAGATAAGTCCACCCAAGAGGTAGAACTATGAGACTAAGCATGCTATAGCTTTACAAATGTACTGCTTAGGCTGGGTACACAGTACAGGGTTTTCAGCTGACTATTGGACCAATCAAATGATAAACGACCACTCGGCCCAATGTCGCATTAGTGTGTATACTCCAAAAATAAACGATTGTCGTTCCAAAGCACATCATATTGTTTGATTTTTAAACTGAACAAAAATCTTGTTCAACAATGGAACAATGTTGTATCAATCCTGCAGTTGGTAGCACTCATGACCGGCAGTGTCCATAGATTTCTATGAAGTGTGCAGAGTTATGATCTTTTCAGCAGATGGCTAAGACAGATGAAGAGCCCAGATTTGAAGGTAAATCTTGTAAAACATGTTTAGTATGTACACAGGAATTGGCATGCTGATGGGGACTTTTTTTTTCTGTTGTTGGTAAAATCGTTAAAGATGTCGCATCGGGAGAAATTTCCTGTAGTGTGTATCCAGCCTTAGTCAGGTATCTGATCCAACTATGTTTCCATTATGTCTGCTCTACGGGCTAGTGCTACCGGTTGGCGAACCTAAGTCGGTTATGTAAGGCGCAGATAGTTTGCGGGCATCTAAAACACTGAATAAGTGACATAAATTCCCTGTAGCACCTCCGTACTGGGCACTGGCTGCTTACCTGTGAAGCTGGCAGCTGCTGCTCCTCTGTCTGTGATATGCCGGGAGTGTGGCACTGGGCCACACTCCCAGTCTGAAGAACAGGAGATGCTGACATGACCTCCCGCCTGCTAAGGTAAGAAGCAGCAGGGTACGGGGGACACCTAGGGATTTTCCACCGACCCTGTTACTTTACACACTGTTACACTAAGGGGTATATTTACTAAACTGCATGTTTGAAAAATTGGAAGTGTTGCCTATAGCAACCAATCAGATTCTAGTTATCATTTGTTTGTTTTTTTGAATCCAGTATTTTTATTGGAATTTTTCAATATACAAACATAACAATCAACAAAAAAAAATAAAAAAATGACAGCTAGAATCTGATTGGTTGCTATAGGCAACATCTCCACTTTTTCAAACCAGCAGTTTAGTAAATATACCCCTAAGTTTTCTAATTTACCTGTATTATTTACAATACTTCTCGCTTTAGTTGTGCTTAGTTCTTTACTAAGCCAAACATACTGCCTACACTGCCTGGCATACCGTTTATATCTTCACTGCATATGTCCTGTTCTGGAGAAGTAAAACAAATCATCCTGCTCCAGTGTACGACTTGTGCAGTGTTAGGAATTGATGTGCAACAGCTTTACTTGTTATTTTACACAGTATTCCAGGTTTAAAGACCCATTTAATTTCTCCTGTGCTTGTCTATGTGCACATAGGCCCAATTATTTCCACTGTGGCTCATTGTAGAACATGGTTATTATTCAATATGTCACTGGTCAGGAACATATTGCCAACTCTCCCGGAATGTCCGGGAAACTCCTGAAATTCGGGTTGGTCTCACGGACTCCCGGGAGAGCAGGCAAGTCTCCCGCATCCCGCAACTGCCTTCCCAAAATGACGTGATTCGCGGTGAATTGCATCATTTTGGCCCCGCCCCTCGCGGTAAAACAGCATTTTTGTCACAGGGGGCGGGGCAAAAATGATGCAATTCCCCGCCCCGCCCTCCAGTCAGGCCCCGCTCCCTGACAGAACTTGCCGAAAGTAGGCAAGTATGGTCAGGAGTCAGGACTGGTACCCAAAACTTCTCTTACTGTATAGCTTTTCCAACCACACAGTTCATTCTAAAAGTGCGCTGGTGAGGAAGAGATTGGCTGCAATCGGGGAAAATCACTAACAGTAACAAGCAATAACACAGCAATAAAAGAAAGATTAAAAAACATGCAGCAGTGACCTGTGTCACACTCGGTGGTAGTCATTTTCACACTAATCATAAACCTGACAGTTACTATAGCGACATAAAAAACATAATTGCTTATATGGGCGACTATAAATAAATATAGACTGACCTTAAACATTACACCTAACGTATCCGACACTGTTCAGATAAATTCCGAAGAGAAGAAATGGCGACACGGAGCTTTGACGTCATATTAGCGGTTTTAAAACGGCAATGCTGGGTCCTGCCGCCTATCTAATCTAACCTAAGTGTTAGGGTAAGGTTTAGGGTTAGGGTTAAGTTTACTGTAAATATGACAGTCTCACTTTTAACTAGAGATGGGCGGGTCCGGTTCTCCGAGAACCGAACCCACCCGAACTTTGGGTATCCGAGTACCGAGCTGAGCAGCTCGGTACTCTCCCGCCAATTCCGAATCCAAATCGAGGCCGAACGTCATTGTGACGTCGTCGGATCTCGGGACTCGGTTCTCGCGATACTTCAACTTTATAAATACACGCCTCCACAGCAATCCATCGCCATTTGACAGAGGGAGAGAGCAGGGTGTAGTCATAGGCTAATTAGAGCAGGGACAGAGAAAGAATACAATATTGTTCTTGCAATTGCTCTAACCAAAATCGCTAGTGCAGAGAGGAGGATAGAGGTTTATTATTTTTTCTTCATATTTGGCACTCCCCAGCGCTTTTGGGTTGTCCCCCATAATTGTGCATTAATATTTCTGGCTGTCAAAAGTCATATCTGTCAGCAGTATCTACTCAATAAATGTTAGCACTCCTCAGTGTTTTTGGGGTGTCCTCTCTAATTGTGCATTAATATTTCTGGCTGTCAAAAGTCATATCTGTCAGCAGTATCTACTCAATAATTTTAAGCACTCCTCAGTGTTTTTGGGGTGTCCTCTCTAATTGTGCATTAATATTTCTGGCTGTCAAAAGTCATATCTGTCAGCAGTATCTACTCAATAATTTTAAGCACTCCTCAGTGTTTTTGGGGTGTCCTCTCTAATTGTGCATTAATATTTCTGGCTGTCAAAAGTCATATCTGTCAGCAGTATCTACTCAATAAATTTTAGCACTCCTCTGTGTTTTTGGGGTGTCCTCCCTAATTGTGCATTAATATTTCTGGCTGTCAAAAGTCATATCTGTCAGCAGTATCTACTCAATAATTTTAAGCACTCCTCAGTGTTTTTGGGGTGTCCTCTCTAATTGTGCATTAATATTTCTGGCTGTCAAAAGTCATATCTGTCAGCAGTATCTACTCAATAAATTTTAGCACTCCTCTGTGTTTTTGGGGTGTCCTCCCTAATTGTGCATTAATATTTCTGGCTGTCAAAAGTCATATCTGTCAGCAGTATCTACTCAATAAATGTTAGCACTCCTCAGTGTTTTTGGGGTGTCCTCTCTAATTGTGCATTAATATTTCTGGCTGTCAAAAGTCATATCTGTCAGCAGTATCTACTCAATAATTTTAAGCACTCCTCAGTGTTTTTGGGGTGTCCTCTCTAATTGTGCATTAATATTTCTGGCTGTCAAAAGTCATATCTGTCAGCAGTATCTACTCAATAAATTTTAGCACTCCTCTGTGTTTTTGGGGTGTCCTCCCTAATTGTGCATTAATATTTCTGGCTGTCAAAAGTCATATCTGTCAGCAGTATCTACTCAATAATTTTAAGCACTCCTCAGTGTTTTTGGGGTGTCCTCTCTAATTGTGCATTAATATTTCTGGCTGTCAAAAGTCATATCTGTCAGCAGTATCTACTCAATAAATTTTAGCACTCCTCTGTGTTTTTGGGGTGTCCTCCCTAATTGTGCATTAATATTTCTGGCTGTCAAAAGTCATATCTGTCAGCAGTATCTACTCAATAATTTTAAGCACTCCTCAGTGTTTTTGGGGTGTCCTCTCTAATTGTGCATTAATATTTCTGGCTGTCAAAAGTCATATCTGTCAGCAGTATCTACTCAATAAATTTTAGCACTCCTCTGTGTTTTTGGGGTGTCCTCCCTAATTGTGCATTAATATTTCTGGCTGTCAAAAGTCATATCTGTCAGCAGTATCTACTCAATAAATGTTAGCACTCCTCAGTGTTTTTGGGGTGTCCTCTCTAATTGTGCATTAATATTTCTGGCTGTCAAAAGTCATATCTGTCAGCAGTATCTACTCAATAATTTTAAGCACTCCTCAGTGTTTTTGGGGTGTCCTCTCTAATTGTGCATTAATATTTCTGGCTGTCAAAAGTCATATCTGTCAGCAGTATCTACTCAATAAATTTTAGCACTCCTCTGTGTTTTTGGGGTGTCCTCCCTAATTGTGCATTAATATTTCTGGCTGTCAAAAGTCATATCTGTCAGCAGTATCTACTCAATAATTTTAAGCACTCCTCAGTGTTTTTGGGGTGTCCTCTCTAATTGTGCATTAATATTTCTGGCTGTCAAAAGTCATATCTGTCAGCAGTATCTACTCAATAAATTTTAGCACTCCTCTGTGTTTTTGGGGTGTCCTCCCTAATTGTGCATTAATATTTCTGGCTGTCAAAAGTCATATCTGTCAGCAGTATCTACTCAATAATTTTAAGCACTCCTCAGTGTTTTTGGGGTGTCCTCTCTAATTGTGCATTAATATTTCTGGCTGTCAAAAGTCATATCTGTCAGCAGTATCTACTCAATAAATTTTAGCACTCCTCTGTGTTTTTGGGGTGTCCTCCCTAATTGTGCATTAATATTTCTGGCTGTCAAAAGTCATATCTGTCAGCAGTATCTACTCAATAAATGTTAGCACTCCTCAGTGTTTTTGGGGTGTCCTCTCTAATTGTGCATTAATATTTCTGGCTGTCAAAAGTCATATCTGTCAGCAGTATCTACTCAATAATTTTAAGCACTCCTCAGTGTTTTTGGGGTGTCCTCTCTAATTGTGCATTAATATTTCTGGCTGTCAAAAGTCATATCTGTCAGCAGTATCTACTCAATAAATTTTAGCACTCCTCTGTGTTTTTGGGGTGTCCTCCCTAATTGTGCATTAATATTTCTGGCTGTCAAAAGTCATATCTGTCAGCAGTATCTACTCAATAATTTTAAGCACTCCTCAGTGTTTTTGGGGTGTCCTCTCTAATTGTGCATTAATATTTCTGGCTGTCAAAAGTCATATCTGTCAGCAGTATCTACTCAATAAATTTTAGCACTCCTCTGTGTTTTTGGGGTGTCCTCCCTAATTGTGCATTAATATTTCTGGCTGTCAAAAGTCATATCTGTCAGCAGTATCTACTCAATAATTTTAAGCACTCCTCAGTGTTTTTGGGGTGTCCTCTCTAATTGTGCATTAATATTTCTGGCTGTCAAAAGTCATATCTGTCAGCAGTATCTACTCAATAAATTTTAGCACTCCTCTGTGTTTTTGGGGTGTCCTCCCTAATTGTGCATTAATATTTCTGGCTGTCAAAAGTCATATCTGTCAGCAGTATCTACTCAATAAATGTTAGCACTCCTCAGTGTTTTTGGGGTGTCCTCTCTAATTGTGCATTAATATTTCTGGCTGTCAAAAGTCATATCTGTCAGCAGTATCTACGCAATGGATTCAAAGCAGTCCACATATGATCTAAATGAGCAACCAGGTTCTGTCACCAGTCCTGATGTTAGTGTTCCCAGTACGTCATCTGGCCAAGGCGATGTCAAACAACAGAGTGTTTTCAAATTAGTGCAAAAAACAAAAACCAAAAAAAAATTTACTGTATTGAAGCGAAAACGAAGTGTAACTGAGCAAAAGTTAAGTGACGATAAAAAAAAAATTGCAAGCATGCCATTCTACACACGCAGTGGCAAAGAGAGAATGAGGCCTTCACCTTTGGCTATTAGTGGCAGATCCCAAAAAGTTACCCAGCCTACAATTGGTGCACAACTACTGTTACGCGTCAAAGCTGAGCTGCAAGATACCAGTGAGGCATTACAGGAGAATATTTGCTCTGATTCACAAATGACAACAATCCCTGTGGAGAGTCCATCCAACAGTGGGATGTCTAATCGTGAGCATTCTGCTGATGTGTGCCTTAATAGCCCGAGTGTAGCCGGTGATACCCAAATTGAGGATGCCACTTTGGAATTAGAAGAGGATGAGGGGGAGATTTGTGTAGGCGACGAGGGCGCTAATGAGGATGTTGATGAGGATGAGGTTGTTTGTGTAAGTCCTGCACCAGTGGCAGCAGTTCTGGCACGTGACAAGAAAAAGGCCATTGTCATGCCTGGGCATAAAACAAAAAAATCCACTTCTTATGTGTGGAATTATTTCTACCCAAATCCAGACAACAATTGTATAGCCATTTGTAGTGTATGTGAAGCCACAGTCAGTCGAGGGAGGGACCTTAACCATCTTGGAACCTCGTCTATGTTACGCCATTTAACGAGAGTTCATGGCAAAGTGTTGGGAAAAGCTGAAAGTTCTTCCCAAAAGAATACAAGCACTCCCTCATCAGCTAAGACCCTCCGCTCACCGACATACCGACGGCCACAAAATACACCCACCACACCATCCTCATCAATATCCTCAGTAGCGCTCGGAGTTAGCCCGGCATCCCACTTAAGGCTGGATGACTCCGGCACTATTATTGATTCCTCTGAAGAAAGCGTTAGTCCTGCTGCTGCTGTTGCTGCTGCTGGGGGTGAATCGTCATCCCAGAGGCAGGTGAATAAAATGAGCAGTCCTACATTTCAGCAATTAACTGTGAAACAATCCTTTGCGAGGGGAAGCAAATATGACAGCAGTCACCCAGTCGCCAAGCGAATCACAGACGCCATGGCTGCAATGTTAGTGTTAGATCTGCGTCCAATCTCCACCATAAACGCAGCTGGTTTTTCACAGTTAATTGAGGTTTTGTGTCCGCGTTACAGAATTCCATCGCGACACCATTTCTCCCGTAAAGCTATTCCACAACTATACCAAAAAGTGTGTAAAAATGTAGAGATTGCGCTGAAAAATGCCATTCTGCCCACTGTTCACTTAACCACAGATATGTGGACAAGTGGAAGTGGCCAAACCAAAGACTATATGACTGTGACAGCCCACTGGGTTGGTCATTCACCTTCACCAGCAGGAACAGCAGCAGCATGTACACCACTACGTAACATTTGTCACAGGCAGGCCACTCTTTGTATCACCGGCTTCACTAACAGGCATACGGCTGACAATTTGTTACGCAAACTGAGAGATGTGATTGATGCATGGCTTATACCACTCGGACTCTCCCCAGGGTATGTCATTTCAGATAACGCCAACAATATAGTGCGAGCATTACAGCTGGGTGATTTCCAACATATTCCCTGTTTTGCTCACACCATCAACTTGGTGGTGCAGAGCTTCCTACGAAACAACCGTGAGGTGCAGGAGATGCTTTCGGTGGCCCGTAAAATTTCAGGCCATTTCAGGCATTCAGCCACAGCATGTAGGAGATTACAGCAGCTCCAAGAGCAGTTTAACTTGCCCTGCCACCAACTTAAGCAAGAGGTGGTAACTCGGTGGAATTCCACCCTGTACATGCTTCAGAGGATGGAGGAACAGCGCAAAGCCATCCAAGCATATTGCACAAGTCATGACATTGGGAAAGGAGGGGGGATGTATTTCACTCTTGCACAGTGGGGAATCCTTTCAGTGCTGTGCAAGGTGCTGAAACCATTTGAAGTTGTGACATGTGAGGTCAGTGCAGACTCTGCTAGTTTGAGCCAAGTCATTCCTTTAATTAGACTATTGGAAAAGCAGCTTGAGAAAATGAAGGAGGAGCTGAAAGCAAGCAATTCAGCAAAGTATGTTGGCCTTGTCGATCAAGTACTTAATTCGCTTCACAATGATCCTCGAGTTATTAAGATCTTGAACTCGGATCAGTACGTTTTGGCCACTGTGCTTGATCCAAGGTTTAAAACCTACATTGAGTCTTTACTTGTAAATGAGCGAGATGTGAACTTTTGCAAGGAGCTATTGCTCAGCAAGTTGGCCGCTGAACTGGGCCTCGGCTTGACGACGTGTCCTCCTTCACTTTCTCAAGCTGTTGCTCGTAAAAAATTAAATTTCCAAAAAAGAAGCAGGGAAGACACAGGGGGCAGACGAGAACAATTTAACATCTGGGCTGGTTTGAAGGATTTTTCAAAAAAAAGTGTCACTTTGCCCATAAGTCCATCCAATATGAGTATAAACATGCAAAGGATGGTGGAGGATTACTTTCAAGAGGTAGTTGATATGGAAATGTCAGACAGTCCCTTTCCTTACTGGGAAGAAAAGCAAGCTATTTGGAAACCCATGTACAAACTTGCTTTGCAATACCTAAGCTGCCCACCCTCCAGTGTGTACTCTGAACGAGTGTTCAGCACAGCAGGGAACTTAGTCAGTGATCGCCGTAGAAGGTTACTTCCCAAAAATGTGGAGAAAATGATGTTTATAAAAATGAACTACATCTTCCACGAGGAAGGCCTTCACCATCCAAGACATGCAAGCACTGACTGTTCTCTAATGGCGGATTCAAGCGGCGATGAATTGATAGTCTGTGATGATGACGATAACACTGATGAGGGTGAGGATGAAGCTGAAGATGATGCCGATAACATCTTTTTAAAACTTTCTATGTAAGTGTAGGGTGCAATCTACCCCCAAAGAGGAAAGGGACTTGTGGCATTTCCATATCACATACCATCTTGAAAGGCTGCTGTTAGGGCAATTTATCCTTAAGGGTAGGGTGTCATAGACAGAGTGACCCTAAACTGGCTTTGTCCATTTTTCATAATATTGTACAGTCTATAATGGCTGAATTTTTTAGTATTTTATACAAGTGGAGGGGGGCCTAGAGAGACAGAAACCAAACTGGCTTTCTCCATGTCAATTAATATTGTACAGTCTATAATGGCTGAATTTTTTAGTATTTTATACAAGTGGAGGGGGGCCTAGAGAGACAGAAACCAAACTGTCTTTCTCCATGTCAATTAATATTGTACAGTCTATAATGGCTGAATTTTTTAGTATTTTATACAAGTGGAGGGGGGCCTAGAGAGACAGAAACCAAACTGGCTTTCTCCATGTCAATTAATATTGTACAGTCTATAATGGCTGAATTTTTTAGTATTTTATACAAGTGGAGGGGGGCCTAGAGAGACAGAAACCAAACTGTCTTTCTCCATGTCAATTAATATTGTACAGTCTATAATGGCTGAATTTTTTAGTATTTTATACAAGTGGAGGGGGGCCTAGAGAGACAGAAACCAAACTGGCTTTCTCCATGTCAATTAATATTGTACAGTCTATAATGGCTGAATTTTTTAGTATTTTATACAAGTGGAGGGGGGCCTAGAGAGACAGAAACCAAACTGTCTTTCTCCATGTCAATTAATATTGTACAGTCTATAATGGCTGAATTTTTTAGTATTTTATACAAGTGGAGGGGGGCCTAGAGAGACAGAAACCAAACTGGCTTTCTCCATGTCAATTAATATTGTACAGTCTATAATGGCTGAATTTTTTAGTATTTTATACAAGTGGAGGGGGGCCTAGAGAGACAGAAACCAAACTGTCTTTCTCCATGTCAATTAATATTGTACAGTCTATAATGGCTGAATTTTTTAGTATTTTATACAAGTGGAGGGGGGCCTAGAGAGACAGAAACCAAACTGGCTTTCTCCATGTCAATTAATATTGTACAGTCTATAATGGCTGAATTTTTGGGTATTTTATACAAGTGGAGGGGGGCCTTGAGAGACAGAAACCAAACTGGCTTTCTCCATGTCAATTAATATTGTACAGTCTATAATGGCTGAATTTTTTGGTATTTTATACAAGTGGAGGGGGGCCTTGAGAGACAGAAACCAAACTGGCTTTTTCCATTTCTTTACATATTTAACTATAAGTGTAGGGTGTAATATACATTCAAAGACGATGGCTGCATTGCCAATATGCATAGATGGAGAGGAAGACAATCTGTTTTGTGTGTAGAATAGGCCTACCAACGAAGAATTAAACTGTTTTTTGGGATGATTTATTACCTCAACAATTAGATTACTTGTCTCTAAAACAGTTGGAGCACTAAATTGGGTTAATTTAGGCCCAAAAACATGGATTTTCCCAAAAAATAGCAAAACAAAACCAAACAAAACCAAAACCAAAACCAAAACACGCAATGGAGGTTTTGCAAAACCAAAACCAAAACCAAAACACGACGGTAATCCAGATCCAAAACCGAATCCAAAACCAAAACACGGGGGTCAGTGACCATCTCTACTTTTAACTGACATGAAAACGGCGTGACGCCATTTCTTCTCTTCGGAATTTATCTAAACAGTGTTGGATACATTAAGTGTCATTTTTAAAGTAAGTCTATATCTGTTGACGGTCGCCCATGTAACCATCAAATGTTTTATGTCGCTGTAGTAACTGTCCGGCTTATCATTACCAGCTAAATGTACCCAAGCCGTCACACTAGCCCAACCTGTGCCACAGTTAGTGGAGGAGTAGAGACTCCATGTTTTGGCCTCACTCTAAACCAGGCCTGTCCAACCCGCGCCCTCCAGGTGTTGTGAAACTACAAGCCCCAGCATGCTTTGCCAGTAGACAACCTGTTGATAGCTGGAAGGGCATGCTGGGACTTGTAGTTTCACAATATCTGGAGGGCCGCAGGTTGGACAGGCCTGCTCTAAACCCTTCTCAGTCTGCTGCTTTCACAGACAACATAAAAAATACTGTAAATTGGCAGCTATGGAGGCTAAAAAATTAAAAAGAAGGCAAATTATACATATCACCATGAAAGGAAAATACAGTCTCTCTCCCACTCTCTTTATGAAGTGCGCAAATTGCTTCATGTGGAAACAGTTATCAATATTCTAAACCTTTTTGTTTTGGAAAACAAATTTCCTAAAACAATGTGGTTTGAGATAGGATTTCTGTTTCATGTAAAGAGGTGTGTTCTTCCCACATCAGGAGCCTGATATAAGTACTCTGGTCAACAGATTAATCACTACCTTCCACAAGTTCAGTAAACTCACTGAGATTCTGGCATTCTGATTGCCTGCATGTTGCTCTATACCTTCCCCATTCAAAAATGAGGATCTCACAGATGTGCAAAAATTGAACATTAAATACTATAAAGTTCTCTGACACGGCACAATTTAGTATAAAAAGATTTATTTTTCAATTACAATGCACCTACAGTCACTTCAAAAAACAAGTCAGTTTTGCCAGGGTTTAAAGAGACCCCTTTAAAGGTGTTGTGTTTGAAAATACATGTTGTTTACATTAAGTGCTGTGTGTCGTGAATTCAGCCTATCTTCTGGACAATTTTGTATGAAGCTTCTATACACGTGTTCATGAGCACCTCGTCTGAGACTAGTGATCTGATTAATGAATGGTGAACAACCCCATCCGCTATTGAATCTAGCATGTTTTGTATGATCCTTCCTAGTTAAACTGGAATTTGTTGTGACTGAATGTGAACAATTCCGCACTTCACTATATATGGTAAATAATGTTACGACTGAATCAAAAGAAGTTTGCTCATCCCAAAACGTAAAATAATGTCTCAGAGACATACATATAGATAGCAGAGATTACATTTCTCATTTTAGAAATGAAAGTAGTGCCATGGCCAATTCAGATCATTATAATATTTCATCCAAACCCAAAAATTGATCTCATAACTATTCTTTCCGTCTGTTGGATATGTTTCAGCCAGCAGGAACAGTTGTCAAAAATATCCCAGCTAAGTTCAAGATCAAAACAGTTCATAATACCTTATCCACTTCCAAATCTGTCATGTAGAACACTTACCTTGCATTGAAAGCTATGGTGAATGCTGGATCGCGGTGGGGGGGGCACTTTATTTTGGTGGTCTCGACACTGAGTGAAAATATCCCTTTAGGTTTTGGTTCCAGAATATTGTGCCTTTCAGTAACCTCATGAGAAAAATATAAAAGCATTTTAGTATTTTTACTGACAATCGTGCTTTTTGAATCAGTTCAAATATGTTGTAACGAATAGCAAACAATCAGTAATTAGCTTTGATTGATCTGATGCAGACAATATGAAAGCAAATGTCTGCTTGGTTGCTCTGGGTTACTGTGTATATCAAAATAGTAACTGCAAACCATTTCTGGTAGGAAGAATGAGCAAGAGAGGAGACGATAAGGACATAGTGTAGATTAATTAAAGGTCAAGAAAGAGGAGGTCAATCAAAGCATGTATCTTACCTGTACATAAGCACATCCACTCCCTGATGCTTCCAAAGTGTACTCTGCTGGGATATTAGGCAGTTCTACCTGCTGCACGTCCATCGGTTTCTCTGGATTCACTGACACAACCCTACGGAAGTCTTTGTCATTGATGATAGTGATAACAGGGCTGCTTCCTGCAATGTATGTGAGTGCGCCATGCCTGGAGAGTGCTGAAATAGCAACGACAGTGTCCTAAAAGGTCAAGGATAAAAACAAAGGATCATTATATGGTAGCACAAGTCATTACATCTAGTAAAATGCATTGTAGTAATATAAACACTAGAAGGGTGACATTAAATTCTACTCTGTGATTCACAGAAATGTAAATAATAATAAATGACATAGAATTATGTTTTTTGCCACTGAATGCAGACACATGCTAAGCAGAATAACACTATCATGCCCTAAGCAGCCTCAGTAATGGAGAAACACTCAGTATTTAGGTTGGGATTCAGTTTCAAAGTGTCTTGGGTCATGCACTAATACCCAGAAGGCAAAGCATTGACTAAAACATGCAGCATATTTGGATATTAATATTAGGCTAGTCTCTCTGACCTTTTTCATTGTTTCAACAAGACTTAATTAGGTCATGACAAGTTATGGTTATAGCTTTACTCTACGTACGCTAACCTTGGCTTGATAATAAATGGCCTCTGGACAGTTATTTAATTTTTTTGCATCTAGAGGTGTGTAAGGTGGAATGTTGGTTATTTTAATTTCAAATTACATTGAAAGGTTCCAAAAATAACAACCTGCTCTTTTCGTATATTGCAGTACTATGATAAAACCCCTGTGCCACTACTAGTAGTTACTATTAGTGACAGAAACAATCAGTACTCAATAGATATTGAGACAAAACTTAAATATTCAGTACATGGTTGGCCAAACACCGCAATGTCACATAAGAGTACATTGCTACAATTGTCAACAGGAACATTCTAATAAATATTACCATCTGAGACAAACATGATTGCTGCTCCTCCTCTACTTTGTCCTGCCATCACCTGCCCTGAGACTGACAATGGTCACTGTTCAGTTGGCAGTTGACAACTTACCTTCTAGACTCTCAATGAGTGGGAAGCTCTGGCTGCAAACTAAGCAGTCTCAGCTCACTTGCTATAGCTTCCCTGACAATCCCCCCCACCACTGAACCAAGTGCTGGGTAGCAGCTTGTCATTAAACCTCCGGAAGACAGACTTCTTGGTACTGGGCTCGGAGATTAATACAGGCTGCCTCCTGGACCTTGGGGATAGCATTTATTGTGAGAAACAACAGTGCAAAACAGCGCTATTTTTCCATATCTCCAAGTCTGCAAGAAAGTGCCGCCCGAGACAAGATGCCCATTATATATATATATATATTTATATTATTTTCCTAGTTTGTTTGTGCCTGAGTTATTTAGTGATGTCAGAGGAGGGTATAGTTCAGATAATAGAGCTGTATTTAATACTGTGAGGATACCACCCTTAGCTGGGATGGCAGTTGCCTTCTGTGGGATTCAACTCACTCGGATAGACCAGAATATATCCAAAATAAGGCTTTATTATGACAGAACAACACCACAAGACGTTCACAAGAGACAAGGTAAATGGTAGCATGTATCCTCCAGCAGCCTCCTGCAGTTAGCACTCCTAAGTAATAATCTCAATCTCTTTCAGGGTTTTATCCTCCCGAAATATTACCACTACCAATTAGCTATACAGTTATGGTGTCGCCCAGCCTGGGTTACTGGCTCACACAGACCCTGTCCTGGTAGGGTTTACTCCAGCGGCACCATGATGCCTGGCCCAGAGTCCTTTTCACTGATGTCTTGTATACCAGGATCCTTCAAGCTAGAATAGCTCTCTTGGCATTCTGCTCTCCCTATATTCTTGGCTGTTTACACAGGGAGTAGGATCAAATGGCTCGATCTTCCCCCTCACAGCAGGGGTCTATCAGTGGACACTTTAGCTGTTAGACATACAGTCTCTGTTACCTTGAGAATACAATAGAATGGCTTGACTCAATTAGCTATTTGGCTGAATACTAAACAAAGGGTTACAATATAACATCAATGAATGACACTTCACGCTTGCGTGAAACAGCAAGACATTGGACACATGGTATCTGCAACATTACACAATCTGAGTCTGTGATATATTTTGATGAAATAACATTTATATTGATACATATTAATACATTTCCCAATGCTATTTCACATTGCATATCATCTAGAAATTCTCATTTAATTACCTCTCAGATTACCTGGTGACCTAGCTAATTAATGTGGGCTGTCAGCTAGTTAACTCAGACATTGTTCTGACTACAAACCAAATCTAAGCTGCACCTCATAACAATGCACATTTGAGACAAATGGTAATTACATTAGCTAACACAAGCAAAATGACTTCTGCTGTCCTGTTATTTTCACACAGTATGGCAATATTCTTTATATTTCTAATACACACATTATTGCAGGTAATAGCAAGGGCAAAATGTACCTAATAACATGAAATAATAATATACATAATACACCGGTGTTCTGGTGTATATACTTAGACCAGCGGTTCCCAAAGTGTGCGTCGCGCCTCCCTGGGGTACCACGGCACTGTCACAGGGGTGCCGCGACCGCCCTGGGAATTTAAAAAAAATAGAACTTACTGATCATCCAGCGCCGGATCCTCACTGTTCTCACTGACTGTCGGGCGTGACGTCATCACGTTTGACAGTGTCAGTGAGCAGTAGAGAGGAAAGAAGACAGCAGAACATGAGGAAGAAAGTAAGTAAAGGAACAGAAAGTGAAGGGGGGCAGAGAGAGTGACGCTGAAGGAGAGGAGGGGGACACAGAAAGAGATGCTGAAGGAGAGGAGAGGGACACAGAGAGAGACGCTGAAGGAGGGGAGGGGGACACAGAGAGAGACGCTGAAGGAGAGGAGGGGGACACAGAGAGAGACGCTGAAGGAGAGGAGAGGGACACAGAGAGAGACGCTGAAGGAGGGGAGGGGGACACAGAGAGAGACGCTGAAGGAGGGGAGGGGGACACAGTGTGTGAGATTAGAAAGAGGAGGACACAGTGTGTGAGATGGGAAAGAGGGGGACACAGTGTGTGAGATGGCAAAGAGGGGGACACAGTGTGTGAGATGGGAAAGAGGGGGACACAGTGTGTGAGATGGGAAAGAGGGGGACACAGTGTGTGAGATGGCAAAAAGGGGGACACAGTGTGTGAGATGGCGAAAAGGGGGGACACAGTGTGTGAGATGGCGAAGGGGATACAGAGTGATATGGTGAAAGGGCGCAGTGATATGATGAAGGGGCCTAAATACATCTCAGGGGGGACACAGTGTGTGAGATGGCAAAGAGGGGGACACAGTGTGTGAGATGGCAAAGAGGGGGACACAGTGTGTGAGATGGCGAAAAGGGGGGACACAGTGTGTGAGATGGCAAAGAGGGGGACACAGTGTGTGAGATGGCAAAGAGGGGGACACAGTGTGTGAGATGGGAAAGAGGGGGACACAGTGTGTGAGATGGTAAAGAGGGGGACACAGTGTGTGAGATGGCAAAGAGGGGGACACAGTGTGTGAGATGGCAAAGAGGGGGACACAGTGTGTGAGATGGCAAAGAGGGGGACACAGTGTGTGAGATGGGAAAGAGGGGGACACAGTGTGTGAGATGGCGAAGGGGATACAGAGTGATATGGTGAAGGGGCGCAGTGATATGATGAAGGGGCCTAAATACATCTCAGGGGGGACACAGTGTGTGAGATGGGCGAATGGGATACAGAGTGATATGGTGAAGGGGCGCAGTGATATGATGAAGGGGCCTAAATACATCTCATCTTTTTGAACCAACTACAACCTGGTAATTATTTTGGCTTAGGGGTGCCTTGGAAAAATTATGGTGACTATAAGGGTGCCTCGAACTGATAAAGTTCGGGAACCACTGACTTAGACTGTTTCAAAAATTAAAAAGTACATTAAACCGTGAGAAACGGGTGATGAATAAAAAGTTGAAGTATTTTCTAGCTTTCAAATTTTTAGAGGTAAACCCAAAATACTACGAGTTTCTCACTAGTGGAAAAGTTATGCAAAAACAATGATATGTTTATAAATGAGTTCTAATCTTATGGCAAATTAATATTTTTACTAAGAGGATGTTACATGCTTTATTTATTTATGTGCCTAGTAATAAAAACCAAATGCTGACGATTAGCTAAAAACCATTATACAGAAAAACTATTGCAGTTACTTGGCAGTGAATGCAGTACCGTAGTGCTAGTGTATCCTCCATTAGCATTTTGCTTTGAGTTTAACCAGCGAATTACAGGCACTGCTGCCCCCAGGTCGGCTTTGGAAGGGTTTTCAGCAGATTCCAGTGCCAGAGCAACATACGCTGTCACCTCCACCTCTGAAGACTTTGGCTTCGACCATAATGGATCATCTTCAGGGATCTCAGAATCCATTGACCAGTGTGTTTTATCATCTATACAAAGGTCCAAAAAGGGGAAATGTTTACATGCTGGACTGTATCATTAAGGCCAGAAAACCAGTTGATCTTATAGTAACAAGTTAGATACGTTCCATCCAATATTTCCCAATAAATGTCATTCTGCTTCAAGAAGTTCTGCCACTATTACTTTTTTTAGAAATGTTCCAGTTTTCTCCCCAGCACCTATTCACCCAGCTGGTCTTACTTGCCATCCGGCTCTTGAAGCCCAACAGAATCCTATTATAATAGAATAAACCATTGTTTCTCCTATTAGAACATGCACTATGTGAGCACTACAGCCAGCAGTGTGTGTGTTAGACCACTGACCAGTCCTGGCAGGTGTAGGCAATAACCTCCAACATTTTTTAATATTATTACAAAGTATTACACTGCCCCCACCCGGCTGCTTCTTAATGCCACCCGACTGGCAACATTTTCTGGGGAGAACACTGTGTTCTAAAATAATGTTATCTTTCAATGCCTGGCAAGCAGTAGCAGTGCTATGTGCTTAACATGAATAAAAATAGCATCCTAAAAGAGGGGCAAGTGCAAGATTTTAGAGGGGGTTCTTAATACAAAAGGAATGGTAGAATGGGGTTTGTCATATGGGAAAAAAACAGTTTGTAGGTACCTTTGAATCTTTATTTTGTCTCAAATGCAATTTGATATAGATTACACAGTACATAGAAATATGGGGTATATAAATTCTGCTCTAAGATAGTCTGCAAACTACGGGTCTCTGTATGAAGGTAAATGTGAAGGAAACAGCAGCCCATTCCCACCTCTTTCTTTTCTG
This sequence comes from Mixophyes fleayi, assembly GCF_038048845.1. Classification (NCBI taxonomy): domain Eukaryota; kingdom Metazoa; phylum Chordata; class Amphibia; order Anura; family Limnodynastidae; genus Mixophyes; species Mixophyes fleayi. Next base: position 27,844,903 of record NC_134407.1, on the reverse strand, counting down.
TGCTGAAATACTCAACCAGAGCAGTGTTATATGTAATACTTGCTGACTTTGAATGATTGAGCTCAAGGAGATCCTAGATAGGGTGTGTGGCGGAAGGACGGGATACTGCCAATCGTGTAATGTCGTGGGGACAGGGCCAAAATGACGCGACTTTACTAGGAAGTGGGCAGGATGCGGGAGATATGCCTGCTTTCCTAGGAGTCTGGGAGACCTACCCGGATTTCGGGAGTCTCCTGGACATTCCGGGAGAGTTGGTATTTATGGTTATATGTAATACCTAAATATCAATAGGATACAGCTGTTCACCAAAAATGGTGGCTGGGACTCAATGGGGGAAATTCAATTCCCCCCAGATTAACGCAGCGATAATCCTACTACTGTTATTACGACAAAATTTAACCCGGCTTTCTGCTCGCAGCTCAGGGAGAAAGCCGGATTTGAAACTGCCTAAATAACGATATTTAAGCGCACTATTACCGTAATAACAGTAATAGTGCGCAGGCCGCATTACGTTTCACAGTAACATGGCCAATTGAATTCCCCGCTATAAGTGTTAGTATAAGGGGGAATAAACAGTATAAACTGAAGGGAACTGTATTGCCACCTGGTGGTCCTAAGTAGTAATGCAGTTTGTTTTTTAACTTACATTACAATGTTTTTTGACTTGGTGAATGTCCATGCACTTGTAATCTCCCACTAAAGACACCAGTGTAAGTACCTTTTTGTATGGCTACTTTATATAGCTCCTCCAAAAGTTGTTTCCTCTTTTCTGTGCCACCAGACAGAGTAAAGACATATGCACACAGTGCCTTAGTGTAGGTAGTGCTTTGTGGCTCCATGCATTTCTCCAGACATTTCTCTGCATTCTTTATTACGTCATCCTGCAATGGTGTGGGTAAGACACAAGGGAAGATGATGCATCAGGAAAAAGTCACATTAGGAAGGAAACTCAGGCAAAGAGAAGAAAAAAGTGGTGGTATAAAGTAGAGATATTTTTGACACCAAAATCGTGCTGCACCAGTTTAACAGGAGCTTCACGTCCCCATAGCCCCAGCTGTCCTGGTTTAGGAGGGTTAGTTCCAATTTGAGGGGCCGCCCCGCAGATCGGTACTTTTGTCCCAATCCCAGGAGAGGGTTGTGTTTCTGAAGAACGCCCTTCAGTGACCGTCATACCAGCGTCAGCTGCACGCAGCAGTGAAGGGGTGTTTTTAGGGAACCTCTGAGCATGCTCCAAAGTGACATGGCCACATCCCTTGTTGTGTGCATGCCGCACAGTGACCTAGTGGTTAGCACTTCTGCCTCACAGTACTGGGTCATGAGTTCAATTCCCGACCATGGCCTTATCTGTGTGGAGTTTATATGTTCTCCCCGTGTTTGTGTTGGTTTCCTCCGGGTGCTCCGGTTTCCTGCCACACTCCAAAAACATACTGGTAGGTTAATTGGCTGCTATCAAAATTGACCCTGGTCTCTCTCTCTGTCTGTGTGTGTGTGTTTGGGAATTTAGACTGTAAGGTCCAATGGGGCAGGGACCGATGTGAATGATGTACAGCGCTGCGGAATTAGTGGCGCTATTTAAATAACTGATGATGATATGGGTGTAGGTGTTCTCTATGAGGATTATAAAGTATAAACAAAATGCACAAAAAAGAAAAACTATTTCACTAATGTCACCTTTTAATAAATCTTTTTTTCTTAGTCCCCCCCCCCAGAAAATACATTTATTAGGATGATTTTAATGTCTTCTGTGCAGAAAATACATTTTTACAGTTGCTCCTGATTTCAAACACATGTTCTAACTTACATACGTGACTGTCATCACTAGTAGTCAGCACCAGACCTGTAGCTGGTGCAGGTGATAAAACAAGTACCCTTGAGATGCGCAAATCTTGAATCAGACGCCGCTGCGTGCGCTGGAGCTGGCACAACCTTACTATACATTGACTATGTGCACACATCCAGTCCCCTCCCCATTCTGCCCATGGAATTGTATGCTGTAGTAAGGGGCCTTTGCACTCGAATTTGAATTGGACGTTGCTGTGTTCACATATGGTTTGTTTTAGGGCATGCACAGAGCGATTTTATGCAAGCTACTGTATCTATCGGAATTTACGCGCCTTAATGAATCAGGCCTTTAATGTCCCGATTTAAAGGGGGGTATTCAATTGACGGCGGGATCGCCGAAAATCCAGTGCTCAAAGAATATTACCGTTAATACGGTAATTACTCGCTGGATTTTAGTTCGCAGCTCCCTGAGCTGCGAGCTGAAATCCAGCGAGTAAATTACCGTATTAACGGTATTTACGCGCAGGATTACCGAATTAACGGTAATATTCTTTGAGCGCGGGATTTTCGGCGATCCCGCCGTCGATTGAATACCCCCCAAAAGGTCTTAAAGTTGGGAGGTAGGCGGCACTGTCTGTGATGTTGGAGGACGCTGCTCCTTCCACTCAAACTATTGGTAGCTTTTAGCTCCCCACTTGCCTCCATCTTCTACCTCACATTGTGACACTGGACCTGTCATATGCAGCCGTGTCCTCATTTACAGTTACACATCACTGCCTTCAACAAGATCAGAACTCTCATCCCCCGAAATACTTGGTTCAACTGTTAATATTCTTGATGATCAGATTGGCTACAATTGTTGTATTCAGACATACAGAAGCGCTCCACAAGTCACTTTGGCTTTGTACTTGTGTGGCCAGCACACTAGAAGGTGGACGCCTACTTCACGGTCTTTGAAAACACAATCGAAAAACATCACTTCAGAGGCTTTTTGGTCTAGCCCCATTTACAGTTTAAATTAATAATGAGAGCGATGAAACATGGGAATTGTCACTATTACATGCAGTCTATTTATTCACTGGGCAAATTGTGGCGCTATTTTCTATTGAAAATGCATCACATTAAAAATAGTGAACCTGGGGGTAAATGTATCAAGCTGAGAGTCTCCAACGGGTTTGAAAGTGTAGATGTTGCCTATAGCAACCAATCAGATTATAGCTGTCATTTTGTAGAATGTACTAAATAAATGTGATAACTAGAATCTGATTGGTTGCTATACGCAACATCTTCACTTTTCAAAACAGTCGGAAACTCTCATCTTGACACATTTACCCCCTGGTATTCGCCAGCTGGTACAAAATATAAGCGTTTTAGAATAGTCATAATGAATATGACCGCATTCTTAAAACAAGGAACACTCAAAATTAACCTTCTCCACCGATTTATCTCATTGTAACTAGGTTATTTTGCAAAATAAAGTGTAATTTTAGCACTTCTGCTCTACCAACCTCAGGGGCGAACGCAGGGTTTAGAAGGGGGGGGTTTCCGCCCCCCCCCCCGGAAAAAAAATAATATATTGCGAGAGGGAGCTGCTGAGTCTGAATTCTACAGCATCCACGGCAGTGTTGTATTATACTACAATACAGCACTGCCGCGGACGCTTGTTTGACAACGCCGCGGCTGCTGTACAGTACCGTTGGTTCGCGGAGGGGAGGGGTTTCTGGAGAACCAGAAACATCCCCTGCGTGCGCCACTGAACCAATACACTATGGAGGGAATCTAGATTCACCGGCACAAATGTTTGCGTGTGATGTCACCAAAAAGCGTTTGCGCAGCATTGCAGCTATTTTGCACTTTGTACATGAGACCTACTACTCACTCTAACACACGGAATAAAGCACAGAGACTGGGGCACATGCCAAATGAAGTCGAACACTAAAAGAATACTGCATTGAGGAAAAGAATCTGAGACAGCAAGAATTCTTAATACAATTTATGAGAAGTCCTGGGCACTTACATATTGTTGATTTCCTATTAGTAGGTAGGTCATAATAACAGACGCCGTAAGTGAGATCTGATTGTCCACCCCACCCTGTAGACAAGGGGAAATTAGACAAAGTCAGAAAAAACAATATATTTCATCTTTTTTTGTTTTAAATATTTATACAGCAGATACATAGAATACAAACTTCCTCATCCCCCTTAATCACTGGTTCATGATGAAAGACAGGAAACATATATCTCATGGGTACGCATAGTACCTCCACATATAGTATACAACACCCAATGATTGTATCATGCATATTATGTCATTAGGAAGCCATACATGATTTCACAGTCAGTAGAATTTATGAAATAGCTATTTCACAGAGCCTTAGCCAATAGCAACTCAGACTTGTAGCAGCTCCGCTATCCATAAGACGCCATGGCTTTATAGATGTGGTAGGAAAACATAATAGAGTGTAAAATGAAAACATGAAAATTGCTATTACCACTGTCCCCAGAAAATAAATATGATTTTCAGTTGAGAAAACAGAGGAAGAGCAGCAAGGAGGAGACCAGCAGAACAAAGGGAGACACAAAGGATGCAGAACAGACTGGGGCTAAAAGGGATGTAAGGGACATGATTGTATAGGATGTAGCAGGGTACAGGGGGTCAGAAGTAAGATGGAGAGCAGATGCTAGAGCAGGGAACAGGGGGTCAGCAGTAAGGTGGAGAGTAGATGGCTAGAGCAGGGAACATGGGGGTGAGCAGTAAGGTGGAGAGCAGATGGCTAGAGCAGGGAACATGGGGGTCAGCAGTAAAGAGGAGGAGAGAAGATGGCTAGAGCAGGGAACAGTGGGGTCAGCAGTAAATAGGAGGAGAGCAGATGGCTAGAGCAGGGAACAGGGGGGTCAGCAGTAAAGAGGAGGAGAGCAGATGGCTAGAGCAGGGAACAGGGGGGGGTCAGCAGTAAATAGGAGGAGAGCAGATGGCTAGAGCAGGGAACAGGGGGTTCAGCAGTAAGGTGGAGAGCAGATGGCTAGAGCAGGAAACAAGGGGGTCAGCAGTAAAGAGGAGAAGAGCAGATGGCTAGAGCAGGGAACAGGGGGGTCAGCAATAAGGTGGAGAGCAGATGGCTAGAGCAGGAAACAGGGGGGTCAGCAGTAAAGAGGAGGAGAGCAGATGGCTAGAGCAGGGAACAGGGGGGGTCAGCAGTAAATAGGAGGAGAGCAGATGGCCAGAGCAGGAAACAGGGGGGTCAGCAGTAAAGAGGAGGAGAGCAGATGGCTAGAGCAGGGAACAGGGGGGGTCAGCAGTAAATAGGAGGAGAGCAGATGGCTAGAGCAGGGAACAGGGGTGCATGGCTATCAGTGTGTGTGTGCATGTAGGGGAGTGTATGCTACCCTTGCTGTATGCCTGCTTGAAGGCGAGGAAAGTGTGTTGTGATTGGGTGTAGGCAGTCTTAGGAGGATAATATTCTCTATGGCATTGTACCTACAAAAGCTGATTTCCTATTGATGGCTCTTTGCCTTAGTATTTTTATTCATTTTAGTAGTAGGACAGTTTAGTACATTAGTATATTTAGTACATTTCAGTATGACACTCTGTAAAACTACTATAAACACTGAAGCTGATGTAAACACTGACATCTGATAGTAGGAAAGTGGAAAGTCTAATGGCATGATGGATTCCTCTTACCTGGAGCTCCTTGTGAATCACCCTGCCCACATTTTTAAAGCAACCATCTTCTTGCTGCAACCCCTTCAGCCAATTCAAAGCGTCCGTAATGTGTTTGACATCTATATAAATATACTTGCGAGCCTGATCGAAATTACGAGCTACGAATGCTGTAAGCCTGAGATGGTAGAGTTAAGAGAAATGAAAAAAAATGACATATTATATCTGCATGTGGAGAATATGGATGTAACATAGCAAGAACACACTCTGGACTTGACGTATAGTTGCATGTAAGTGCTCTTGCATGACACGTAAGAGATGTGTTGGTGCAAAAGTGACACACATGCGCACATCTTGCGCCTGTATTTAAAGTTGAACGTAACTTGCGCTTGCAGGCCCTTGCGCTTTGAGAGACGGATCAGGAGTACTAAAGTGCAAATGTAACAAAGTATGAACAAGCCGACCTTTTCAGATGTGTCTTATTTTGAGTTACACAGACCTTGAAATATGAACTATGAGACCTGAATTTTGCATATATATACATAAACTTAGAGTCAATAATGGTGAATGGCTCTGGATGCAACTATATCCTAGATTTAAGGTTGTCCGTAACTTAATATGTGTACAATTTAAAAGACAGAAGTGGAAATGCGAGTGTGCAGATGTGTATTTGCTCATACCCAAAAGAGGCATCTTCACATTTAACTCTAAATCTAGCCCTTAGTGTTTGCATTATGTAGACATGGATGTGACCACTGACCAGGTAGTGAACATGTTCCTCCTCCTAACCACAAATACAACAATCACAGCACACACTCCGTATACCTAAACACATTTCTAATACAGCATCTCTATTATACCTACCAAGCTGCTACCATACTATCAATGATCTATCCCCTCACTTCTCTCCTGCTTGCTTCTCTGGCATTCTATTCTACCTGCCCATCACATCTATCCCTCACCCATCCCTGCTCCTACCTGCCCATCACATCCATCCCTCACCCATCCCTGCTCCTCCCTGCCCATCACATCCATCCCTCATCCATCCCAGCTCCTACCTGCCCATCACATCCATCCCTCACCCATCCCTGCTCCTACCTGCCCATCACATCCATCCCTCACCCATCCCTGCTCCTACCTGCCCATCACATCCATCCCTCACCCATGCCTGCTCCTACCTGCCCATCACATCCATCCCTCACCCATCCCTGCTCCTACCTGCCCATCACATCCATCCCTCACCCATCCCTGCTCCTCCCTGCCCATCACATCCATCCCTCACCCATCCTGGCTCCTACCTGCCCATCACATCCATCCCTCACCCATCCCTGCTCCTCCCTGCCCATCACATCCATCCCTCACCCATCCCTGCTCCTACCTGCCCATCACATCCATCCCTCACCCATCCCTGCTCCTCCCTGCCCATCACATCCATCCCTCACCCATGCCTGCTCCTACCTGCCCATCACATCCATCCCTCACCCATCCCTGCTCCTACCTGCCCATCACATCCATCCCTCACCCATCGCTGCTCCTCCCTGCCCATCACATCTATCCCTCACTCATCCTGGCTCCTACCTGCCCATCACATCCATCCCTCACCCATCCCTGCTCCTCCCTGCCCATCACATCCATCCCTCACCCATCCCTGCTCCTACCTGCTCATCACATCCATCCCTCACCCATCCCTGCTCCTACCTGCCCATCACATCCATCCCTCACCCATCCCTTCTCCTACCTGCCCATCACATCCATCCCTCACCCATCCCTGCTCCTCCCTGCCCATCACATCCATCCCTCACCCATCCCTGCTCCTACCTGCCCATCACATCCATCCCTCACCCATCCCTGCTCCTCCCTGCCCATCACATCCATCCCTCACCCATCCCTGCTCCTACCTGCCCATCACATCCATCCCTCACCCATCCCTGCTCCTACCTGCCCATCACATCCATCCCTCACCCATCCTGGCTCCTACCTGCCCATCACATCCATCCCTCACCCATCCCTGCTCCTACCTGCCCATCACATCCATCCCTCACCCATCCCTGCTCCTACCTGCACATCTCACCCCTTGTCATCAAACTCCGCTCACACTGCAGGTCCACCCAGCATCCGCCAGGTATACAGAGCCAAAGTATCAGTGTGTGTATATTGTGAGGAGAATGCATATATGAATACTGCATATATGTAATGTTTATATTTGTATGTACGTGTTGATTATGTGGGGCAGCGCGGTGGCATTGTGGTTAGCACATCTGCCTTACAGCACTAGGGTCATGAGTTCAATTCCCGACCATGGCCTTAACTGTGAGGAGTTTGTATATTCTCCCCGTGTTTGCGTGGGTTTCCTCCGGGTGCTCCAGTTTCCTCCCACACTCCAAAAAAATACTAATTGGTTGCTAACAAATTGACCCTAGTTTGTCTGTGTGTGTCTGTGTCTGTGTCTGTGTGTGTGTGTTAGGGAATTTAGACTGTAAGCCCCAATGGGGCAGGGACTGATGAGAGTGAGTTCTCTGTACAGCGCTGCGGAATTAGTGGCGCTATATAAATAAATGATGATGATGTGTGAATTATGTATGTAATCATCATATGCACAATGCATTTGGTTATTGTGTATATGTGTATAATGTATTTATGTACTTGCAAGCATACATGTGTATATGATTATGCATGTATTGTTTATGTGTGTATGATTCATGTATGTATACATGGTCTTTTATTTAATACATGCATTGTCCAAAATGTACATGCATGTTAGGGATGCATGTATTGGCCAGAAGGCTCAGGTGTATGTTGCATGTATGTAGTGGTCAGAATGCACACAGGTGATGTATGCTTGTATTGATCAGAAGCAGCACAGGTGATGTTTGCATGTATTGGTCAGAATGCATGCTTTTGTGTGATGTATGCATGTATTGGTGCATGTGTGAGTAATGTACTGCCATGTGGCGTATGAATTTGATGGAATGCATTCTGCATATATTGGCTAGAAAACATCTATCTATCTATCTATCTATCTATCTATCTATCTATCTATCTATCTATCTATCCTGACCAGAATGTTTGAGTGAAGGTGATGTTCTCAACAAATGGATGAGCATGTATGGTGCCAACCTAAAGAAGTTTATAGCCTTAAGTGCTTGTTTCCAACAGTGAATAATTCTAGTGGTTCTATAATGTCGTAGGGTGCATTTTTCTGGCATGGTTTGGGTGAATTCATTCTCCTTAGAAAGCAAGGCCAAGGCTAATTGCTACTTAATACTATAGAGTGATAATCTGCACCCTGTCTTTCGTGAAGGATGGGGTGTCTTCTAGGATGGCAACGCCTCCTACAGAGCACATGAGATCGCCCAATGGGTTGAAGAGCATGAAATTGACATTGACATAATAATTCTGTCATGGCCCGCTCAGTCTCCAGACTTGAACATAATCGAGCATTTATGGAATATTCTGGACTAACACCTGAAACGGTTTTCCACCGCCATTAACCTGGCATTAGTTGAGTGACTTATTTGCGGAAGAATGGTGCTGCATCCCTCCTTCACAATCTCAGATATGGTAGTTTGCATGTGTGCACTTTGCTACAATCTTTATTATACACTGTCTTCCACACAATAATATCAACCAACACAATATTCCCATTAAAGCTACAATGCCACCCCACACTACAAGTACATCCTTTTCCACCACACACAGGGACATTCCTCAATTATCTACCTCTTTGCTTAATACACAGGGCAAACATCAAGAATGGCTTCATCAAGTCCAGTGATCAGCAACCTGGTACACATTACTGTTAACCTCAGTAATAAATTAAAACAATACATTTAATCAAAGAAATAGACACCTATCTGTAATAACATATCAGCAGGCACTTTACACAAATCTGGCATTAAAGCAAATAGGAGCTCGGAGTCACAGGTGGTGGCTTTGAGGGCTACATGTGGCCCTGGGGCCAACTGTTATTCATCACTGATTTAGTCACTCCCAACTATTCTTTTCATACCTCTCATACAAATCTCCCATACAAATATGTGCACATGAACAATCACCACAAAACTATGACATATCTATATCTTCATATAACTATGCACAGATCTTTACCTGCACTTGTCATGCTAGTCCTTTATCACTGTGTAAGGAAAAAAGATATACAGAGAAGCATATGAGAAGCACTGTGGCTCAGTGGTTAGCACTTCTGCCTCACAACACTGAAGTTATGAGTTTGAATCCTGATCATGGCCTTATCTGTGTGGAGTTTGGATGTTCTCCCAGTGTTTGCGTGGGTTTCCTCCGGGTGCTCCGGTTTCCTCCCACACTCCAAAAACATACTAGTAGGTTAATTGGCTGCTAACAAATTGACCTTAGTCTCTCTGGGTCTGTGTGTATGTTAGGAAATTTATATTGTAAACCCAAATGAGGAAAGGACTGATGTGAGTTCTCTGTACTCTGTACAGCGTTGCGGAACTAGTGGTGCTATATAAATAGCTGATTATGATGAAACATATCATTGCTATGTAATGACTTCATTGTATTTTACAAATCCAGACTCTCTAAGCTTCATCTTTCCTCTGGGCAATATCTGAGTCACTTTTGGTAGTGATATATATATATATATATATATATATAAATATATATATATATATATATATATACAAGTTAACCCGTGCATGATACTCATGCATTCTAGTCAAATCAAGCTACTTAAGGTCTTAAAAAGGTTCTTGTCATGCATTTGGGCCTAGCCCAGGCCTCCTCAGGGGAAGAGCGTTACTTCCCGACGCAAGCGGCCTTTTTAATGTGTGTTCATGAGGTAAAATTACCTCACGAAAATGAGTTTGACCCCTCAACTCGTAAATTTAGCCTTTACTACCCCTCCCACGGGGGGAAGGGGGGATGAAGTTAACTGACTTGACTATTCTAATTTTTTTGTCAAATAATTTCAGTATACCAAATTTCAGGTCAATTGGATGAGCCCTTTCTGAGAAAATAGTTTTTTCCACACACACACACACACACACACTAACGCACGCCTCTACACATGTGTGTTCATGAGGTAAAATTACCTCCCGAAAATGAGTTTGAGCCCTACCAAATTTCAGCCCTTTTTGAATTTTTTTTCCCACACACACTAAGAATTTAGTAGGTCAGTGTATAACTCCGCCCAGCAGGTGGCGCTGCAACTTGTTTTTTTTTTTTTCACACACACACAGACAGACAGACGCCACTAAGCATTTATATATTAGAATATATATATATATATATAATAAAATTATTTCTTACCAAGTGCTGCCTGAGTCGTCTCTCATTCCAAATGCACTATATGACCCGTCAGTGCGCTTATATTTCAGCTGATTCTGATAACCTGATAAAGACAGAACCACATAAACATCACATAATTGATTATGAAACCGAAGAAAGTCACTTTTATGTGCAATACACTTTTGTAGGTGTATTTTTCCTTAGTCTTCTTTGACATTTTTGCAGAGACTTCTTATGTAACAACCCAGGTCACATGCCTCATTTCAAAAGTGAGAATATAATATCACTTACACATGAATATAATATACAGTATATTTTGATCAAAGATTTCTGACTCATGGGATTCATTAGTATTCGCCGATGAAGGCAAGTCCAGTAAAAGGTTGAGGAATATGTAGGCTGCAAGTGGCATGGTTGTTATTACTTTCTATGGACAGATTTGGATATCAGATTTGGGTATATTTGACAGATTTGGATATATGCAATACTGCGTTTTTGGAGCAAAATGATGCCATGTATAATATTTAGTTATTTAGTTATTTATTTAGTTATTGCATACAACACAGCACTGATCAAAAACTACGAGGTTGCGTTCACATGAAAACTGGCTCAGTCCACAGAATGGATGACTCCCCTGTTTGTAGACGTACCCTGTTGTACGAACAGGTTGATTTGATGCATTGTATATTTTATAGAGACTGGTATTTGAATGCTGTGCTCAGCTCTCTTCTAGCATGACAGGAAGTCAACACTTTATAAATTGTACTTACCACTTTCCATAAATCTGTTTGCTTTGCTCACAATCTCATCAGTTAGTTGCCCTGTGATGCTGTAGTATGTCACAGCCGCTATGGTAGGGGCCAATAATATCATGTTCTGCTCTCCACAGCCCTGTGGCATCTTCACAAGATTATTTAAATGGTTCAGAGGCTTCCCCATTATATCACCTGGAGAATAGAGAGACCAGGCAAGAGTTTTGTACAGGGAAAAGGAAGCTAATAATGGTCATACCTATCTTTTTATAGTGAGAAAAAAAGGTAAACAGTTGCCGTATTATGCAAATAGTATAATAAATAATAATTAACTTTGTTATAATCTGTACTGTCATTTACATATAGAAGCAAATACATTGTAAATAAAGCATCAAAAACACAAGTCTGTAAAAAGTCAACCCCACTAGTAGAAGTTAGAAGGAATAGAAGGGAACAGAGTGAAATATACAGAGTTCCTTACTTATGTGCATGTCTCCCAAACTGGAAAAGTGTTGATCCACCCAAATCCCTACCCTATGGGGTAAATCGTACCTACATCTACTTGAGAGGATGCCTACTTTCAGATAAGCTCCGTCTTTTTCAGGGACTATGAATTAGTACAGTATTGCTACAAACAGGAGTATTGGGAGATTTGTATGATGTGATTTAGAAAAATACTACCTGCTTACATGTCCTACACATCATTTAACTGAGCTTGTGACACTAATCCAGTGCAATATTTCTGAGTCAAAGTGCTGAAACCTCTTACAGTTGGATGATGTAAAAGAAAGTTACCCCGTAGCGCAGTGAGTATGCGCCTACTAGTACATGGGATGTTCACACTCACGGTAAGGAAAATTCCACTTAAGCTAGTTCAACAAGACTATTTAGTTATAGGGGATAACGATAGAGGATATGTGATAGATAGAGGAATCTCCTCCACTCTCACTCCCCCCTACCACTGAATGTGGAAGTACTTAGCAGTTGCGACTTTAGCACTCTGTGTTTAATTTGAATACTGTAAGCAGGTGATCATAGGGGGAGGAACTGAATCGCTTGGTTACAACCCCTTCTTCCGTCAGTGACAGCATGGTACAACAATGACACCATGCTGAAGAGTGCGCAGCCTCTATTCTATCCATGAGGTCGTCTGTTAGATATACAATAATATGTGACAGGTAGTTGGAACAGATCTGTTAAATGCAGATCTAGAGAGAAGTTATACAATACTGAGGAACTGGTACCATATAATAAAAGATAACAACAATAGTGGAGGTTTGTAGAATAATGACATACACATAATAGACCTGAGTCATTAAGGGACGTATCTGCCGATTTTGAGCGCATCGTACACAAAATAACTCTGTGCATGCTCATATCTGGGATATATAAATATATACACGTACCCTGGCTGCTGTGAACGCAGATGCAACGGACACTTAATAAAGCCTTTTGGCCGTAGTCAGTTTACCGTAGGGGTGTGCCAAACTCAAGTGCGCGCAGCCATGTCTGAATCACATGTCTGTGTGTCTGTGTGTGTGTGTGTGTTAGGGAATTTAGACTGTAAGCTCCAATGGGGCAGGGACTGATGGGAATGAGTTCTCCGTACAGCGCTGCGGAATCAGTGGCGCTATATAAATAAATGGTGATGATGATGATGAATCAAGCTCTGGGCGTCTCAAAGTTACTTGTTTTTCTTCCGTATCTTTTGCCCCAGCTATAGCGCTAGTCTAAGTCCTGATCAGTAGTGATGACAGTTTCATATGCACGCTATAACATGTGTCTGCAATCAGGTGCAACTGTAAAAATGTCCGTTATGTAAAGTAGACATTAAGGACATCCTAATAAATGTTTTTCCTAAGGAAAGAAATAAGAATTTTTTTTTTTTAAAATGTACATTTATAATCATAAATAACTATATTATTGATCGGTAACATTGATTGCTTAATATTTTTTTTCTGCAGGTGTAAATTTTATGTTTCGTATAGGTATTGTGTGTATCCTGTATTGTCTGGTCTAGTAGAGCAGAGTAAAACTACACCTGTAGTCAACATCACACCTATATTTAGATCTGTTCCTTGTTGACTTCAAGAATACAGAGAGACGAGTTACGTGCGGTTTATAACAAATGTACAATGTGCTCAGTATGCGTGTCTAAGATAAGTAGAGTTTAGGAAAATAATTTTAATGGTTCCTGGTTAATGAAATTTTATAGTTTGACATTGTCTGCTTACGTAAAGAAACAGTATCGACATGGTATAATTGAATACTATACATAACCAGTAACCAGAAGGCTTCAGTACAGAGAACACCTAGCAATGTCCTTTGACATGTCCTTAGATAATGATTCAGATAGAACAATCATCCATATAAGCCTTTTTTTAAACAACAATTAAAATCCCTTTAAGCTTGGATATTCTAAGCAGTTATATTGTAGCCTAGAAGCTACCTGTTCATCCACTCCAGTTGCATCCTCTTCTATTGTACCAAATCCATTATTTTAGGACGAATCCTCAGCAATGGATTCAGAGAAACCTCAAACTAAATGTGAAGCCTATTAGCAGCTTTAAAAAAAAAAAGTGCCCATCTTTTCCTCCCGTTGTCACCATGTGTCATCCTCTATCTACTGCTGTCACCATTTTATCCTTCTTTCCAATTGTATTTTTTTTTAAATGTTATTTATTCTTTATTTGGCACAGGTAAAAGTAAAGATACATACATACACAATAGAACATTGGGTTAACAACTCTGTGCGCAGACTAAATGTCATCGATATCACAATTCATTCTCTTTCTGGTGTCATCCCTATGGCCGCCAGATCCTCTTCAGGTAAATAAAAATAAACTATACACCCCCAGAATACCATGGTGTGTATATTACATCACTGCACAGACTGGTTAAAGAGGATATAATGTCATGTACGTGAGTGGATGCCCTATTACATTATGGGATCTCATTGGTGCACCTTCCTCATGTGTGATATTATCGCTCATTTTGTATTCAGCCAGAACACTGTCCTGAATCCTGGATTCTGTGCATTCCTAATTTTTAAAAACATCCCTTCTTTACATAATAATTATAAAGCATGTTGATTAAGAACAATGACAATTGCTACTGTCCAACTCAGTGGTTGAAGTGGAAATGCAAAAGTAGTGGTAAGAAAAATGTAATGGGAATGTAAGTAAATGGAATGTGATAGTGTTAAAATGAAGGCAGTTGGAGAAGTGGCGGTATGTCATACCACCGTATACACTCCCACTTTGAGCACTGGACCGACTGAATAGTTATCAACAAATTCAGGGAGAGGTTTCTGAATTAATGATACATTCCAAACCCTGAGAACATGATCTGGACATGATCATAAAATAATTCACAGCATACTTGAATAAATCTTAAATGATGTTTATAAAATAGGAACTGACACTGAATTGAGTCTTCCAGGGATCATCTTCAAACCTAGAAATGTCTCCAAAAATTGGGGATAATTGGCGACTATGCATTTTGTCAATGTTACATAAAGAGAGCTATTGTAACGAGAAATGTTTAAACCCTGACACTGTCCCTAGAAAATAGTAACAGTTGGGAACTATGTCAATCCTTTTGACATCCAAATTGTAATATTTAGCTAGAGTGAAATAATGTTTTGTTTTGGAAACTTACCCAACCATTTAGCTTAACATCAGTTACATGACCTGATTGCATTTAACAATATGACCTTCTTTTTATTCAATACTTAATCAACTTACCTGCATACAATTAACATGAATACTAAATACTGCAAAGTATTGTTACCTGTTACAGTGACCTCTGCCTTCTGTGATCCAAGTACTACATTTTCTGGTACGACCAATTGGATCTTCTCTGACTCTGCAAAAGACAATAATCCAACTTCAGGAGGAATTTGAAGAGTACAAGCACAGTTTAATATTTGCATCTTGTCCAGGTAAGCCAATCATAGCTAGGGTTGGATATACATTACAGGAGTGAATCGGCAAATAAACTTTAACACCCTAAACCTCACCACACCCACGAGCCACCTCTTTTTACAGATAATATACCATAGATTTGCTGGTTCTGTCACAGAGCAGAATATTTTGTCCCTACTTGACTGTGCCTAATGCTAAGTTTGTCCCTGCTTAGGACTACAAGTAGATTTTTGTTGTACGTTTAATATGAGACCCAAAGTCACCTACCGAAAGCACATAGGAGAAAGCTGCGAGTGTTCTCCACTGGCAGTCCACTTGGCTGTGGACAAAAAAAATGAATTACTTAATTTCTATGTTGTCATATCACTGTACAGTAAAAACTATGTCAACATATCACTGTAGAATTGGGTTTATAGGATGCTCTATGACTGTGTTCATATAATTGTGTAACGATTCCATATAAGTTCCTTACTCTCTCATTTCACCGTGTGTAAGTGCTGTAGATATGGTCTTCTAGTAGAGTTACCAAAGTCAGTGTGATTGGATATTTTTGTACAATGTATGCATTTTGGGTGCTTTATTTATGGAACTCACTGTGAAATCAATCTCAATGATGTCCGTTATGCAATAAACCTGTTGCAAAGAGCAACCAAGGCCATTCCTTCCATGAGGCAGGGTGAGAACCTTGTCTTAGATGGTAACATCATAGAGGTACCAAAGACAAGGTTCTTCTGGCCACCAGCCAGCTTCTCTTCCCTCCCCAACACTCCTCTCACTGACCGCACTCTGCAGCTGATTGCAGGAAGAAGAGAGGAGGCACAGTCACCATTTGCACAATAAGGAAATTATAGGGTAACCAACATGCCTCCACAATGTCCACATTTTCCTAAGTAGGCACATTTGAAAATAGCAAGGTGAAGATTCACAAGTTCCTACTGAGTGTTATTTCTTGCCTGGAGTTAGAACACAGGACATGTCACACTCTATGTGAGAATCATGGTTTTAGAACAACAAGCCAGCCAAAAGAATACATTTACTTATTTATGTATTTATTTTTTTGAGTCACACTGAGACTTACAAACACTCATGGTCATCTACACACAATAATGTGTGTCATTTGAAATGCCCCCATTGGATTTATGATCATGAAGCCAAGATATAAATAAATAAATAATAAATGTTAATAACTACAAAACATTAGCCAAGAATTGACCCCCTTAACTTAAGAGTAGTGTCTTTGGTCAATGTGTTGGGAGTGCGACAGAAAAAAAATCACAGTAATTTATAGTTGCAGTGAGATGAAATTGATAAATGCAACACAATAAAAGCCAGATTAAACGTATATGTAATACAGAAGTGATATTAATCTTATATCTGTAATACGGGCTTATCCAAGGCAGAAGAGGTTTGGTTTCACTTCGCTCAATCTATGAAAGGGCTTACCGCCAGGTTGTTCTTGGGATAAAACATAATTTTTTTTAATGCAGTACCGTTGTTATTAAAACAAGCTAGTGGTCGAACTGGAAATTTAGAACTGGCTAAATTGTAAGTGAATGCAATTTGATAGTATTACAATCAAAGCAGTTCAAAAGCAGTAGGAGAAGTTAAGGTATGGCATACCAGCACTGATACAACCTACATATTACATATGATGTAGTTTTTGTGTGTGTTTGTGTTCATTTTAAATAATTAACTCAATTTATTTTTGCACAGTGAAACTGAAAGCCCAGACCTGGGATATTTTCGTTGGACATGTGTGAGTTTGCTTACTGGTAAGTAATGTTTACTGCTCCGTGTCAGTATTTTAACGCTTAGCTGCCTCAGCAACATTTTTTAATATATTTAGTTGAAAGGTCATTAAGTGAAAATGAAACACAGTCAGTCATTTGTTCAATGTTTTTAGATATCTACCCAAAACTCTTAACCCCCATGTCATTGTGCCATGAAATCAGTTGGAGCCCTCTACTTAATGTGTTTCGATCAGGGGCCTTATGTTTTGTTTGATGTTGGTGACTGGTGCACTTAAAATATAGCAGCCAATCAGACATTTGCTTCCATTGCACTATACAGATAAAAGCTCATTGCTGATTGGTTGCTATGGACTTAGTGGATTATTATAATATTGAACAATATTAGTAAATAACCCTCCTTTAAGTAAGTTTAACAACAAACAACATGAATGAATTTATACAAGTATAGATGTACTTTTTTGACACAAGTAAACAACACTTTTTATTATTATTATTATTATTATTATTAGTGTTTATTTATAGGGCGCCACTAGGTATCCGTAGCACCGTACTGGGACAGACAGAAACGGTACAGGGTGAGACAGCACGGAACAGTTAACAAAAAGCACAGTAACTCAAAAGCTCAAAGTACAGCTAGATGAAAGGTGAGAGCCCCCAGGGGTAGAGAGAGGGGTAGAAGGGCCTCACGGAAGAGACAGGGAGCTGGAGAGCAGAGTTAAGGTGGTGGAGAACAAGAGGAGAGGAGGCCGTGCTCGGAGGAGCGTACAATCTAAGGGGAAGGTAGGACGGACAGAGACACAAGGGTAGGAGGAGGAAGGGGGAGAGCGGAGGCATAGACGGAGAGGGGGGGAGAGGAGAGCAACGAGGAGGGAGGTAGGTGGGAGACTGGAAGGAGGGCAGTTAAGTGGGGGACTTGAAGGCTATAAGGAAGAGGTGGGTTTTTAAGGCCCGTTTGAAGCTGGACAAGTTGGGTGAAGTTCTGATGGAGCGGGGGAGCTGGTTCCAGTGGAGGGGGGCAGCACGGGAGAAGTCCTGGATGCGAGCGTGGGAGGAGGTGACCAGGGGGGAAGAGAGGCGACGGTCATTGGCCGAACACAGAGGGCGGGATGGAGCATTAATGGAGATGAGGCTGGAGATGTAGGGAGCAGTGGAGTTGGAGAGGGCCTTGAAAGTAAGTGTAAGGAGCTTGAACACGATTCTGTAGGGGAAGGGGAGCCAGTGAAGGGATTGGTAGAGGGGGGAGACAGAGAAGGAGCGGCGAGAAAGGAAAATGAGCCGAGCGGCAGCATTGAGAACGGAGCAAAGGGGAGCGAGGGAGGCCAGTAAGGAGGAGGTTGCAGTAGTCCAAGCGGGAGATAATAAGAGAGTGGACAAGAGCTTTAGTGGCATCTTGGGAGAGGGAGGGCCGAATGAGCAGAAATGTAAAACTAATAAATGTAAAACAGTTTAGTGCATCGTGTGAAATGATATATCAGAAATATTTATTTTATTTGATCTCGATAGTAAGTACTTACCTCAACTATAAGACGCCTCTGTACTATGTCTGACTTTCCCTTGTTAGGCACTATAGGCTTTTGTCCATCACAGAGGTCAGTAGTATCCAAAGCCTCTGTCCCAATGGTGATATTTATAGTTCCTATTGTGAAAAGAAAAGTAACATCAGGCAGTGAAATGTATTTTACGGATTCTGTGGCATGAGCTGATCCCTACTGACAGTAAGCAATCACAGTGTGTTCATTTTTCAAATGATATTGTGGGGAAATAAATAAATACCTATAATTAAATAAAGTACAATTAGG
This sequence comes from Mixophyes fleayi, assembly GCF_038048845.1. Taxonomy (NCBI): domain Eukaryota; kingdom Metazoa; phylum Chordata; class Amphibia; order Anura; family Limnodynastidae; genus Mixophyes; species Mixophyes fleayi. The sequence continues at coordinate 27,825,967 of NC_134407.1, read as the reverse complement.
CTAGCAACATCGCCTTTAAAAATTAGCTAGGGATGACACAAAGGCAAAGGCTTCATGGGTGAATTTTAGCCATGCAATTAAACCTACATGATTAAATTATATAAGAAAACAAAACACCCTCAAAAGAAAACAAACATAAAAACCTTCATAGCATTCACTGGAGCTTATTTACAAAGTGCAACCGATGCACACCAGAAGACACTTTGGTTGTGCACCAATGCACTACAATGGTGCACCCAATGCACATCATATGTACGACCCCTCTTCACACTCAGGAGCAGACGGGCCTCTATTTGTGAGAAATCTGTAGGAGGTGCACTGCAAAGGCCACATCAAAGTCCAGCCAAGTTTCTGTCCTAAAATACTGATCGGTTTAACCTTATATATTACATAAATAAGTCAGGTGGAGACATCAGGACTGATCTTATTACATGTGTCACGATAATGTGTGTAAAGCCTTTCAATACATTCCTCAGAGTGCACCTAGAAAGGCCTCTATACCTTTGATAGGACCCATTTGGTGGATAAACACATTTTGGGCCCCAGGTACATTAATCTGTTTAAAAAATGTTTTGGGAAAATGTGCTCCACCCCAACCCCAGGTCCTTAACTAACCCCAGCTCCTGACAGCCTGGGTAAGTCTCTACCATAATAGGGAGGTCATGGGCGTTTAGTCTGCCTGCTATAGGGAAAGCCTGCCTCAGACTGGTCAGTGCAAGTGCAAGGCTGGTTCCTGTGTGGGGTGGTTGCAAAAAACAGAGTCCCCCCCTCCCTTCCTAGAGGGTACAAGTTCCTTCCTGAAAAGCACTGTTGTCTTATTGACTCTCTATGCTTTGGGGGGCTGAGATAATTAACAAGGTTAGAATAACTGGAGTGGCAAGAAACACAAACACAATTTTCAAATAAAATTGAATTGAATAAATGACTCCCCAAAACCCTAGCTCACCCCTTTGTATATATAAATGTATTCTTGATCCATTGTAGACCAAATTAAAAAAGTAAATTTTACAAATGATGCACCCACTCACTACCAACAATAGGCTATTGACTATAAGAGGGAGTAATCAGAACATTTTTGCTGGGATGCCGCCCTTCCGAATTTCCCTCTTCACCCTCTGAATCCTCCCCTCTCCCCTGAGGCCAAACTTCTCTGTTCTCAAAAGAAAATGATTTTCTTCTAAATCTTTGTCCTTCTGTTTTACGAAAGTTACACCCACTACAGCATTATTTTAGGTATGAATAAATAATCTTAGGCAGACAGTTACTTACCCAGTTTTAAAGGTTTTATTATCCAGGTAAAAGTGTAGGTCGGGTCACTGCACAGACAGGCAGTGTAGGAGCAATCTGTACATGGTTCTTGTTGGAAGTCATTTGATTTATATAACGTGGTCCTGACCTAAACCAGAAGTATAGTCATCAGACAGTGTTGGGTTATAATATAGGGACATTTCTAGTCTATTTAATAAAAATACATTCTCACTGTTCTAATCTAAAAGGAGGATTCAATTCCCCCGAAGTACCGCCTGGTAAAAACTATTACCGTTATTACGGCAATATCAACCCTGCCGCTAAGACTACCATAATAACGGTAATAGTGCGCAGGTCGCATTAATTTTTCAAGTAACGCGGCCAATTGAATTCCCCCAATGAGTTAGTTATATGTAACACGTAGGGGTAAATGTATCAAGCTGCAATTTTCCGGTGGGTTTAAAAATATTCTAGTTATCATTTATTTAGTACATTCTTCAACATGATAACTAGAATCTGATTGATTGCTATAGGCAACATCTCCACTTTTCAAACTCGCCAGAAACTCGCAGTTTGATACATTTACTGTATCAATCTCCGGTTTCTTCATCTTGCGGGAGTTCGGCGAGATGACAGCTAAAATTTAAAGCGGCGCTGCCTTGTAAAGGCAAGTTTCCCTTTACAAGGCAGCGCCGCTTTAAATTTTAGCTGTCATTTTGCCGAACTCCCGCGAGTTGAAGAAACCGGAGATTGATACATTTACCCCCAGGAGTTTAACAGGGAGGACAACAGTACAATTGAATTCAGTCAGACGCGAGATCTACTCGTGTCCCAAGTTTATCAAAGCACTTTCTTATCTCTTTCAAGCACGTTTGTTCTATGTAGAACTCTTCAACCACAAACTGCTCACATTCCTTTGAAATATAAATTGACAATGCATAAACCCATAATTGCATTCCAAAAGATGTCTATTTCTGATTTTGTGCTATTGCTTTGCTTGTTATGCCACCTTACAGCAATAATAACTAAGGGAGGGGGGATCTGTTTTCTCTAACCTTTATTTGATTGCGCTGTGACCCAGCCCCTATAACTTGCACTCAAGTTCCACCTATTGCAACATCTTCAAGCATGTATTATCTACATTCTTGGGGACAATCAGTTTGGCAGAGGCTAACAGAAGTAAAACAGATTGAGCAGCAGCACCACTCTTAGTCGATTTGATCAAAGCTGCTTTGTGATAGTGCAGCACAGTGGCTTAGTGGTTAGCACTTCTGCCTCACACTGGGGTCATGAGTTTGATTCCCGACCACGGCCTTATCTGTGTGGAGTTTATATGTTCTCCCTGTGTTTGCGTTGGTTTCCTCCGTATGCTCCACTTTCCTCCCACAGTCCAAAAATATACTAGTAGGTCAATTGGCTGCTTAATTGTCCTTATTGTTTCATCCAGTGTGTGTTTATGTATGTGCCAATGGGGCAGGGACTGAAGTGAGTTCTCTGTACAGCGCTGGGGAATTAGTGGTGCTATATAAATAGATGATGATGATTGTTTTGTGTTAACAACAAATAGGGCACAATATATAACAGTTTTCTTTTACCAATCAGTGAAAGGCAAAGGCAGATAAAGTAGAGACAAGTGAGTAATGGACATACTCACCTTGATGCATTGCTTCATGAAGTTGAGGACAATTGCCTTCAGCAACATTGTTTCCCCATGTTTGATGGAGTATGGCAGGATCATTTCCAAAAAGAAAGGCTTGAACACCTGGAGATACGTTCTGGGTGAAAAACCGAGACCAATGGTTGCTGTGCAGAAGGCATCTACATTCCATTGAGTGATGGTGTCTGGAGTTTTGAGTGGATAGTCCACTTGACCAGTTGGCCTGTAAAGGAACAACAATAGAAAACACTATGTCATTACAAGGTCATTCCTGCTTTTGGAGGACAATACACATGACCGCATTTTACAGCACTCTCAATTATAGCATGACCACGTTGGAAGCCAATGTGAGTTTAATTTAATAAATGTGAATTCTGGAATGTGCATTGTGACTGCATTTTATTTTCTGGTGTGGCACTGTTTATGTGGCACTCCTTATTATGCAATGACTCCTACTGTACTGTAGTCTATGGGCTTTATGTAGATATGGATTCATACTAGCAGGTTAATTGGCTGCTATCAAATAGACCCTAGTATGTGTCTGTGTGTTTGTATTTTAGGGAATTTAGAATGTAAGCTCCAATGGGGCAGGGACTGATGTGAGTGAGTTCTCTGTAAAGCGGTGCGGAATTAATGGCACTATATAAACAGATGATGATGATTGGTAAGACTTGTATATAGACTGTAATAGCTTGTATTTGTTCTTTTATGAGGTTAGTGGGCAACAAAACCCATGTATAGGTGGTGCTTAGACATGAAACTTTCTCTCAAAGCTTATGGATAACGTGCAGGTACAGCTGAAAAAAGTGACCCATTTCCAACTCATAACAGACAAAAATATAAGGCAAATATGAACTACATATTGTGGGAGTGCCCAAAGATATGTGCTGCTTCAGGTGTATTATCAAGTTTTGATTCCTGACACACTACATCTAGGAGTAGTGCATTTTATCATTATAATTTATATATAAAATTTTGCGCTCCAAAACTTTTTATTGTTTGTAAATGATCTTTGTGTAAAGCCACAATACAGCTTTATGTGTATAAGTGTGCATGCTTGTCTTCCTAACACATTCCCAGGTGCGCACAATACTTGTAACAGCTCCAGGAAAATCCCTCTGTGCCAAGCTATTGGTCTGTGCTAGACGCAGTAACAAGGTCACATCAAAGTTCAACCAACTACACTATAGGACTATGACTATTACTTAATTGACATTTATATGTTTTTCTCCTAAAATACGGTTTAATCTCATTTATGGCTTACATTAATGATGACAGAGACGAAACATTGTGATTATATTAATTACATCTGCCTTTTTTGTGTGTCAAGGCTTCCCATTAAAAGAATAAGGAACATACTAAAAAAAAAAAAATTTTTTTAAATTTTTTTGCTGGTTGAAAAATGCTGTGTGCCCACCCTGCAAAGCAGGAAACAACTGGGCATATGTGCCCTTTTCAGCCATTTATCCCATTGAAAATATCTTGGGCTGCAAAAAAAATCTTGTTTGTATGTGTTGGTTCGACAGTATTATGCCCAACTTTTCCCATCGGACAGTGGAAAGCCCCTGCCCCCAGCTACCTGCACCTCTGTCTACCTATCCATGGGCTCTCCTATGAAACCTGGTCATATTGCATACAAGTAGCAGCGTGATGCCACAAAAGAACATTAACTTTGCGGTTTTGCTTATTTGCATTTCAAGAATGGCTCTTACAGATTGAGCTTTCAGGAAATGAAAGAAAAAATTATAGAGCTGCAGTTTATAACCTATAAGCTCTAAAACCAGCAGATATAAGTACTGTTTGAATTATTTTCACATTGTCAGAATTATTTACTCCATTTCGCAAACTACAGAAGAAATTCACGTCACATTTAATAGTGGGACAAAAATCTATTTACCCTGTCAACACAATATTCATTAGCCAGGTAAAAATGAACTCTTTCCGGACTGATGCTGGTGGTGGCGGTGGCGGTGGTGGTGTTGGTGGCGATGGTGGTTTTGGTAGTAGTGGTGCGTTTGGTGGTGATTGTAGTAAGATGTCTGGCCTTGCAATGACTTCCTCCTTATTCATGAAAAGGAACATGGTATTCTTATCTTCTTCAGATCCGGACAGATTGAAATAAAAGGAAGTATAATATTATTGGACCTTTGATAAAGTTGTAACATGTACAATCATTAGTAATCTTTCCATACAGATGTTAGGGACCAATACTGCTTTACATCAGACAAAGTGCACTTCAAGCAGACATAGGAAACTATTCTTCACCCTTAAGGAAAAATTCCACCCTAAAATTATCTTTAACAAACATTCCTAATCCAGCTGTTGGAGCACCAGTGGCATGTTACCCAACAGACTCCTGCTAGTTGAGGAAAGAGGGGCTGTTTCTTTAAAGCATAACACCACCCTAAAATTCTTTTTTAATACTCACTTTTAATACATTTGATCAGAGAACAAAGACAATGACACTGTACGCTTGGTCTCTAGATAAAACAGGGATGTAATCGGGGCAAACACTTCTGGAGACTTTCAATGTAAATCAGATGCATTTGGCAGCCATATGCAAACAACATTTTCTACCTCTCATTGAACTCCAATAACTGGAATGCTTACATGACAGGTTAAGAAATTATTGTTATTAATGCATGTATAAATACCTACCAAAATTCAAACATGTAAAATCTGGACAAAACAACCCATAACCCACCACTGATCGACCTCAAAATGCCCACTTTTAGGAGAATCCCTGCTTATTTCCACATAGATGACACCCCTTACAAGGTCCACTATTAGGAACTGTTGGGAGGAATACGTTTGGAAAATTTTATATATGTCTTTGTTTATATAGTTTGATATTTTGTTTTCCTTTTTATGTACTTATTTATCACTCTCTGGGCTCTATTTATTAAAAAACGAAAATCTCTGTCTTCGGCAAAAAAGGAAAAAGCCTCTGCCAGTATTATCATCAGCTGTTTATATGTTGCCACTAACTCCATAGCTACATAAGGCCCATAGACTACAGTACAGTAGGGGTCATTGCATAATAAGGAGTGCCACATAAACAGTACATACCAGAAAATAAAATGCAGTCACAATGCTCATTCCAGGATTCACAGTTGTTAAATTAAGCTCATGTTGGCTTCCAACGTGGTCATGCTTTAATTGAGAGTGCTGTAAAATGCGGTCATGTGTATTGCCAGGAATGACCTTGTAATGACATGGTCTTTTCTATTGTTGCTCCTTTACAGGTCAACTGGTCAAGTGGACTATCCACTCAAAACTCCAGACACCATCACTCAGTGGAATGTAGATGCCTTCGGCACAGCAACCATTGGTCTCGGTTTTTCACCCAGAACATATCTCCAAGTGTTCAAGCCATTCTTTTTGGAAATGATCCTGCCATACTCCATCAAACAGAATGAGAGAGACTAGGGTCAATTTAATAGCAGCCAATTAACCTACAAGTATATTTTTGGAGTGTGGGAGGAAACCGGAGCACCCGGAGGAAAACCACGCAAACACAGAGAAAACATACAAACTCCCCACAGATAAGAACATGGTTGGGAATAAAACTCATGAGCCCAGCAGTGTTCCCTCTAAGCTGAGCAAACTGGAAAGGAAAGAGTTAAAAGGTCACTCTAATGAGGGCTCCACCCGAAAGGTTTGCATTCACAATCTGCAGGATGTTTCCTAGTAAGATACAGGTTTAACTCTATGATTTCCACATTGTTTAGCTTAGAGGGAACACTGGACCCCAGTGCTGTGAGGCAGAAGTGCTAACCACTGAACCACCGTGCTGCCAATGTTAAGTATTAAGAATTAAGATTCACTGGGTGAAAGTTCCCCAAAACCTACATAACAAGGATCCTGGCAGTACATGTACCGTCGCAATACCTCGTCTGTTAACGCCATCTTGGGATTGCAATAACAGAAGAGGATGAATTTAAAAATGCATATATCTTTTAAATAATTTTTTATGTTATTTTAATCACTTTTAACTATTATTTTATTGTTCACTAAGTGGAAATGAAAGCCTAAGCTTAGGCTTTTAGGTTCACTGCTTATGCCTCAACCAAATATCCGTAGAAACTGGCCCAGTTAACTCTTAGTGCTCCAAATCAGTATGGCTGAGTGGCAAGAGTTACTGAGATTGTAATAATAAATCACTGTGATAGTGAGGTTTCTATTGCTGAAATAAGCGTCAGTAGAAAAACAGCCCTATAGCCATGTATTAGTAAATAGACCCATATGTCATACTTTGCCATGTTCTCCCACTCCCATTAATGTGTTATAAATACTTCATGATAGCAATGGGACATCTTAACTGTCTTTATTACATGTATCCTATATATTATTTGAACTGCCAAATACAAGGACTAAAGGTTAGTTGGATCTTGGGAACTTACTGTAGGCTGAGCAATATAGGACTGCATTGAAGCTGATGGGCCTGATTCATTAAGGAAAGTAAGGCAAAAAATAGAATACGTTTTATCTTGGACAAAACCATGTTACAATGGAAGGGGTACAAATTAGTTTATTATTTTACACATAAGATAAACACTGGCTATTTTTTCATGTAGCACACAAATACTCGATAGCTTTATTTGTACACTGAAAGTTAAAGTTGATCTAGAACATGCCCTACCCCAACTATAAATCTGTCATCACAATTTAAATCTACCTCCCCCTCCAATGCAACATGGCTTTGCCAAGGTGCGAAATTACTCATTTTTTTTGCTTTACTTTTCTTAATAAATTCAGGCCTCTGAGGAGGCACTAAACTTTTGCTGTCTATATAACTACACATTTGTGCATCTCTCAACACAGATAATTAATAAGGATGTCACAGACTTCAATAAGAAGAAACCAACTATACTTATATTGTTATTCAGTTATCCAATGCTGGATCCAGTTGACCTGTTTCAAGAAAGTTTGAAAATATAAGTCTGGGCTTACACCCCTCCCCTCTAGTCATTCACTACAACAGTCCTTGGCAGATCCTACAGACTTTGTAAAAGCAGTTTGATAACATTTAGAAACAGTTCATGCTTCATGATGTCCCATTGGTGAGATGTTTAAAACATTAAAGCATCTGCAAATTGTCCTATTATCAGGAGATATAAAATAAAATACATGGGCAGATTTCTCCTTTAGTAGTAGATTTATCAAACCTTCTAAAAAAATTGGGACTAGGGTCAATTTGATAGCAACCAATTAACGTGCTAGTATGTTTTTGGAGCACCCAGAGGAAGCCCACACAAACACAGTGAGAACATGCAAACGACATAGATAAGGCCATGGTCAGGAATCGAACTCATAACCCCACTGCTGTATAGCAGAAGTGCTAACCACTGAGCCACGGTGCATGAGAAAATACATAGTAAAATGTGCAATGAAATGTGGCCTGGAAGAATATGAGTGAGGCAGTTGATGATGAACAAGTAGCATGGACCAAGAGAGTACATAGTATAGTGCTAAAGTCTTTCATTTTAGTACATCATATTGTTATGGAAAGATCAATTTTGTACCAAATATTATTGGGTACAATTGTAACTTATACGCATTTAGTATATCTGTGATTGCGAAGCAAACCGTATTTAACGCACAGTAATTACAAGAGTTACGCAAAGGTAATATTAATAAAATGTTAAGTTAATTAATAAAGTAGTATATTAAATGTTAAGTTAATTAATGAAGTATTAAAAAAATCAAAACTTTAATATCTTTGAAATAAAATCTAGTAGCGGGAGCAGTGGACTATACATGCTTGAAAACAAACTATTGCATACCTATACAATGAAGAACTGTTTGATCTATTGTGCGTTGAGTTATTGAGAGGTCTTGACCCCTTGATCAATGATCTGTGACTTTACTGAATTCTATCGTATTGTACTGTATAAAAGATCACAGTCTGCGAGTGCAAGAAGGCATTCTGGATTGAAGATTTTGTGCTATGTAGTAGCCACACTTGCGTCCTATTGGCGGTACTTTCAAATTACTCTGGCTGTGAATAAATCCTTTTGTGCTTTGGAACCGCATCGTTTTGGATCGGACAATCAATTTTTAACCTTTAATAGTAGCTAAATGAAGAATTCCAGTAAACATGAATATTAAATGTACTTTAATATGGGAAGTATATCTGTTAATTATTATTTAATTCACTGCCACCATTTATTCAATATCTGCTGCATTCCAGCCTCTAATGGCAGTATGTGGCATGTAAACTACTGTTTGCCTAATTCCAGCAGTCAAAAGCAAAACTGTAGGCTCCTCCCATTGTACGTACATAATAAATGATTGACAGTTTCACACACCGAGTTTCTGATTTTAAAGGGAAGGATCAGAGGGAATGCAAGTATCAGGATCCCTGGCTGGCACTACATAATATTAGGTTAACAATGGCAGCAAATAAATTTAGATATAACTGGTATACTTAACATATTAAATTACATTAGAGATTAAATTTTTAGTAATGACCGGAGTTATCATTTAATCTCTGCTCAGCAATGGAATTCTCCTCTGCATTTGTCTACTAAACTAAATGTAAATGAGTATTTTTAGTCATACAATAGATATACAGAAACTCACCAATTTCACAAGCCAATGGCTTCTTTATCACAAAGTTGGTGAAAACTTTTATTCCTGGTCTCTGTAATAAATCAAAATAGAGTCACTTGCACAACATAAAACAATGCATAGTTCTGTAATTTCCATTTCAGATTAATTACAAATAAAATAAATGCAAAGTTTGTCATTAGCGAAACAAAATCAACATTGTTTAGCTCTATTGCTATAATACTTTTCAGACAGTTTCAAATACAGATATATATATATATATATATATATATATATATATATAAAACACTCATCTAAAAGTGCTTTGTTCATTGACACAATGCATGTATCAAAGTGCCAGGAGGCAGAATAACCAAAAATACCATCTTTGTTGATACCTTAAAAAGTGTGTAAGTGTCAACCTGAACGGGACTTTCAAAGAACAGAGGATGTGAGCCATGGGGACACTCCTGAGATTCCTCTAACTGTGCAGGAAAACCATCTACATCCCACTGCCCAAGGAATTCATTCACCTAAAAAAGAAATGGCAATAATAGCAGATGCTTCATAACATATAACAGAATGCATAAAGCCATATAGGATATTCACTGTGATAGTTTTATTTATTTTCTACTTGCTCTAACATAGTGGTCATTTTTCAGTCTTTTGCAGAACACCAAGTACCTACTCCGTGCATGTGAACAAAAGTAAATCAAACAGTAAAAACACATCAGAACTGCAAGGTAGAGACTTACAATGTCTTCTGGGTGTTTATCTTCTGACTTTAGCAGGTCGATACTCTTATCCACAGCTCGGACATTGCACATGGAGTTTGGATATGCTGTAATGTGAAGGTTCACCATAGACCCGGGGAGACTTTGTTCCTCTGAGAACTGCAAGGAGACCTGTTAAGAGAATTAGAAATCTTCTCAAGATAAGAACATAGGTGAAATGAACATGTAACCAAGAATACAGTTGGATTTATGAACTTACATTACGTCTCTTATAGAAGTGCATTTGAAGGACATTTTTCCCACATCAGTTTGACAGGAACCTCAAATCACTATGCTGTGCTGCAGGAAGACCTTGCTCCTTCTACTGTTAAAATTCCAGACTTTTTCTTCCCCATTACCATCCTCAGATCACTACACGTTTAAATCCAGCTCTGTCCTAACTTAAACAATCACATACATGTAGAAGAGTCTTCTTGCATCCTGAATAATTTGCCACAAAGAGGACTTAAGATCTGAGTATTTATTCAGTGATAAATAAAGATCGGATGGATGTGGGGAATGTACTAAAAACATAGGTTTAAACTCATACTTGCTAGTCATTTTATTTGTTTCTTATTGGAACTGAGTATATTACGTTTTTGCTACCTTTTCTGAAGAGCATCGCCATTTTTTGGATTAATTAATTTTGACTACGAAAACTGACCCATAAAAAGACTTGAGTGTTTGAGTGCAAGATTAGGTTTCAGATTGTGTGTATGTGCACAGGCACGGGCTGGCAGGTATCAGCCCGGGGGGCGCACAGGCGTCTAATAACGCGGCCGCATTGGGTGTCATGTGATGTGGCCGCTTGTGCATTAATACATGCAGAGGGCAGTACAGATAGATATACCTGGCATGGCAATATATACAGAGACAGCTGCTGGACCCTCTCATGAGTAATGATTAATGTTAGTATACATATTAGTCCAGGGGCTATATTTACTAATCTGTGGGTTTGAAAAAGTGGAGATGTTGCCTATAGAAACCAATCAGATTCTAGTTATCGTTTATTTAGTATATTCTATAAAATGACAGCTAGAATCTGATTGGTTGCTATAGGCAACATCTCTACTTTTTCAAACTTGCAGTTTAGTAAATATACCCCCAGAACACATGTGTGTATCGATGCACTGTGATTTGTGGTTCTGATTTGACCCAATTTAACTCCTGATTTTATCTATTATCTGCATGCCCGACCTTGGCTTTGAACTTTTCTCCTGGACATTGTTCTTGTACTGTGTCTGCCTAACTGTTGCTTGACTCTACTTGACTGTGATTCATGCATAAGTCCAGGGGGCAATGGAGTACCGCTAAGTACAACTCGCTTTAAACCAAAGTGACCTGCGATATATGAAGAGCATGCTAGATGCGGGGAACACCTTAGAAATAGACAGGCATAAGCGAGAAACACATTGGAAAGAAACAAACAAACATATTGAGGACACATTACAAGTTGTAAGACACATTTAGGGGAAACATGGAATATACATGGTTGAGTGTGTGATAACTAGCAAATTTGTGGCACTAGCCGAGGCTCCCAATAACTCAAAAAACAGCAAGGACACATGTACTAAGTAGGTGCAGGATGTGAGAACAGTAGAGAGGTGGTTTGGTATCAGGACTGTTCTTCTCAGATTCCATGAAGGGTTTTGATGTGTGTTGGGTAGAGGTTAGCAGTAATAGTGGGGTCTTATACTATGCTATACTATGGCGGAAGAAGAAAGCTATATATTACTAACCGGATTGGGGAAGCAGCTACTGACAGGGATTTTAACGCTATCAGCAAGCAGATTCTTATTAGAGAGGAAGGCGTAAAGAAGGATAGTGGCAGCTGGCGACATCTGGGAAGTGACAGCAACAGGAAACTGGAAGAAACCCTTCAGCCCTGGTGGGGGTAAAAAATAAAACACTGAATTACAATGTATCCATCTGTCTAATTTCTAAGAAACAAAAATGATTCTCTTTATCTTGTCTAATGTATATAACAAACAGTTTGCATTTTTTATTTAAAAAAAAAAAAAAAGAATGAATCAGGCTGTAATTTTATGTGATTTTTTATGCAAAAATTGACATGAGTCTAATATCCCATTAGGAAAAAAACCCAGCTTTTATAACCTATATAAAGCACCTCATATGTTTTTTTTGGACCTTTACTCTCTTTATTTTTTGGGACAGATATGATTAGTGATTCACAATGTCCATTGCATTTAAAGTTCCTTTTTTTTTAAAACAAATAAATATATAAAGCAAGGCTTCATTGTAATCATTGCAAGGTCTTACCATACATATTGGGCCTGATTCATCTTCGAACACAATGCGAACGCAGCATGCGTTTAAAAAAATGGAACGGAACATGCACACGCGTAGGACCGTATTCAACTACGAGCGGATCTCAAGTAACGTTTCCATTTGAATACGGGTATAAGTACGCTCTGTGTATACGTTACTTGCCGTATGCACACAGACAGAGAACAGACTGATGGATCATTTTCATAGTTTCTCTTACTTGCATACACATGTTCTGAAATGCCTACGTGTCAGTCATCACTATCAGTCGGCACTTACACCTGTACTGTAGCTGGTGCAAGTGATACGGCTGGAAAACATGTACTTAAGCGAAACCAAGCACTTGAATCGCTATTTTGCGCAAGATACAGCACGGAAAGGGACTTACGTCTGTACATGAATCGGGCCCATTATGAGCAAATAAACAATGATGTGAATTAGCTCGAGTAAATGAAGCTCAATGTATGATAAAGCATTATAGCAATACATTACATGCCATGAAAAGATTGTATTAATTTTGGAAAATTTTACACATTTTTAATTTATAATTAAGTTAGTTCAATTGTTAAGTTAATTTATACTAAACCCTACATCACATATCGCATCTGGCTCATTTTTTTCTTTATAAGCTTTTTAGCTGTAAATAGCTGTTACATCATGTAACGTGCAAGACATACCGCCATCTGGTGGGAGATTATGTCTGAATGTTGAGTTCAAAATGTTTTTCCCATTTACAAAGATCTATGAGAAACACAAAAGGATGATATTAACCACATAAGGATGACATTTGAGAAAAACAAATGACTACTTTAGACTCAAATTCAACATCTGTTTGCTTCACTATTTCCTTTATTAATAACTTCAGACTATAGATCCAAGAAATGCCACCTTATGCTGTGTAATAATAATGCTAATTATAATTGTGGGCAGGCAGTACTCATTGTATGAAATAGTTTGTACTCCTGATGTCTGCTCATGTATACCAAGTGCTCCTGCTACTAGTATGTGTTCGTCAAGCATCCCTTATTCTCTGCAAATGATTATAAAGTAACCCTAAGGAGTATAAATTGTTTCCAAGTATCCCTAAGGTGAGAGTGTTAACCCTTACCTCACAACATTTAACGTTGGGGAATTTGGACAATGTGTGAGCGCCGCCACTGTGCGACGGTTTGTGCATGAGAAATGGGCGCATGGTGGATGCATCAAGGAGGTGCGACCAGCCCTTCTGAGTGCCGGGTCATTCCCAGCCCCCGCCAACACACCCATCCATTGTTGCGCAGAGCAGCAGTGAACGGAACATACCTCCGAACTTTAGAAAAAAAAGCTGTCTGTGGCCGGGGCAATGGGACAGAGCCTTAAATCGGGACAGTTGGGAGGTATAATTTATCTTTTGTCTGTAAATGTGTACCGAGTACCCTGATATAAAATTAGACCCAGTAGTCCTTTATTTTTATAAATACTTATTAAATTTCCCCTTTGATTTTTTAAAATAATTTGTATATTTTGTACTTTATAAGTACTGTGAACTAGAGATGCTCACTGACCCCACGAATTTTGGTTTTGGATCTGGATTAACTTCGTGTTTTGGTAAAACCGCCCTCGCGTGTCTTGATTTGGGTTTTGGTTTTGGATCCCGATTTTTTTCTAAAATCCCTATTGTTTTCTGCTAAAATCCCATCATTTGGCTCTTTTTTATCCCTACATTATTATTAACCTCAATAACATTTATTTCCAATAATTTCCAGTCAATTTTTGTCAAGGGACAAGAACACTGCTACCCCTCCTGTTTCTGTATGAGCAATCGCACTTAGCAATGGCACTGGAGACTGGAGAGTGACAAGAACACTGCTACCCCTCCTGTTTCTGTATGAGCAATCGCACTTAGCAATGGCACTGGAGACTGGAGAGTGACAAGAACACTGCTACCCCTGTTTCTGTGTGAGCAATGGCACTGAGCAATGGCACTGGAGACTGGAGAGTGACAAGAACACTGCTACCTCTGTTTCTATGTGAGCAATGGCGCTGGATCACCTGGAGAGGGAGGTACTTATGGAGTCCAAAACCCACAAGATCCGACAACACAACAATGATATTTTGCCTTGATTCAGATCCGAGGACGCTTGGAGATACCGAGCCGGCTTGCGAGCCTACTCAGATCCCCTAAGTTCGGGTGGGCTCGGTTTTTCAGAAAACCGAGCCTAAGCATCTCTACTGTGAACCACTCAGAGGTAACACTAACAAATACCAGAGGTTGAAACACACTGGGGAGGGGAACTTTGGTGATAGAGATTAGCTAGATATCACTCACCAGTTTATACATGTCCACATATTCTTTTTTGTGCTCTGATGGGTCGAGGTCAAAATCTCCCCAGAGATTCACTTTCTCATTACAAGGCAAAACAAATGGTTCACTCCTGATCTTCAGCTGGCTCTTTCCTATTGTGTAAAAAGGTGATAACTTTGCATACCCATCCTCATACACTGGGTTCACCTCACCAGTGTCAGGCAGTGGCTTGTTGGGTATGTAGTGCCCCTGGAAGAGTAGACAAAATATGAAGGCACAATTAGAGGAAAATCTGTTAGACACATGAAGAGTAATCTCATATGAATGTATAGGAATGTAATGCAATATATAACTAGAACAACTGTAATATGCGGCACTGCATTATCTGCATTCTCCTTTTCATTGTAGAGGTTATAAGATTGGGGATTGTGCAAACAGTTGCTTACAGTGGTGACATTTGGACTTGGGTTCCGGTATGTCATTTGCCCATTTTTGAAAATTTTCACTAAAACATAAACTCAATTAGAAACAAATGCCAACATAAGGAGAGAGTAAATGTTGTAACTCAAATAGGGGGAAATAAATTGACCTCGTTACTTGTGAGTGTACTGCGGGCCGCGCACTGTTACCGTTACTACGGTAAAAGTGTGCATTACTACTGTTAGTACGGTAATTTCCGCGCTGATTTTGGTTGCAGCTCTAAGAACCGCGAGCAGAAATCCCCGTTAGAATTACCTTACTAAGAGTAATAGTGCACGGGCCATGTTACTCTCACAAGTAATGCGGTCAATTGAATCCCCCCCGTGGAGGGTAGTAATAGAAGTGGCAATGCGGCTGCTGTGAAGCCTAGAGCATTGTGGCTGGGGTAGGGGGGGGGGGGGCAGGCAAAGCTGGTCCAACCTCCCAAAGCCCTTTACATTGCTTTTTCCAGAATGCATGGTAATTGGTGCATGTACAGTGAATTATCAAATGGGGCGTCACTGCACATGCAACATCCACATGCATGCTCAGAGGGGCAAAGCAAGGGCCTCATTTGAGCATGCGCACATTTAGTGCATCCACAAGCAGGACTTCACTGCATTTGTGCCCATCCCGAGCATGTTCAGAAGAGCAGAACAGGGGTCTTGGGAGCATGAGCGGGGCACTCCCCCAAATTTTGCTTTGAAGGGTGCTATGCTGCGTCTTGTCCCTGGGATTGGGTAATGTATCTTTCAGGTTACAAATGAATATGAATCATACTTGCCAACATTTTTTTTTTTTTTTCCGGGAGATGCCGGCTGGGACGTGGGCGTGTAGGGGGCGGGGCTGCGAAATCGCGTCATTTTGGCCCCGCCCCCGTGACGGAATGACGCAAATCGCGTCATTTTACAGTGGGGGCGGGGCTAAACGCCGCGATTCCGGGTGAATCGCGGCGTTTAAACTAAATTTTTCTCCCTTCCTATCAGGGAGATTGCCACACTCGTCCGGGAGACTCTCGCAAAATGCGGGAGTCTCCCGGACAATGCGGGAGAGTTGGCAAGTATGATATGAATGCCTGTGTTGCATTTCTAGTAAAGATTATAAACAACTGTTGCTCAGGGAATACTTTTCCCTTGCAATTGCAACAGAAGATAATACACTCAATGAAAAAAAAACAGTGACCAAGAGGGGATAAAAACAAAACAATAAGGGCCTGATATAGAGACTGACATATTCCGTACTGTGTATTCACAGTAAAACTTGACAATAAGTACATTTGTGCATTTGTTAGACTTACGCCTGGAGAATGGGTTTGGAAGCATCAGGCAAGTAAACCCCCTTACCGTTCTCTGGAAGCCCATGCATGTGCCAAGATGGTTGTGGCCTTTTAGAGTCACTATTGTGCTGTTCTCATGCATTATGTGATGATTTGTAATTTGTACTCACCCGAATATCGACTATTTTATTTTCCCAGGAGGCAGTGTCCAATGAAAATCTTGCTACCCCATCTTTATTAGTGGTGTAAATCTCATCTTCTCTTTTTTCATCAACATATAGTTCAATATCCTCATCTGGCATTGGAAGTCCATCTGCTCCTGTCACAGTGATCTATGAAGAAAATCATCATATCAATTGCCAATGCTTAATATTGCATATACTGAAAACCCTCTTCCTTTTAGATCCCTCCTAAACAGTCTGTTCTCCTTTAACGTCAGTGTTTAAATGTTCCAGAGAAAAGTTTGCAAAAACATATAAAAACCTCATATTCCAAGACAGAACATGATTATGCCTAGTATGTGATTGGAGGAAAATTCCCTTTGAGATGATCTGGGCCCTTGAATGAGCATGAGAAAAAACTTTCATACCTTGATATTACCACATGATGTCTTTTATGAGATATATTATCTGATTATAGGGGTTGGGTACCTTAATTCGATTGAGAGAAATCCAACATTGCATACCCAGACAGGAACACACCGATGGTGTGTTCCCCGACAGGCTGTTGACAACGACTGCTTGTAATAGACACTTGAAAGGATTCCGATTAATGAATATGATGGCCGCCTACAATGGCGTGTTTTTCAAGAGCGACTGTATTAATGTTGCTGTTAAGTTGTTAATTTAAAGAGGCGGTGGCTCTACAATGTGCTTTACAAAGGCTTGTACATTGTGGAGCCAGCGCCACCTTAAAATTAACACCTTAGCAGCAACATTAATACAGTCGCTCTTGAAAGACATGTCATTGTAGACGGGCATCATGTTCATTAATCGGAATCCTTTCAATTGTGTATTACAAGCAGTCGCGGTCAAGAGCCTGTCGGGGAACACACCATCGGGGTATGCAGTGTCGGATTTGTGTTTGTCGTTATTAAGACTACCACCGGATTATGGCATAAAAGCTGGAATCTCTCCAACGGACTTAGATACAAGTGCCGTGGTGCTCTTTAAAATCTGGGACACCAAAGCCTGGTGTGCTTTGCTGTAAAACTAGTTTTTACTTGGGATTTCCTACACTGGTTCTAGAGAATTGTACCTGTCCAATAGCCTATAATCAGAGTCAAGTAAATAACCTTATTATATAACCGCAATGTCTGATATATTTTCCTTTGCTGTGTATTGCATGATTGTACCGCCTATGCTCAGTTTAATTGAAACTGAAACACTTCACCTAATACATGCACCTCTGTATAACTTATTTTAGCCCCTTCCCTCACTTACCTTGACTAAGCTTTTTCCCCTATCTACAATATATCTTTCATGCTGCTTTTATCTATACCCCACCAGTTCCTACATTAAATCACCTTTAACCTTCTAGCCATCTCCTTCCCCAGCAAAGCAGCATCCTCCCAAGTGAGGTGCAGCTTGTTGCTACTGTACAGCCGGTAACCGGGAGAGAAAACAGCCCAGTTATCAAAAACAAAAAAACAAAAATCCTCCTTCCCATGTCAACTTTTTAGCTACTTATTTACCTTAGCTCCCGCTGTCTTTTAGAATTAGCACTTGCCACAGGGAGGTCCTCGCTTTCAGTATACAGCCTAATACCCTGAATAGTTTTTGAGGACTATCCATCAACATCTAACATTGTCTTTGGTACCAACATGTACCGTGACCATTGGATTCTCCCCATCCCCTTTCCAACCATCTATCAACATGATCCTCATTCACAATTTTTTTAAACAGCTGGTGGACAGCGGCAGCAAGGCGGGGAAGGAAGGGGGAGAAATAGGGATTCATCCTAAATGGCATGTGAAGCCAGTGTTTGAGTATGGGGCAGGCAGAATTTGGTCAGCAGCTACTGCTCATCGCTTACTGTTGATAAACGATGGATTATTGCTAATCCATGTTTTGAGTGTCACCCATATAATTAAGAAGTACTAATAGCACGTCAAATTCTCATCCTGCCCTGAGCCCCTACGTTTCTCAATCCAGCCCATATTCCTTTTGCTGTTCTGCGAGCTGCTGTAAGAAGTGTTGATCTCTTACCAGTCCACGGTAAACAAGTCCTAATTTGAAGACTGGATTGGGTTCCATAAATTTCACTTTGACGATAACAGTTGTTATGTAAATCTGTATTTTGTCTTTCATCTGCACCCCTGGAGAAAAGCAAAAACAAAGTACAGGTGTTTAAATATGTCCACTGTTATACACATTACAGGGTACATTATAGGGTACATTTAAGACTAAAAAATAAACCTGTGCCTCTATATACTGTACTTTGCGTTAAGAGTTTTAATAATTAACGTATTACTATTTTCTTTAATTTATTGAGTGCCAACATATTGCCTACAGAGACTCTTGATACAGATTATATTTAATGACATGAAATAGAAGGTAAAGATTACCCTATCCAAACAAGTTTACTGTTTAAGAGGTGGGGGGAACACTTAATATGTACTATACCAGAATAACTATTGTAGCTGTTGATGGAGATACATTGTCATATAAACACTGTGCTAGTTTCTGGCTCCAAGCAGTTGTTAATTACATATCTAGCGCTAGTTTCTGGCTGTGGCCAGCTGACAATGTGCTAATTCCTGGCTCCGGGGAATTGATATTTAAAGGTAGTGTAACTATGTTACATGAAAACTAATACATAAGAAAACTGTTGTTCTTAAACTTCTATAGAATGACAAAAGGTTAACATGACATGCTGGGACTTGCAGTTCAAGAACATCTTGTAAGTCACAGTTGTTTCTGCTGTAATAACAGCACCACCACTAGAGTAAGCGAGTGTCAAAGTTAATATATGAAGATATAAGAAAATATAACAGGCGTATAAAAACCCACAAGCATTACTGGGTATATATAGGGATATATATAGTTATAGATTAAAAATTACATTATACAAAACATAATAATGTATAAAAACTAATCATAAAATGAACATAACCAAAGTAAAATAAATCTAATCTTGCAAAAACATGAGCATCATACTGCATATAGTATGGATAATATGTACACTATAGAGCTGGATAAGGTGATTACAAAATAAAGTGTTCAATAACTACAGATAAACTTCCTTTAATTATATTTTTGGTACGTAGCTATTCACCTACGCTCAGGGGCGGATCTAGAAAAGTATCCTACCCGGGGCGATTTAGGGGGGCGATTTAGGCCCCGTCCCCTTTTTTACTTCAAGGCTGCCGGCGGCTGCACAATATGTGCAGGTCCGCTCGGCAGTGACAATGTGCTGCCCGGCTGCTCTGATTGTGTTTTAAACACAATCAGAGCAGCCGGGCAGCACATTGTCACTGCCGAGCGCCGGCAGCAAGCCCCTGCTAGGGGGGGCGATTGCCCCGATTGCCCGCCCCCCTGGATCCGCCACTGCCTACGCTATATATAGACATCCGTTGTTTACTTACTACACTATGTGAGGTGCTTTTGCTTTTTGTGTTTTGTTTTAGATTATTGCACTTGCAAACAGGTGTATGTTTGTATATAGATTTGTATGTTCACAATTTATTATATTCATGATTTATTGCATTGGTGTTATGTACTTGCCCTTTGATTTGCCCTCATTCAAGATGGCCGTGATTGCCTCATGAAGTTTCCATCTTGGAACTCTGTTATGAACTTGCCCTTACAATAGCCCTTATCCAAGATGGCCGGGACTGTCTCATGAAGATTCCATCTTGGATCTCATTTCCTGTTTGGGCCTAGAAAAGGCACTTCCTGTTATGAAGCCTTTGCTCGAGTATTGTGTTTGTGTCTGAACCAGATGCTTCCACAGAACCTTGCTCCTTTGTGGTTTGGACTACAATTCCTTGATACTTCTACAAGACCTTTATCTTGTTGAGACTTTAGACGTTTCTTGTTGGGCTCTTGAGATTTATTTATGTATCAAAATAAATCCTGTTTATTTCAGAACTACCTGGCTATTGGGTTCCGTTTGTGATACCAGAAGTGTGACAATGTGACTGCCACCTAGCTCGACAAGCTTAATTTTATGGATAGGTGCAATTTATTTAATGTGTTCAGTCCCTGCAAACTGAGGAGCGGGTGTCCAACCATGAATGCACTTATAAAATAATTTGTATTTTCATAAATTGGAAAACTGTGGCTTGAATTTAACTAATGCAATTCTCTATATTGTCCCTTACAGCACTGAAGCCTTAAGTTCAACTATATGGGCAGTATCTCCATGAAGTTTCTGGGCCAGATTCATTAAGGCACATAAATACCGTTACATGCTGTATTTCCCGTAAAATCAATCTGCACCTGTCCAGAAACAAACTATATGCCAGAGAACACAGCAACATCCAATGCATCTTTGAGTGCAAAGAACCCTTACTATAGCCTACGAATTTAACCACGTGCATGTGCACGTGGCCAAAGTACAATAAGGGCGTGCCAGGCTCGAGCACATGCAGCAGCTTTGGGCAGCTCAAAGGTATGTGGCTTTCTGTCGTATCACTTGCACCAATTATAGGTCTGGTGTAAGTGCTGATTACTATATGAATACAGTTGTGTATACAGCTAGAACATGTATTTTGCAATCAGGAGCAACTGTAAAAATGCATTTTATGTACAGTAGACATCAATAACATCCAAATAAATGTATTTTATGGGGAAAAAATATTTTGTCATTAATGACTATATTATTAACAGGTGACATTAATTGAATATTTTTTTTCTGTGCGTTCTTTTGGGACGTTATATTCCACGTATGTAATGGACGTATCCCGCAGTGTATTGTCTGTTAGAGCAGAGCGCACCTAGACCCGTATTCATCAACAGACGTATCTTTACCTCCGCTCCTTGTTGAATACGGGCGTGCACATGGCGATTTATGTGCGCTTTTGAAAAACCACCATTTACAATCGTAATGAATCAGAACCATGGTTCAGTGTATATCTGTGTTGTAACTCATAGCAACCAATATTAACTTAGATCAGTCTGATGAGGATGTACTGAACCTATGCCTTAGGATGCAAAATATGGGTTGCCATGCCTTTTAGGGTGTTTTACCAGGATCCTCTCTTTGCAAAGTGTGCGCCGACAACTAAAAAACAGCTAATTATTTTTATTATTTTATAAGAGAAGACGCATAATGCGTTCATTCTGTGTGCCTTTATGAATCAGGCCCTCTATGTTCTCCTTGTCTATTATATATATGGTTTTCCTCCAGGTGCTATGTATCTGACAGACAATACACATACTGGTAAATTTATTAGATTAGGACTAAACTGACCCTGGTGTGTGTTTTGGGGTTTTTGTAATAGAGACATTAAATTGTAAACATCAATGGAACAATTGGTAATATATCTGAATAGCAATCTCTGATTCACATGTATTTTGGCACTAATTTCCACTTGTCTACGTTAATATGACCTTAAGACGGAAGGGACTACCGCACAGAGCACAAGCCTGAAGAGGGGCGCAAGATAATTCATGTGTTAGTTTAATCTGGTTACAGTTGAGGGCTAGGAGGCGTCAGTTTTACTTCTTGCCCCAGGCTCTAAAATGTCTAGTTACGGCTCTGCATTCAACAACAATTTATTCATCTTTACCTGTTCCATCCTCTTCAAGTGTAGCCTCCACTTCAATATAATTATTATAACCATTGGATTTAAACTGGAGGGACTCTGTATCGACCGTCATAGTGTGACATCCATTTACATTGGTCTGCAGAGGGATAAAGAGGCCAAACACTGAATTTATTAAGTGATAAACCTGATAAAGTGATTTATAATACAGGAGTTGTACAAATACTTGTGTAAATTGCTATGAAAAAAATAATGATCATATTTTGCACCTATCTTGTGTAGGTGCAGAATTTGTATATAAAATATTTCAAGATATGTGTTACATTTTAGCTACATCCATTTAAATACATCTATATTTTGGGTGTGTCCATGCTTTTAATGTACTGCATATGCTTGTGCCGATCCGCCTCTCGAAGTGCCAGGCCTACAAGAGCCAGATACTTTGCCTGGAAATGCTGTTTAAATGTTACGTGCAAGTGCAGTGTGACAATTTTTACGTGAGGTACATAATTATGTAGTGCATCAACTGAAATCAGACCTTTTACTTGCTTATTGATAATCAGAGCCACATTCTTGCGTTCTTGTGGCGCAGAGCCACAAATATTGCTTTGCCCGGACTATACTTACCTCCACGTTGATTAGCTTACAGATGTCTTCTTTTCCTCCATTGTTGTTGGCTAAGCGGCAGACCTTTCCAGTTATACGACCTCTCACAGACTTTCCATATGTATATCTGTGGAAACAGGACCCAGCAGCTCTGAATTGTCTACCACAAATAGAGTGGATAAATACTGCTTCATTCTATCAATTATCAGTTATTAATTACAATAGGAGGAATAACTAATACTGGAAATACACAGGTGGTCCTGCTTCTTGGTCTGAGCACCAAGCAACAGAATCACTTCCCAATTTGACCAATGGTTCGAAACATTGGATCCTTTCCAGGCAACATGGAGGCCTGTTAGTTTAGTTAGCAAATGATCACATATGGTCCAACAGCTGTCATCTGCTAACCAGAGTCACAGACAGGTCGTAAGTAGACCAATCGATTTTGATTGGTTTATTCTCATGCATTGCCTTAATTGTGGGGACATATATATGGTAACATTGGCCCAATTCACTGTTATTGTGGTGTCTGTTGCCAGAAAAAGCAGAAATCATGTATTTATCAATTCCCCTGCAAAAAAAAAGAGCTGGATATTCCTAACTCTCCTTACCAAAGCCAAAAAGTTTGAAGTTTCTTGGTAAAGTCACAATGCACAGTGTTATAACGTTTGATGCAACTATCCTCCTAGATGGACATATAATTGGGATAAATAAAAAAGGAATCTTAATACTAGTTATTATTTAATTAAATAATTCCATATAAAAATTATTTATGGGTGGAGTTCACCAAGGTATGATAAAATATCCCAAATATCCCTGTGATCCAGCTGCTCTCTTCTCAACTACTATCACTTGGATACAGGCAAAAGTGATGTTGATGTCCGCAGTGAACTTTCTATTCAGGTATTTCAAACAGGTTCACCTCGAGTTAGTAGAAACTCGATAGTTTACTATCACCTAGTGAGCACCACTAATTATAGGTTTGGGGAGTTGCTCTTATTTATATATTTTATATATAGAGAGTATATATGTATATATTTGTGGGCAGCACGGTGGCTAAGTGGTTAGCACTTCTGCCTTACAGCACTGGGGTCATGTGTTCAATTGCCAACCATGGCCTTATCTGTGAGGAATTTGTATTGTTCTCCCTGTGTTTGCGTGGGTTTGCTCCGGGTGCTCCGGTTTCCTCCCACACTCCAAAAACATACTGGTAGGTTAATTGGCTGCTAACAAATTGACCCTAGTCTGTGTGTCTGTCTGTGTGTGTGTGTCTGTGTTAGGGAATTTAGACTGTAAGCCCCAATGGGGCAGGGACTGATGTGAGTGAGTTCTCTGTACAGCACTGCGAAATTAGTGGTGCTATATAAATAAATGGTTATAATAATAATAATAATAATAATAATATATTCATTTTCCATAATGCAGCTTCTATTTTTCCCCCTCAACCACTGTGTATACTATATATATATATATATATATATATATATATATATACACATACACACACACACACACACACACACACACACAGTGGTTGAAGTGTGGAAAAATAGAAGCAGCGTTAGTAGGAGAAGTGGTGGTATGGCAATGCCACTGTATACCAGCCCACTTCAACTACAATTTTTCCATGCCACCATACACAGACAAAAAAGGTCAAACTCCCTTCTCTGTTCAGCTTGTAATATAGTTTTTGGTGTCTGTCACAGGGATTTAAACTGAGATATCCAGCAAGTCGAACAACAGTGTTATTGTTAAATGGCTGGACCCATTAACAGCAGAAGTATTACTTAATCATCATTGTCAGCGTTACCAATATGAATAAAGCGTATACCATTGACTTAAATTATCAGTGTGATGCAAGTCTTTCTGTACTCCTAAATCACATACATACAGCACATTACCTAATTCCCAAACATACTGCAGCGTTCAAAGAGTAAGAAGAAAATAGTCTATTTTGGTTTTATACGAATGTCAAATTAACTAACAACTTTAGTAGATTTGGTGCTTATAATCCAACATTTTTTGAGAAAAAGTTCAATGCTAATTATTTGATGTTAATATTCCATACACTGCAACACTGTATTTATTTATAAATTGTGGTGTTAAATCTTATCTTCATTTATTTTAGTGATGCCTTCTTTCAAGATCACACTTAACTCTAGAGATATTACATATTAAGCTAGATGTTTGTTAATATATATGTGATTCCATTTCATTTTTTTAAGTAAAAGTGTCCGTGCTAATGCTGATTTTGCTCTAATTACACTTTTGTGGATACGAACTCAGGGATGTTACTGGTTCCTAGCTAATAGGCTGGATTTAGAAATGGCTGCCTCTACTGTGTATAGTTGAGAGGTACACTTTAAGGAGGGTTGTAGGTCCTCATTGAGGGCTTTATGCAGAGCTGTCTAAAATGCAGATGGAATTTGCATTAAATTAAAAGATATGTTTTATCCAGGTATGCTGAGGCGGATGCTTCTGAGCTGATGGTCAACATTATCACTTTGTAACTTACATTATTGATCAAGCACCCGCAAGTTTCCCGCCTCCTGGCAGACGCATATGCCTTTGAGTCTCAGTCTACATGAGTCACATTTGCTCTAACATGCCCTTACATGTCCCCCTCCTTCCCCCGTTCCACCTCTTCTATCGGAAGGGGCCACATCTGTAATTAGCTATTTGTGGGCATGTGCAGAAATAAAAAAAGCATATTATAAGCAGAAATTGTTATTTGCATCCAACTCTACATGAGCCCTTGAAAGGGATGCAGAGTAATCTATTTAGGGCTACGTGCAACCAGTGTTCCCTCTAAGCTGAGCAATCTGGAAATGATAGAGTGATAGAGAAATGATAGAGTTAAACCTGTATCTTACTAGGAAACATCCTGCAGATTGTGAATGCAAACCTTTCCGGTGGAGCCCTCATTAGAGTGACCTTTTAACTCTTTCCTTTCCAGATTGCTCAGCTTAGAGGGGACACTGCGTGCAACCTTTGGGCCAGGTATTGCTCACCACTGTAAAGAAGTCAATCAAAAAATCATTAAAGTCAATCAAATAATTGCATCAAGCCATGTACTATTCCTTGCTGCTCTGTAAAGTACAATTATTCCTATTTGCAGAAGCCAGTACTTACTTGCCACACATGTTGATAGAGAGGCTGCTCTGTACAATGGACACCTCAGTGGGAGCATTTAATGTAAACTCGAATTTTGGCGCAACTGTACAAAGAAAGACAGTATATATAGATAGTATTTAGTTTCTGATTCACACATTTATCAGGCTTTTCAGGATTTTTTTCGTAGCCTAACCATTTGATATGGTCTGCATTTAACTTGGATTTTAATACTTTCGCGACCACAGACAGTAATAACATAATTTGAAGATTTCTCTTCAAAAACAGTTGTCCGAAAATAATCATTTAAAATATCCAAGATAAATTATTAGCAGAAATTGGCAGATCACCTTTATGGTTGACAGACAGACCCTTTTCATGACAAAGAGCACTTTATTAAGGAGAGGAATGCACAATCCAACAAAATAGAATTTAATACATTAGACAAATGGGATGAATATATTATTATTACTATTATTATTATTATCTTTTATTTTTAGGGCGCTAAAAAGGGTCTGCAGCGCCGTACATGACATAAACAGAAAACAGTGACCCATGACACAACATGATACATGAAGAACAAAATACAAAGATCAGACATACTGAATGAATAAATATAAAAAAGAATAAAGTTAAAATAAAATACAGGTAACATAGTAATGTAGATAAAAATATTTCTGGGACAGTGAGTGAGAGTGATGGTAGTAATCAGCAAGAAGAAGACTGAAGCTAAACAAAACCGGGCTGGGGAAGCAGGCCAAAAGGTACAGAGGGTGATGGAATAGTAGAAGGAGAACACACGGAACGAGGGCCCTGCTTGTGAAAGCTTACATGTTAAAGGGATGTACTGGTAAAACATGAGAATCAACATTTTAGAAAATATAAAATTAATACAATTACAGTACAGCATGTATATTTTCTATAAAGTAATGATAACACATGAAGGGTGAAATAGTATAATTTTTTATGTTTTCCCTTTTTAAGCATGTTACCAAGTCCCCCCCAAAAAAAGTGCGCCTTTACTATCCAAGGCTGCTCATGTCTGATTCACAAGTTTGAAAGCTCATGCTTGTAGCAATTATTTGGATCAATCACGTGTATTGAGAACCTACTGTACTACTCAGTTTACAAATCACCTTGTTCTACTTACCATATTTATCTACCTGGACTGTCACACTTGCCATGGTGCCATTTTTCTCAACAGTGATCTCGTAATCACCCAATGCTATGTCAGGGGACAGATTACAGTCCAATTTCATAATACCGCTGCGAGGTTCAACATTCTTCCATTGATTAATTATGTTGCCATGGGAATCCTTTAGCCAACCATGAAAAAGAGAATGTTACCTCCAGTACACTAGAGTAGAGTTTATGATCCTTTTTTTGTATTGTGTATCGCTTAATGAAAGCAAATGTTAACACATCCTTACTATAGTGTCAGTTTACCCCAAATATTCCCTAAAGGATGTAAATTTATTATTTGAATTCCCTGAATGTATACAAATGTGTACCAACTCCTTCCCCCCCAAAACAACCTCTTTATGTTTTATTCATTAATAATGTACTAAACTGTTATTTTCAGTTCAGTTATCCAGGTGAAAGTGCCCCTTGAATTTGTCTGAGTTGTCTCTAAGACTACATGTACCACAGAACCCTGCATTGCAGTTTCTCAGCTTACATAGATAATTAGGATAACTATAATTTACATATTTAGTACACGAAAAAATTAAACCGTAGGTCACTAACATTCATCATGTATAGGGTGCCCATTATTTTGGAGGAGGACCCCGGGGCACCTTTATGACATTACATTTTTTAATCCAATAGAATAGAAGTGTCACACGCCAGCTCCGCAGACGGGCACCGGCGCTGTTACCTTCCTCTTGTAAGCGGTGATTCCGGTATCCTGATGACACCTTTGGATGCATCTACCATCTGTTTTGCGCATGTGCAAGACTACTCCCCTCTCTCATAAACTTCTACTTGTTCCCCATTGATCCTGGCATTTTGGAGAACTATTTAAATCTCCTGTCTGATACCTGTTTTTCGAGTTAATTCACTCTGTACGGACCTGGCACCCTTCGGTCTGACTCTCCTGCCCTGCTCTGAGTTACCATCTACGGATCAGCTAGTTCTACTCCACTACTGTCTCTGTGGAACTTCTGCTGTACTAGTGACTCTCCTGCTGTGCTCTGAGTTACCATCTTCGGATCAGCTAAGTTCTACTCCACTACTGCCTCTGTTTGAACTGCCGCTATACCAGTGACTCACTTGCTGTGCTCTGAGTTGCCATCTTCGGAACAGCTAAGTTGTACTCCACTTCTGCATCTATTTGAACTTCCGCTGTACCAGTAACTCCCCTGCTGCCGCTCTGAGTTACCATCTCCGGATCAGCTAAATTCTACTTCACTATTGTCTTTGTTAAACTGCCGCTGTACCAGTGACTCACCTGCTGTTGCTCTGAGTTGCCATCTTTGGATCAGCTAGTTCTACTCCGCTACTCCCCCTGTTGAACTTTCACTGTACCAGTAACTCCCCTGCTGCCGCTCTGAGTTACCATCTCGGATCAGCTAAGTTCTACTCCGCTACTGTCTCTATTTGAACTGCTGCTGTACCAGTGACTCACCTGCTGTGCTCTGAGTTACCATCTTCGGATCAGCTAATTCTACTCCACTATTGTCTCTGTGGAACTGCCGTTGTACCACTGACTCATCTGCTGTTGCGCTGAGTTACCATCTCCAGATCGCTATAGTGCCTCTCCTCTATTGCCTTCAATATACTACCACCACAGTACCAATAACTCTCCTGCAATTGCTCTTTACTGGCTATCATCGCCTCAGCCTCACCATTCTATCATTAAATTGCCGCTGTCCCAGACACTCTCCTGCTGCTGCTCTGAACTACTATTGGGCCAGCTTCAGTGCTACTACTCCAGTACTCCTCTGAGTTGCCGTCATCTCTCCTCCATGTCAGGCTCCGCCTACTACTCTGCCCAACACTCATCCAGGGGACAGTGACCTGCGGAATAGGGGCAACAAAGTCCATACACCCTTGCGGGGGTCACTGGCGAACACCACCTACCTGTTAGATTCCGCGCCCCTGAATGAGCAATATCATCTGGCAGCTACAAGGGATTCACTAAATATCCATAGGATCCGTGACAAGAAGTCACACATTATTTCCTTCTAATCCCCGCAGTTCAATTATGTCAAAAGTCTAATTTCTGGGAAACAAAACACGATGGGCCTGATTCAAGTTCGGATGTAAGTCCCTTTAACTCCGGTATCTTGCGTGAAATAGCTCTGCGCATGCTCAGAGATGGACCTTAAATCAATGAGCGCAATTCATGCCTGAATGCTAAGACTGCCTATGATTTGAGGGACAGAACTGGGGTGAGAAGGGGTGGTTGAACTTAGGCAGGGACGTGCCTAATGCGTTCCAAAGCTGATATGCCGATTCAAGTCCTGGGTTCCTCTTACGTACTTTTTTTTTTTAGCTGCATCATTTGCACCAACTACAGGGCAGGTATAAGTGCAGACTGATACTGATGACTGCCACAGCATAGTCTTTTTATTAAAAACTGCATGTAAGTGTGTCACTAAATAGCAAAAAACATTTGTGTGCAAGTAAAAGGGAATATAGAAATGCATTGTATGCACAGTACGTATTAAGAGCATCCGGATTTATGTATTTAAGGTAAAAAAAAAATTATACTGTATGTTTTATTAAAACACTTTTTTATTAATGATTTGAGTTAATTTATTTTATAGAATTGTTTTTTTCAAGCATCTTAACGGGACTTGCATGCATATGTGTGTATCCTGCGCTGTGTTCTGTCTATTAACATACAACAAGTAACGTTTAGGCAGCGTGTACTTACACCCAGATTCAAAGTGAAAGGTATCTTGAGATTCGCGTGGTTCTGAATACAGTTGGAACTTCGCTCAAGTTCTGTGCTTGTTTTTTAAACACTGTTGCGTCCGAACATGAATAAGACCCTATGACAGTGATGGCTAACCTGTGACACCCCAGGTGTTGTGAAACTACAAGTCCCAGCATGCTCTGCCAGCTATTAGCTAGTTATCTACTAGCAAAGCATGCTGGGGCTTGTAGTTTCACAACACCTGGAGTGTCACAGGTTAGCCATCACTGCCCTATGAGTTAAAAATGTAGTAGTAACAAATCAAGACTTGCCTGGAAAAACAGGGATATGGGGAAATCCTATGGAATCCCTATTTATGGGATATTTTGACTGCTACCTAGATAAGCTTGTTTCATTTTAATGTACTTTTTCCTCTGAAGTGGTTAAATAAAACTACTTTAGAATGTTGACTTAAATGTTCAGTTAGGCTCAGCGCATTGCTCTCCTAAACATGTTAATAACAATATATGTTTAAATACATGTAATGAGAAATGTAAATTACAGTTTGGGTTAATGGTGGGTTAGACTTGTATATAACTTACCTGGAAGTTAACCAATGTAAACTGTGAAAGAAGGACATAGCATAGTTACTAATATTGAATATATAAATCAATACATGGGTATTCTGTTACAATACTATTAACCCCTCCATACATTTTTAAAATGTAACACTCTTAATAAATTGGACACAGAAAACAATAAGCGTTTTTGGTCCTAATGTAGCAAGACATTAGTAAGGAATACATATAAAACAAATAGTGTACGATACCAAGTACTGTAGACAGTAAGGTGTGTAACCGAAAATAGAATAAACAAAAAGAGCAATCCCAACGATCCAAACAGGGGATGTCATGCATCAGAATAAAATGACCTATTATAACCCATGCATGACCCTATCCTAGAGGTAAATTTCTAATTTTTAATTATTAATTTAATTATAAATTAATGTACAAATACATTTGTACACAGTAACCAAATTACTTGTATGATCAAGCTCTGTCATCAACTTGTCCTCCTACAGTTCAAACATAATCAAGGCCATTTTAACTGTAGCAATAAATCCTATTATCCAGTTACCCAAATTGTAAGATCAATGATGAATGGGGAACCTTGGTTGGATTACGAGAACTGTGAACCTTGACACACAATAGTATAATAACATTATATGCAGATCTGTCCATGAATCATATAACTCTCCTGGGTGGTGAGCCTGGATTGACTTCTCATATTGTTGTACTTGATTATTTCCCACAAGCCTTACAAAGCAATTGTGACTCTTGCACCTCTTTTTTCTCAGTAAGGTCATCCTACACTTTAAATCATATTTTGTCTATAAGAACAATGGATTAATATTGGTGACTTACCTTTTCATTCTTGACAATAAGGTTCTCAGTAAATTCAGCAGCTATCATAGTCACTGTATAGAAGAAATGTTTGGAGTACATGAGGAATTTACAATCAAAATAATACTTTGCATTATATATATAGCAGTAATGCGGTATCATAGGCACATTTGTAAAGGATTGAAGGATATTACTATTGGATTTGTTATAACGTTCTATTTTTTCTGTTGTTTATGTGTCTCATTACACAAAGCTTTTGATGGACATCTGCTGAGATTAACTCCACTTTTTTGCACACAACTTGGAATTATTTGTTGAAAATTAATCTTCAGTTTTTTACTTTGTTTCATCCCAAATTTGAAAAACTAATGGAACACACTTGACTACAAACTGATCAACATTTACTATGCTGCCAACCCAATAACATATGGGCAAACTAACTTTGGTCACAGCCGGATCCACAGGTCACCCCTCATTTGGATTCACTGAAAATGTAACTTTTACATGACAAACGAGATTATTAGGAGTATGCATTCAATATAGCTGGTCTTCTGGTTACCTATCTCCTAAGTGTATTATTA
Organism: Mixophyes fleayi; assembly: GCF_038048845.1. Taxonomy (NCBI): domain Eukaryota; kingdom Metazoa; phylum Chordata; class Amphibia; order Anura; family Limnodynastidae; genus Mixophyes; species Mixophyes fleayi. Next base: position 27,794,159 of record NC_134407.1, on the reverse strand, counting down.
AAATGACACTGGAAGTAAATAGGGCATAGAGAGATCTCTGTAATAACAAGAAAGTAATTATTAAAATACTTCTGTCAAAATTGTGTAAGTGTTAATGATTTACTTCATCATTATGTTTACTTTATTATTATTTCTGCTTTCTTTTCTTTTCCTAAAATCCCTATATTATTTATCCATAGTCAGCGCACTTGATTAAACCAACAATGTGCCCTTATGATTGCTTAATTCAGGGCCTCATTGCTTTATTCAATAGTGGGTCCCAAAGGCAACCACCTTGCAGAGACCCAACAATAACCAGCCATATATCGCCCAGAGATACCCATTGCTGGTCATACATATCCTCGAATCACATAGGGCCTGATTCATTAAGGATCTTAACTTGATAAACTTCTTATTTCAGTCTCCTGGACGAAACCATGTTACAATGCAACGGGTGCAAACTAGTATTCTGTTTTGCACATAAGTTAAATACTGACTGTTTTTTCATGTAGCACACAAATATCAACTTTAAATTTCAGTGTACAAATAAGCTATCAAGTATTTGTGTGATACGTGAAAAAACAGTCAGTATTTAACTTATGTGCAAAACAGAATACTAATTTGCACCCCTTGCATTGTAACATGGTTTTGTCCAGGAGACTGAAATAAGAAGTTTCTCAAGTTAAGATCCTTAATGAATCAGGCCTATAGTGTCCAATAAGTAAAACATTAGTGGACATGGTGACATTAGAAAAACAGGATTCGTATTGTCCACCGATTAACTTGTCAATAACTAACATTAAAATGCTAGTAACATATATGTAAAATGGGGGGGTGATGTCCAATAAATGCTGATATGGTGAAATCAGAACTCACTGATTAAGTCAGAAAGTACTGAGAGTTTAGTACAGATGATATTTATAGACGTTGCATATATTGACATGTGACTCTAATCTTACTTTTTTGTCCAGGTTGGTAAATCGCTCTGTCTGTCTGGACAAACATTCCATTCCTTAAGAGTATGATCATAACAGACTTGCTCTGTGATTGCTCATGGTCACCGCTCTTAACTGTTACAACAATGGTGGCTATCTCCTTAGGAGCTCCTGTGGGTAATGGGACCTATAAAGAAAAGCAATTGCAATGGTGCTTTAAGTACTTATGCCATTTATATATGACTGTAAGTTTAACACATAGCTTGATTTTTCCTATTGTCTAAGCATGCAATGGGAGGAAAACATTGTATCATACAGGCTTGGATTGGTTATTTAAGTTACCGCGGGATCCACAAGAGAAATTCAAGCACTTTTCAAAAGGTAGAAACCATGAGAAACTGACCTTATTTTTATAAAGCTTCCCAAACCAGTCCACGACCATCTGTAGGTTGTATGATATTTTGTACTTAGAGCATATCATATTTACAGAAAATATATTATTTTTGGGTAAAAGTGGTTCCATGTATCTGGATTCCCTGGCTGGCCTTTCAGAATGTAGCCTGACACTGTGCACACTGCTCACAACAATCTTACATAACAGGTAAATAGTTAGTAATCCCAGCAATGCCATTAAGGCTTATATAAAGTAACAATTGTATTGTTTTTAATATTTGAGAATTGTTCCTATTAGCACTATTGGCTAGAATATCATATGCATTAATATGTTCATTTTCCTGCTATAAACAAAAATGTTTTCCTAACATTGTCTGATTAAAAGTGTTTATGTCTGTCCACTGTTTAGAAAGAAAAGTTATAAACCTCCCAACGTTCATGATTTAACAATTGGCAGATATTCGGCTACCCCCTTGAACTGGCCTGCTCACACCACCATAATTCTGGGTCATGTACCATTTGTGTGTTGTGAAAACAGGATGGTACTGTTGGCAGGTTATGCAGTTATTGTGGTCCTAAGTACAACTATATTATTTATCCACCCAACCAATCATATATTATTTGTATTTATATAGTGCTAACCTTACAGTTAATATCACAATCTCTGCTTCAATGACTAGCACTAAAGTTGATCTAGGATTTGCTCTATCTTAACTATAAATCTGCCATCACATTTTAAATTTACCCCCCCTCCTCCAATGCAATATGGTTTTGCCAAGGTGCAAAGTAACTTCTTTTTTTGCTTTACTTTCCTTAATGAATCAGGCCCACGGTACATTGATGTCTGTACTATATAAAAATTTGTTAATCTTCAGTAGCTGTAAAATCTGGTTATCTGAATAGAATAACATATAACCAGAACAGAGAATCCTCAAGATGTGTCAGATATACATGATTTCCTCTGGATCCTGGGGTCCCTAACCTCTCAGGCACCATTGCAATTAGCTATACTTTTAAGGCCAGTGTTGGACTGGGACATGAAGGGCACACCGGGGGACTGCAACGCTATAGGCCCACTAGAGGGGGTGTGGCCAGCTATCATAGAGACGAGACCAGACACTAGAGGGGGAGTGGTCAGCCCACGAAGGACAGCTAGCACCATAGTGTAGTATATAAAGAATGCAGTGTGTATATAAAGAGTACATCATCATCATCATCATCATCATTTATTTATATAGCGCCACTAATTCCGCAGCGCTGTACAGAGAACTCATTCACATCAGTCCCTGCCCCATTGGAGCTTACAGTCTAAATTCCCTACTATAGACACTCACACACAGACAGACAGACTGAGAGGGAGAGACTAGGGTCAATTTTTGATTGCAGCCAATTAACCTACCAGTATGTTTTTGGAGTGTGGGAGGAAACCGGAGCACCCGGAGGAAACCCACGCAAACACAGGGAGAACATACAAACTCCACACAGATAAGGCCATGGTCGGGAATCGAACTCATGACCCCAGTGCTGTGAGGCAGACGTGCTAACCACTAGGCCACTGTGCTGCTGTACACAATCTTGACCTGCCCCTTAGATTGGGCAGAACAGTCACCAAAAATAGAGATTGTCCCACTAGACCAGGCTTGGCTAACCTGTGGCACTCCAGGTGTTGTGAAACTACAAGCCCCATCATGCTTTGCAAATATATAGTAGCTTATTGCTGGAAGGGTATGGTGGGACTTGTAGATTCAAAACACCTGGATTGCCACAGGTTAGCCAAGCCTGCACTAGACTCAGAACATTTGACAGACTGTCCTACCTGTTCTTGTCACTTTTACCACCTGTGGCTGCTGATTTCCTTAGTTGCGGCTTGTCTGGATCCTGGAATGTTGGGGGCCCTATTTGGAAAAATAATGGGTACATTTAGAAAACTACAACTAGCCCCGGCATTAAATCAATAGGACCCACAATTAATACTTAGGCCTTCCTCCATTCCCAACATTAAAGTAAGAGTATTCCCATTTAATAAACATCTTTCCCTCCCTCCAGACAGCCCCTGCAATAAATGAATCACATTTACGTATAATAAATATACCTATTTCCCGCAACCGTCACTACCATTAAATAATTCATATTCACATTTAATAAATAGGCCTCATGCTCCTCAAAATCCTCCCCACATTCAATTAATAGTCCCCAAAGCACCCCATCTTAAATTACTAGTCCCCACTATAAAATTAAATTGCCCCACCTTCACCCTACAAACAAAATAGCACCCATTAGTTAGTCACCACCTACCACACACACACATTACATTTCCACAAGCTGGCTGTGCCATCACACACACATTACTGTGCCCTTTACTCACCATGCTGTGCCTCCTTATGATCACACTGCGCCCACCATGCTGCTTTTGCTTCCCCCTTCTCCTGGCCTCCTTTGAATACCCTGTGCCATGCTGCTTTTGCTCCCCCTTCTCCTGGTCCCTCTTCATCAGCCTGTGTCATGCTGTTTTGGCCCCCCTTCACACTCTGCCATGCTGACCTGGCCTTCATCACACTGTGCCATGCTGACCTGGCCTCCATCACACTCTGCCATGCTGACCTGCCCCCCCTCCACCCTCTGCCATGCTGCCTTGGCCCCTTCTCACTCACTGCCATGCTGCCTTGGCCCCTTCTCACTCTCTGCCATGCTGCCTTTGCCCCTTATTCCTCTTTCATGCCTCATGCTTCTCCCATTTCCCTCTTTCATGTCACTTATTCTTCTCTGCTCATTGAGCTGTAAAAAAAAAGAAAAGACAGGCTGGCTTGGGAGTGCACTTATTTGTACAAATTTTCGGCGTCCTTTCTTCATGCTCCTCGGGGCGGCCGCGGCTGGATTACAGGAACCCGAACTACTCCTCCCCTGCTGAAACTGAAAAACACACTACCATGCAGGTGCAGAGAGCCCAGAAGCGGCTCTCTGCACCTGCGCGGTAGTGTGGTTACAGGAAGTCTTGCCATTGCAACAAGTGTCGGTCCGGAGTCATCTGTTCTATAAGCTCCGCCGTAACAACGGAGAGGGTGGAGCTTCAACATGGCGGGGCCTACCGGTGGTTAGCCCGGCTGGCCAGTCGGAGGCTGGTTATGTTTATAGTTATAAATGTGCATCCAAAAAGGCTAAAACTCTCTCCCAGTTAATAGATGTGTGCAGTGAAATTGGTGGTCCAATCTCGAAAATTTCTGCAGTCAAAGGAAACGAACACTGTTCATAAATTTAAAGTTTGAAAAAGTATTTTCTCCCTCTATATCGTAAAATGTGGAAGCAACCTCACACAGCTTACAGCTAATGACTAAAATAAGGTCAACAAGTTTAAACGCCAAAGCAAAGCATATAACATTTTCACCCCTTTCTAACTTGTCATGTCTACATTCTAGGTTTGTGCCATTGCTTGTATGGAATTTATTTAATGTCCAATCAGGGACCACCGCAAAATAATTAATAGAGTTCACAGTGAGACACCCCATCATGCTACAGGGGACACTATAGGTTTTAGAACCCATTAATATGATGCTTGCACTATTTTCTATTTTCTTAAAGATGCCCGAGTTTGTTTTCCAAATGTGTTTTGCAATTAGCTTATTGATAATGGAATCAATGATGTAATGATGGTGTCGGAATTGTGGTAATCATTTTAACGATTACCACTGGTTATTTTTGTCATTTAAGTATATTACTAAACTTTACCATACAGGTTTTTAGGGAACATTGAATTATGACATTTGTATTTAGTGGAGAAATTGTATTATAGTGTTTTTATTATTAATATTATTTCTGTTTATTAAAGCCAGTAATACATCAATGGTCATTATTCAGCAGCAGAGGGGTAGAGTGGATTGGCACCCAAAGTAAAAATGCTAAACTGCACAAGTTCCCCCACTAGACATCAGAGGCTCCATATCATTTAATTATATAGAAAAGTAATTGTTATTGTCTGTGTGTTGCTTTTTATATGCTGTATTATATTTATTTTTGAAAACAAATAAATGCTGTGTCAACCGTTTATTTAACTTGGCTTGTTCTAATGGTCCCAAATTGAGCTGACATCATATTTTCAAGTCTCTCTGTTACACTGTTAAATAATAGAGCTGACTTTGTGGAGTAGTTGACGTGTACCCTCAGGACCCCCATGCCGAGGCAGCTACCCTTCTCTATACTTATACCAGAATGGATTGTATGTGAAAATATAGATTGACAATGCAAGAATTTAAATTTGTTCCCACCTCTTATGTTTGGAAATCATGTAGTTGTCATTAGACCCGCAGAGTTTCAGAGGTACGGACTTGGCTGAGGTGAGAACATGCAGGTAGTAATCAAAGTTATTTAATGCATTACCTGGAAGGTACCATCTTTTACCAGACTATCTCCCTTGTACGTCAGGGTAATGAGGATGATGGTGGCTGCCTTAGTCTTCAAGGAGACACTGACCTTAGTTTCAACCTCAGGAGATTCCAAGTGGACATATACAGTCTGATTGGAAGGATAGGACATGACAGCCGGTGCTGTTACCAAGTATCTCCTGTCAGGAGAGAAACACAGGTGAGTTAGACACTTCTAGCTAAAATCCCCAATCAATTTTATCTATCTCTGATTTTTTACTGTGCCATAGCCCCTGGATAATACTGCAGCATCTGCATGAGAAAAAGTTTAAAACAGCTTATCAGAATTGAATTGACTTGAGTTAAGTTCATGATTTATGGAGTTATTTTCCTATACACAGCAGCCTTCCTATTACAGTACACTGCAGCCAGCCCTTTTGGCTCATTTAGCATAAAATGTTTCCGGAAGTACCATAGCGACACAATGTAAACAGATTCCTAGTTACCAACTGAACCCAATTTCTAGAGAACGTTCAAGGTCTTAAGTATTTGTTCCTTGAAATCTTCAAATTTCTCTGTAATTACCAGTCACATTGTACATTTTTTTCTCATTCTATATTATATGCAATTCTCGCTCTGTATTCCTGTTCTCTGGAGTTTACATATTAATATTAAATTGCAGGAGAGTAAATGATCAGGATCAGTAAACTTGCTATGATAAGGATTAGAGTGCACCAAGGTTCACCCAGCGATAGTATTGTGCCGTATATGCTGAGATCCATCAGCTCAGCAGCAAACTGTCCCTGGAAATTATTTTAAAATGTTGGCAACTACAGTTGTATGCAAACATTTTGGCACCTCTGTACATGCTAGAGTTATATATTATGCATATGACAGTGATGGAAAGCAATCATTTACGGGGATAAGGGATAGATTTATCAAACCTTTTAAAAAGGACACGTGGAGTTATTGCCCATAGCCACCAAATGCAAATTTTCAAATTCTAGCTTTCATTTCCTAGAATGTTCTATATAAATGCTAGCTAGAATGTGATTGGTTGATAGGGACAACACCTCCACTTTTCCTTTATAAAAGATTTGATAAATCTACTTCTAGCCAAACAATAATATGGAGAAATGAGCAACATCTGGGGGTTTATTTATCAAATTCCAATTTTGTCAAATCAATTCTCAGCTAATTTGGTGCGCATATTTAAAATGGCAATTTAATTAAGGGCAAAACCTGCCAGATTTTATCTTTAATAAAACTGCTGCTTTAAAACTGGCTGACAAAATTGCAGAGAATAGTTGATTTAACAAAATCTAAGTTTAATAAATACACCTTCTTATGTCTATGGGGACTTCCTGTAGTAATAGTTGATGTACAGCGAAAATTAGTCAAATACAACAAGAACAATTGAAAATAACACAGAAACAGTACAGATAGAAAATATAACAATTTATATAAATTACAAAATAAAATAATAATATTCGTCTTTCATTATTGTGTCTAGAGTCTTGCCCATAGTATTAGGAGCTGACAATGAGATTTTAATGCTATTGATTAACACTTTGGGCTATATTTACTAAGCTGCGGGTTTGAAAAAGTGGGGATGTTGCCTATAGCAACCAATCAGATTCTAGCTATCATTTTGTAGACGGTACTAAATAAATGAAAGCTAGAATCTGATTGGTTGCTATAGGCAACATCCCCACTTTTTCAAACCCGCAGCTTAGTAAATCTAGCCCCTTGGCTACTTTCTACCCTCTCTTCTATGGCATAATATCAAATAATGTTTAAAATGAACATAATCATTTCATGAGAAACACCTTTGCAATAGATTCCTGAAAAAAACCAAACACATTGTACACACAAATGTAACAGGGCTTTAACTGCAGGATTACTGTAACTGAATATCCCATAAAAAAGTGATACGATTATATTTATTTCTTACAAATTGCTGTTCTGTCCAACAGTCAGACCAAGAGCCAAAAGACTCAGGAGAAGTCTTCTCAGGAGCATCGGATCCATCCTGTACATTGGAGAAAGAGCCTGTCCTCCTCCTATACCCTCACCTAGTGCCTTTCAGTCTTTACTTTTCTAGTATTTTAGCTGTGCATTTATCTTTTTATCTGTCCTTTCATTCTTTTGAAACCTCGGTATCTACTACTAGTCACTTTGCCTGGACTTTTATACTCCTCTAAGAGGAAATTCTCATTGTTTAAAATTAAACTTCCCTCTTTCCTTCAACCTTTCCAAAATTCCCCAGGGTTACTTTTACATGGCAGGCTGCACACTGACACATTGTACAATACATCAAAATGGAACTGTAGCCAAAGGCTCCACACTAGTAACAAAGAAGGACCAGAGACAATATTTGACTTGTGACCAACAACTTACGTTCTTATAGATAGTTATTCATTCCAACACATGATATGTATGAGGCTCATTATTTTACATTACTTATCACGTATAACACTCATGTAATAAATGCTTTATTTGTGAAGCCTGCTATAGTATTCAATATTGGTGGTCTCTCAAGTATCCATGTTGTTATTTCTCAATATCATAACAATCGAAAAGTTCAATACTATGAATTGTGTTTAATGAAACCTAAAATGCATAATGCCTTATAGCAATCTTTATCAACTGCATTACATTTCTCAGAAAGAAACTATTACATACCATTAAGTTTGGCGTCATCCCCAAAAGCACTGTTGGTGCCAATACAGTTCGCTTCTATTCTGCTTAGGCGTGCACCCCCGTCTCCACTGTCTTTTTATCTGTGTCAGTAGGCATCAGGTTCAGCGCATAGAACTGGAGGTTTTTATTGCTACTTGTGCTCACTGATCTCCAGTTATTGGTCTGGCTTATTTCTGGACTATTTCTGTCTGTCTGTCTGTCTGTCTGTCTGTCTGTCTGTGAACCTGAACTTCAAGGTCAAGTTCTCGGACTCTGAATGTGTGCTCTCCATCCTGCATTTGGCCTGTTAATGACCTTGTTTTGTTCCTTGGTCCCTGGTCCTTTCTGTCTTAGAAGCTGCCTAGTGTTGCATACATGGACAGGGCTGTCTCAACAACATTATAGACCCCCGGGCAAAGCCGTGCACTGGGGCCCAAACCTACACAACCAGTCACAGGAATAAAAATGTAAATTATCGCTAAAATTAAGCTTAGATTTATTGGTGGCTCCAACAAAATCAGTGTTTAAAACATTAAAAAAAAACATGCTGTACACCAGAGATTAATCCACACAAATGTTTTAACAATATAACATAAGCCTTGAGGTTTGAAAACAAGAAATTCAATATAAAAATGCTACTCAGTTGGTAAATCATACAGATGGAGATGGCACAGCATGAAATTACTATGAATTATTTATTATTAAACAAGTGTTCAACACAAACATTTGCAAAATTTCTTTGCAGAAATTGCTTCAAAAAATCTGTTGATTTTGTCTTGCTTATGTACAATTAATATGTGTATGCTGTTTTTGTCAAGGACAAGATAAGAATTTCGCAACAGCAAGATCGCATATACAGATAACAGCTGATACTGTGGTGATTAGTCCACCTGAATGTTTTAATAAAGCGAGTTTGAGAATTCTGAATAATTCTCCCATAATAATATACCGAAATGTTGGCAAGCCTATGGGGCCCCTATAGTCAAGGGATCACTGGGGAACTGACCAGCGTGCCCATGCATAAAGACAGCTCTGCACCTGAATACTGCAACATGTGAGTGCAGGGCCAGACTGGCCATCTGGCACTTCTGGCAAATGCCAGAAGGCCCGATGGCTGAATGGGCCATTGCAGGGAGCAGCCGAAGCAGGGGTATATTGGCCACTACTTTCTTTCAGATCCCGACAGCTTCCAACTTAGGACACGCCTCCTCACAACAGACGTCAAACAGGAACAGGAAACTTTGTGGGTTCCACTGTGGAAGCTCTGATCGTTTTCACATTTCTCAGCTACAAGAAAACCAAACAAAAACAACCCAGAAGAAAGTGCTGTGTAAATAAAATTCCCCCTTAAGGATAGCTGTATAACGGCAGGCTTCTACACTGGGCAACATCAGCACCTAGCTGTTTGTCGGCAGCAATCAGTTACTACAGGAGTGAGTCTATATGTGATTTTATCCCCTCCAGAGGGTGGAAATATTATACCAGTAACTGGGCCACTGAGAGGGGGGGGTGGGTACTAATTACCCGGGCCCGGGCATGTCAGGGGGCCTGGCCAGGGCCCTAGCGTCAACGATTTTTTTAAACAAAAAAACAAATTTTTTTCTTTTCTTTTTTTTTTTTGGGGGGGGGGGGGGGCTCGGTAGTTGGTGGGGGGAGCAGGGTAGTTAAAAACAAAACAAAACATACTCACGTGATCGCGGCGCCGGCATCCCTCCTCTCTGCTCCTCTGTGCTCCATTGCTCCAGACTGACTGAATGCCGGGTGTGACATCATCATGTAACACCCAGCATTCAGTCAGTCTGGAGCAATGGAGCACAGAGCAGCAGAGAAGACCAAAAAGGAAGAGAGAACAAAAGGTAAGTGCAGGGAGGAAAACGAGGGAGGGCTCTGATGGGTTAAAAAATGAGGGGGCTCTGATGGGTTAAAAAAATGAGTGGGGTCTCTGTTGGGTTAAAAAACAAGGGGGGATCTGATGGGTTAAAAAATTAGGGGGGCTCTGATGGGTTAAAAAATGAGGGGGCTCAGAGGGGTTAAAAAATGAGGGGGGCTCAGATTGGTTAATAAATGAGGGGTGGCTCTGATGGGTTAAAAAATGAGGGGGCTCAGAGGGGTTAAAAAATGAGGGGGGGTCTCTGATGGGTTAAAAAATGAGGGGGACTCAGAGGGGTTAAAAAACAAAGGGGGGCTCTGATGGGTTAAAAAACAAGGGGGATCAGAGGGGTTTAAAAATGAGGGGGAGCTCTGATGGGTTAAAAAATGAAGGGGGGCTCAGAGGGGTTAAAAAACGAGGGGGGGGGGCTCAGATGGGTTAAAAAACAAGGTGGGGCTCAGAGGGGTTAAAAAATGAGGGGGGCTCAGATGGGTTAAAAAATGAGGGGGGCTCAGAGGGGTTAAAAAATGAGGGGGGGCTCAGATGGGTTAAAAAATGAGGGGGGCTCAGATGGGTTAATAAATAAGGGGGTCTCTGATGGGTTAAAAAATGAGGGGGGCTCAGATGGGTTAAAAAGCGAGGGGGGGCTCTGATGGTTTAAAAAACGAGGGGGGCTCAGAGGGGTTAAAAAACAAAGGGGGGCTCTGATGGGTTAAAAAACAAAGCGGGCTCAGAGGGGTTAAAAAATGAGGGGGAGCTCTGATGGGTTAAAAAACGAAGGGGGAGCTCAGAGGGGTTAAAAAACGAGGGGGGGCTCAGATGGGTTAAAAAACAAGGTGGGGCTCAGAGGGGTTAAAAAATGAGTGGGGCTCAGATGGGTTAAAAAACGAGGGGGGGCTCAGAGGGGTTAAAAAACGAGGGGGGCTCAGATGGGTTAAAAAATGAGGGGGGCTCAGATGGGTTAAAACATGAGGGGGGGGCTCAGAGGGGTTAAAAAACAAGGTGGGGCTCAGATGGGTTAAAAAATGAGGGGGGCTCAGAGGGGTTAAAAAACGAGGGGGGCTCTGATGGGTTAAAAAACGAGGGGGGCACAGAGGGGTTAAAAAATGAGGGGGGGGCTCAGATGGGTTAAAAAATGAGGGGGGGCTCAGAGGGGTTAAAAAACAAGGGGGGGGGCACAGTGGGGTAAAAAACGAGCGACAAGCAGCATGGCACAGGGGGTTAAAGAAAAGAGGGACAAGCAGCATGGCACAGGGGGTTAAAGAAAGGAGGGACAAGCAGCATGGCACAGGGGGTTAAAGAAAGGAGGGACAAGCAGCATGGAGGGCGCAGTGTGATCATAAGGGGACATAGCGTGGTGATGATAAAGGGGCACAGTAATGTGTGTGTGATGGCACGGAGCTTTTGGCAATGTAGTGTGTGTGAGGTAGATGGTGGCTAATTAATGGCTGCTATTTTGTTTGCAGGGTAATGGGAATACTATTTCAATGTTGGGGCTGGAGGAAGGCCTAATTATTAATCATGGATGCTATTGATTTAACGGTGGGACTGGCTGTAATTTTCTAAATGTAGCCATTTTTCCCCCCAAATAGGTTCTCCAACATTTCAGGATCCAGACAAGCCGCAACTAAAGAAACCAGCAGCCGCATGTGGTAAAAGTGAGAAGAACAGGTAGGACAGAGCAGCATAGTGTGTGAAATGTTGTAATTCTAGTAGGGACAATGCCAATGTTTGGTGAGTGTTTGGTGAGCCCAGTGGGCGCAGGCCAAGACTAAACTCTTTCTGTACACACTGTATTCTTCCTATACTACACAAGGGTGCTAGATGTCCTGAAAGTCAGGAGTGCTTAGACAAATGTCACACTCCGAGGAATTCAGGAACTAGTGATTTTGTTGTGCTAGCCACACCCCAATGGTGAGTTGCCACGCCCCCAATTGTGTGACCACACACCTGAAAAACTTTGCGCCACTGTTAGGCGGCGCAATTTTTTTTTGCTTACTCAACTATAAGGGGGGGGGGCCCATCAATTTGTTGTACCGGGGCCCTGAATTCCTCTTGGCAGCCCTGACCAGTAAGAAGAAATGTATTCCATCTCTCCTGGGACTGCTATGGGACATTCAGACTACTTAAGTACTTGTGGCTTTATTTTTCATCAGGATTTGTTCCACCCAAATGGATTCAGAGTTTTTATCCTGTATATATTAACCTTAATGTTGCTGCATCATTTTGAAGCCTTCTGTTTAATATATAAAGATTTTGCACTTCAGTGAGGTGGTGTTTATATTCTTATTTATATTAGCTTCATTTTATGTTTTAATATTTTATTGTGTTTAATACATTTTTATGTCATTATTATTCTTATGGTTACATCGTTCAGCTATTTGGATGTTATCCTTAAGGGGGAATTTTATTTCCACAGCGCTTTCTTCTTTCTGCTTTTTGTTTGTGTTTGGTTTTTATGTACAGGGCCATGCAACAGGCCCGAGAATAGCAGCAGTGTTAATATTTATCTGGGGTATTTATCAGATCTATGTTGGCTCTTATTTATAATTCTAATATATATTTTTTATTATTTTTTGTTACATTGTGTATTATAGCCTTGTATAGTAGCGCAGAAGTGTGTCCGTTCTATACAGCTACAAGGACTCGTGTGGACCATAAAATAGCAAGTATCTGGTACCCAGCACTTGAATTATTTTTTGGCATTTTTTGGACATTTGTTAATACAATATAATTGGATTAAGAGACTTTCTCATTTTGATTTTGGTTTAATATTGTACATACAGTCAAAATAATATGGATTTTAGAAAACTGATATATGGTTTTATTAGATTATTATTTTAGGAATAAATTGTTAGCTTTTTAAAATAATTTTCCCTTTAAACTATATTTATCCAATTCTCTTATTATTTGAGAGAAAATGGTACTTGTTAATTATGTGCGTCTAACTACTCTGTTGTTAATATTTTGTGGGAGATTTGAAAAAAGCAGAACATTGGTTCCCTACAGTGGTGACCGTATAATTGGTGGTAGTGCTGCAGTGTGGCGGTAGTGTTTTTGGGGTTTAGTATTGTTAATAAGTGGGAGAGGGTATTGCTGTAATGTGGGTGGGTATTGATGTAGTATAAGTGTGTGTGTGTCGGGGGGGTATTTATTGCTGTAATTTGGGTACTAATAATGTATTGACATAGTATTTATTGTTGTAATGGGTGTGCTAACAATGTAATGTTGGTGGTCATTAGGAGAAATAGTCCTATTTGTTACATGTGAATGCTATTAGTTTAATTTTGGAGCTGGTTGGGGGAGTAGAGTGTTTATTAGTTTCGCAGCAACAGGGCCTATTTATTTAAGGTGAGGTGATGGGACCTTCAATTTAATGCTGGGGTGGTTTAAGGATATTTAATGTCAGGGCTGGTTTGAGGGAAATAGATCTATTTATCAAATGTGAATACTATTATTTTAATGTTGGGGCTGGAGGGAGGCCTAATTATATAACGTGGGTGTTATTGACTTAATGCCAGGGCTGATTGGAGTTTTCTACATTTCATGTACCCATTTTATTTTCAAATAGGGCTCTCAGCATTCCAGGATACAGAAAAGCAGCAACTGAGCTAAAGAAACCAGCAGCCACAGGTGGTGACAACAACAGGTAGGAGAGAGCAGAACAGTCTGCCAACTGTCCTGAATGTGGTGGAGACTGTCCCGCTTAGTCAGGAATTGACTGCAAGGACAGTTGGGAGGTATGTCCTGCTTCACACTGTACTGCTTGTGAAGCCAGAGCTGCGTGCACCTAACAGTAGTGCACACAGTATTGCCTATGTATTTATCTAAAATTTGTTTAATAACTATATTACATCATAGGAGCACCCTGTCTTGAAAGCCCTGAGCCTTAATCCAGCTCTGGTTAGCAGCAGGGAGCGGATAGTTGCTCCCAGTCCCTAGATAGGACACAGCCTGCAGAGCAAGCCGAGGAGCTCTAAGTCTCATGAGATTTAGTAATCTCATGAGACTAAGAGCTTCCCTACCCACTCTACAGGAAGTTCCCACTATGATGGATGTCAGCAGCATCAGAAACATAATTAAGTACAGTGGTTGTGTCATAATGTATTGGGGGGGGGGCGGGGGCGAGATGTGGATGGGGAGGGCGTGATAAATGTAATGTTTTATTATAATGTATGTATCAATGCCCCATGTTGACCATGTACCCAACGCAATGTAGCTACGCCTCCTTGGCGGCGCCTCTGCGCAGCGGCGGCGGCACATGGTTTATTTCCTACTCATCAACAGAGGTGGGCCGGTATGCTGTAAATGCCAGGGCTGATTTTTAGTCCCAGTCCGGCCCTGTGTGAGTCAGTCATCATGAAGTCTGTCATCTCCTTGCGGGTTCCCTGGTAAAGACATCCATTAGACACCATGCCTAAAGCCAACATCCACTGCTAGTAGCTGCTCAGCAAGAGAAACATACTACGCAGGTATCTTCACAATATAAGGCATTTTTCCTTTCACTTGCAATTTCAGCAGGATTATTATAAATCATTCATAATATTATTATTAATAAAAATAATAAAAATAATATTTGTATTATTAATAATAATAATTTTATGAGCAAATGAAAAATGAAAACTATGACTACAAATATATATATATTAATGTTGGGGCTGGGATTGTACAATCCCTTAGATTGTACGCTCCTCTGAGCAGGGCCATCTCTCCTCCTGTTTCCACCACTTCTAACTCTGCTCTCCAGCTACTTAGCCTTCCTCCTCAAAGGTCCTCCACCCCACGTCCACTCTCGCTCCCTCCTCCCCCCTGGGGGTCTCCCTGTCTTCCGCGCCCTCCTTCTTGGGCCCCGTCGTTTGCGGATCCTCCCTCCCCCTTCCCCGCCCTCTCTAGCTGTGCATTGAGCTTACTGAGTTGCTGTGTTTACTGTACTGTGCTGTCTCCCATTGTATTGTAATTTTTTTTGTCTCTGTACGGCGCTGCGGATGCCTTGTGGCGCCTTATAAATAAATATTAATAATAATAATAATATATATACATTCAATGTATGTGTGTGTATGGGTGGGGTACAGCTGAGCGATTCTGAGTATTCCGACAATTGTGATTCCTACATAAAAACCCAGAGGGCAGAAGAAGACGACTGAAATAGAAGCAGACTTACCTGAAAGACGACGAGGGAGATGTCCAATGGCACCGCAGGCTGACAGGCAGTGATTTTGACTGGAGACCTGTCCAGCAGTGCAGTGTGATGTGGGCGCGACTTACTTGAATGGTAATTTAAAGCGGCAATGTCCGAACCCCGCAGGCTAAGTGTTGAAGCAGTTAGCCTGCGGGGTCCGGACATTGGCGGTTTAAGTTTCCTGTTCAATTTTGAACAATTTACTGATTCTGGTTCTCATACATACTCAGGCCTCAGAGACAATGCCTGTTCTGTGGCTCTTCTCACAGGAGGAATAATTATTGTGCCAAGAAATCGGATTGGTCCATCTTTTGTGCTACTGACATGCACCTTTAAACCACTAATTTAAACAATGCTGACAGTATTTAAAGGGGTAATATAACAGGGGTGATGTATGATGAAGATAGACACCAAGGGCTTGAGTCATTAAGGAAAGTAAGGCAAAAAAAAGTAGTAAATATTATCTGGGATAATTCATGTTACAATGCAAGCGGTGCAAATTGGCTTATTATTTTGCACACAAGTTAAATGACTGTTCTTTCATCCAGCACACAAATACTTGATATCTTTGTTTTTACACTGACATTTAAAGTTGATCTAGGACATGTCCTACCCCAACTATAAATCTGTCCCCACATTTTAAATTTATCTTCCACTCGAATACAACATGGTTTTGCCCAGGTACAAAGTTACTCCTTTTTTTTTTGCTTCACTCTCCTTAATGGCTCAGGCCCCAAATGAGCAAGTATTTTTATTACAACAACCAGCACAACAAGAATTGCACTTATATGAGAATGGATAATCAGATACATTGGGCTGTTCCCCATCAGCAATTGGACCAGGTAAACCAGGCTGTAACGTGTTCTGCTATTCATTTTCAAACAGACTCTAATAATAAATTTAATTAAATTTGAGGTGAAGGAATGAATCTATTAATCTACAATAACCTAAGGCATTGTTTTTACTTTTATATAATGTTTCGGGAGGGATTTATCCCACCAGATAATTTATGCGCCAGCAACTTCCCCAGATCGTTGAAAGCAAGATCCAAATCAATGAACATTTATTTTACAAGTTGTCAGCATTAAGGTTGAATAGGTCCCTTGCTTTTTGAAGCACAAGATATTTCCTCTGGTTAGTATCAAGAACTGCAATTATTGACATTCAGGGCTATTGAAGCAGCCTTGATCTATTTATGTGTCAGAAAATGAATAATAAAGCTATTATATAATGAATAAAATTGTTTCTAGACCAGAAATGTATTACCATACGTCAATGACTTTGATTGTAGAAGTCATTCATCCATTCTGAGTTCTAATCAGCCCAGCCAGGACAAGCATAATATGAAGTAGAAAGACTCCATTAGATCAAACAATTTTTTTTATTACAATAAGAGTACAATAAGAATTGCATTTACATGAGGGTGGATAATCAACTACACTGGAATTATAGTGGGCTGTTCCCCATAAGAAATCAAATCAGGTTAACCTGATTCTAATTATGCCCGCTCTACCTTTCAAAGGAATCCCATCCTTCAACTGGCTCCAGAACACAATTGCTTAAGGTCAGAGAAAACTCAGTTTATACAGACCAAAATACCCACAAAATTACCATAATTATTTAGAGAATTTCTGTGTACAAGGGCAGTTCTTGTTATAATCAAAATGATTGACCTATTGGAGTCTATCTCCTTCAAATAGAGTATATCTCCTTCAAATAGTGCCATGTCAAACAATGTCTGAGTAAGGGCTCTTCTACTGATAAAATCTGTGGCATCAACCCTTGGGGTAACTTTATCAAGCTGCAGGTTAAAAAAAGTGTTGATGTTGCCTATAACAACCAATGAGATTCTAGCTATCATTTATTTAGTACAGTCTACAAAATGACAGCTAGAATCTGATTGGTTGCTATAGGCAACATCTCCACCTTTTCAAACCCGCAGCTTGATAAATTTACTCCCTTGAGTATCTTGAAGGGTCATGTGTTTGCAGTATCCCCTGCATGTCATTACTCAGTGGTAAAAGGGTAGATATATCCGACTACAAGGACTTCATAAGCACTACTGAAATAAATGAACTACCTGATGGAAAATAGAATCCAAAAAATGAATCCAGAAAATTAATATATCTTCAATTAAAACATAAGGAATGTAATATCTATTGTGGCAATCAATTCTAAATTGTGTAATTAGTCTTTAATTTGCTGTAATTTATTACTTTCATTCTCTTTGTCTGTTGTTTCTTAAGCTACAGATGATGACTGTGCCAATAAAAGTGAGCATTCATACAACAGATGTTTTCTATTCACTTTTCCACAATAACATTAGATTTATTATCTGTCATAAATTTACAGGTTTTTCCGGTCATTACTGGTTTAATTATTGTGACACGGTTATCTGAATTTGGCTGATAAAATTAACACTTTCCCTGGTCTCATGCCAGTGATTATAATTACTGTGTGTTATTGATGGGCTCTGTGACTAGTTCAGTGGTTCCCAAACTGTGCGCCGTGGCTCCCTGGGGTAATGTGGCCAGGGCCGGATTAACCATAGAGCTAACTGGGCTACAGCCCAGGGGCCTATGGCATCCAGGGGGCCCTTGAAAGTGCTCAGCAGCAGTATTGATCGGTCGAGGTCGGGGGCGCCCCAGCCAGATCAGTGCTCCTGAGCAGTTTCCCTGCAGTACTTCTCTGGCACGCTGTAGTCTCCTTACTGAGGAGATCTCGTGAGTCTCACTCTCACGAGATCTCCTCAGTAAAGAGAGTACAGCGCGCCGGGGAAGGAGGAGAAGGAGGTAAGTGCCGGGGGGAGGGGGGTTGGCAGCTCCGATCACAGGGGGGGGGGTTGCAGGCAGCTCCGATCACGGGGAGGGGGGGGGCCCTCATGGGGGAATGGAGGCCCCCTTAGCCCAGGGGCCTCCATTCCCTTAATCCGGCCCTGGCCGGGGGTAAGCAAGGCAGGGGATTACTTGGCAATTAGTTTGGCTTAGGGGTGCTTGAATAAATTATGGAAACCCTAAGGGTGCCTCAAACTGAGAAAGTTTGGGATCCAGTGGACTATGTCATTTGTGTTATATTAACCTATAAAACTTGGATTTGATGGGAGCAGCCTTTGAACATATATTAAACAAAAATGAAAGGACAATATAAAAATGTATATTGTTAACAGACCATGAAGATCTATTGGCCCATCAAGTCCTCCGAACAAGTTTTAGGCGTGACTGGCAGGTCATGATGTACCAAAGTGAAGGAACTACCCCAAGAGACAGGAACCGTGAATTGACATGCAGATAGACAGAGTTCTTACCAACAATATGCAGGAGGTGACAGATTCAAGGATTAGGTGGGAGATGACAGATACCAGGAATGCTGTCAGACGGGCGATCTGCATGTCAATAATACCGATGTCAGATCTTGGTAGGTCCCAGTTTTATGTTACACCCAACGCATTTCACCTCCGTTAGTATAGTATTCCCTGAGGAAGCTCTAACATTAACGGGGGTGGAATGCATTTGAATTTATTGATAATATCTTACTCAAACTACTGAGGACAACTAACATAAAACGGTGACCTACCAAGATATCAAAACCGTTATTATTTACATTCAGATCGTCCGTTCGGCAGCCAATGTTAGAGCGAATGCCAGACTGTCAGTGAACACAGCAGGATGAAAAACGGACCTACTGCGCATGCACAGAACCAAAGACAGAACATACACAGATTGCAGGACCTGTCTTTTCACTGCATATCGCCATCTGATCGACAAAGGAGAGGTTACATGTTTTGCATACAGGATTTGGCACACAAATTCTTCTACTTACTGGACACTAATGCTTATTGCTTTTTGTGACAGGATGTACCTCTTATGCCACCCTGTCTGTTGTGTTGCTGGGGACTGGCTGGGCTTGCCTTGCCACTGTCCCATTTCTTTCTCCTAAATGTGCCCTTTAACAACAGTAGGAGGGGCTTTTGCTGCTGCCACCACTAGGCTCCTTAGCGGCACATAGAACCACGTCCGTCTGGGTAACTCTTGCTGCTAGTGTACCCTCTTGCCTTCAGATCAGGGTTGCTGTGGATGTTTCCCCCTGGCCTATCACACTGGTCAGAGCTGAAGAGTAGCGGGCATAGCATTGGTACTAGATATTGGGTTCCAACCTCAGAGCAGCCGAATAACAGATTAGATTGGGTCTAATCTATAGGTCACAGGAATTACAGCAGGTACTCAGGCGTCAAAGCAGGTTCCTTGAAACATTGATGTCTTTTAGCTCAAGTGTCCTAATAAGGACAGATACATACACTAGTTCAATGTACTAGTGATCCAGAAGTACAGATGGTATAATGATACATTACATGGTAAAACACTTTTTATACAGTTTTGCAGACATGCTAGCAGGAGGTAACCCATTCCTCTGAACTCTTTGCTGACCTCAAAATGTCTGACATTTTACACCAGCTATTTAACATCAGGATGTGATATTTCCTCCAAGCTTGGAACTAACGTGATTTTAAACTTTAACAAAATCAACATCAATCTTTGCATTCCCTAATCAATTTGATTTTTACATTGTTCAGACAGCTTCTATCACACAGGACAAAAGCCCTCACAGGAAAGAAAGGCAATGGTTCCCTTCTGTGTTTTCCACTACACAAGAAAGAGGTCTAATTAGCCTTAATGAAGATTTCCTCTAGAAACGTTACAAAACCAAATCATGACATACTGTCTCAGAAGTTATAAATAAAATTTCCTCCAACATTTGCCTATTGTATCAGATATCAGTACATTTCTGATACAGAAATATAGCAAAGTATCAAAAATCAGTACATTTGCAACACTGTAAATTGGCGCTTGCGCCACTAATTGAAATACATTTCTAAAATAAATTTTTTCTATGTGATCCGGTCACACTATTGTTCAGCTATTGAATAGAAGGAACACATACTTGTAACGTTAATTACCATCAGAAACAGAAGGAATATAAATTGGTTTATTCTCCAACAACCCTCTAACATTCTAACATTGGTACTGAACATTTCTAAGGGACCTTTTGTTTTTATCTGATGCACAGTAATTTTATATGTACACAACTTTTTGTTATATGTGAAGATAAGTTTTTTCTGGCCACAATTTCATAATTTGTATGCTAAACGTATCAAACATTTCAGCAATGCATATCAATAAATTATAATTTTGCCAATGCAGTTGTTTGGATATATTGGGAACCATCATACAACACATAGGGGCATAGTCAATTGGCCTCGTTACTGTCAAAAGTAACGCGGTCTACGCACGATTGCCTTTACTAGGGTAATAGTGAGCAGACCCGTTAGTAAGGTAATTTCAACGCCAGCAGAAATCAGTGTTAAAATTACATTATTAACTGTAATATGCTTAATGCTGCTTTGTGTCGGGGGAAATTGAATTCCCCCCATAATATTATATCTTTTTTGCACCTGGGAAAACTATTTATTGCCAACCATTAAAAAAAACACATACTTAAGTTTTATCCAAGCATTATCAGACTCAGAGGTGCAAAAATGCAGCATAAGCCAAGGCCTTGCTTACAAAATTTAAGGGGCTGCAGCCCAACTTTTGTTTCATCATCGCCCCCTCTACACTCATCTCTTTGACCTAACAATTCCATGGGCCCAATATTTTTATTAAGATGCACTTATTCATAATAATACATTTGTCTGTATTTGGAATGTTAAAATAGTAGGATAGAACATGTCATTCATCTGTATATGAAATTTTCTGGGGGTAATGGACAGCTGTTGAACTTAGGTGGTATAATGCTTAGGTATGATAGTGCTTGTATACTGTATCCAAACCAGGGGCGGGCTGGCCCGGGGGGCAGGGAGGCATCGGTCGCCCGGGCCGCTCAGTTTCACCGCAGTTAGGGCCTGCCGCCCCTCGGATGGAAAATCTTGTGATTTTGACCTGCGGCCGCATCTCATGACACGGGATGTGGCCGCATCAGAGCACAGGCGGCCGCATCACATGACACGCGATGCGGCCGTGTCATTGGACGCGGCCGCATCGCGTGTCATGTGATGCGGCCGCCTGTGCGCCCCCCGGGCTGAAATATTGCAGCCCGCGCCTGATTCAAACATTCAAAAAACAACATTGTAAAGTTCATAATTTAATTGCTTGGCAGCATTGCTGTGTTTCAGAGGCACAAAACAATATGCAAAAATATATTTGAGGTAGTTGGTTAAATGAGGTTAAAGGAGAAAAGTAGGTTACATTTGTCCCTAGGCTTTTGGTCCCTGGCCAAGTTAGTTTTCTCTGTTATCCACCGTAATCTTGTTATAGTATTTAGATCAACTATGAACATAGCTAGGGAAACTTCCAACATTGTCTATGCTTCAACTCATTTTTTAAGGAGAGTTGCTTGGATGTTTCTGCATCACTATCAATAATTTTCTGGTCAAAAGCACAAATCTATCACTATTACTAGTTAGAGATCAGTAAATGATTTAATAAAAGTTATATTTTAGTCTACTTGTTGACTAGTGAAGCCACTCCTTTTCCTTGTCTTGGAATTCAATTTAGGAATCCTATTGCTTTAGATATAAACAAAACCCCAGGAGTGCCTCTAATTTATAGTAGTACTATTCTCTCTTGACTCTGTACGTGTTTTTATTACTAGTGTGCACCCCACCATGAAGAAATTATGGGTAACTTTAGTAATTTATATTTAGGTTTGAGGCTAAACTGTCATGTGCTGGTGCAGAGGGTTTTCTCAGTTGCAAATAGATTCAAAGAAAAATCTGTATTAAAAAAGATGAAGTGAAGGCATTCTCCCAATAATAAAGGAAACTGGAATCAATACACTTCTTCCCACTAAGTAAAAAGTGAAGGTCACCAACCTAAATGTAATAATATACATAGTATATCAATACTTTCAATAATAAGTACAACAAAACGACAGTCTCTCCCATTGAAGGCAAATATATGCTGGTGGCAAAAACTTTGTAGCATGCAACTGCTTGCTCCTAATGTAAATAACCATACTAAATGCTCTGTCATTTGGCTGATGGCTAAGAAACAGTCTATTGCATATATTAGTACTGGCAGTCACATGACAGCTCAACAAGTGTAGCTGGCCACATAGGAATCCAATAGTTGCAGAAAGAGTATGGACCCCTTCATGAGATATAGACCACATACAACCTAATTCTTTCACCCTAAACTTGTTCTTTCACCTGCTTCACAGTGATTATGATCTGATCTAGAGCTTGAAATATATTCAAGTGGGTGGCTTATCCTAATTTCCAGTTTGAGTTGCCTTTTGCAAAGTAAGGCGGGGAAAGCCCTTCAAGTGGTTTTCAGAACCTTCATTGAAGCCTGGATGTATCTGCATATTGAGTGCTAACATTTAAAAAGATAATCAGCTCAAACTAACTAACTAAATATATATATATATATATATATATATATATATATATATATAAAACGCAGGAAAACTGGGCAAGCGTATCGATCTGAGTGACCTTGAAAAGGGCCAAGTTGTGATGAGTACACGACTTGGTCTCAGCATCTCCAAAGCGGCAGGTCTTTTGGGGTGTTCCAAAAGTGGTTCAAGGAAGGACAACTGATGAACTGGTGACAGGATCATGGGCGCCCAAGGCTCATAGATGTGTGTTGGGAGAGAAGGTTAGCCTGACTGGTCCAATCCCACAAAAGAACTACTGTAGCAGAAATTGCTGAAAAAGCTAATGCTGGTTATGATTAGAGATGCTCACTGACCCCTGTGTTGTGGTTTTGGTTTTGACAAACCGCCCTTGCGTGTTTTGGTTTTGGTTTTGTTTGGTTTTGTTTTGCAATTTTGTTTAAAAATCAATGTTTTTGGGCATAAAATAACCGAATTTAGTGCTCCACCTGTTTCTTGGATAAGTAATGTAATTGTAAAGGTAATAAATTATGAAAAAAAACAATTTAATTCCTGGTAGGCCATCATTAATTCTACACACAAACCAGATTGTCTTCCTCTCCATCTATGCATATTGGCAATGCAGCCATCATCTTTGGGTGTATATTACACCCTACACTTATAGTTAAATATCTAAAGAAATGGACAAAGGCAGTTTGGTTTCTGTTTCTATAGGCCCCCCTCCACTTGTAGAAAATAGTAAAAAATTCAGCCGTTATAGACTGTACAATATAAATTGAAATGGACAAAGGCAGTTTGGTATCTGTCTGCATCATCCTCATCAACATCATCATTAGCGCCCTCGTTGCCTACACAAATCTCCCCCTCATCTTCTTCTAATTCCAAAGTGGCATCCTCAATTTGTGTATCACCGGCTACACTCGGGCTGTTCAGGCACACATCAGCAGAACTGCTGAAAGGGCCCTTCTTTATGGGTACACAAACAAAATGCTCACGATTAGATATACCACTGGTGGATGGACTCTCCACAGGGATTGGTGTCATTTCTGATTCAGTGCATACATTATCCTCTAATGCCTTACTGTTTCCTTGCAGCTCGGCTTTCCCGCGTAACAGTAGTTGTGCACCACTTTTAGACTCCAAATTACTTGGTCTTGCTTGGTCACGAGTGACCGTACAAGAAGAAGGCTCGGTAACATTTTTTGATCTGCCACTAATAGAGAAAGGCGAAGGCCTCATTCTTTCTTTGCCACTGCGTGTGTAGAATGGCATGTTGCCAATTTATTTTTTATCGGCAGTTAACTTTTCCTCATTTACACTTCTTTTTCGCTTCAACACGGTAAATTTGTTTTTGGTGTGTGTTTTTTCCCCTGATTTAAAAAGACTATGTACTTTTACATAAGCTTTACCAGATGAAGTACTGGGAACACTACCATCAGGACTGGTGCCAGCACCTGCTTGCTGATTCTGCTCATATGTGGACTGCTTTGAATCCATTTTAATGAGCCCAACCCACTTGTAGTGCAAAATATTGTATAGATAGATAATGCTGCTAAATGTGACTTTTGACAGGCAGAAAAATTTGTGTTTCACACTGGGGAATATGGGACACCCCAAAGCACTTGTAGTGCAAAAAAATGTATAGATACTGCTGATAAATATCACTTTTGACAGCCAAAAAAATTAGTGTCTCAGACTGGGGAATATGGGACACCCCAAAGCACTTGTAGTGCAAAATATTGAAAAAAAAGCCTCCTCTCTTCCTGCTCTAACAATTGCTAACAGAATTGGTAATAATAATAGAATTGAATAGATTAGAATTGAAATAATAATACAAAGAATAAGGTGTACAATTATTGCTCTGTCCCTACTCTAATATAGCCTGTGACCTAACCCTGCTCTCTCCCTCTGTCAATTGGCGATGGATTGCTGTGTAGGCGGGTATTTATGCTTTTCAAATATCGCGAGAACTGAGCTCTGAGATCCGACTATGTCATGATGACGTTTTGCCTCGATTACGATTCTGAATGGGCGGGAGAGTACCGAGCCTGCTCGACTCGGTACTCGGATAGGCGAGGTTTGGGTGGGTTTGGTTCTCGGGGAACCGAGCCCGCCCATCTCTAGTTATGATAGAAATGTGTCAGAGCACACAAAGCATCACAGCTTGCTGCATATGGGATTGCATAGCCTCAGACTGTTCAGAGTGCCCATGCTGACACCTGTCCTCCGCCAAAAGCGCATACAATGAACATGTGAGCACCAGAACTGGACCATGGAGCAATGGAAGAAGGCAGCCTGGTTTGATGAATCACATTTTTTTTACATCATATGGACAGCAGGGTGTGTGTGTGCTGTTTACCAAGGGAAGAAATGGCACCAGGATGCAATATGAGAAGAAACTGTTTTGCTGTGAAAGCTTGGGTCCTGGCATTCATATGGATGTTACTTTGACACATACCACCTATCTAAACAGTGTTGCAGACCAAGTACATCCCTTCATGACAATGGTATTCCCTAATGGCAGTGGCCTCTTTCAGCATAATAATAGGTCCTGAAACACTGCAAAAATTGTTCAGGAATGGCTTCAGAGACATGACAAAGTGTTCAAGGTGTTGACTTGGCCTCCAAATTTTCCAGATCTCAATCCGACCAACCATCAGTGGGATGTTTTGGAAAACAAGTCTCCACCATGGAGGCCCCAACTCACAGAACTTTAAAGGATCTGCTGCTAACGTCTTGGTATCAGATACACAAGGTAGTTTTAATGTTGTGGCAGATTATATATATATATATATATATATATATATAAAACACATAACAGGAAAGGCACTCACGTTTGTAGATATTTCTCCAGCCTGGGTGCAGGAACTCCAATAACATTAATGTAAAAAATAGGAGGCACTCACAGGACTTTTCAGGGTATTAAAGTATTTATTCCATTAAAAATTGGTCAACGTTTCGGGCTTCACACATCCCTTTATCAAGACTATATATATATATATATATATATATATATATATATATATATATATATATACCATAGTGGCAAAGAGAGATATTCCCCAAGACAGTTCAGGCTGAAATGTTTGTATGACAGGTTGCAGTGAGGATAGACAGCCTTGTACAGACATACACAGAGTGTAAGCTCACACAAGTGGAAGTCCTATGATTAATGTGTGATTATGTTAGCGCTTGGGTGGAAGTTAGATATTCAAGTGTGTGCTATTTTTGGGGGCAGAGCAACCGATGTCTAACTAGTGGTCCAGTGACTAGACAGTGTTGCAGTGTTAGTCAGTGCTAAGGTTGCAAGTTTGCTTTGTCTTTTATGGAGAAAAGGTTCATATTTTCTGCTATCCTGACAAAATAAAAGAATAGTGAACCAACTGAGGTCTGTCCTGTAAACTACCTGGTGCCTTTTTATCACAATATATAACAATAGCTAGCTTTGTGTAAAATATTAACTGTTATGATATTATTATAAGTGCTCCTTAAACATGTTGCTAAGGGATAAAATGCAGCGGTAATAACTCATAATGAGGCAAAAAGCGTTTTATCATGTCCTTCATAAATTGCTAAAGTTTTTTGGGGGAGGGGTGGGGGGGGGGTAATCATGTTTTCAGCTCATATATGCAATGCATGTATATATTTCATATTTTATGGAATGTTCATGTTCCAATTTGCCATATGTTTTGTTCTGCTGAATCTACTTCAACGCACCTATTTAGAAAGGCAAATGCAAAAGGCAAACAGGCACTTCAGGTTTCTTTGCAAACGCACCTTACAGCTGTACAAATAGAATAGAGGAAAAAGGGTGTAATTGGGGCACTCCAAAGAGATAATTTAAAATTTAACCTTTATTGGTATACATTAAAATAAGGGTAGAAAAATTAGCGAAATAAAAGAACAATTAGTAACATACAGTGATACAATACAAGTTTAAAATGCAAACTATGTTTGCAAGAGCTCCTACACTCAATTAGCAACACTCAGCTATAAGCACAAAAACTTGAATGAGTTTAAAGTGCCACTGTGGTCATAATAAACCTGTAATAAAGCAGGTGTACTCCTGCATATAAATGGTCTGAATGTAAGAAAAGACCTCCAAAAATACGATCAATAAGTAGTGCCAAAATCCTTAGCCAAGTAGTAATATGGAGCGCTAAGGATAACTGTCTCAATTGTAATGAGAAACTGGCACTGCAAATAGCAAACAGTTGCCACAAGTATAGTGAGGTCAGGCAATAATTATCCTCTGATCGCGGGATTATGTGATAGATTCCCTGCCTATAGTAACTGGGGAGCGATCAGAGGAATAAAGATCCAGATTACCCTAATGCAGGAGATGGATGTAGGAGCCCTGAAACGCCAACGCGCGTTTCGCTGGGCTGCTTTTTCACCTTACAGCTGTTTAATTACATTGTCAAGTTGAAAGGTTCACAATATTTCAGGGAGGCACTACCCCACCACTCCCCCCTTCAGGTTTAACACTTTCAGTGCATTTCTAGCATTTTTATCTCACAATCTTGAATTGCTGAAGACATTAAATAATGCTAACATAGTATTATTGCATATAAATATAAACAAGTGTGAAACACATTAACACATACATAAATAAAAAGTGCTGATGATTAATGTTCTACTTCATATTAAGACATTTTTATTTAATTTTTTATTTATAACAATTGTATTATATCCATTCTAGGATTAAAACTTGTGATCACAAAAATAAAGACTAATGGAAACAAACCTATTTATATGCCCAAATAATTAACTTTCATTCTTAATTCATAACATCCCTGCTATTTTATAACTCATAAGTACGATTCCCGACTATGGCCTTATTTGTATGCTCTCCTCTGACCACTATTTGCCCATTGACCATTGTTTGTCTGCTGCTTGTGTGCCAGGTCGTGGCTATTACCTTGGCTATCATTAAATTGTTCCTGTGCAGAAGACTCCAGCTTGGAAATTTTACCATTGCTTATCCCTACCTATGTGCAAGAGTCTAGCTTGGGACTTTAACTATTGCTGAACCGTTGCATGTACACTAGGCCTTAGCTTTGAACTTCTATTACTGCTGGTTACCTGTGCATCTCACATTGGTCTGCACTCCTGATCCCTGTTTGTATGCCTACCTATGTATCATCATCATGGAATGCCTGTACAGCAACTATCACAAAGAGATCTGTGTCACAAACAATCTGGCTGTAGAGCTGATCACGGACCAAATTAATTCTCCCGACAGGTATGCCTTTTGTTCTTTGCCTACATTGAACACTATACAGCACTATCAACTTCTGTACATAAACTTTGGAGTAGGTATCAGTGGCCTCCAGTCACCGGGGTCTATTTATCTTACAAGACACTAGATCATGACAGTGTTCTCCCATTAACATACTAATCAGTGGAGATATTGGCATCACTAGTATAATAGTAGTTTGCTTCAGGATTTTCAGACAGGTGTTTTCATGACTGGTGATAGAGCACAATCTCTTACTTTTAATATTATAAATATTTGTATCTAAAATTTTATTATCGAATACATATTATTGATTTTATTTTGCTGGTTTCTAATCTACACTGAATTTTTTTAACATATAATGTTTTTTGTTTTTTTTTGCGCTGGCCACAAATTAGTTATATACATTACTCTTGAGGAGAAAACAGGACTGGAGTCACAGGAAACATGACTGATGTGACACTGATATATTGAGATTGCACAGGAAATAAGTCACTAGATATACTGACAATGCTGGTAATTAAGCTGTTCAGGTAAAAGGATGGAAGGAGGGGCAGGCTGGAGTGGGTGGCAGGGGTGCTTCGGCCTCCCGGGCTAATCCTATAGTGGGTTTCCTTGGTCTGGGTCACTGGGCCATCTGCATTTAACATGTTACTAATAGGCTGCTGAGTCGAGTCTTGCCCCCAGGGCAAACATTTGCCAGCTCTCCCCTGAATGGAAGTACATTATATGGACAAAGTATTTGGCCACACCTGTTAATTATTGAACTGAGGTCTTTCAATCAGACCCGTTGCTAGAGGTGTATAAAATCAAGCCCCTAGCCATGCTGTCCCCATTTGCAAACAAAATGGGTCGTTCTAAAGAGATCAGTGACTTCAAGAGTGGTACTGGGATAGATTGCCACCTTTGCAATAAGACGGTTCATGAAATTTACTCTCTGCTGTAAGTGATATTGTTAGAAAATGGAAGCATTTAGGAAAATCAGCAACAGCCATGAAGCGGAAGACCATGTACAATCACAGAGTGGGGTCAAAAACTGCTATGGCGCATGATGCGTAAAAGTCACCAACGCTCTGCTGATTGCATAGCTGAAGAACTTCCATTGGCATTAAATTAGGCACAACAAATGTGCAGTGGGAGCTTAATGTAATGGATTTCTATGGCTGAGCAGCTGCATGCAAGCCTCACATCACCAAGACCAATGCCAAGCGTCGGATGGAGTGGTGTAAAGCACACTGACACTGGACTATGGATAAGTGGGAACGTGTTCTGTGAAGTGACGAATCACGTTTCTCTGTTTGGCAGTCAGAGGGGAGAGTCTGAGTTTGGCGGATGCCGGGAGAATGTTACCTGCCTGACTGCATTATGCCAACTGTGAAGTTTGGTGAAGGAGTGATAATGGTATGGGGCTGTTTTTCAGGGATAGGGCTACGCCCCTTATCTCCAGTGAAGGGCAATCTTAATGCTTCAGCATACCAAGTCATTTTGATCAATGCTTCCAACTTTGTGGCAACAGATTGGGGAAGGTCTTTTTCTATTCCAACATAGCTGTGCTCCAGTGCACAAAGCAAGGACTGCAAATACATAGTTTGATGAGTTTGGTGTGGAAGAACTTGACTCGCCCACACAGAGCCCTGACCTCAACCCCATGGAACAACTTTGAGATGAACTGGAACTGAGATTGCAAGCCAGGCCTTCTAGTCCAACAGTGCCTGACCTCATAAATGCTCTACAGAAGGAATGGGCAAAAATTTCCACAGAAGTACTTCAACATCTTGTGGAAAGCCTTCCAAGAAGAGTGGAAGCTATCGCTGCAAAAGGGGACCAACTCCATATCAAAGTATATGTATTTGAATACAGTGTCATTACAGTCCCTGTTGGTGTAATGGTCAAGCCTCCGAAGACATTTGTCCATATAGTGTATCTTGTATATAAGCTTGCCAGTTAACTGAGTTGTAGTAACTGTATAAACTGGCAATGCTTGTAAATAAGCTGAGCATGTAACAGGGCTGAAGCAGCTGTATATTCTGACAATGGTTGTAAATAAGCTGTACAGGTAACATGACTGAAATTGCTGGATATTCTGTGCAGGTAACAGGGCTGAAGTAGCTGGATGTTCTGCCAATGGTTGCAGATAAACTGTGCATGTAAAAGGGCTGAAATAATTGGACTGTACACTAATAACAAATGGTGTCAGCGGATCAAAAGCAGGATAATCAGTTAATATGTTATACAATGCCCAAATCAACAACAAGATAGTGTTAGATTTCTCTTTAAACTCCATCTTAAAAGGACTCGCCACCCCTCCAATGGGTTTTTATGAATGTGAAGTTAGTAATTCCAAATTTAATTTGAAAAAAATGTACATTATTTTCTATTAGCATTCTAAACTCATGGCCAATGTTAAACCATTATCACATGTGCAAGTGCTTAGTTGTCTCCTCTTGGGATTTATCTATAATTTATGCTATTCATAATTTAGATTACAGTATAACTATTGGTCACCGACACTACTGTAAGTGTTTTGCATTTAATTTCTCTTTCCAGTAATATAAAGATATATTTTATGTAATGTATGAATTGGAGATTTTATTTTGGTTAGAGATGTTATAACCTCCTATTTGCCTATGTAACTTTATGAATCGATATATAATATACACCCTACTGTAAATTATGAGGATATTATAAGTCACTGAGGAGTTTAGTAATCCATGTGTATAAATAATTTACAATTATAAGTTATTAACACACACCCCTTAATAAAATAAGGAACAAGACACCCATTACCATAACAATTCATAGTAAGGGGTGTGTTTTATAATAAGTTCTGAAGTTATGACATCAGGGGGTAAATGTATCAAGCTGAGAGTTTTCCAGCGGGTTTGAAAAACCAACCAGATTCTAGCTATTATTTATTTAGTACATTCTACAAAATGATATCTAGAATCTGATTGGTTGCTATAGGCAACATCTCCACTTTTCAAACTTGCCGGAAAACTCTCAGCTTGATACATTTACCCCCAGATCTCATTATTTATAGGTGTTCATACATGTGGTAGCATCTCTTGTGCATTATATAAATAATTATGTTACTTTTGGACCAGTGGTCGAAGTGGAAATTTAGAGGTGGTGGTATGGAATATGTAAGTGAATGGAATGTGATGGTTTTAAAATGAAGGCAGTAGGAGAAGTGGCGGTATGGCGTACCAACATATACACCTCCACTTTCACCACTGCTTTGAACTCATATTTTTATATTAATGGAATATATGTTGTGTTGTATTATATATGTTTAATAAAATATATTTGTTATTTGATAACTGTAGCCTGAGTGGTTCAGATGAGATATATTTATTAAGTTTGTTTTTATTATGCTCTCCTGTCAATATTTACATTAAAAAGGATCTGTGAGAGCCTTTTGTGTTATGTTGTGATTTAAAATGTCATGGGCTTTATGAATTACATTGTGCATCATTCTTGGACATAAGATGCTTTTTGTCTGCCAGTAGCCCCAGGAAACTTCCTTGAAGAGCTTCATAATTTGTCAGATCTAATCAGTTTCCCTGCAATTATTTCAGGTAGTCAACTGAAAGTCTGACAGTTAATCACAATGAACAAGCACTGTTCCGCTTCTTTATTGTGAAGTAGGAAAAGTAAACATTTCCCCCATGCACATCTCCAGCTTGTTTGCAAGAGACAGCAGAAGAGCAGTGTTAGTCAGCATTATTTGCTGGTTCATAAATAAACCTCATTGTTTGAAAAGCTTTAACTCTCTTTATTTTATGTATATTTTACTCTTATTTTTCTTGAAATATTCTTTTAAAATGTCTTCAGTTATTGGTGAGTGTTTTGTGTTCTTTATATAAATGATTTTTGTTTATGTATATTTTTAAGTAGCTTGAAATAAATATATATATATTTTACATGCTCTATTCTCTGAGTTCAGTCTAAAATGTTAAGGAGCTCATTTACAAATTCATAAGCACTGGATAAAATCTGTATGTAGAGGGGTGTTATTACTTTTCATGTTACATTTCACCATCTGAACTTGTCTGAATCAGCTTGCCACAGAACCTGCATTATTCATGTATGTTCCTTAGTACATGGATAAGTTGCAATCCTATGGTTATGAATCGTTATTTACTATTGTAAAACATACTTGCCAACTCTCCCGGAATGTCCGGGAGACTCCCGCATTTTGCGAGAGTCTCCCGGACTCCCGGGCGAGTGTGGCAATCTCCCGAATTCTGCCCACTTCACTAGGAAGTGCCCACTTCCTAGTGAAGTGGGCAGAATTAGATCCCAAACGCCGCGATTCCCGATGAATCGCGGCGTTTAGCCCCGCCCCCCGCTGTCAAATGACGCAATTTGCGTCATGACGTCACAGGGGGCGGGGCCGAAATGACGCGATTTTGGCCGCCCCGCCCCCTCACGCCCCCCTCCACTGGCTGGCTCCCGGAAGAGAGCTGAAGAAAGTAGGTAAGTATGTTGTAAAACATTGGACATCACTACCTGTTGTTTGTAGTGCAGTATTCTAGATACATGGATGCACTGTGGTACCCGTCTAAATGCCAATATTGTGCCAGATTGCAACAGATTAGTCCTGCCCACATTCTTGCAACAAGTGACCGATTTTTGCCGGGTGTTTGATAGGATGGCGCTCCATCTATAAGTTTGTTCTACATAGGACACAAGTCCTGCCTGGAGAGTTGGTGACTATGAAGATCTGACAAACAATAAAGATGGAGAACCTGTTTCAATGCAACACCAGTGTTTACAGAGGTATATAGAGAGAAACGTGCAAATAACCTAGTTGGCATTCTAATTACAGTCACAAGTACCTGTTCCATGCCAGCGCTAGTGTGGTGTGTAAGTGCTAGCAGGGGGCTTGTGAGGAAGAGACAGCATACTGCTTGGCATGCCGAGTGTGCTTCTTCTGGACAAACTGTGGGCAGGATGGGAAAGATTTTCCTCTTACAAGTCTTGACATAGTGGCCAACATTTTGAAATTATTTCCAGGGACACATTACTGCTGACTCGATGCAAATTACCCAATGTCAACTGCAATATCACAATGTGTGTTAAAGGACCACCTTCTACACATGTGTAATCAGACACCTCTCCCCTCCCCCGGTCTCATGGTATAAAAGTGGTCAGTCCAGCAGTATATGCTTTGTTCAGACTGTCTGAGGGTGTTTTGTGACTTAAATGACATATCAGTAGATGACTACTTCCTGTACAAAGGCTTCACCCACACACAGCCATACTTGCTGACTTATTTTGACCAGGATCTCCTTGGTGGTAGTCAGCATATCGATGCTGACTACCCCGACAGGACTCACCCTGACGTGACTATTCCGAAAGAGCTGGTTCCTGACCCTGAGCGATGACCACTCCTCTTCACTCTGACAGCAGCCAATGACGATGAAGCAAGAAGGCGGCTGCAGCTGATGACGTCATTGAGCATGGCGACGGGATTATCGCTGTTGTTAAGGAGGTGAGTTAAGTATGTACCCATGTACAATGTATAATCCTTTCTAACATACATTGTACATGGGTGCATACTTACCTCACCCCCTTAACAACAGCGATAATCCCATCAGGATGCTCATTGACGTCATCAGCTGCAGCCGCCTTCTTGCTTCATCGTCATTGGCTGCTGTCGGAGTGAAGAGGAGTCGTCATCGCTCAGGGTCGGGAACCAGCTCCTTCAGAATAGTCACGTCGGGGTGAGTCTTGTCGCTCTTCTCAGCATCCATATGCCATACCACACCCGATCTCCTGTAGGGGAGGAAGTAGTGGCAAGTGCAGGGGGCATGGCAATAATTGTGCCTATTCTGCAGTGTGTTCTATACACACGGCAAGTACCTTATAGCCAGAGCATACCCATGTTCAAATGGAAACATTTGAGATCTGCTAGTACTTGAATATGAGCAAACATGCATGAAATTACTGTCTGATTTTTTTTTAAAATGCAGTTTGGGTTCCATGATTAATCTGGCCCAAACTGTGTCATTTTATATAAGACTGTGAATTTGGCTAGTGTACTTCATTTGGTCACAGGTATACGCAGGAATAATCCACATACCTTGGCCAGTGATGCTACAATGAAATGAAATATTGTACACTTCTTGGGTTTTCCCATTTGTGATATATGGGAACAAGTATATGAAAATATTGTATGGTAAAATAATTGATACATGATTTGGCTAAGGTGATTAAAGCCTTTTGAAGGTTCAGAGTTCACCTCTTTTTTTAGAATATTGTGTATTATTTTAAGAAAGATATGTGTATATATTTATAAAGGTATACAAGATACACAGTAGGAACAACTGATACATGAAGCTACTATCACTCAAAAGAGACAAATGTTAAAGACACATGAAACAAAGGGTTAAAAACAAGGCAACAAGACACAACCAAAAAGCGGCTTGGCTAGAAGAGCAAGTGAGAGCTACATTGTATCTTCTTTCATGCAATTATTAAAGTAAAATATCTGGGGCAGGGGATCTTTTATCATGGGTAAAAAGCTGGCAACAGGGTCTCTGCACAATTTGTCTGCCTATGGGATTTGTATGTAATGTGTGGTTGGCAATGAGGTTTCCTTACATTGTGACTGGTAAAGGATCAGTACAAATACCTTCACGCCACGCAATGGGTAACACTTAGTCACTTTTGTGAGTTAGTAACTACAACTAAACGACACATCCATAACTTTAAACACGATTTTCATCTCACTCGCAAGAAAAGAAAGTATTCAATACACATTTGATATTTTATTGTAATACTGGTTAACCTGGTGTGTTATAACATGATTATCCATTCAGCCTGCGCGGAAGTCCAAACAGTGTATTTAAATATTGATTTCAGATACATTATTTTATTGAAGGCCTTCTTCTTTCTCCAAACCTGTGAAGAGTGAAAGGTCATATGTCAAATAGTATGAGTGTAGTATAAAATAAAAACAGAAGGAACACTAATATTGTACAATAATGAGTTGTCAGAAGACAGATTTTTTTAAAATTTCAATATTTTCCTCAGTTCTATATATAGGTTAAGCAGACATTAACAAAATATGCAGAGGTTAGGGCCAAACCCACAAGATGGTCAATGTATTGACACAGGGAATGTTGTTACAGATTGTGTCATGTTTCCACTATCTACCTGAAACACATAGCAAAGTATTTTGGAAGAACTCTGTTGGGGGAACCCTTCTCTTCTTTAAACTCAGTCTGTGACTTCCTATTTGTCTTCATTCCACTTCTCACATCCAGGGCCTGCGCTACCACTAGGCAAAACTAGGGGGTTGCCTGAAACACCAGGGCGTAGGGGGGGGGGGGGGAGGGGCCTAAA
Source organism: Mixophyes fleayi (assembly GCF_038048845.1). NCBI lineage: Eukaryota > Metazoa > Chordata > Amphibia > Anura > Limnodynastidae > Mixophyes > Mixophyes fleayi. The sequence goes on along the minus strand of NC_134407.1, from coordinate 27,758,782 downwards.
GCACTGAATGAGTGACATAATGTCACCAATTCAATGTCTTGATTTCACCGCAGCGCTCACACACATGGAGGGGCCTTACCTGTGAAGTGCCTGCACCTCCATGTTTGTTATGGGCTGGGAGGGTGGTGCTTGGCTATGAAGTAACAGCCCAGTGCCACACTCCCAAGAATAGAAGATGCTGCCCTGTATCCACTTCCCTCTGGTAAAAATATAGCAAATCACCCGCAACTCCCATCATGACACTACCTGTCACATATAAACTTGTACTCGCACAACCCCAGAAAAGGTCAGGTCAGTACCTCAAACAAGATCAACACACTCTTTTCTTATAACATTCTGTGCCGATGTGACTATTCGAATGATCTGATTGGCTCCACCCATTTAAAAACTGGGGATATCCCAGACATGCGTAAGATTGATATCAAAAAGTTGTATAGTCAAACCCACCCAAAAATTATTTTATCAGACAATACAGCAAAAGTCAACAAAAATAAAATAAATGACAGGCCAAACCTCGGAAGAAGCACCAATTGGATTCGGAGACACTGGAATCAAAGCAGCAGCCTCTTTGTTCACATTCTTCTCTGCTTATACTAGGGTACCCACAGTCCTTCCGTTCAGAGACATCATGTGTACAATGGCCTTCCACTGGGAGAGAAACTATTATGAGTCATCTAGGTAAAGGTTATTTCATGCAAACAACCAATAAATCAATATAAAAAAAACATGCAGCAAAAAAGTAAATTATAAAATAGTCTAGAGACAAAAAAATGTAATTCAAAAGACATACACCAATGTTTAGTACCTGTACTGCAGGGGGAATTATATTCAGCCACAGCAAGTTCATCTAGGATAGAAAGAAACTATATTATATTACGGAGGACTTGGACAGAGAGTAAGATATAAATTACATCCAGGGTATAAACATGAGCTGCACATGTTTACAAACAAAAGTTGTATGTAGGGATTGTGACCTGTCCAGTTCTGAAGACTTCATACACTTCAATGTACACTGGATTTATTTGTGCTTAGATTATTTATGTATAGTATATACCACCAAAAACTACCATAGAGATGTATGATAATAAATAGACAGTATACAGTACTGACATACAAGAAACTACTGGAATGAATGTGTGGCAGCATGGGCTGGTTAAACAATAGATTGAATTTAATATTGCAGTTAAGGGATAAAAAGACAATGCATCAGAACGCCCTCGGCACTCCCTTACTGTACACTGTCCGCCCTTTCCCTCTTCCATTCCGCCCCCCAAGTCGTAGGCGGTCATAGGTGTCATTTGCGTTTGGACACAAATTGCATGCAAATTGGCATAAGGACCATTTCTGAGCTTGGGCAGAGCAATTTCACACAAAGTACGTAAACGGGCATATGTCTGAACATGGATCAGACCCATTCTGCTTAACTGAAATCAGAGCTGGGTTACCCATTAGGCAACCTAGGCTTCTGCCTAGGGCTTGGTGGGCACTGACAGGCCTAGATTACCTTAACCTGTTTGATTTCTCATTTACTGAGGGTCCTGGGTTGTCTTTTCCTGTTGTTGGTCCAGCATTTTTTTTTTTAATTCCTCAAACTCCTGCAGCTCAAATGCTACTGTGCTGCTGGCACTGCTTCACTGCACATTGGGTGAGCATCTAGTGTATATATCAATGCTGCTCCACCCTGCTTCTACCAGGACTTTGTTATTAGGAGCAGATGGAGGAACCACCATGTTGCTAAGAATGCTAATGTTGACCTATGTGAGTGGTACAGATATAGGCTGTTTGTGCTTTGATAGGTAACTCAATAACTTCCAGCCACATAGCATAACCTTCTAATAGGGATCAATCAGGAGCAAAGAAAAAGGGGAAAGTGCACCATCATGGTGGCTGGTGGTACCAACGCCAGACTTCCATAAAAATAAAAGATCAACAAGGGTAATAAATAGAGTGGTATAAAGAAAAGGTACAGAGAAATGCCATGGGGCAGGCATTTTGCCAGGGATGATCAGAGAAAGGGAGCCTCAAAACAGTATTTTGCCTAAGGCCCCATAGGATCTTAATCCACTTCTGACTGGAATATAATAGTTACCAATGGAAGAGGAAGTCACAAATTGACTTGTGTGCATTAAGCAGGGGAAACAGAAATCAGCTTACTGCAACAACATAAATTTACTTAAAAAAGCCTAGTCTAATAAACTGAGTACGGGGGGATTCCAAATATGTGCATGGTTTGTAAGGCATGATAGGGTTATAGAAATAAACTTAGATTTTATGTATTTACATCTTTATTACTTACTTTTTAAAATGTTATTATTATATAAATTAGTTAATCTCTTTTAGCAGTTGGCATGTCGTCCACTGTTAGTTCCTAACTGCACTGAATATATGAGAGCTGAAAAGGAGGGAGCATTTGAGACATATCTCCTCTATAGCACCAAGGCCTCTCTATAATCTGAAGCAAAGTCTGATGACATCACCATTGTGACCCCACAGGATTTCCTCTGCTCAGTTGGGACAACTATGTTTCCCCATTGAAATATACAAATCATTCACGTTGAATGCTATGTGAAGAGATCGGATGGCCAGCAACCTTAAGTGACGGTTCCTGGACACTTCACTGGAATCCAAGACCGTCATTGAGCGCCGAGTTCTAGATGTGTCATGGGGTTCTGTAGAACACTACTGTCATATTAAGGTGTGAGAAGATGGCTAACTTACATTGATGTAAATTAAATAAGTTAAATTTGAGGCCAGACAGCTTTTATTACTAAATGGATCTAACCTGGATCATAATAGTCAAAAATCTTCACATTTGCAGCTTGCAGGTTTCTCACATGTGTTAATTGCTTGATGGAGAAGCCTAAGCTTTCGGTTTCACGAGTGAGCTATGGAAGAACAGAAAGCATGAAATGGACATCATAAAAAGTCAATGTGATCTGTTCCACATTTTAAGATGTAAAAATGAAGAAGTAAACAATTGTAAAATGAAAAAACTATAAGTTGGAGAACAAGTTAGTAAGAGATAAATGAGAGTAAAGACAGAACATCTTAGAGGCTAAATTGAGCAGTTGCTTAGATTCTATAGGTACACAGTAAATATATTTGTTAGCTATTTAACCATATGGTGGATAATGTAGACTGGTGATAAATGGAGTATAAAAGCAGGAAATTGATAATGAGATTTAAGTGACGCAATAGTCAGAGGATAATCAGAAAGGTGGAATTGAATGAAAATAATTAATAATTACAACTTCGAAAGAATAAACAGTTTTGTTTGATATTGATGGGTGTGAGTTAGTGGTGGAAGAAATGAATGAGAGAGAGGATTGAAAGTTTGTAGGGAAGACTAAGGGCTTGAGTCATTAAGGAGAGCAAAGCATAAAAAAGGAGTAACTTTGCACCTAGGCAAAACCATGTTGCATTGGAGGAGGAGGTATATTTAAAATGTGTTGACAGATTTACACTTGTTGTAGGGCATGTCCTAGATCAACTTTAAATTTCAGTGTAAAAATAAAACTATCAAGTATTTGTGTATTTAATGTATGTGCAAATAATAAACTAATTTGCACCCCTTGTATTGTGCCATGGTTTGTCCCAGAGAACATTTACTCCTTTTTTCCCCTTACTTTCCATAATGACCCAGGCCCTAAAGGTAAATGGGGACTGAATTGTAAGCTATAATAGCATAAGAAGTATAATGTGTATTGATGGTTAATAAACAACAGAGGAAAGAGAAACAGCTGAAAAGAAGCAGGCTCCATAGATGAGGACAATAATGAGGATTGTAAATAGGATGAACAATGAGCGGTGACAACATCTTAGGAGTGATGTAATCAATGACATCTACAAACATCTATGAGCTAGTTTATATGTCAAATAACCATTATGAGAATGATGGAATTCTGCCAGGAATACCAATGATACTTGGGAAAGTGAGTGGAAAGAAAGAATATGAACACGTGGGAGAACGATGGCTAGTTAGGGGTCAAAGCATAAAGAAATTAAAAAATGCAAGTAAGATTTACTTACTTTCTCCAAGTAAATTATCACTTTTTCTGGAGTGAGTTCTGTTCTTTTCACAGCAGGATTTTTTGCTAACTGAAGAAAATAAAGTAAATGAGAGGGGAATGTGGGGAGTCACCTATATCTGCATTGCAATTTAGTAATGGACCTAATATCATGTAGAATTAAGTGAAAAAATTCAACACTTCAAAGTATTAAATTTCCTAAGTTGGTCAATTCTCTACCAACTGCAATAGATTTATACTGATTTAATAAAAGCAGGATCTCTTACCTCCAACAAAAAAACAACAACAATATTTCAATCAGAAGTAAACCCAGATATCATGATAACCAGCAGGAAAGTATAAATTAGATAACACCATAATCATATTTTTCATGCTATCTTGTATATGTATTCAGTACGTTGCAATCCTGCCATTGTAAATTCCCTTGAAATATAGATAATATTCAAACAGAATGTTCATACAAGTTGTTCAGTAATAGTCTAGATAACCCTTAGGGGTCTACTTATTAAAACAGTGCTGTGACAATGATTATTCATCTCTGCAGATTGCAGCCATATATAATGAAGCACTGCTGTAACTTAACATGCCGGGACTGCTCTGGAAACCCTGGGAAAGTCCCCTCTCCAGCAAGAACTGTTTTACTATTTACCGACAGCCTAGCCCTGCCGGTGAATGGAGGGAGTGCTATGCCATAAACCATTCATAAATTGTGCAATGACCATTTTACGTAGAAAACTGCTGTTTTCTACGTTTTAATAACTGATCACACTTTAGTAAATAGTCCTCTTAATTATGTATGTCCTATTTATAATTATAGCAGTTGTTTATAGCATGCATGCCCTATGCTGGTAATCAATAGGTACACGTCATTGTGGCTCGCACCCTATTTTTATTGGTCCAAAATAGTGATGAAAGTTTTGGGGTGGGGCTAATGACGTGATTGTTTGAGCCCCGCCCCCACACATCCACTTGTCCCCCGGACCTCCCTGGGAAACAAGTTGCCTATGTTGGTAAGTATGATAATCACACAAGTAAACCATGGTTTAAAACTGATAAAGCCTACATGCCAATTATACTATGCAGCACAGGGAGAGATGATTAAAAGTGCCTTTAGTGAGGGCTTTATCATTGTCACTAAGAGGTTTGAGGTTTACTTTTCAAGTCTTCTATGACTGAAATAAAGAGTGTGATGAGCTCCTGCACATTAGACTCTTCCGACAGCTGCAATAATTGCCAGGCTCATAAGGAAACTGCGTTGAGCTGATGGGCGCACAGGTCTTATCTGTCTGCACTGGACATTCGTGGCTGTCTGTATAGAGGAGAGTCCTGGACAGAAGTAGAAACTGAAATTGTGGAGAGAATTGACACAGTGGATCCACCTCTGCCGTGCAGTTCCCAGACAGTGCCCATAGAGACTTGATCCTAGTGGTTAAGTTCCAGATGATTTGGGGGCTGCTCTATGATGGTAAATAGCTGTTCAAGAGGGTAAGGCAGAGATAGGCAATCTTTACTACCACCCTCACATCTCAAACTATACTAACTACTCTTACTATCTAAACCCTTTACTGTCACATCTCCCACTCTATAGTCTCCCTCACACCTCGACCTGCACTGCTGCTCTTAATTTACACCTTCATGGTTTATGCCACCCAAACTATGTTACTATCTGAGTACCCCGCAGACTATACCACCACTGTATTGTAGGCTTGCTCTGATGAACACATCCCGTTCTGCATTCAAGTTAGTGAAGCTTAGATAAACCCGCAAACACAGAACTTCATCCACCACATGGCGCAGCAATAATCCTACCCGCTACATACTGTATTACTGATAATAGGGAGAGGTTAACATAAAATGGTATTATTGAGGCACAATGTGTCTCAACCTCCATAGCATCATTCTTCTCAATAAAATGTTCTCCATCTGTACTGAAACCAACACAGAACACCAATATTTGAGTTTTTCTTTCTATAAATGAATCCTATTGTGGACAATTTTTTGTGTCTTACCTTTTTCACACTGGTTTTACTTGGAAGGAATCCTGATGGAACTTCCACCTCTAACAGTATCATATTGGTCTCAGTTCTGTCACCTAAATAACTACAAGAAATATTTATTTTATTTATTTATTTATTTATAAGGTGCCACAGATTCCTTAGTGCCAGATACAGAAGCAAGTAACAAATAGATGAGAAAATACACATATGCAGCACAGATGAGTGTGAGCAATGCTATGGGGACTCACACCGAGTGCAGCAAAAGATGTGACAGGACATAGGAGCGAGTCAGACTGTGGACAGATGTGGGACAATAGGTAGAGAGGACCCTGGCCGTGAGAGCTTACATTCTAGAGTAGAGCTTGTTAAAGAGAGCATTCATTATTGGTTATTAAGTTGTTGTATAGAGATGATTCGCTGGTATAGAAAACATAAACTGCCAACAGACCTGTTTTAAGGCAGACACCCCTCTTGTGCAAAAGGATTGTGATTTACTACATCACATATTTGGCCACACAAATGGGGCTTGTTTAGATAGATTGGGGGTGTGGCTTTAGATGGAGAATCAGGACATGAATTGTTAATCCCATTTGTAATTTTGATATGTATACTCATTCAGTGTGTGTTTCAGAAAAAGAGGTAACAATTTGCCTTCCTATTTTGTGGAATACTGTATTTCTTACATGAATGCTCAAACATATTTTGAAGGTGCTTTGAGTATGCAGCACTGCTCCCACTTGTTGAAGTAATATACATGTCTATTGCTTCAGTCGATTGGCCAAATAATTGACTGAAAAAACGGCAGTGTGTACCCAGCTTTAGTCATTCATTTGTAAAGATGCCTGATGAAGGTGCCTCTGTGCTCTGAAAGCTAGCAAATATAATAATATTTTTTGGGGGGTTAGCCAATAAAGGTATCACTCCTATAATACTTTTGTCTTTTTTGAAATGAAAGTATTTAACATCACATAGATTTTTCTGGCTAACACTGTACTGAAATAATAATTATTAAAACAATAATGTTTTGCTCCAGCCAGCAGAACAGCTGCTGTGGAGTTAACATTCCAAGCATGCCATCAACAAGCTAACAAGGCATGCTGGATTTTGTAGTTCATAGCAACTGGAGAGCAACAGGTTTTAAAAGTATGTACTAAAACCTCTGCACATGCAGACCCCATTAAAGTTGATATGCAAGTGAAACATCCAATCTTGAGTTCTGTAGGTACATATGATTTTACAAATTACATTAAACCCAAGTCTCGTTTAGCATCTCCAAAATGAAGAGCTCATCCTTACCTGAACTCCATGAAAACCTCAAACCTTGTCTGTGCTTCCTGGGTGCAGACTGATGGCTGGGTACTAACACGGAGGACAAAGTAAGTGTCAGATTGGGCAGGAGGGATATTATATTTCAGATGTGTCTGCAGAGAGATTGACATATCATAATACAAGTTATAACTAGTATTGTATTAATCTATTATTAGAGAAAACCAAAATGATGTATTATATATAAAGATAAAACATAATAATATTAAAGGACTGAGCAGGTCATCCAAACATTTTTAATGTAAATTACTTCCATTTTCATTTTAAGAGGGGTACTCCTTGGGGAACACAGTAGACACATGCTTTTGTTTAAGAGATAAAGTGTCACCAACTCCAATTCAGATAAATGTGAACTATCCAAATCAAGACTCACCCCAAGAATTTACATTTTTAAAGGAAAGGCTTTTATTTATAGAACAGAGGAAGGTAAAAATAGTAGAATAGGATAGATTTTAGTAGAGGCTCAAGTTAAAAAGCCTTAATAACAATTTTAAATTCTATCTTGCATCAGAGTAAGTAATCCATTTTGCTTTGTTTAGTTTCTAGATGAGACCCATATGAACAGTTCTTTAAGGTCCTCTTACATGATCAAGTGCAAGACTTAGCAATTGGTCCTCTATCTGGCCCGGACAAATACGTCAAAACATAAAAATGAGTAACTTAGCTGTCCAGTAGGCCAGGTCCTTAATCATTTCTTTGAGTGTCCCTGTCGCTGGGTTCTGATACAGGATTCTGGATTCCTTGTGCACGGCCATCGTTTGAACATTCAATCACATTAGCACTGCAGTATGGTGCCAGTTCTTCGTACTTTACCACCTGCTACTCAGACTGTTTTGCCTCCTTGCTCCAGTGTATTCTTAGTATAGCTCTAGTGCAATCCTGGCATCTTCAGCTTCAGTGCAACCCTGGCATCTTCAGCTCTAGTGTAATCCTGGCCTTCAGCTCCAGTGCGACCCTGGCATCAGAGCAATCCTGGCATCTTCAGCTTGAGAGCAATCCTGGCATCTTCAGCTCTAGTGCAATCCTGGCATCTTCAGCTCTAGTGCAATCCTGGCATCTTCAGCTCCAGTGCGACCCTGTCATCAGAGCAATTCTGACATCTTCAGCCTCAGTGCAATCTTGGCATCTTCTGATCCAGGCTATTCGTGGTATCATCTTCTATATAGCATATTCTTGGTATTGCTCCAGTGCTATTTCTGACATTATCCTTTGTCTCAACTCCAGCATATCCAGGAATTCCTGCCACTTTTCTTGGTAATCCTACCTGCCTCATCAGGTACTGCATGGAGGTCGGCAAACTGTGTGATACTAGCAACAAAGACCATATGTTTTGGCTCCTTGCTCCAGTGTATTCTTAGTATAGCCCCAGTGCAATCCTGGCATCTTCAGCCCCAGTGCAACTCTGGAATCTTCAGCCCCAGTGCAATCCAGGCATCTTCAGCTTCAGAGCAATCCTGGCATCTTCAGCCTCATTGCAATCCTGGCATTTTCAGCTCTAGTGCAATCCAGGCATCTTCAGCTCTAGTGCAATCCTGGCATCTTCAGCCTCAATGCAATCCTGGCATCTTCAGCCTCAGTGCAATCCTGGCATCTTCAGCCTCAGTGCAATCCTGGCATCTTCTGATCCAGGCTACTCATGGTATCATCTTCTATAGAGCATATTCTTGGTATTGCTCCAGTGCTATTTCTGACATTATCCTTTGCCTCAACTCCAGCATATCCAGGAATTCCTGCCACTCTTCTTGGTAATCCTACCTGCCTCATCAGGTAACTGCATTGAGGTCCGCAATCTGTGTGATACTAGCAACAAAGACCATACCTCCTTGTGGGGGTCCCTGGCAAAAATTACTTCATGTACTCCGTTGTGGGTAGCGACAAATCAGACAGGTCCCATTAAATCCGCAGTCCTAGTGCCTTTCCTGACCCTGGTGTCCAATAGCCATAGGCCTCAATCCTCTGTCCCTACTCTAATCTGAAACTATTGCTACTCTCATTAGTTTCTTTAGAACTTCTAGCCTTTATATACTTGAAACAACTAGTTACTCTCTGCTATTACTTCACCTCCAAATGCATATGGCTGTTACTCACTATGAATTTATACCCTATAAATGTATCCTCTTTTTTTTTTACTGAGTTCTAATTATTATACTCTACTGACCACTTCTTCACTCACTACTAGTTTTCTTTCGCAACACTGGGAACTCTCTGTCAGCCTCTCTAGCTCCCTTCTGCTGACTGCTCCTTCTGAGACTGCACATTCAGCTATTAATGTAGTTTTCTCCTGCTCAAGCCAAAAATGGTTCCTGCTTGTTATTGATTAGTTATTTTGTGGGGAAGCAGTAGAAGGCTTGTTTCCCTCATGTAATCTAGGGTCTGTACCTAGGGACCAGCTGCTAATCGACTCTCTTGATGTTACCATGACAACCTATGTAGAATCACTGGAAAATACCGCAACTTAATTATAACAAATACTTTTTTTAGTCCTCAGTGACGCTCCCTCTCAATGTGTTATATAAGCATGAATACAAGTATTAATTTAAGTCAATAGGCAAATTCAGAAAACCCCACCAAAATTAATAAAAACATAAAAGGTACAAGAGCAAGAAAGTTACAAATACATAAATATAAAAGAAAGTAAACATTTTAGATAAGGTACAACAAGGTGATCTACAGATATTAACCATGTTTTTAAATAGAACCCCAAAGATTTTTTCCAACATGGAATTATTTAACACATATTAATCTACTGACCTGTATATACACACATCCATTCCCTGTGGCTGTCACTGTGTACCTTCCAGGGATATCTGGTAAGGATTCTCTTTGTAAAAGGAGGCTTTTAGATTTGTCCACATGAAACTGCTTCCGAAATCCAGACAATGACCCGACTGTCACAGTCACATCCTGATTGTCTCTGTATGTGGCCTTTGCATATTTTGTCAATCCTTGAAGTGCCACCACTGTGTCCTATAAGATAGAGAATGTCATTGGATAGATCAACTTGATTTACAGCATCTTGCTTATAGTTGAACAATTCTGTCTTTTAATAAGTATTTTACTTTGACAAATCAACCAAACCATTGGAGTCTTGCTTGAACTGTTGTCTCAGAGCAGTTCTGGCCAAATCAAGTTTTAAGAACAGATTATCTTATTCCCTAGGTGTGACTAGTAATTACCATTTTACATTACTATATTACATTGATATCTTGCTGGACCAATATGCAATATATATCAAATATGCATCCAGCTATTTCACAATTGGTTGTAAGCTTGCAAGCAGGACCCTCTTACCGCTAAACTCCGACAGTTAACACCAAATGTACTGCCCTGACATAACAGCTAACCAATGCCACTACCGTTCTTAGTACTGGGTAATTCTGCAGGACAGCAATAGCAATCCCCATCTTAGCTGCTCTTGTGATCTCAACCACTCCCAGGTAAAATGATCCTTTAGTAGCCTGTGTGATTTTGTTTGTTTGTTTGCTTTGTGAATTTGTATTGCAAAATTATGATGATAATCTGACCTGAAACATCATTTTCACGTCCCCTCGCAACCTAGCAAGCTTTTGACTCTGACATTCGCAGGTGGGAGAATATATGGGAGCGTATACAGAGCATAATTGCAGCATTAAAAACAAAAAGGCAAATTATTGTTTATTAATCAGAAAATAATTTAAACACTGTTGTTGTAATTAGTTTAAAATATGTGATAGAGCATGTGAGAAAAAGGAGAGAGGAACCAAGACATGGCCGAAATAAATAAATAAACAAACGCAGCAATAGTATATTACTTAACTTTAATAGGTTAAACTAATGATGTGATTATTATATTACTACTTGAGGGCATGTGATAAACAAGAGGGATGACTTAAGATGCATCAATTTCATCATCAAAAGGTTTGAGCAGCTTGGTGGCTTAGTGGTTAGCACTTCTGCCTTATAGCACTGGGGTCACGAGTTCCCAACCATGACCTTATCTGTGTGGAGTTTACATGGGTTTCCTCCTGGTACTCTGGTTTCCTCCCACTCCAAAAACATACTAGTAGGTTAATTGTCTGCTATTAAAAATTTACCTTAGTTTCCCTCTGTCTGTATGGGTATGTTAGGGAATTTAGACTGTAAGCTCCAATGGGGCAGGGACTAATGCGGGTTCTCTGTACAGCGCTGCGGAATTAGTGGCGCTATATAAATAGTTGATGATGATGATATTGGTAATTGAAAATAAATGGGAGGATAGAAAAAACATCAGTTTAATCCATTATAACATTGTCAAAACAATATTGTTTGACAGTGGCAGAGCCAGGCAGGTAATGCAAACCAAAGATGTCTGAGGGTCATCTAATATAAGAAAAATATTCCTTATAATTTTTTTTTCATTTATATAGTAACTAACATTTAGGAAAGTTGTTGGTTTGCACTGAGCAGTATAAGAGCAAATAATTGAAGCCTGCAACTGAGGCACAAAATTGAGATTAACGGGGCAACAGGTGTATGCCTACTATTAGCAAAATTCTGCATCCTTACATAATTACTTAGAATTGCATACATAATTTTATCATTGCCCTAATGCTGTGCTGCCATTCATAAACTGCAGCACAAACTGTGATTTCGCTCTTCACAACTGCCTGTAAACCTGGACTTCTGCTGCTAATCACCACCAGGAATCAATAATTTGTTTCTGGACCCATAACCACTCTACGCAACTTTCAAAGTAAATGGTTTGTGCTACATGATGAGGCTCTAAAATTTGCAAAAGGAAATCCTTCCAAATCACCAAACAAAACAAGATGAAAAGCTTCAGAATTTGCTGATTTGATTCACTCAAAACTACCAGCTTTTGAAAAGAAAGTGTTTAGCCTTTGTAATGAAAGATAAATTAATTAATTAAATGAGTTAAGCTCATCTGTCACCTCCTGTTATCCAGGCAGTCATGAAAGAGGCTGAGGGTTCTTAATTGTCATGTGCGTGCTGCAAAGTAATTTTTTATTTCACTTCATATGTTTAAAAACAATAATTATTTGCATGGCCACCACAGTTGGTCTGAATGAAGAGCCATTGTCCGATCAATAGCTAAAATCACAATTAAACAAGTCCCATTATCTTTATAGATCTTTACTGGGTATTGACCATGTTTACTAGTATTGTGTCTTCAGACCAACAGCCAGGCTCAGTAGCAGGGAACCCAGGGCTGAGGGGAGAGAGGTGGTCCTGTTTACCAAGAGCCACCCTCTCCTGATAAGCACAGCCAATAGGAATCTTTTTTTTCTGGGAAGTAAAGCCTGGTACCCACAGATCCTTAATTTGACTATGCCAACAGGTAGAAGAACACTAAGGTGATTGGAGGGAGGAGCAGAATGTCTGAACAGCAGTCATGCTTGGACACAAGCAGTGTTCAGTCATTGCCTCACTTGCCAGTGTGGGCCAGTCAAAATTGAGGAGGCACCTTGTCTTAACCGATGTGAAGTCAGTAATAAACCTCACAGGGCCAAGAGGGTGACAAGTCAATTAGTGGACTAAAGTCACTAGTAAAATCAGTACTGTGTACCCCATTGTTTGTACTCAGAGCCCAGTTTAAGCACAGTATATATATTGTTTGATGGTGGACTGTTTGCTGTCTGAATAAACCCTTGTTTATTGACCTTGACTATCTGCCTGAGCCTGTGTTACTACCTGTATCAAGGTACCTATGGTCCCTATTAGAGGTCTACCTTGGTTGGGTGATGAGTGTAAGCTGAGGGGACATTCCCCAAGTATAATCCTGGGACAGTCTTTTTCCCCTTGGGTATCACCACAGTCCTGGTGTATGTTATAAACAATAGTACTTTCTCTTGTAGTTTAACAGCAGACACAACAATAAGGATAACTTATCAGGAATAAGTTAAGTAATGATATTTTGTTTACCTATACAATAATTTATTAATGATTTTGAGTAATACGCTAAAATTGTTCCTTTTACTGTTTATGTTTCTTCTTAACTTGAAAGAAGTATACATGTTTGTATTATTTTACTTGTGTGGTGAAATTTCCAAAAGTACCTGAGCAAATTTGCACCAAATATATTTGACTCTAAATGATTTATTTACTATAATTTCCAGTCAAATTAAAAGAAAAAAAATATTTTTGCCATTTTGGAGCAGAGGTCAAAGAATCGGACAGAATTGTAGTGCCGGCTATGGTGTAAGCGTGTACAGTAGCATGATACAAACGTATTAGGTGTAACCTGAGTGGAGTAGAAGCCGCCCTGTGGTCTCTGCTTTCTGATAATCCAACGTATGATAGTGGAAGCCTCTGCAATATCTTGCGGTGAAGTTGTCTGATCCGAGAGTATTGCGAGGAGAACATAGGCTGATATTTCAACATCTCCATTATCACTGGCGTCTGCTGCCCAATGCTTGCTCCCATCTGATTGAGTTTCAACAAAGACAACACACAACCTTGTGATTACACCAAAAGCTCAAATTAAAATTTAAAATTTTAAGAAAAAACAAATAAGCGGATTATAGCCCAACTTTCCCTTAAGGAATGCAGGACACTTACCCATATTGTAGGAGGAGGTAAAAATAAAAATATATTGGGCTTTGTACATCTTCAGATTAATACAAATCAAAATACTGATGTATTTTCCCTTTTGATTTGCAAGGAGACACCATCAGACAAACAACTGCATTACCTTTCCTTATAGCAACCTTCTCCAGGACTTTCAGCATGTGCTGTCTTAGATCCTTGTCTCCTGACAAAGTAAAGGCATAGGCGAGGAGAGCCTGATTGTAGATAGTGTTTACGCCATCTACCGCATCCTTCAGACACTGCAATGCTTTCTCCACAACTGTGTTCTATAAAAAGACTACAGAACTAGAGAACGGAATACATCTTGAAGGGTTCATATTAAGGGTTTGGAAAGAAAAAAAAAAACAAAACAATACACAAAACAGAATGATTTAGTTTATCAGTGCTCCGGTGAAAGGAACTTGAAGCTTACGCTTTCTGCTATGTGTAGGCAAATATATTTTATAAATGCCAAATCATGTGATGATGCTCAATGCCTAGTAGGCTAAGTGGCTGCTGGCAAAATGAAATTGATACAGGAAAACCCTCCACACTAATACAATCTATTGTTAACCCTAAACAAATTCAATAATTTCCACAAATGCCTGTATTTACTTAATTGTTGGCTGCACTCCAGTAGCAATCTAACACATACAAAGTATAAAAAAGAAACAGCACTACTTCTTATCAGAGGCAATCACGGGGTTTAACATTACAAAGCACCAGGAATATTTTGTTAACAAATGTTTCAAGGAACAAAGAGAGGAAAAGAGGAAGGGTTCACCCCTTAATAAAATATAACTTTTATGCAATTCATTAAACACAAGCAAAATATAAAATTAATGAAATTAAAATGAGTGTATGAGAGTGAAAATTAGATTAATTATTTGCAATTTCTAATCCACTCAATCTGTTTTCTAGACCCTGTCAATTAACCTATGTTCAAATTGTAGGTAAATCCACTGATACTTTTAAATTTGATACCTAATTTTTATAGGTATGTGTTTAATACCCAAACCACTAGTGTGCCTATGTATCTGATGGTTCATATATGTTTTTTCAAACACTGAAATCGCAGTGTAGTTTCTGAGATGGACATATTTAGTTAGCTGTCTCAGAGTCTATTGTTGTCTGACGGTTTTAAGTTCAAAACAGCAATTCATTCACCTAGTCATATCTAAGAGTTTGTTCAACGATCTCAATCAGAGTCCAAAGTAATGTGTTATATTCTATTAGTCAAACATCTTACTAAAGCTATTTGTAATTATATGAACTCAAGAAAATTACTCATTCTCTGTTATCATCCAGATTCTAAAGTTCTGATCATTTTTCATGTTGCGTCTAAATGAGCTGTCTAATTGGCTTATAAAGCTTTCAATTGACATTAATAATTTTGTCTGAATGCTAAACAATGAGCATAAATATTCATTATCATTTTATTTAATTTTTAATTTTTATTTTCATGCCAAACAGTTTAGACAAACAGTATATATGGAGGGGAGCACTTGGCTACACCACATTTGGGATTGTGCTTTACAAATTGTGTTCCACTAATTACTGACAAATTCTCATTTGAATTATTGATATAATCAAAAACTAAGTGTATCTCCTCAAATCCTTTGCAGATCTATATAGCGTTTCTATTATCTATTAAATGAGTTGAGTGAATTATTACTTCTAAATAGACAGCCAACACTCGCTTTCTATTTTCTCGTTGGAGCTGAGGAGAGCTAGGAGTTTAACTATGCAGGCTAACTGTGATGTCAGCTCTAATATCTGCATGCTGCCTAACACTCATAATTAAAGGACTTAACTGGAGGTGGCTGGATAAATAACAAGGCTTAATAGGCAAACCCCCTAAATGTGCAACTGGAACAATAGGAGGAAAAAATAGAAACTATATATTTGGAAGTTTCTATATCATTATAATCTTGAACATTATTATCTAATTTGTCAATCCTTTAAAATATATTTGTGTTTAAAAACACAGGTCCTGTGTACTTTTTAATTACTGTACATCAAGAAGGTACCTTGAAGGTAGGAGAACAAGGTGCCCTAAGCCACTTCTAAGTGAATACACTGAAATTACCTAGAATGATTGTAGGTACAATATGTAATTACTATTCTCATTGATTAATGCATTAATTGATTGATTGACAGATTAACTAAATCACAGTAATAAAACACCAAACACTCACGTTGTACACTCTGCCGTGTTCCATCAGAGCTATCGCTATATATGCTGTAAGTGTCACCTCATCCTCTGCTTTTCTCTGAGAAGACAAAGATCGACAGGGAATGGGTTAAAAATAAGGTATCACAAACAGTTACTTACGATTGCTATAATTATGTCCACTATTATTTGCATTGCTAGCAAAAATGTGTCACTATCAAATAATTGTGTAAAACACAATCTCAAATTGTGATGTAGCCAATTGCGTCCCTCTATATATTCTGTATGTCTAACTCAGCATTAAACAAGTTTCACTAAGTGGGGGACCAAATGACTCATTCACTCATTAGTAAGTCATCTATTATTAAGTGTTTGGATAGACTTTATTTCCCTTAGTTTGTGAATGCTCTGTTTGAGTATGTGCAATGATTCACAAAGAGCAGTGAGCTATATAGTGCTGTCTCTTGTTAGACAGCAGGATGTTCGTTGCATATGAAATGATTTTCTTTTGTATGAATGCTAAGGGGCCTATTTATTAATTAATGGGGTTTGGAACCAATAATTATTTTCTGCCATCACAAAGATGACAAATGATTTTTCATAATCATTTATTGAAAAAAATTATCCCAGGACAATGTATCTGATAGGAGACTTAAAAGTCCCATTGTCTGTATCTCCTCCCCGGTCACTGTCGTAAAGTGGCTTTGCGCATGCAAAGGGTGATTGCTGGTAGCGCAGGGAGGTTTAGCCCGATCGCCCCCCTCTGGATTCGCCAGTGAATGAGACAACATTATGAATGGGTTTGGTGCAGTCTGCTGTCTGCAGTGTTTGTGTTAGAGTGACTATTAGAAACTTCATCTAGTGCGTATCTTGGTTTTCTATAAAATGTCAAAGGCTCATTTACAACCGTGCAAAATTGCAATTGCAATATTAAAAAGCAAATGCTTTTTGTGATGTCATGCGCCGAGTGCAAACAGTTTTATTGGGAAGTGTATGGATTGGCGGGCCAAGTTTGCAGTGGATGATGGGAGAAGTTGGGCAAATTGGGGGTATTACTTGACGAGCACATATTAGGACCAAGACTGCCTACTTTTGCATATTTTCAAGTTAGTCAACATTATTAGATAATAGGGGGCATTGACAGGAGTGTTCCATGCTTTCTGTATACAATCATTTTCTCTCCATACTTTTGAGGAACTTGAGATTGGATCTCATCGTTTAGGACTTTTAGTGGATCCTTGTGTCTTTACTTACTCACATGATTAATGTAAAGCAAAAAGGAAGATAATACAAGTAGCATTTCAGAAAACAGTAAAAGTTACAAATTACAATGCGAAAATAGGCATATATCGATTTTGCAGGGGTAATTCCAAAGACTGCAAAGTGGGAGTAAGCCATGACATTTGCTAGGCGAACACATAGGGGTATATAAAAAAATACTCTTTTTGCTGTTTGTAAATGAGCTTCTAAATTAATTGTGGTTAATCCCCTGTCCCAACCAAGGTGTAGCACCATTATCACATCACTGAAAAGAATATATGTTCATGGCTTTTTAGTATTACGCTAAACACATCATTTTCTATAATACAGTTTTGGGTACCGTTAGGTAATTATTAAAAATTGTCCCGACGTTTTCAAAGCAACCATTGGGCAACTGCAGGCTGCTCAGCCATCTCACAGCATCCACAATATCATTATCCTGGATGTAGATAAGGTCTTTAGCATGGCTGAAAGATTTCACTGTGAAGGCCGTAAGCCTGCAAGGAGTGACAAGACGCATTAGGTAACTCCTAAGGGAAACTTACATAGATTTCTTTAACTTCACCCTTTAGATTACATAAATATGTCAATATGGAGATAATAGAATGAAAAAAACACTTAGATGAAGATTCATGTTGTTTTATTGTTAAGAGAAAAAATACAGGGTATTATATTTTTATTATGGAGCGTAATCATATGTTCAATCACTGTTTTTGCATAATGACCATAGATGCATTATAATCAATATAAATGCAAACAAACACATTTTTGTTGAGACATACAACGTAGTGTCTAGCTGAGAGATTTCCCTGTGTGCTGCACTTAAATTATTGTGGATACATTTAATTGGACATAGTGGTTTTTAGTTGAAGGTGTGAACCCATTCAACCATAAACACTGAAAGTCATTTAAAAGCTAGCAACACTATGAATTAGTCCAGAAAGAGCCATATACGGACCGGTCCTTATATTTAAAGTACAAAACAGGGATGTATGTGGTAAGATGGAGTCTATTATGGACGGAGTAAACTTTGTTTTACAGGTAGAGATATGTAAATAAACATTAAATGGTGGAGATTGCATATACATGAAGAATTTCCTGTATTTGCAAGACACTGCAGAGTGTTTTAGCAGCAGAAATAGCCTTGAAAATTACATAACGCCAGTGGTAGAGAAATTCATCACTCTTCTAGTAATTTCAACTAAACCCCATCTAAGTACACATAATGCAAAGTGCACATACATGTACACACATAACTAATCTGAATGTAGTAAGTTTTTACTGTTGAGTTATTCCCATGCTAAAGGCTGAAGATAGTGATAAGTGAGCAGGAAAAAGAAGGATGGCAACAGACGGAGTCGTGACTGCCCCCTCCAACCTTCATATCTCCACCCGGAGTAGAGCTCATTCAGGCCTCTATTCTGCTATACAGTTCCGATTTCAATGAAAAATGATTGATAAGAACTGGCATTAAATAGCCAAGTGGAGCTGAGTTTCGAAAACACAGAAACATAAACATTGGTGGTAGAGGGGAGATAGGAAGCTGTATTTTAAATTAAGGATGAGTTTATTTTTGCCAACAGCATATTAGACTGGTGAGAGGGTGCTATGAGCGTATTAAGTTAAGGCGGCCTGAACCCTTAATCTCACCCTGATAACCATAAGATATAACACATGCAAATGTCTTGCAAAAGTCATTCTTGGTAGAGATTACAATTTTCTATAATAATTTGGCGTGTGTTTCTTTTCAAGATTTACCCCCACCCCCCCAAACTTCCATTTTCATGGCCATGCTCCCATACTCCCTCCCCTGTCTGTCCTGGTTTGAATAGCTGCAAATTTGGAAGTATGCAATGATGTATGATTATGTGGCTTGCAAAAAGGTCTGTATAACGTGACTGTTAGTGGGCTCTGATTATGCGGCTAATAATTGGGGTTGTGCAATGTTGCTGGCAAATACGCATAACACCATCAATGGGGGAGATTTAATAAGCATGGGTTTGGTGTGCAATTTGCAAACCAGGACACATTGCGAGCGTTTTTTAGTCACAAGCCGCAGAATTTACTATCCTGGAGTCTGAAATGACAACCGGCATGCAATGAGCTGTGGTTTTTAAATCCCTAAACCTCATCCAGAGGCACTACTGATTATTTCTATAATCAAGGGGGCACTACCATTTATTAATTTACTAAAGGGAGCTAAGCTAGCAGTGCATACCTGTAGCACTGCAAACGCAAGTATGTACTTTCACTGGTGTGCATACTGGCAGTAGTAGCTCTACAAGGGTCAGCATGCAATAACACCCAAGTGCTTGAACTATATTTTAATTGTATTACCTTGGTACCGGTCAGCCAGAAATGGCCCAGTACTACAAGGCTGACTAGCGCTAGGCTTATAGAACATGGAAGGGAGGTTTTACTTAATATTTAATTTATTAATATATTCACGTTATGACAGGTAACACAGCTCACACTGCATGCGGTTTGAGCTATCTCGTCTGTGTGAACTACATCTTTTCTTTTATTGGAAAGCGCCAGCTTCCATGCGGTTTGGTAAAACCGACACTAAATGCATGGAACAGTTTGTATACCAGCCATGTATTGAAACAATGCAGTCTGATGTGGTTTTGCTCTTTAGTAAATTGCACAGTTTTCAAACCGCACATCAAGTGCCAGAAAACAGGCCAAAACTGTCAATTAGTAAATAAAAATTTGCACTAAACCACATCAGCCAATCAAATGAAAGCTAATTTTGCACCAAAACGCTCCATGGCTAGCAGGCTAAGACTCTTGAAAGGTGCTCACAAGCCTACAAAGAGCATTTGGACACTCCATTACCAGAATAGACAGGCGAACAAACCCTTTTATGAACAATTTCACATCAGGAACCGGCAATGTCACTTTTGATAGTAAATAACTTTTTATGAGAGTTTTGCCATCGAAAATACATACCATGTACTGCCCTGGGAACCATGGTATGTGCTGTAAGAGCCATTATCATTTTTAAACATCAGCTGTCTCTGATAACCTGTAGAGAGAAAATAATTACATTAGTGTCCAGTTATTTCAACCTCTGCATAGCATGCCTGCAATTATTGAATAGTGTGCTTATGCCTTTTCTGAATCTCGTTCCTAACCAGGAAAACCTGTGGCACCGCCTACAACATATTTGCATTGCATGCGTTCTTAATATCGCCATGATTTTAGATTTATATTTGATTTTCTGTACTGTATTTTGTACAGCATATTCTTCTGGCACGGTGAATGGTGAAAGGTGATTCAATCAGCTATCTCCAAATGGAATGTATTGTACATTCCAGCACCAAGAGATTTGAATATAAAATACTCATTAAGGGCATTCTATAAAGAGTACGAATGGAAATGTTATATTAACTTTTGAGGGTTATCCTTCTTTGTACTTCCTATTTTATAGCGGTACATTTCCATTTTTCTGCCACTTCCATTTTCTCTTAGTCTGTTAACCAAAACATGGGCGTGCTTACGGTTTAGATAACGCCACAACAAAGCATCATATTTTTAAATCATACACAATGTAGTAGTTTATTTTACATATTGTCTCCCAAGTGAATCAACATTACATATGAAAAAGTAATTAATTATCAAGCCTGAAGAAAGTAAGTGACAACTATAAACATGACTATTTCCTTAAGAAGGCAAGGCAAAACGTTTTCTTTATAAGGAATACAATTGACATGTTTAAATCATAAAAATATTTAAATAGAATATGGTCCAGTAAAACCCTATAGTTCCAACAAAGACATTTTAAAAACATTGACAGATTCCTCCACATATAATATACAAGTTAACCCGTGCATGATACTCATGCATTCTAGTCAAATCAAGCTACTTAAGGTGTTAAAAAGGTTCTTGTCATGCATTTGGGCCTAGCCCAGGCCTCCTCAGGGGAAGAGCGTTACTTCCCGACGCAAGCGCCCTTTTTTAACGTGGTTTTGTCCACATGTCACCACCTTATCATTTTTCTCCATCACCTCATCCTTCATCTTCATCGCCACATCCTTCATCAAGCTACTTAAGGTGTTAAAAACTCCCCACTGTCACCCCCGGCAACCACCAACCACTCCCAACTGTCACTTCTCCTTCAAGAAATATATAGGTCAGTGTATAACTCTGCCCAGCAGGTGGCGCTGCAGCTTGTTTTTTTTTTCACACACGCCACTAGGCATTTATATAGTAGATTTCTAATTAAGTTTTTTTTTATCAGAGTAGTAATTTTGTTACATTATCGTATGAAACTGTGTTTATCAACACTCAAATCAAACCCAAACATATATCAAATAGACCCGCCTGTTACTTAAAGCTGATAGCCGGCTGACGCTGTGGCTCTCGGCGCTGAAAGACTCAATTGGTCCATAGCGCTGGCTCTAACATAGAGCTGTATTGAAGAGGAATGGTAGGAGAGTAATGTTATTAATGTTTTGTCTAGAGTGCTGCTGCAGGGAAAATGAGAGTGATTCAGTGTTAGTCGCTGTGTGTGGGGCATGTTCACCAAAGGACGGCTTTTCCAAAAATGGACAACCCATTTAAAATATTTACTTAAACATATTTATCTCTAGGTTAGGTTCGGTACCTATTTGTGTATATCAGTGCAGTTCTCCATTTTAAAATGTTGGAGTCGAATGGTACTTTATCTTTTCTAGATAGATTACACTTGTGAGTCACTGGCAGAATTCTTAGGGGTTGATTCAACTAGCCGCAAGGTTTCGTGGTTTCGTATGGCTATGTTATCACAGAATGTTGTAGGCAATAAAATTTGCTAATTCTTGATCAAACCTTATAGGGTTGAGAGCAAAAATGAGCGATGTTCTGATTACCGTAATTGCTGCATTTGAGAGCAGAAACATAGTTGAGAGGTGACCACGGAACCTCACAGCTAATTGAATCAGGCCCCTAAATATCTATTTTGATTTTAAAAAAATCACCTGACAAAAGTAGCAGTTATACTGATTTTCACTATTTGTATATTATCTGATAGATGAAGGCCAAAGACGCCTACAATGGTTTAGTATAATTACCCACTCTCTTTTGACTAAAGCTGGGTACACACTACAGAATTTTCCACAAACTTTTTATGCCATTCGATTTTACATGCAATCGATTATTCGATCACTTGGTCTATGGACTGCATACACACTAGCCTTGTTTTAGACGATAAAGGGAAGAGCGGACGTCCCTTTAGTGACTTTTTACAGCCATGTTGTCGTGAGCAATGATTGCAATTTGTTGTGGATCGGTCAAAAGTTTATACACACTACACAATGGAAACGAGATTGGAACAAAAATATTTAACGGTACGACCAACCAAATGAGGCGACAATCGTCCATTTGGGTAGACTTTCGACCATCGTGTCACAACACACACTGTCACGACTTTTGAACGAGCGGTCATATGTCGGCTGGTTGAGCCGATTATTGGACAAAAACCCTGTAGTGTGTACCTAGCTTAAGACATGATTCCCTTCCACAAACCTGTGCCATGCTTGAACAGAATATGACGTTAACGTATATGTCTGAGGATTTCTATATAGAGGAGGAGCACTAATTAATTGGAACATCTGAATAAAATCACCTACTTAACAGAGCAATTAAATTTAAATGGTCACATACTTTTTCCAGTAAAGGAAGGGAAAGTTGATCACAAGTGCTCAAAAAAGAAATGTAAAAAAGTTATGTGTATTGTTTGTTAAATCAAATTCTCCAGAACTATTATTAGGTGTTTGACGGAGAATATATTTTAGAACACATAAATGCAGTAATAAAGATAATTGTAAAGGGTTAACCAGTTTTATTTGACTGTTAAGAGATTGACCTTTACAGCGCTGTCCATTTAACTTACCTGTGATCAGGTAGGTGAGAGCCTTGGTCTTGATTTCAGATGTTATTTGCTTGGTACTTTCTAGATACTTCACTATGTAAACAGTTGGAATAAATGTAACTAAATTGTTTTCCCCACATCCACTTGGAAGTGAGAGAGATTCTCCCAAGTTTGCAATAGCGCTGCCCATCACATCACCTGCAAAGAAAGAGGATCGTCAAAAACAGCACTGATCCAGGTGGAGTGAAGTATTTAATAATATTACATTATAAGTAGTAAAAGGAGTAATCACATTCATGCAGGCACATCTAATACATTTCTAACCATAATGTCTAAGACACTCATGAAATATGATGACAAAGAAATATGACTATATGCATTGCACTATTTTTTTTTTATTTTTTGTAAGGACAAAACATTTCTATTGTCATAGGTTCTGACTACTTTGATGGATGCCCTTATGTGTCATCAAAAGATGAGTGTACAGCCAAAGTGAAATTCAGTACAATGCCGCTATTAATTACTTAAGAAACAAAAGTATATCAAATTATAGTATATGATATTAACCATTTAGCTTAAACTGTGACTATTGGTCAGGGGACATAATCCCATATATAAGGCATGTGAATTGTAATTTGTTTTCCCCTGGTTCCTGTACAGAAACTACTATTTAGAAACTATAGCGTCTCTTCACCATGACTCCATCACAAGTTGACAGCACATTAAAGTAGCTGAAAAGCTATTAAGGCTACGTGCCTAGAAGATCAATGGATCTATCTATCTATCTATCTATCTATCTATCTTTCTATTCCATATCTCTCTCTCTCTCTCACTATCTATCTATCTATGTATTTATCTATCTATCTATCTATCTATCTATCTATCTATCTATCTATCTCATATCCATATAGTTGTCTCTCTCATATCTATCTATCTATCTATCTATCTATCTATCTATCTCATATCCATATAGTTGTCTCTCTCATATCTATCTATCTATCTATGTA
Source organism: Mixophyes fleayi (assembly GCF_038048845.1). NCBI lineage: Eukaryota > Metazoa > Chordata > Amphibia > Anura > Limnodynastidae > Mixophyes > Mixophyes fleayi. Next base: position 27,734,591 of record NC_134407.1, on the reverse strand, counting down.
TCTATCTATCTATCTATCTATCTATCTATCTATCTATCTATCTATCTATATATCTATCTCATATCTATATAGCTATCTCTCTCTCTCAATCTCATTTCTATCAATTTATCTATCTCATATCTTTCTATCTATCTATCTATCTATCTATCTATCTATTTATCTACAGTGCCTCCTCACCTAATACAGTGATGTGGGCCAGGTCAGTGCCCGCCACCGTCCTGTCTGGAACGTATAAAGCAACTTTTGTTCTTATGCTGTTTCCTGCAAGGATAAAAAATAGAGCCACAAACAAGTTCAGGTAATTTCAGGCAGTTTATTCAGTGCTACAGGAGACATGACATATATAGAAAATATCTGTATATTATTATTACCAGTTATTTATATAGCACCAGCATACTCTGTAGTGCTTTACAATTAAGGACAAACACAGTAATAAAACAAGACAGGGTACTAACAGACAGATAAAACGGTAAGAGGGCCCTACTGACAAACTCACAAACTATAAGGAAATAAGAGTTTGATACATGAGGTTCGGGGCCATTGATTGCATATTGGTGCCAATTAAACTGGAATAAGGAAAAGTGCTTAGTAGGGCTATGTGAGTCAGTCAGGGGTCAGATGGTTTTTGAATATAGAAGGAGAATATATAAATGCCTGTGTGAACTGTGTAGTGTGGTGGTAATTAGGTAGCGGAGACTGGGGAGGTTAAGAAGGTGGCTCAGGGATGTGATAAGCTTGCCTAAGGAGATCAGTTTTCCTTTACATTATAATATTGGGTACAAATTAGGAATGTGACTTTCACATTTACTACTAACACAATAAAACCACATCCCTGCATTCTCTACACTTTCTTTATACCCTTTCTCTACGTTACTGTGGCATGTAATTATGCAAACATGTTACTTATAAAATACACCTAGCACAACTGTTAGTTGTGTATAGCAAGATGCAGCTTGAGATGCGTCTGACTGAACATATGAACATAAATTCACTTTTTCATGCATGGATTGTTCCTTCGTATGGTCAAAATGCGTCCAAAACTACATGAGCCTCAATCAAGTCTAGTTTTTCCATTTAAATCCAAAAAGTAGTCACACTTGTGTTCATAATCTGTTTTTAGCAAATATCCCCCCACCACAAAGGAACTTTTAGATCCACACAGACACCATATTCTTGGCACACAGATATATGCATTTACCCATTAAAAATGTTGTAAAGAAAGCAAGTGATCTCACAAAATAGTATTTACTCCACATTCTGTACTCATGTATATTCCCCTTACTGACATGTGCAAAATACAATTAAAAGGATCAAATCTGAGGAAAGCTATATAATACACATTTGATGCTAAGCTATGTACAAGCTCTGTAAATAATATTAATATTACAGTGGAAACTTCTGTAAAATCTCAGCTAATTTTTTGCAAGGAAAAGATTTTTACTGTAATTGAATTCCTCATTAGGAGTGTCTCAGAGTGGAATTTGAAACAGCAGTTATGGTGTATCTAGTGTATCTATGTGAGTAGAGTAGATTAGAGGTGGGTTAGAGTAGGCAACGTGGGTTTTGAGATAGTGTTTAAAATGTGAAGGTTGGGTAGGGAATTCCCTAGGTGGGTAGCAGCACGAGAGAAGTCTTCTAGATGAAAGTGAGAGGTGGTTAGAGAGGAGATGAGGAGCAGGTCAGAGGCAGTATCTATAAAAATGGTGAGTCCTGATGTCATTATTACAGTGTTCATTATGAAAATGTGCATTATATATATAATACTGCAACCCCAACTGTAAATTATTATGGATATTAGAAGTCATCTGACATTATTATGTGCGTTATTTGTATAGAAGATCTGTATAGAGTTATGGAAATCCATGGTGAATTGTAATATCTTTATAATTTATTAGGCATTACTTTATCCAAAATTTTCTTACCCAATCCAGTAACAAGGAGACAAATTATAGGTGTTACTTATGTATTATGGTTTCTTTATTTCGGGTTGTATTGCCAAACAATAATGGTTGTTTACCTTGTGGACACAAGAGAGATGTCGTCGTCTTTTCCTCTAAAATTCCCAAAGGCTGATTAAGACACAAAAAAAAGTGAGAGGAACAATCCTGTGATGATCGGTCAGCAAAGAAAAGGTAAGTGGACATTACATGGAACAACTGCCACTTACAAGTATCCACTATGTCTTATCACCTTACAAATGCACATCCATTGTTTACGATTCTATTGTGACAAAAAAATAGATTTTGTAATACATTTACTTGGGAACTGTTGCAAATTCCAGAGCTACACACATTAGCGGAAATTACATGTGCCAGTCCCAGCGGACTGGACAAGCCTATCCTTTTGGTTTTTTCATACATGAGGACAATAAAATTGGGTTTAGACTTGGTTAAGCGAAATCATAGGGTTGTCCATAGTAAAATACGTACTTAACATTACTGGTCTACTCAAAACTATATCTATATGTAAAGCTGGGTACACACTACAGAAATTTCGACCAACTTTTTATGCAGAGCGATTTTACATGCAACCGATGGTCCGATCGCTCGGTCCATGGACTGCATACACACTAGCCTTGTTTAGGACGATAAAGGGAAGAGCGGACGTCCCTTTAGCGACTTTTCACAGCCATGTTGTCGTGAGCAATGACTGTAATTTGGTACTCACTGTTGTGGATCGGTCGGAAGTTTATACACACTACACTGCGGAAACGAGATTGGAACGAAAATATTAAACGGTACGACCAACCAAATGAGGCGATAATCGTCCATTTGGGCAGACTTTCGACCATCGTGTCACTGCACACACTGATCCGACTTTTGAACGAGCGGTTGAATGTCAGCTTTACTCACAGTTCATTGCATTAGAAACAATGCCATGTTCATCTGTATATAACAAGCTACTGTATGCAAACAGGTAACAAGAAACAACATTCAAAATTATCTTCTGGGCTTAATGAGAAATATGACATCTTACCTTTACTAAGATAGTTTTCTCAACATTGTCTTCCCTATGATTCTTATCCAGCTTGTGGATCTTATCTGTACATCCCCCATGTAGCGGAAGAGAGGCACTGCTCACAAGGACCTTTATGTTTCCTTAGAAGTAGAGACAGTTAGGGGTTTGAGAAAATTTAAATATTGCAAATATTGGATATAATTCTAACTTAAATTCTAACTTAAATTTATATCTGCCATTGCAGTTGCTCACTAACTCCTGCTGCAATGCCTGGTTATATAGTTTTGACCTAAATCCTGCTACCAACTCTATTTGCATATTCTCCAAGTTTGTATAAAAGTCATAAAAGTATTTTACCCAGTAATTAAAAATGATATTGTTTTTTTTGTCTATGCAGCAGATATGGGTGCCCCGACACACCTGGTTTTGAAGCAGTCAAATTCCAAGTAAAGCTGGTCGATTGATCTGTGCAGATGCATCTTGACTGCTCCTTGTTCTTGTGCACTTTGTAGTCACCCAAATCAGTAAGAGATACAAACACCTGTTTCCAAGACACATGAGAGGGATAAATCATTCATATGCTATACATGAACGGGTACATTTAAACAATAGTACCCAATGTTATATCATCAAGGGAAACAAATTGAACATACCATCTTTGAAAAAAATAATAACAACATAGAAACATACAGAAACATAGAACCATAGACCAAGATCCAATCAAAGAGGAGGTTGCAGGGTCATACTCACTACTGCTCACAATCTAAAGGATATAAGAGAAATAGGACATGAGGTAGAATTGTTTTGAACAGCTGAACAATCATATGTGATCACAGTATCAAATAAAGATGTATGTGCTGATCATCCAGCTAGATTCTATGCAAGCAGAAATAAAGTGCATTGAGAAGCAGGAATTATAGAGGAGATAATACAGGGCGGATTAATGTTTTGTGAATGTTGTAAATGAAGAATGAATAAGTTGTGTTGGGCAGGTGTAGGCTATAGGGGTGTCTTCTACTAAAATAAAGGCTTTAATACCAAGGTAGGATATTAAATAACCAGAGTTGTGTTTGAAAGACATCCTTAAAGCTTTGACAGATGGAGATGTCCAAAGCAGTGCGCTTCAGACCAGGGGTGAAGCTGAAATGGGAGGGTTAGGTGATGACAGCTGTAGGTCATTGGAAGACTGTAAAGCACCATCAGATGGTAATTAAAGATAGCAAAAAGGATATAGGAGGGTGCAACATTGTACATTAGAGATGTATCTTTGAACAGAACAAAGGCAAAGTATGACTATTTTCATCTGCGGGTCAATTAGTCAACTGACCAAGTACAAAGGGGAATGATACATTGAATAAATCTAAACCAGAGGAGCAATGTGTATCACTAATCGGGGATATTTAAGCTACCCTTAATGACACTGTTTATTTCACATAATAGAGTGTGTGGTAGCCAGGAAGAAAATTATCCTAGATGTGATGAGCCAGGAGGATGGTAGATGACTTCACCACATAAAGAAAAGGGTTGAAAGAGTCTGAGGGCTAGATTTACTAAACTGCGGGTTTGAAAAAGTGGAGATGTTGCCTATAGCAACCAATCAGATTCTAGTTATCATTTATCTAGTGCATTCTACAAAATGACAGCTAGAATCTGATTGGTTGCTATAGGCAACATCTCCACTTTTTCAAACCTTCAGTTTAGTAAATATACCCCTGAGATTATGGACTTCTGAGGATTGGGCAGGGATTGAAGAGAAAGATGAAAAGTGTAATGTGATGACAGCAGTTTGTCCACCTCACCACACTGCCTGTTCTCATGTCTAGGAGTATGACAAAAATGTAAACCACCATAAGAAAGGGCTAGTTCTAGTGAGAGGCAAAACACAATATACAAACAGCAGCACCCAATTCCTCTACAAATAAATATATACAAAAAGTTTAAAAAAACTCCTTTTGTATAAAAGAATATGGTTCATTGGAGGGCAACAGGCTTAGAAACTTGAAAAGGAATAGATTATAGACAGAGGTAAATGTATTGCACTCTGAACTTGATTTGTAAAGGGGACAGGGAAAGAGGGGTGAAAGGTGATGTTAATAAGGCTATTAAGGTTTCTTGATTTGATGGGAAGAACATGTAGGCTAAAGAGAGGACCACGGTTGGAGGGAAAATCCCTTACTACTAAAAGCAGTAAAAGATAGCAAGGTTGTGTGTTTTACAGGATGTATGTTTGTAAGGTTGTTGTTTAGTAGGGTATGAAGGTGTGGAAAATGTAGGAAATTCAATGCAGATGAACAGAGGAGAAAATAGTAGAGAATAACTAATGTGCATGGTGTAAAGTGAGATGCAGAAAGTGTTTATTTTATTAAATAGAAAAAGATGATAGCTGGGTGACTAAAGCTATAAAAATAGGGACTCTATGTACCAGATTGTACAGTATTGCAAGATTCCAAATAGTCAGAGGTATTAGATCAGAAACAAATTAAATTGTGGATGTGTTGACTGAAGATTAATTAATTTCTGGTCTAACTGCCATATTACTTAGCTTGTGCCTTGCTATGCAAAGAATGCCTTCATTGATTGTGCTATACCTACATTTATAAAGGAATTGGATGGAGATATTAGGGGCAAATTACCTCATTAAACATTTAATAAGAGGAACATGAGTTTTACCAAGGTAACTGGCACGTTTGTAGGTATCATAAAATATCTAACTTAGTGACCAGTAAATACAAAAGCAATGATAACCTTTACACAGAAAAAGCAAACATACCTAATACTAAGCATAACATTGAAAGCAAACAGTCCACAAAAGTTCACTGAGATCCTTATCCCATAGAAATCAATGCAAATAACCAGGAACAGAACCTTAGTTTTCTTTATTAGACAGCAAAAGGGTAAAGAGAAACGTTGATCCTATTAGCAACAGTGTGAAAGTCTCTACCTGCCCCTATTCCTTGCTGCAGGACAATTCCACTTATATTAAAGTATTTTGAAATAGCTATTACTACCGTACTTACATGGTTCAGGTCCTCTCGTAACTTCCTCTGTGACAGGGTTTTAGTACCAGGTAAGAGACCCCTATCATTCTGTTACATGGCTCATTACTTCCTTTTACAAAATACTTTTTGAAGAATGAAATTGTCAAATCAAAGATCAGAAAAACAGCAGAAAAATGCCCAACATTACAACAAACCAATGATCTAAATTGCCTGAACTATAGATGATACACTGTTTCTAGAACATTTGTTTACTGTCTTAAATATCAAATATATGGAACCAGATTAATGGACAGAGCCATATTTTTTTCAGATTTTCATTGCTACTCCCATGCCAGTTGTGTGTTTCAGGATTGTGGATAGAAACAGTGACAGACTTAGGTGTTCCCCTGCTTCTCAGCCAATTTCAATTATTTTATTGCTTGCCTGGACATTCCCTCACTCAGGTGCTGGAACTCTGCCTTGCTCATCAGTACTGTGAGGGTTGGACTGATCCTGCGCTGTGATTGGTCACTGGGGGTTTATTAGTGCCTGTAATAATGTTTCACTTGCTTAGATATCTGTGCTTGATCTCTTGTTCCAGTCTGATTGTTACTAACTCTGCTCATATTTGACCATACTATTCTGTATGCCACCGGCCTCGACCTCTTGCTAGTTACCTATTATCCTGTCTGCTGCCTGTACTGACCTCTGCCTATTACTGTCTGCCGCTTACCCGGACCTCTGCCTGGTACTGGTAATCCTGTCTGCTGCCTTACTGACCTCTGCCTATTACTGTCTGCCGCTTACCCTGACCTCTGTCAGGTACTGGTTATCCTGTCTGCTGCCTTACTGACCTCTGACTATTACTGTCTACTGCTTGCCTTGACCTCTGCCAGGTACTGGTCATCCTGTCTGCTGCCTTACTAACCTCTGCCTGTTACTGTCTGCTGCTTGCCTTGACCTCTGCCACGTACTGGTTATCCTGTCTGCTGCCTTACTAACCTCTGCCTGTTACAGTCTGCCACTTGCCTTGACCTCTGCCAGGTACTGATTATCCTCTCTGCCATCGTACTGATTTCTGCTTGTTAGCATTGTTCTTGTCTGCTGCATATATTGACCTCTGCTTGTTAGCATTTTACCTGCTAGCCACCCACCCAGACTCTGGTTTGTGGCACGTACTGCTCTGTTGACTGCTTGCCCTGTTATTGTATTTGTCTACCACTAGCACCAATGCATTCTGCTCTTCCCACTTTGGTTGATTTGCCTTTTGCAATTACTGTCATTCAGGGTTTAGTCTCCTATATATCTTTGTTTGTACAAGCCCCAAAAAAACGTTAACTGAGAACCGGTGAACACATAGAGCTCTATGAGAAATAGCGGCTGCTATAGGTGAAAAATGGACCGTGGTTCTATAGCGTTCTTAGAATACTAGTGGCAAACATTACCATATGGGTTAGTAAAATGTGTCTTTTCTGTACGTACCATCATGCAGTCCTTTAGGTAGTTAAAGGCTATAGCTGTGACAGTGAATTTTTCTCCTTGCACCACAGAGTAGGGTAAAATCAAATCGATGAAGTAAGGTTGGAAGCTGTTAAGCACCACATCAGCAACTGACCCAAATCCAGAGTTCCCCAGGCAGAAGGCATCAGTTACCCACTGAGTGATACTATCTGGAGTAGTCAGGTTTAGCATGGTGCGTCCCTGTGGGCTGCAAGAACGGAATGTTAAAGCCAAAGATCACCTGCACCAATCACAATGTTGCAAAATGCTGTTGAAATTAACATTGCTGGAGGTAGGATGGTGGCACAGTGGTTTGCATTGCTGTCTCACAGCACTGATGTCATGATTACAATTCCCAACAGGATCCTATCTGATTTGATATATATTGGTATAGGAAGATAAAGACGCCATTGAACTGAAATGGCGGTGAATGAATAACTAGATTCATAAAATATATTTCTTTTGCATTTTATTCTATTAGAAGTAAACATGAGGAAGTCTCTGCTATGTGGCACCTTCTCCTTATTCACAGTCTACGTTGTGAACGGAGTTCATTCAGTTTGCTGCTTGTGATATACTACAAAACTTTTACAAAACTTTTACAGAGACATTCCACATGGTGTATTCAAAGAGATCCTTACCCCACAGAAACCAGGTCATATAACCACGTGTCTGGGAAAGACTTTCTTCTTACAGGCTTCTTTGGGTCCTTTTGCCTTGCTGAATCTTTAGGAAACAAACAAAACCATAAGAAAAAACAAGGATGGATAAATGTGAACACAAGAAGTAAATAAAATACAGAAATAAAAGAACAGAAGCCTGAATCGGGTGAAAAAAGATTGAAAAGAGAAAAGAAAAAATGCAGAAAAAAAATCAAAATCAAAAATCGAAATTAATGCGATCAAAGTAAGATGGAAAACATGTATGAAGGATGGCCAACAAAAGTTAAAAAAAATACACATCAAATAAAAATAACAGACAACAAACATGGGAAGAGAAATCGGAGACAAACAAGTAAATACACCTATACAATAGTTAAAGAGAATGAATATTGATAATGATGTAAGGCAATATTATGAAGGAGGAAAACAGGGAGATGTGCTAAACACAAAGCATAGGACAAAGATTAGAGTTACGATTTGAAAATTACGCACAAGGAGAAGTATCTAGCTCCACAGTATTATGTTTCTTCTTGGAAATACGTTTTGTGTAGTCTGAAACAGGACATTGAACCGGCTTTCGTATCTTAGTGTTTGTAAAAACCTTTAGATTGCTCTCCTGAGGAAGATTAAGGATACACACATTAGGAACTAGGTATAGATCATTATTAATATCCTTTATTCATACGGTTCCATAAGGCTTTTGCAGTGTAGTACATATGTGGTTGGAACATACAACAACATTACAGATGTACATACAGATAAGAACAATATTTACAGATTAGCAGAATAATAAATGCACGGATGCAAGTAACAGAACAAAATGAAAGCATACAAAAATAAAATTCAGCATGAGACAAAACAGGGACAAACAAGAGGATAGAGAATGGGCAGACATGTGACGCAGAGTACAGAAATGAGACATAGGATAGAGCATTCTCCCCGTGGAAAGGAGGAGGGAGGAGGGAGGAGGTAAGGAGAGACAAAAGGAGCAAATTTTAAAATTAGCCATAGTGGGGTTTACTATGGTGCAATGTACTGAGATAGATGGTGTCACTCTACATTTCTAATTCAAATGCACTAAATATAAATACAATTCTTAGTACAAATCTTGATAGAACTTTTTATGACACAAACATTATACAATAAGACTAATAGAAAAATATGGCTTCAGTTAGGGATGTGTGTAATTCATGTTGTGGGTGTCTGTTAGGCCTCATAACAGTGGGTTTATAAACGCGTTTTATAGGTGTAAAAAAAGACATGTATAATACTAGTGGGTATAAGGCTTAAAACTGCACAGACCTTTAGAGAGATGACATGTCCCTATCTTTGGCTGAGTCACGTAGTATTTACTATGTCCACTGCATTTTAATGGGCAATTTGAGCATTGTGATGGTTCAGCAGCCATAAAAACATTCTGACATGCTGTCAGCTGAAGGGTGGATACTCAAGAGGACCCATTCCAGGTTACTGTAACTGCAAACAAAAAACTTCCTGATCATCTACATTGCAAGAATGTATTCTTTGAGCATTGACTAACCCTCACGTTTCCAAAATACATGTCTAATAACTAGCGTACTTATGTTCAGCAGAAGGTGCAGAACACCAGAATACAAGGGTAAAAAATGCTGAACAAAACATGCAACATGTTTACTTTGTTTTTACATAATGAAAGTGCGGCAATAAGCAGTATTCAGTCCAGACTATGAGGACTCGTGTTTATTTCACTTTGGGTGGGGGTCATGCTCTTTGAATTTTTAATTTATTGATTTTTTTTTCTTTCTAACACTAATAAGTGCTCGTGCTGATGATCACATGTTAGGCCAAATTGTTGCTTCATACATTACATGAGGTACATAGTGGGAAGGACTGAAGACAATAATTGTCTACCTTCTAAAGCTGCTATAACTTCAATTAATTCAACAGTAAGGCCCCAAGGTTATCCTTAACTGAGTACCTGATGGACAGGGATGTGTCATAAATACCCTAGTTGTCAAGTAACAGTAGAGCTGGAAGACAAACCACCAGTGCTTAGAAGATAGGACTCAGCGCTGGATCCATTGTAAAAGATGAATCCTCTTCTCAATAAGGTGGTTTATACAATGTGTTAAATGTTATATATATATATAATATATATAATAATAAATAAATATATTTATATTTTATATATATATATATATATATACACATACATATATATATATATATATATATATATATATATATATATATATAACATAATATATATAATAAAATGATAAATATATTATATATATATATATATATATATATATATATATATATATATATATATATATATATATATATGTTACATATATGTAGACATCAATTTTAATAGTTTAGTTAAAAGTTTGTTATATTTGTATTTTAAGATACTATGCTTAAGTAGTCAAAAGAAACACCATTATTAATTCAAAAGTAAACCATGAGTTATGAAGAGGATTCCCACCTTAACTTAGGTTCTCAGTTAAAAACTTCTGAACTTATATTATGGTTAATTTTTAAAATAATCAAACAAAAATAATTGGATACTTTCGTGGAGGTTAATGCTAAATGTAAATATCAAATATAAATGTACCTTAAGCAATGTGAAAACATCCGCTTCATTGTGGTACCAAACTCCTTCTTGTATTTCTGATTGCTGATTCTTATTTTTCAGGCAAGGATATTTTTCAAAATCCTCAATTGCATAAGGAAAGCCTCGCTTGTTAACAGTTAATGTTTCTGACATCATTTTAATCTTAGAAGAGGAGAACCAAAGGAAAAAAGGCAGAACATCATTGTTTTAAAATAAATAAAATAAAATAAAATAAAAATTATAACCTCTCTCCAACATTCAAGCAGAGGTTCACTGAACAAACTGGTAGCACCACAAAAAAAAATGATTTGCTCGGAGAACTTGAAAAATATTTACAGGTTCTCAATAATGGCAACAACGCTTCAATAATTTAATTACTCACTGAACTGCAACTTGTCACAAAGGACTAACCCTGTCCCTGGATCCAGTGCTGGATATTTTCAATATTTGCCATTTACATGGTTGCCCAAATTGAACGGATCCAGTGGTTCAGTGGTCAGGTTATGCAACTGGGATCCAGTTACAGTGGTTGGCAGATGATACATAGATTTAACAAACAGTTTTTAGCCAGTCTTTGGGGTTGATGGTGAAAATGTATCTTTTTAATTCAACGTGGATAATTCTTGGACATAATGCTTTTTGTCGCCACATACATAGTAGCATCCAGCGATGTCAGACTAACTCGCCGATAATACTGTGTGAATTGCAAGAAATTAAAATGTATGAGACTTCCTTTATTTAGTTCTTGATCAGGATGCATGTATGTTTAGTACCCATCCAACAATACCTTAGACAAATGTTGGAAGCTTAAAGCGAAAGACACAGGTTACATAGATGCTGACCCGTTACAGTAAAATAAAATATAATAAATTGCCCCCCCCCTCAAATATGAGAAGTGTCCCACTAATTTAAAACACTGTATTTTTCTTTAGTTTAGAATTCTTCAATCACTAAAAATATTAAATTCAAACAATTGCTTGTTGCTTATTTTGTTTAAACAGTTGTCTTCTGCTGCTTTGTAGCTTGCCTGTCTAATTTTAATAATAAGTTCCTCTAAATCTGAACTATAAGAAATTAAAAACTCTACATTAATGCAGAATGAAAGGGTATTTTTAATATTTATAAATATTCCATATAATGTCAGGCCCAAATAACAAATTCAACTGTGAACTAAAAGAACAAATATTTTTAATAAATGATAATGTAAAATCAATATGTTAGCATTTACTCAACTCCCAGATGACAGCTGTCAGGGAACAATTACTGTGAGGATTCACAACATTGGCTCCAGATACCAGCTGTCAGAAAACATTTACTGTGAGTATTCATAACACTAGCTCCAGGTGGCAACTGTCAGAAAACTATTCACAATGACAGCTAGAAACACTTTCTCTCAATTCCTGCAATCAGCACTCTGCTAAGAACAGCAATCTAGCTAGACTACTCACCTGGACTGCTGCACAGCTTTCTTTACACTGCAATTAGCTCTTCAGTGAAAATGTCAAGTCAATGAGAACATTTTTGCTTCGTTCATAACAATTTTATCTTCTACAATCCTTTAACTTCAGCTTGAACCTCACTACCCAGCCCTCTCAGAACTAAGTGGCTTGGCTGGACGTGGCGTGTCACTGATAGCTACCCCGACAAGTGGTTCTTTCCTGGGAGCTGCCAGCTCTATTTCAGCGATTTCTTTTTAAATGTAACTGCTATTAATTTGATGTTGTTCCTGGTTGTGGGAAACAGGACTTTTAATTAAATGTAAGTAATATTAATTTAATGTTGAAGCTGGTTGGGGGGAGGCCTAAATAACAAACATGAGAGCTATTAACTTAATGTCAAGGCTGTTTGGAGGAAGTCAGTGTGTACTTGGTGCTTGGTTTCAGGAGTTGAATCATATCCATCTTGTTTCCAAACATGGCTCCAACATTACAGGAACCAGACAAACAGCACCTGAACCTAAGATACCATCAGGTAGTGAAATCTTCAAGAACAGGTAGGAAAGAGCATCACTGTTTGCCAACTGTTCCAATTCTGTATTGCTAGTCCCTATTTTAAAGTCAATGTCTAAAGTAATAGGCATGCCACTTGCATGATGTCTACACACTCTAAGGTGATTTGGAGGCAACCACATGGGAGAACGCAGCATACATTTCTGAAAGGTTGACCCCACCTACTAACAGTATTTTCCAGGGCTACTTTTACAATTTCACCATGATCATAGCTTTCTCTAAAATGTCCAGTTATTTTATCTCTTTAATGGAAATCAATTTATATATTAATAGTTAGTGTCCCTTTAAAGTGCACATATCTCCTCAAAGTGCAGACAACCATTGCGTGAGGTAAAACAATATTGATGATAATTCAATCAGTTTCAGATAAAGCAGTAACATCACCATGGTGCCAACTATGTAGCCTATGAAATCACCATCACTGAGTAAAAGAGTGCCTGCTGAATGGATGAGCTGCATTCTCAGATTTTTTTCAGCCCAAAAATGTGTAAAAAAGACAGGTCTACGTTAAAACTCAAAACATAACAACAAAACTTTGCTAAAACTCATATGTAGAAAAGTTACTTGAGTGACCCACTAATTTGAATAAACATAAATCTGTGGCATTGGTCGATCTATCAGGCCTAACACAATAGCTATCTTTTATATTAGATATTGGTAATACTGATGAGCTAAAGACCTTACCATTTCTGTGGGTAGCTCATCTGGCTTATGTTGCTTGTGAAGTAAAAGTCCTTTATCAACAGATCGCACAGAACAGAAGGATCCAGATTCTGCTGTAACCTCTAGTTTCACCCTTTCTCCTGGTTGAACCTTTTCTTTAGAGAACTTAAGCTCAACCTGATAATGGAAACCATAAGATCCAAGATTAAACTTCAAGTGGTCTAAGCATCAAATGTACTATTAGAGGATAGTTTTAAAGTAAAACTGTAAACAACTAACGGTGTAGGCAGCCATTTTGTAGACGTAATTAATATTCATCATAAGGCAGTCAATTAGTTCACTAGTAATTAAAGGCATCATTGCATGGATGGGCAGCTTTGTCATGAAAATTAATAGCAAATTGGTAGGTTGCATGGTCATAAATATTGCTTAAGCTCACAAATGACTCCTATCACTGTGTGGAGGGGAAAAGTGAAATTTAAGACTTTCTGTACTGGCCCCAATACAAACCTGCAGGTTATATAATGGAATCCAAGGGTTGTGAATGATATGACTGTAAAATTCAGTCTGGATCACATTAGGATATGTACGGCTAAAATAATTCAGATTACATCTGCTAGAAAAAAATTAAAAAATATTTAATTTATTGCTTTTCAGAGTACCATGCTACCTCATAGTGCAGGGATCATGGGTTCTATTCTGACTAGAGTACTATCTATGTGGAGTTTATATGTTCTATGCATGTTGCTGTGGGTTTACTTTGGTTTCATCCCAGAGTCCAAAAATATACTGGTAGACTGATGTAGATGATGTTTGTGCATATATGCCTACTTTTTGGACAACCCTCTTGGAGACAGGTACAAGTGGCTATTTGAAGGGAGGGTGAAAACGCAATTTGCGTAATCACGGCCCCACTCTACACTGCTCAATGTCATGATTTGCATCATGGCACAGCGGCTCATGATGATGTGAGACACAGCGACACCAAGGCTTCTCCCAAGAAAAAGAAGCAGAAGTCGGAAAAGTGACCTACTCTCCCAGGAGTCTAGCACGACTCCCCGAAATCTGGGAGAGTAGGCAAGTATGTGTTTGTATGGTATGAGAATTTAGTTTGTAATCTCCACTCCCCTTATAAAGTGCATATACTATGTTGGCACTATATAGATGAAAAATAATAATAATAAACACATATAGTCATCTTTTTCACTCCTTTCTGTTTAATCTCTCACAGTGGTAACTCTATTAAATGCAGCTGAATGCTCTTTCCTGATATTTTCTTTTGTTTATGTAACCCCTGGGGATGCTGCAGTTGGACTTGAGCACCCAGGGGCTAATAATCACAATTGCATCAGTAAGAAAAGAGATGCATATAGCTATTTACCAGTCAAGGAGAAGGAACTACATCTCCCAGAAAGCTGTTATGAGGAGGGGGCGGGGCCTAAGAAGACTGAGAAACCAGAGGGCGGAGAGAGAGAGGAAGAGAGGAGCATCCTGGGAGAGACTGAGCTGTGTGACCAGTTCAGATAGGTGACCCTAGGCAGAAGGGCACTGGATGAGTGATCTGAGCAGAGAGAGCAGTCTGTAGAGATATCAAAGCTCGGTGCAGTTCTGAACAGAACCTGCTGGAAGCCACAGTTTGAAGCTGTAGGAGGAGGTTTGCATGCATCTCTGAAGAAGGACATTTTACAAGTCAGCCATTTTGGAGATAATCATGTTCAGACCTGTGACACACTGGTGCAGATAAGTTACTGGTTATTTTTATCTATCTGTTGTTGTTCAAGTGGGGTTTGGACTATATCTGGCCACAAGGGCTGAAGAGTTAGGGATAGATGGGTGGGCAGGTAAATATGCACCAAGTGTGTGTCTAATCAGCACTTGTGGAACTACAAGTCCCAGGATACAAATTAGAAAGGATTTTACAGTTGTTGCTAGAGGAGGGTCTGCATACTGTGACTGCTGTACCTCACTGCAAGTGATTTAAAGATCTCCAAAATCTGCAAACTGGACACATGATGTTTCCATGCCATGCTGCATACATACAGAAGGGCCCCAACTTGCAGTGCACTGCTCTATTTGTGTGGTGTGTTTGAATACTGCTGTGTGTGTTTGGCAGTACATTGTAGGGCTATAAGGGAAAATATATAAATTCACCCTGCAAGATATTCACAGTATAAGGAGCAAGTAAGATATCTGATATATTTTTTCATGTGCATAAAGCTGTGACAGTTAATGGTTATATTGTTATATATTATATTATATTGTATGCTGTTATTGATTTATTGCGAGTTTTTGTGTTAACTTTGTGTGCATAGTAAGAAGTGGTGCGCCACTTTCATCCACACTTGTTTTATTACTGTATTGTATTGTTTGCACTATTATTTCAAATTATACCAAAGTATATTTTTCTATAAAATTACAAAGCTGCATTTAGGATTTCCATTTAAATAAATGTGCCTGGCTGGCTTTTGCAGCACAAATTTTGTCACAGAGTGTTAATACTGGGCAGGGGGTTTCCCGAATCTCCCCCTGGTGTATCTTTTGAACACCCCCCAGAAGAGAAAGCAGAGATTCGGGTGGAGGCACTGAAAACCAAGTACCAAGGTGAGAAGCATCTGCGTGGTTCAATATATATATATATACCCTCACAACGCTTAATACACAAGGGGGTGTTACAGTGGAGGCACTGCTGAGATACTGAAGACACACTCAGTGAAACCCATCAGCACAGACGTCATGGATAGTATAAGAGAAGAAGTGTTTCTGTGGTGTGAACAACAGACTGTGGCCCCAACTCGATGTTTAGGGATCTATGGTGACTCTCAGGGAGTGACAGATGAGGAAGTCCTGCATGTGCTCCACAGGATTTATGGGGTAGAACATCCTAAAATCCTTGGATGGAAAGGTAGAGATCAGCATAAGACCAGTCTGATCCTCTGTGAGACGCAAGCAGAATTGGATAAAGATTTTCTTCCCTCCCTCGTTTCTGGGCCACAAAAACAACAATGGCATATTGTGATACCGTTAAAGCCAAAACAGCTAGTCGCAGCACCTCTTAATGCTGAACTTCCAGATGGAGATATTAACCGACAAGTATTCCCTCAGGCCAGGGAAGAGAATTCTCAGTCACCCTCCAGTACTAGGAAAACTGATGAGGATCAAAGCGAACTGTTCCTCACTGCTGTACAGAAACTGGTAGACCAGTTAGGAAAGTCACAGCATGAAGGGGGCTACAGAAGGCTCCGGCTCTTCTCAGGAATAAAACCAGTCCCTACTGGGGAAGAAACTTACGAGGCATGGAAAGAGATGGCTTCCCAATACCTGGAGGAATGGCATTGCTCCGAACCCTATAAGAGACAGCGGATCGTTGAAAGTCTGCGAGGTCCCGCTGGAGAACTAATCCAAGCTGTACGGAGAAGTGACCCCCAAGCCACTGCACGACACTACTTAGCGACTCTAGATCAGGAATATGGAATGGCAGAGGATGCAACAGATCTGCTCTATCAGCTACGCCACACCTATCAGGAGTCAGGGGAGACATTGTCCAATTATATCTATCGGCTGGACAAGCTGATCCACCTTATTGTGTCAAAGAAAGGAATACCCCTAGCAGAAGTAGACGACAGGCGTATGCAACAGTTGTTACGGGGTGCTCTGTCCCATGACCCAGTAGCGATGAAGATAAGAAATGCTCAACTGGGACAACCATCACCTACTTTTCTTCAGTTGATACAAGATGTTAAACAAGAGGAAGCTATAGTTAAATCCCGAGAGAGGGTGACCAAGAAAGTCAAGGTCGTACAGTCAAAGCCCGAGGCTGACCTTCCCAGCACTGAGTTAATGAAGATTGTGGAGAAACAAGGTGAGCAGATTGCTCAGTTGTTGGAGATGCAGAAGCAGATTCAAGCACAGATGCTGAAATACCACACTACCGAGCAACTGCACCCGAACATCCACCCCCGGCAAGTTCTCGAAGCTAACACTACTCGGAAACAGAACAATTGTTTCACTTGTGGAGAAGTTGGGCATCTCGCTAGACAATGTCCTCAGAGGAAGGGAGGAAGGTGGTCACCCTCACCATCCCACCGGGATAGGAAGCTTTCGGAAAACTGAAAGGGAGGACCAGGAACCCCCACACTGGCCCTCTAAAGAAAGCTGACATTAACACTGTGGGGAACTCTCACCTGGAATGGGGTCTTTTGCCCAAAGGATTGCTGGGACCCTCTCCTCACGTGCCGGCATGTCTAAATGGGAGACCTTGTATGGCCTTGCTAGATAGTGGTTCACAGGTGTCCATTGTGTTCGAGAAGTGGTACCGAGATAATCTATCTGACTTGCCCATAAAGCCATTGTGTGGACTGACCATCTGGGGTCTGAGTGACAAGAATTATCCCTACCTTGGGTACATCACTGTACCTTTGAAGTTCCCACGGGAAGTAGCTGGAATAGAAGAAGAGGTGAACGTGCTTGCACTTGTCTGTCCTGAGGCCGAAGGAGAACCTCGAGATGTCTCAGTGATTATTGGAACTAACTCCCATTTGTTCGAGATACTGGCCAACTGGTGCCAAGAGGTGGGAGGAGCAAGTTATAGTAAAACACTTAAGATTCATCCTATGTGCCTTGCTGCTTATAAGAAGAAAGAGAAAAAAAAATCTCAGAAAGAAACCACATTACAAATAGGAAGTTTTGATCAATGCTTTAATGGTAGTGATGCTAGTCAAGAAGACCGACACTGGCTAGTTATGCAAATGCTACAAAGAGAGGCTGCCTTCTCTTCGGGGGACTGGGATTTAGGTCTAGCGACAGGAGTGGAGCACCACATAAGGCTAACGGACGACAGACCTTTCCGAGAACGGTCAAGACGCCTAGCCCCTGCTGATTTGGATGATATTCGGGAACATTTAAGGGAGATGCTAGAGAATGATGTGATTGAGAGATCTGAGAGTCCCTATGCTTCTCCTATTGTGGTGGCTAGAAAGAAGACGGGAAAAATACGGATGTGCGTGGACTACCGGACATTAAACAAGCGCACGATTCCTGATCAGTACACTGTCCCTAGGATAGACGAAGCCCTTGATTGTCTTCAGGGAAGCAAGTGGTTTTCTGTGCTAGATCTACGCAGCGGGTACTATCAGATATTGATGAGTCAGAAGGATGCTGAGAAAACCGCCTTCATCTGCCCGGTTGGATTCTTTCAGTTCAAAAGATTGCCACAAGGATTATCAGGGGCTCCAGCCACTTTCCAACGATGCATGGATGATGTTGTGGGTGACATGAATTTCAGGGAAGTGCTGGTATACTTGGATGATTTGATAGTATTTGGCCAAACATTGAATGAGCACAACGAAAGACTCCTCAAGGTATTGGATCGCTTAATAAAGAAAGGGTTGAAGTTGTCCCTTGACAAGTGTAGCTTCTGTAAAACCCAGGTCAAGTATGTGGGATATGTTGTGGATCGGGAAGGAATTTCTACAGATTCAGCGAAGATAGAAGCGGTGAAAGAATGGCCTCGACCAACAATACTGAAGGAATTAAGGTCTTTTTTGGGGTTCTGTGGCTATTACAGAAGGTTTGTCCCAAACTACAGTAAACTTGTCAAGCCTCTTACAGATCTAACTCGAGGTTATCCTGCTCCAAGAGGTTCCCATCGGAAAGAGAAACCATTGTTCCGGGTAAATGATGCGTTCGGGGAAAGGTGGAGTGAGGCTTGCGAACAAGCTTTTGAAGGATTGAAAACCTGCCTGATTCAAGCGCCTGTTCTGGCATATGCCGATCCAGAGTTACCATACATTCTGCATGTAGATGCCTCCTTTGAGGGACTTGGGGGAGTGCTATACCAAGTGCAAGAAGGAAGGTTAAGACCAGTCTATTACATCAGTCGAGGTCTCTCACCCAGTGAACGGAACTACCCGGTGCATAAGTTGGAGTTCCTGGCCCTTAAGTGGGCAGTTGTTGACAAACTTCACGACTACTTGTATGGAGTACCATTCGAAGTGCATACAGACAACAATCCCCTCACATATGTGCAGACCACAGCAAAGCTAGATGCAACTGGGCACAGATGGTTGGCGGCGCTGGCCATTTACAATTTCACAATAAAGTACAGGCCTGGGAGAAGAAATGTAGATGCCGATGCTTTGTCAAGATTACCGGGAAGGTTTGTGGAATCTCAGGAAGAAGAATGGATAGAGTTGCCAGCTCCAGAGGTGAAGGGGATGTGTCACGAGGGACGTGTGGTCGTGCCTCCAGTCAAAGAATGCTTAACAGCTCTAGGGGCAACGACAGATGCACTACCAAGACAATATTGCTGGCTGAGTCAAATGGAGCTCAGTGATCTTCAGAAGTTGAGTTCAAGCCAAGTCAAAGAAGATCAGCAGAATGACTCCTCTATAGCAGCAGTTAGGTGGTCTGTTAAACACAGACAAAGAATCCACCCGAGTAGTTTGAAAACGGAGGAAGCTATTTTGCTAAGCAGACAGAGAGAGTCATTGGTGGTGAAGCAGGGGCTACTGTATAGAGAAACCAGCCGCAAAGATGGCAGAGAGAGGAAACAGCTAGTATTGCCAAAGAAGCACCGTCCCATGGTTCTCCGTGCGTTGCATGATAAACACGGCCACCTGGGAATAGAGAAGACCATGAGTTTAATTTCAGATAGATTCTACTGGCCGAAAATGGAGATAGACATTGAGAGTTATTGTAAATCTTGTGGGACATGCATACTTCGAAAATCCCTCCCAGAAAAGGCTGCCCCCTTAAAGAATATATCCAGCAATGGGCCTTTAGAGTTAGTCTGTATTGACTTTCTATCAGTGGAACCGGATGAAAGCAACAAGTGTAACATTCTAGTGGTGACAGATCATTACACCCGTTATGCTCAAGCCTACCAGACAAAAGACCAGAGAGCTGTGACCGTGGCAAAAATCCTATGGGAAAAGTTCTTTGTCCACTATGGACTGCCTGCCCGCATTCATTCAGATCAGGGTCGGGATTTTGAGAGCAAGCTAATAAAAGAACTGTGCGAGGTCTGCGGGATAAAGAAGTCCAGGACTACTCCTTTCCATCCCCAAGGAGATCCGCAGCCGGAGAGATTTAATCGGACCCTTCTCAGCATGATGGGCACTTTGGACACTAAAAAAAAGGCACATTGGAGTAGGCACATCAGCCATTTGGTCCACGCCTACAATTGCACGAAAAACGAGTCCACGGGGTACTCCCCATATCTCTTAATGTTTGGAAGGGAGGCTAGATTACCAATCGATATCTGTTTTGGAATGGACACTGCTGATCCCCAAGAAAAGCCCCATTTGAAATATGTGGAGCAGCTGAAACAAGAACTAAAGGAGGCCTACAGACTAGCGGAAGCAGCTGCATCAAAAGCTGGACAACGAAACAAGGGTCGTTATGATCTACAGGTCAAGGAGCATATTCTGGAGCCAGGTGACAGGGTTTTACTTAGACACTTGGGCCTCCCGGGGAAACACAAGTTAGCCAATCGTTGGCGAAAGGATCCTCATGTTGTGGTTGCAAAATTGCCAGACATCCCAGCCTATCGAATTAGGCCCGAGGGGCTAACAGGCCCTATAAAGACATACCATCGACAACATTTGCTTCCCATCAGAGATGGTGTCCGGTTTTGGGAGGAGCCTGAAACAGATGAGCCAAAAGTGTCCACACCCAGAAGATCACGGCGAATCAGAGAACCGACCACAGAAGAAGATGATGGAGATGATTGGGGGTATGATGCTCCAGGTAAATTGGGAGAAATAGATTGGACACAAGATATCAGAAGGCTCACTAGGTCTACCGAGGGGGCCGCTGTAAGACCTCCACAAGTAGAAGAAAGGAGAACTATGCCTGCCATTTCAGATGAAAGTGTCAACCCAAGAGTAGCTGGACGGTTGGATTCTCAGTGTTCAGTAGAGGAAGGCTCTAACCAGGAAGTTGACATGGATGGGGACGTCGTTGATCCAGATGGAGGATGCACTGAACGCCCCAACAGGGTGTTGGGGGGAGAGGAAGGGAACCCACCAGTCCAGGGTCGGCCTAAAAGGAGCCCTAGAGCCCCAATGATGCTGACTTATGATAGTCTAGGTCATATAACTGAGATTCCTAAGGTGATTCATCCTAGCTGGGTCTATCAGTGGCCATATCTGACTCCCATATCTGTTATGCCAGGGCCTGTTGTGTATGGATGTGAAAGTGTATTTAGACAGGATGTCTTAACCCCTTTAAATTTGCAGGATGTGGGACAAGCCTCATCATTTGTTCATTGTGGACTTGCCCCACAGGGGGAGTGTGTAACCCCTGGGGATGCTGCAGTTGGACTTGAGCACCCAGGGGCTAATAATCACAATTGCATCAGTAAGAAAAGAGATGCATATAGCTATTTACCAGTCAAGGAGAAGGAACTACATCTCCCAGAAAGCTGTTATGAGGAGGGGGCGGAGCCTAAGAAGACTGAGAAACCAGAGGGCGGAGAGAGAGAGGAAGAGAGGAGCATCCTGGGAGAGACTGAGCTGTGTGACCAGTTCAGATAGGTGACCCTAGGCAGAAGGGCACTGGATGAGTGATCTGAGCAGAGAGAGCAGTCTGCAGAGATATCAAAGCTCGGTGCAGTTCTGAACAGAACCTGCTGGAAGCCACAGTTTGAAGCTGTAGGAGGAGGTTTGCATGCATCTCTGAAGAAGGACATTTTACAAGTCAGCCATTTTGGAGATAATCATGTTCAGACCTGTGACACACTGGTGCAGATAAGTTACTGGTTATTTTTATCTATCTGTTGTTGTTCAAGTGGGGTTTGGACTATATCTGGCCACAAGGGCTGAAGAGTTAGGGATAGATGGGTGGGCAGGTAAATATGCACCAAGTGTGTGTCTAATCAGCACTTGTGGAACTACAAGTCCCAGGATACAAATTAGAAAGGATTTTACAGTTGTTGCTAGAGGAGGGTCTGCATACTGTGACTGCTGTACCTCACTGCAAGTGATTTAAAGATCTCCAAAATCTGCAAACTGGACACATGATGTTTCCATGCCATGCTGCATACATACAGAAGGGCCCCAACTTGCAGTGCACTGCTCTATTTGTGTGGTGTGTTTGAATACTGCTGTGTGTGTTTGGCAGTACATTGTAGGGCTATAAGGGAAAATATATAACTTCACCCTGCAAGATATTCACAGTATCAGGAGCAAGTAAGATATCTGATATATTTTTTCATGTGTATAAAGCTGTGACAGTTAATGGTTATATTGTTATATATTATATTATATTGTATGCTGTTATTGATTTATTGCGAGTTTTTGTGTTAACTTGGTGTGCATAGTAAGAAGTGGTGCGCCACTTTCATCCACACTTGTTTTATTACTGTATTGTATTGTTTGCACTATTATTTCAAATTATACCAAAGTATATTTTTCTATAAAATTACAAAGCTGCATTTAGGATTTCCATTTAAATAAATGTGCCTGGCTGGCTTTTGCAGCACAAATTTTGTCACAGAGTGTTAATACTGGGCAGGGGGTTTCCCGAATCTCCCCCTGGTGTATCTTTTGAACACCCCCCAGAAGAGAAAGCAGAGATTCGGGTGGAGGCACTGAAAACCAAGTACCAAGGTGAGAAGCATCTGCGTGGTTCAATATATATATATATACCCTCACAACGCTTAATACACAAGGGGGTGTTACATTTAAAATGTATTGGTCAAACAAGTGAGGATTAGCTCATTCTAGCTCTCTTACCTTATTCTTTAGGCATGTTGGAATTTCAATCTTTTTCTTGCTTGCCGCTACATCCCCATTAAGCAATACAGTGAAAACTAAGAATGTGACATCAGGAAACAACTCAATAGTTTTGGGAATCTTCACAGAAAATGTTCCCTGTAGAACTGGAGACAAAAATCTATAATCATCACGAACTATGCCCATGAAGTTTTAGGAAATTGCTTATATGAGGTAGTCATCATATCTAGAGGTTTTATAGCTTCACTAACAATTATCGACTAGTTTATTCTTTTGGGAAACCCAGAAGCTTGGACAGGCTGCTGGATTTCAATGACGGTAAAAGAGCCAAAAGAAGGGTGGGCTTGTTTCTGTCATTAAAGGGTTAATTGAACCTGGCGCTAAAAAAAATATTTTTATATTTTTATAGAATGAAAATGTCTCCCTATAAAAAAAAACCCACTAGATTTTAGGTCCAGCTTCTGTTCTATAGAGTTACACCATTCAACTCCCCATTTATAAAATATATCAATAAAAGATTAATAGCGCTCATGGTCCAATAACTGCTAACTGTAGAACCAAAGAAAAAATAATTATAATGAAAATATGTTCATGGAAAAATAAAACAAAATATAAACAGAAAAGTTTGTAAGTGGCAGAATGACATGTGTAAGACAACTAGAAGTTGGCTTAAAATACAAAAATAATTTAATTAAAAACAACAATCGGATAATGATACCAATCATAAAGTAAAAAATATGATAGTAATCAATCAATAGCTTACTAGCATTTAGATTTTGGAAAGCAAGAGACATTCATTGCATTTGTGCAAAATAATATGTGTAAGAAAGCGGACTGCTGTTTTATCTCAGTGCAAACATCAATTTCTTTAGGAAGTGCTTCAGTCTCAAAATACTAAGATAAAACATTTAGATGAGCCACATGGAAGTAAAGATTGTACATAATCATTAAGGAACTGAGTCGCAACATGATTCTCAAGTATCCTTTAGGGTTCACAAAAGGAGGCAATTTCCACAATTCAAAATAGCACACAATTTTGTGATTAAATCCCCCACATTGGATAGTCATAGACTCTCATCCCGTGTAACAGTCAGTTAAATATGATGTCCAAATATGTAAGTGGAAAACTTACTGAATGAAGATAACGTTCATTGTTGCACAAAAATCCTTAATTGTCAAGATAGCCTGTGTCCCTGATGAATACTTTCTTTGCTCCCTATTCCTCTTTAGCAGGTTTTCTTTCTTTGACGCATTTCGGCTCAGGAAGTAAGACTTTCTCAGAGATTCTTTAAGGATTAGTGGTTCTACACTTAGTAGTAATTGGTCTATCAGTGCTAATGTGTGCTTATATCAGGATGAGGCTCATAATGTATACAGTTCGTCAACCATTATGGGGCTCAGCATTGCATACTTGTAATTAGAAAGGAGTTTAGTACCATATACTCGATTACAGAACAGGACAATGCACTACATACTACCCAGGTGGTGCTGGATAGTCTTTGCAATTGCAATTTTGCACTAAACTCACTGTTTATGTAAAACCATATGCCCAGGGGCAAACGCAGGATTTGCAAAGGGGGGTTTCCACACCATGCCGACAGTGGGCGCGACCAGTATGCATGAGGGCGTGGCTATAATTGTAGACAGTGCTTGGCTGCTCTCCAACTCTTCCTATCCCCATAACATACATGGGCAATGTTGCGTGCACTACTGTTAGGTGCACACAGCTCTCCCTTTTCAAGCAGAGCTGTGTGAAGCAGGAGCAGGGTCCAGCCACCTCAATTATACAGTACCCAGGCTTGAAGGGGGGTTTCCAGGCACTAGGAACCCCCCTCGGTTTGCCTATGATCCCCACAGCTCGAACTACCCTCATGGATGTCTCTGGGTTCATGTCTCATGATGAAACACTTGTTGCATTTGAGCAGGGCATTCCCTTAAATACAAGCAGAAAGAATTGAGAGAGCACCCAACTGCTCTTACACACAAATGCTCCAATGCAGCAAATATGTTTGCTACAATGCATGAAAAGAGCAGATTACACGTTACTGAAACAAGCCAAAAATATTCACAAATTCTCATGGTGTGGAGTGTACTCATGAACTCACCAGAGCCAGGTGACTGTTCTCTGAGATCCAATTTATATTCCCCAGAAGAAGCTATTCCCTTAGACAGAAGCTGTGAAAGCATGAAATGAAAATAATTATCATGGTGTTTGTGCCTGAAAAAAGGCTTGATTAATAAATATATAGGATTTATGAAAACAGTGATTACATCTGATTTTTGATAATTTTATGAGTTATGTTAATTTTTCTATACAATGATATACACTGATATCTTCTACAAACAGCTGACTACAGTAATAGGTGTACACTTTCCTAAAATATAGTTTTGTTTATAAGGGAAGATTTATTTTTCTTATATACAATAGACTTCTTGCAAGTAATTCCATTGAAACACACTGCCAGCCTCCTTTATGCTAGTCACAAAAGCTGCAATACTGGTGTCAGTATGAGGCACTTGGTGTTATATCTGTGTGTGTGTAACCCTGAAACAACTGTAATGCCTGAAACTGATCAAACTATTTTCAGGCGTGTTGGAAAATGTAAAAGGAAAATTCCCGTTATCAGCTTGTGCATGTGATAATTTTTAAGACTGCACAGACTACAGGAAATTTGCATCATTGTCTCCTAAATAAAGTTCTGGTAGTCAATTCTTGTATCACTATATCAGTCCACAGGACTTCCATCCGACGCGTTTCAACCATCAGGTCTTTCTCTAGGAGACAATGATGCAAATTTCCTAGGACTTGCAATGATTTGTATCCTGCGCAACATCTAAAATGATCTGGTAGGAATCCACCTGATTTTTGTATCCAGGAAGTCCATTTTATTTGTGCTTTTATGTTTTATCAGTTTTGCTTCTTTTTCTGTATAAATTAAAGATATACTTTTTTATTGGAACACTTTTTGTATGTTTTATCACGTTGCAATTGGAGAACACCATCTATAAGAAAAGAATACCAAAAGAATATATATACGTTTATTACATCACAAAATATTTTGTGAGTACAATCACAAGAGGAGTAGGATAATTCAGAGACAGCATCTCACGTTTAGAAGAATTCGCTTTGAAAAAATGTTCATTACGTATGTACAAAACGCATAATAATTTTGTTGCTGTAAGTGCACTATATGAAGGGGTCTGAGGGGGAAGTGACCCTAGAAGATACATCACATATATATCATATACATGTATTGTTGGGATATATTTTTGATTGAAATAGTATCACGTTATGTTTTCTTGATGTCGTTTTCAAATGATTATCTACATTGAGAGAGATCTTCACCAGAGAAGAATCTGAACTCCATTGAATTTAAGTATTATTTTGATTAATTTGTTATGTAAGAACACCAATAGCGCTTTAAGTTTTATCATTATCTGTTGTATCCTAAAATAATAGTGTTCCCTATATATGGTTCTTCAGCACTTGAGAAAACTATATTAAAGATAAATTGAAATAATAAGCATGTAAAGAGAATTTTAGAGCATTCATCCTCTGAATCAGAGGAGAATTTCATTTTGTTCTGGGATTTCCCACTCCCCTGTTTTCAGGAGTCTTTGGAACTGGCAGTCATTTCATACCTGCAACAGGTATACTGAGGTTGTACTGAGGTTTCACACATTAGGCATTCATAGGGTCAAGGAAAAATGTAGAAGGAGAGATAGTACTAGTCGGTCTTTCATAAGCTGTGAGGTTGTTCAACACAAATCATAACATTCTTTTTTTCTGCCTCAAACCAGCATTAGGTGTTCAAGGTCAACCAATAGTAGGAATCATTTAGGTTCATAGTAACCACTGACTTACCTTCATATCGCCACCACAGTGCCCACTGAAGAACCGGGGACATAATTACAGATCTCTCTCAGGAGGTGTATTGAGGCTCCAAGCTGGTTGGATATATATACATATATATATATATATATATATATATATATATATATATATATATATATATCTATATCCTGCCTGTAGTACCACTGTTCTACCAAAGGGGCCATTGTGGTGCTTAGACTGCTCTCTTACCTGCCAAAATTAGGCTTGTCACTCCAGGATGATTAATACCTGTCCTTGGCCTACAAAAGCTTGCTTGTCCCAGCAACCTTTGCCAGATCATCTGTTGCATTTACCTGTGTTGCTGTTTCTGTGCTCTATCCTGATTTGACCTCTGCTCATCCCTCTGTTTTTTCACTTCTTCCTGTGACCCCTGACTCGGCTTTTCTGTGACTCTGAACTTGCTTGCAGACCTCCAGTGTTTCTGCATTATCCTGCTGCCGCGTATTATCACCAATACCTGCTTTCTGCTCTCTGATAACTAACCTGTTGCAGATTGTTACTAGCATTTCCACTACTTTGTGGTACAGTCCTGCAGATCATCGCATCCTGTGTCTGTTACCTTCAGTGACTTGCTCCGCAAACCGTCGCATCTTGTGTGTCATCTCCACTACTTCGTGGTAAAGTCCTGCAGATCATTGCATCCTGTGTCTGTTACCTTCAATGCCTTGCTCTGCAGACCGTTGCACCTTGTATATCATTTCCACTACTTTGTGGTAAAGTCCTGCAGATCTTAGCATCCTGTGTCTATTATCTTCAGTGCCTTGCTCCCAAACCTATGTAGCCAGTGTTTAATAAAAAACACTTCTCTGTGGCCTTAAAAGGGGAATCCTGACACGAGCATTGTAATTTACATGACCAGAGTCCTGGCAGGGTAAGATATCCCTTCTAGACTTTACATTTTACACTGGGCACTGAAGGGCCTTTACTTTCCCCAGCCGGCTTCTGTTTTACCTTGGTTAAGGAAGATGACCTATTATTTATTTGGTCAGATTTTTTTATCCAGAGATATTTGCTCTGCTATTGATCCAATGTTGGCATTAATCATAAGTAGCTTTGTCAGTTTTGGATTTCCAGATATACCCCTTAAGAAAATCCAGTCTACAACTGCAGTCATAATTATTTTCTTGCTATTTGGCCCAGGCAAAGTGGAAATAAAAATGGTCCTTCCTTAGTTTCCCTGGTAGTAGATAGCTCTTTTAAAGTAGATCTTTTAATAATGTGACCAATAGACACAGGTCCAGAAAAGCTGGCTTAGCGGTCATAGCTCCTGGGTCTTGAGACTTTCCTAATTTACATAAATTGTAATGGTTTGGTTGGGAATTCATAGAGTAAGTAAAGTACGTCTGTCCTTTACAGATATCTGTAAAGGATCATGTGTTATGCAAGATGCCCTTTCCACTGGTAGATCACTTCTTTTCAGCTGGAGAACAGACATTTGACTCCAGAGGCCTATTCAAGCATAGGTGAGGTGATTATGGTCAGCAGCAGTGATCCAGCACTAAAGGAGTTGGCCTCAGTGTTTGGAGTGTCAACAAGAGAGCCGGAATTGCAGGTGAGGGCTTATCATATCTAAACCACCTCAACAACAGGCTTGGGAAAAGATTACTCAAAACAAAATCACTTTTAATGATTTATTATGGCCTCAGTTTACTCTTCAACAGTTTCCCAAGTGTTCCCAGTGTTTCCCTATTTCAGAAATGATTCTTCCCAACTAGCCTTAGTCCTTGACTTTGCCCTTTTAGAAGGAGAAATAGAGAAGACAGATACAGATAGCAGGTGCTGGGTCAAACATTTCCCTTAAAGAATCAAAATAGATCTCTTTGGAAAATCCCCATACTCATGACAGTAGTCTATTGTGAGAAGAATAGTACAGTTTAATTTACTGAAAGAAGTGGTTCTAAAGTGGTAGGACTTTGGATTTTTATGTGATGTTTACATTTTTGCCCAGTGCACCTCTTCACACTTTTTCCACATCTCCACTCACCTAGGGTCACTTGTAGATTGTGAAGGCATCTCATAGGAGCAGAGAGTAGGATTGCACATTAATGTATTCAGGGCGGACAAACCATGTATAATGATGCAAGCCAAAGTCTATTGAAAAGCATTTAAACAGTTAGGACAAACTCACTAACTGTATAGGGTCAAATGCTAACCAGAAAGTCCTATCATGCACCAATACAGATGACACAGACTGTCTATAGTGTACATGGATATTCTGTGTCAACACATGCTCGGTCCAGGAATTAACACCAAATTAAGTCTGGGTACACACTACAGGGTTTTCTGACGAGTATCGAGCCAATCACCCGATAAACGCTGTTCTGCCCGATATTGCCTTAGTGTGTACACTGCAACGATAAGTGATTATTGTTTATTTGATTTTCAAACTGAACTGAAAATCTCATCCAGTAATGGAGCAATGTCATTCCAGTTCTGCAGTGTGTATGCACTAACGATAAGGATCTCCAAAGAGTTTGCAGAGTCATGATCTTTTTTCAGCCAATGGTTATGACAGATGAAGATCACAGATCTGAAGGTAAATCTTGTAAAACATGTATAGTGTGTACCCATGAATCGGCATGCTGATCGGGACATTCAGTCATTGGTAAAATCATTATAGATAACACATTAGGAGAAAACTTCTGTAGTGTGTACCCAGCCTAATTCCTAGAACACAAATAAAATTAACTTTAAACTGTCATTAAAGCTATTTCATGCTAAGCTGGAATAAAAAGTCAGAAAGATGGGTTATCATATTAAAGTATAATAAAATGAAGGTTATGATGACTTTTGGCTCATCAACTTGAATAGGTTGAAAGATATAAAAGTAAATAACTAGTCAAATGTTTCATTAAAGATTATATGCTGTGTTTTATATTGTATAATTGCAAAACTTCTCATATCAAACTCTTATGAGGATTTTGTAAAGACCATATAGTCTGAGACACATATCTTGGGCAGACGCTATCATTAGTTGAACCTAGGCAATAGGGCGATATTGATTACGTGTGCACCCAAAACACTGAATGATTGCATAAAGCCATAAATTTAATTGTTCTAATGTCCATGGATGGGGATCCAGCCTCTGGGAGACGCACTACCTCCAGCCTGCCTATATCTGGTGAGAGCTCTATGTGATGTTAAATACTTTTGTGTCAAAAAAGACAAAAGTATTATAGAAGTGATACCTTTATTGGCTAACCAAATCAAAAATGATTATATTTGCTGGCTTTCAGAGCACAGAGGCCACTTTATCAGGCAAGTTTACAAATGAATGACTGAGGAAAAGGCATAACATTTAAGAGCTGTTACATCAAGAAATTTGTACAGGGTGGGGATACATCATTAAGATAAGCTAAAGTAATAAAACAAAGGTGTTTGTTATGGATGGAAGAGTAAAAGTCCTAAGAGTTCAGAGATCTGGAGTTACTCTGCTGTGGGGTGTGAAGTGTGTCCATGTAGTGGGTCATAAATCCAGGTGTTAAATTGAGTCCTTGAGTTAATGACTGGAATGTTATTATCAGTAGTCCAGGGACTTCCTTATTGTGTGTCTAGTGAGAGCTCAGAAGACATTCACCTCTAGTGAGATCATGTTTGAAGAAAACATATCTATTCCAAAGATAAAGTTAATTTGAGGTAATGACATGTCTCTGAATCAAACACTTACACATAAATACAGTTGAAGATCTGCAGTATATTTGAATAAAGTTGGAGAGAATGAATCGATGTATTCTAAAACACTCATGGTTGTTAGATTTGTTTAAAATACACTAATTAATAAGTAATTTCCTCTGAGATTTAAAAATAACCAGGTGGTGGTGGTCAGGATGCAAAATCTCTATCACAATATGTGTGTCACTATTGTCTATCTCTCTTTTCTTTCTGCTTTATCTTTCAGCTGCTTCTTTTAAGGTTTACACTAGGTTTTTATAATAGTAATAAAAATATTAATAATACTAATAATAATAATAATAATTAATAAGTATTATTGTTATTATTATTATTATAGAAATAATCATCCAAAGAGCATTTACTATAAGCCGATTTAACTATAATATAGAATGGGGTGATATAGGAGAAGACCATCAATCAAGCACATATCAAAGGTAGTCATAATCTTCTCCTGGTCACAAGGAAAACATCATTTGGTGGAGGTTAGAATACTCACTAAGAAGAAGAAAGGAAGTTGTTCTGATTGTGGGTCCAGCTCACTTTTATTGATGTAGTATTTAACAATAACTGGCACATCAGTGTCACATGATTTATTGTCTGTAAAGGCTTCTACTTTCAGGTAGCTGTTTGTCTCAGAATAGAAGGGATATAGCCAGTCATAGGCATATGGCCCCCTTTCCTCTTCCAATGAAAACTTTCCCTGAGGAAAAGAAAAATAGGAATTTGTATTAACTTGATCTCTCTGAATCCCTTTGGAGGACACTGCTAGGCTTGGGGTATAGAGGGTGCTGCACTGGAGTAGACATTTAATAAACCTTCCCATAAATACCCCTTCCATACCTCTTCACTTATTTTACATAAAAAGCCCAAAGGATAGGACTGAAAGAAGCAAACAATAATGCTCAACCTCGACACAGGAACACAGAATGGCGGGAACACAGTGTCCCCCAAATGGAATCAGAGAAATTGAGTTAACAGTAAATAAAAAAATTCTATGTTCTCATTCATCCTATTTGGGAGACACTGCTAATCTTGCAGACATTCCAAAATTCCAAAGCAGCCTCTAGGGGATGGTATGCACACAAAATCTTCATCCTCCTACTTTGGAGACAAGCTACCCTATTTGAAGAATGGAAAGAGAGACATCTATCTGACTGTTGCAACTGCTCTGCCAGAGCTCCATGCTGAACCACCCATGAACCGCTCGCTAATCTAGCAGAATGCGCCCTAATCATTTCCTGGTAGAAATGTAGACCAGTCGAGACACAGTCTTAATTTGCCTGACCATGGTCTGACCATACACTGGCCCACCTTTTCACTGGGCATAACAATATGGAAATATGAAGCTCCATCAAAAGGCCATGTTAACAGGGAAACTATTTACTCACCAAAAATATAAGTCCCAGAACAGGGAACCTATATCCTGGAACAGGAGCTCTAACATGCCCCCCACCTGATCTGAACGGTAATGCTATTTAGGACAGCCACACTATCCTGAAAAACAAGGAACAAATGTGACCTGTCAAACAGAAAATCTCATCCCTCAACTCCTTTTGCTGAGAATATAGCCCAAAAATTGTACAAAGTAAAGATTCCACAGTCAAAAATTCCATGTGCTTTTCCCCAGGACCTATCAGTTTGACAGAATGTGGTTGACCTTGCAGTACTCCCTGTAGAAGTCTGGATCTCAGGGAGACGGCCACTGTTCAACTGACAGTAACTGAAATGGCAGTTACATAGACCCTGAAGAAATCAAATCTCCAGTCATTGTCAAGACCCTTCATCTGAAAGGTGATTTTTGCCATAAGAATCATGGCTAGAACAGCAAGATCCATCACGACCAGGAGGGGACTGGAACTGCTCCCAGAGCACGATCAGTGAAAGGAGAGATACAGCAGGAGTCTCTTGCGAGTGCCAGTCTTCCTGGTCACCAGTAGAAAGCCTTTTGCAAGATCGGGGAAGTGAGATCTAAGGCACAGTCATACCACTCTAGTATACTGCTGTGCCTACAGTAATCTTTAAGGAAAAT
The DNA here is from genome assembly GCF_038048845.1 of Mixophyes fleayi. Lineage (NCBI taxonomy): Eukaryota > Metazoa > Chordata > Amphibia > Anura > Limnodynastidae > Mixophyes > Mixophyes fleayi. The sequence goes on along the minus strand of NC_134407.1, from coordinate 27,701,892 downwards.
ATAGAAAATTACTAACTTCTACTGCTGGCACTGTAAAAAAATAAAGAGCTATGGAAGGAGGGCCATTTATAGGGCGCATCTAGAATACAAACAAGTTGACATTTAATTAAGTGCCAACTCCAGTGCTGTGCTCTCCATACCTGAAGGTAAGCAGTATCCCCCAAATAAGGTGAATGAGAGAGTTTTAGTGCAATAGGTGGATATACACAATTTTCAGATCTATCGGATTTTATAACTCATAAATGTATACACCACATACTCTAAAAGAGAAAGAGGTTAGACTTCCATATATTAACACATTAAACATGCAGACATATTGGGCAAAGCAAAAGGTGCAAATCTGCTCCTGGACAAACCAATGCAAGGGGTGCAAGTGCATTTTTTTACATGCAGGGAAAATACTGTCTGCATTTACATGTAGAACACAAATACTGTACAGCTTTATTATTTAAACTGTATATTATATAAGTGTTTGCACATAGTGGAAAAACATGTAGTAGCGCTCAGTGTGTGAAATCTGCATAATTATATTTGTAATTAAAAGGTTCAGTGTACCTTTATCTAGAGAAATCAGCGGTGAACCATTAATCACTCACAGGGCATGAGAAACATCTGCTGTACATGTTTGACTATTAGCCACAGACCCAGGAGCACAAAAAGGGGCTGTAGCGGGTAGAAGCTTCACTTCTGTAATGCTGGCCGACCCGCCGGTTCAACTTAGACTAGCCCCATAGCTGGAGCAAGATATACGGCAGAAATGGAAGGTTATTTCCACGGCCATAGAGCTTGTTACGGCCGTGGTTGCGTACGCTGCAGTGTGGCATGGCCCTACTGTACATTGACTAGGACTGAACGCCCCTTCCCCACCCAGGACTCACCCCTAAACCGTAGACTGTATTATGTGCCCTTTCCGTGCGCTATCGCACGGGAAAGGGCTGATTAACCTACCATATCTGCCGGGTCTGAGCATGTGTAGAGTGATTTTGCGTTATACACACTGAAAATCTGCAGATACGTGCCTTGTTGCATCAGGCCCTGAATGTTTTTATAATGTGCATACTGGAAAGGGCCAGCTACAAATTTTGTCTAACTTATTTACCATTCCATCCCCTATAATTGCTCCATTCTTAATATATATTTCCTTAAACAAAAACAAATGTTGTCATCAAAAAGATTCCAGTGGCCCTAGCTCTACTTTTTTCCCCTGTCATCAAAGTTTATATTCCTTTTTTCTGAGTGTCATTTTGCATGCATAATATAACTGACCATCATAGACACCATGTCATCCCATGTAGATGTATCCATTGTAAACGTTGCAATGCCTTTCTCATTTGTCACTGATGTCAGGTTGACGTCTTCATTTTCAAAGCCCACTATCAAGTAGACTGTTTCATTCACCTTTGGTTCCATTTTTTTGTCAATAGCTCTCAGCTGTGGAGAAATGGACATGTTAATGTTCTTTACCAGCATATATTGGTAGTGCCTCTAGAAGGCCACTATGCTTCTGCAGTCCGGTAAAAATAAAGCTTGTGACCATTAAGTGAAAGATTAGGTTTTTAGCGTGTTTTATAATTATTCTCCATCTCCTAAACATATGTGTGTCCCTACTACTCAATACAGCACAGAATAATTTAAAAACATGGGGTGTCTGGATATTGAGGGAGGCAGTAATCTAATTAGTGGCTCCTGGGTGCAATTAATCATAAACACACTATGATAATACCCTAATGACAGTCTTTTGTGTTCAGAGATATTTTTTCCATGGGGTTATAGGGAATCTAATGTTCTTGTCTACCATTCCTGCTGTTATGAAATTATAACGTTTGAATGCAGGTGATTGCATCAGAAATGCTAATAACAATAAAGTTGCAATTTAAAGTGCTTAATTTATGTATTCATTAAATTCCATTCTATATGGAAAATGCAACTTTCACATTTATTAATGATGCTGACAAGACATTATTCTCTCCTATATAAATGTCAATTTATTATATTAAACTAATGTACAAATAAGGAAATGGAACTTTAGCATTTACTACTAATACTGTCAAGCCACATCTCTACTATATCTCTATGCTATGCCTACACTATTATGGTGCGCAAGTATACGCACCTGATGTTCTTGAACTTCACATCTAGAGATGTGCCGACTCAACACACTGGGAGGACTTGAATTAGCCCCAAAGTGTCTCGCGATCAATCTGGAGAAACTTTCTGACGGATATTTTTACAGAAAACTCGCGCCCCATGGAGGTGCAAGGAAAAATGAGCAGATAATTCTACTGCAGTAACTGTAAAAGTGCGCAGCCACGATGTTCCTAACTGAATCTACCCCATAGTGTGCTTTTTTTTTTTATGTACATTTGGTTTCCTTTATGAGCAAACATGTTTTCAACTGTAAGTGAGTCCCAAACTGAGAGTCCCAGGAAATATAAATTCCATTTGTTGTCACAGATTACTTAATTGCCATTAGCAATTAGCTTAAAGAGCAAAAACACACATTTGAAATGAATATATTTCAAAGAACGGGTATCGCTGAGCTAAATAATATACTAGAAGTAACACACAACTTATTCGTCAACATGTTACAGAACAGAGTTTATTAACTCCGGTCCTCGAGTATACCCAACAAGTTGATTTTCTGGATTCCTCCTTAAGGGAACCGGTGGAATAATTAATAATGAAGGCAAAGATTTATTCACCTTTGTATAACAAAGCAAATTCTGACTGTGACTACAATTGGAAACTGGAGTTGAGCAAATCTGTTTAAGACTCATCACTTTACCTTGACAGTTAAAGGGATTCCTCTCTGGTAAAATTTTGCAATGTCCACAAACTCCATTGTTTCATCAAACTGAAATATGAAAAAAGCTGATGCTTCCTCCTTGTGACCTGTGAAGAAACAGCCATGTCCAATTATAAGTAGCTGTTGGAGGAACGAGCTGTATGTGAGGCTATCCACCAGTAAAGAGATTAAGGGCCTGAGTCATTAAGCCACGCATACGGAGGGCATCGTGCCACTGTTCTCAACGGCATGTAAATCGTCTCGGCGTGCTCCCAGAGCCAGCAAGGAGCGGATCTCAAGATACGTGTGGTGTTGACTATGGGTGTAGGTTCACTCTGTTCTACTAGACCAGACACTGCAGGATGCATACAATACGTATGTGGAATATGAAATCTCAAAAGAACACACAGAAAATAAAAAATCAATTAATGTTACTTGTCAATAATATAATCATTTATGATTAGAAATCGAAATTGTATACAAAAAAAAATTCCGGTGAAAAACATTTATTAGTCTGTCCTTAATGTCTACTGTACATAAAATAAATTTTTACAGTTGCTCCTGTTTTCAGACACTTGTTATAACATGGATACATTACTGACCGAGGACTTCGACTAGACCCTTAGATGGTACAAGAGATAAGGCAGAAAAACATGAAACTTTCACAAATGCAGAGCTTCATTTTGACGTGGCTGCATTCGCTTCAGTTTGGCACACCCATATTGGGCATCGAGTACGGGCATACGCCCCTTCCCTGCCTCGTTCACTCCCCGAAATCATAGACCACTGTAACTGTCATTTGCGTTGACTTACGCAGCGGGCTTGCCTTCGTTGACGGCTGAGTATCCTCGTTCTGGGCATGCGCAGAAGGGAATTGAGTACGATACGTACAAGAAAAATAGATACGTCCCTTAATGACACAGGCCCTAAAACTGTTGCAGCCAAAGATTACACTTAATGTGGTGCGAACACCAAGTATTTAAGAAAATCGTGGCACACAGTTCAGTAGGAAAATCTCTTGCAAACGGACTATTGTTCCCTGAAACTTCCGGACATAACTACTCGATAAAGCTTATAATATTTATTGGTTTGTACTGGCTTGACATTGTACCTTTTCAACAATTTGACTGTCCGTTTGTAAATTGTGCATGCTTCATGTATATTTTTTCCATTTGTGCACTTATTGAATATATACATTGTATTAATTCTGATCAAACATATTGAGATACTAATATAAATATTTGTGTCAGCAATTTTAGGTTTTTGCTTATTATTCCAAATGTCACAGTATTTTGGGAAAGTGGATGCTATTCTGACATAATTTAACATACTTTAACTGTTATCTCTGCTATGTTTATAGCATAGATTAAGGATGATATCTATCACCCCATTCTTTAGATTGAACCATTAATTTAAGTTTCTAAGAGTACTATAAACATAAAGTTGGAACCATTTTCAATATCCCATTAAAATATTGTATCTAGGTTTGGTTAAATAAGATCTGATTCTCACCTGTATTGTCCTCTGTCAGTGAAGATCTGACTTTTAAATATTGATATGGTTTTTTATTTGAAATGCTGAAAAAACTGAGGTCGATAGCTCTGGATAGGCAACCTCTGTCAGTAGTCTGAAAGGTAAGAGTAATCAATAAATATATACATTAGATACTGAGGTTCATTTGCCATGAGCAGACACAGAGCATATATCCAATTTTCATACCCGAGTATGACCATATCAATGCCTTCTTGGTTACGTAACAAGTTAGAGATGCAAAAAAATAGATGTAATGATAATTTCCGTGTAGTGTGCAAACAGTGTAATTTTAAATTACCCCTGATGAGAGTGATAGCTAGAGCATCAATATAATATTATACTATTGTGTGAAGCTCTAAAGTTAATTGCTGCTTGACTTGTTTTTGAAATAAAAAACATAACCAATTGCGTTTTATTTGTCTAGCAACCAAATGTACCCTTTTTTCCCCAACACCTCAGTACCCTGCTGTGTTTAATGTGTATCTTAGACCTCACTATTTTCTTATCGCCAAAATCAACATCTAACTTCTTAGAAAATGCAAGTAATACATATTTATGGAACGTTTCATAGTCAGTTGATATTTTTATTGCGCTGTGTTAGAAATGTAATCAAATGTATATGTCCTGTGTCTTGTCATATTTGGGTGCTGGGATATAAATAGCTTCCTTGTTTTCATCTGCAGAATGTTGGAGGATATAGGCACCTGTCTGTGCATAAATAGCAGAGAAAACTGATGTCAGTGGAGCTTCAACCGAATAATTTCGCGTAATAATTGCACAAATTATTCCCACCATGTAGTGTACACTATATTTCCTTTTTCACCATCACAGAATCTTCTATATGAAGAGATGTCTAAACTCATGCTTACATAATCTCATTAAAATGATCTCTCTGCCCGGGCAACTCTTCCCTACAGCGCCTCCCTAAAATTTGAGTTATGTACTATGTACTATGTTTTACGCTCTCCCACAGACATCTACAAACATTCACAGGGCAGTGCTCAACAACTTGCTTGTCTTAGAGTGGTCCTAAGCTTACCTAATTTTACTGCAATGCAATGTGTTCCTTTTTGTTAGATTATAACTTTTCAAACAATTGTAATGACTTTCCTTATTCCATGGATGGACTATGGACTATCCCAAGTTTTTAAGACTTCAAGCACTTTTGGAAGAGTGAAATCTTCCTCTTTAGCTCACCTGTACTTCCTTGATTTGCTGGCAACCCTCCAAATCTTCATCATCTGTGTTTCCCACAATATATTCCAGATAATAGCGTTCCCATGGTCGAAATTCTTTAATACAGACAGATAGATTCATGGAACCCAGAACTGGCTTTCCATATGTGTAACTAAAATAAACACAAGCAAAAGGAAAAGAAGAATAAATGTCTACTACATATGTCACCAAAATACATTGTGCTTTTAGCTTAGTACGTGCTAGGAGCCAGGTATCAGTTTGGGTCCTTGGACCATTGCTGTTCAGTTTCTAAGCAAAAGTTTTGCAGAGGGTGATTTGGAGGAATGTAGAACAGAAAACGTAGCACACATGTCCACAACATAACCACACTGTGCCCAAGTATTCCTAGTGACTCGTTAAAGAGCCCCAGTCCCAGTAATGAGACTTATCTTGTCCTCTGCACCAATACTCATATCATCTAAACAGATAGAGTTTTTTCCAAATCCACTAACATAAAGTAAGTGACTTTAATCTATTTTATTTCCCTAGTGGAAGAACTTCTCACTCAGTGAATTCAGCTTGAACAAAGAAACGTTTATTAATTGCAACTTACAGGACTTTAAAATATGTTTTGACCTTTATTTTAAAATTATTAGACTTGATGGACTATGTTTTGATGTATTACTTTTTGTTAAAAAAACAATTCCACTTTTGATCATTTAAAAAAATGTCAATGTTGTTTATACACTTGTCAAACACTAAATTACTACCCGTCAAAACTTGTATTAGAGTATTATATTTGAAGATTGACATAAAGATGGAGCTTATCTCTTCTAGACAAATTGTGCGATCAAACGTATGTCACACCAAGTGTTGATTTCACCATTCACCTGTAGGCACATCACCCTTCATATTGTTTCTACTGAGTGGGCGCAGATATTACCATGTGATTGAGCGCTTCTCTGAAAATTAGCTGTCTCCATCTGTAGATATCTAAATCTTTGTAGCAGAAATAGAATTCTAAGGTTGGGGATATAAATAACAAATACAGGAAATATTTTTATATATGCCATGGATCTAAAGGGGAGTGTTTATTTCTACAATAACTATCTAACTAAAATTTAATGGGGCACTTGCCTTTCCTTTATAGCACACTATAAAATGTTTTTAAAGTGAAAGGAAATCTCAACAAGTTGGTTGTATGAATTTAGTTTCATTAACATATATTATTCAATCTGCGCAGTTGCACCCTTCAACAGTGCTTGCACATGAGCATGTTTCTATAAATCTACACTGCAAAGCACTTAAAAAAGTGAATATATATATATATATATATATATATATATATATATATATATATATATATATAATATATATAAGCCTAGCGGCGTGTGTTGTGTGGAAAAAACTATTTTCTCAGAAAGGGCTCATCCAATTGACCTGAAATTTGGTATACTGACATTATTTGACAAAAAAATTATAATAGTGAAGTCAGTTAACTTCCATCATCCCCCCTTCCCACCGTGGGAGGGGCAGTAAAGGCTAAATTTACCAGTTGAGGGCTCAAACTCTTGACCGTGTGGGTATTTATTTACCAGAGTCTGTGTTTGGTCATGGACAATTGTATGTCGCATTTTCACGAGTACGGAGAAGCAGTGATGTGAAAGTGCAGGTTATCAATACTGCCCTTCAAGGAAGACTGATTGAGCACAGCGATAAGGTGTTTAGCAGAAACGTTGTGTATCAAGAGGTTTTAGAACAGTAAGACGATGGAGATTAAGGATGTGGCGATGAAGATGAAGGATGAGGTGATGGAGAAGAATGATGAGGTGGTGACAAGTGGACAAAACCACGTTAAAAAAGGGCGCTTACATCGGGAAGTAACGTTCTTCCCACTGAGGATGCCTGGGCTAGCCCCAAATGCATGACAAGAACCTTTTTAACACCTTAAGTAGCTTGATTTGACTAGAATGCATGAGTATCATGCACGGGTTAACTTGTGTATATATATATATATATATATATATATATTTATATATATATATATATAGATATGTACACATACATGTATGTATCTCTATATGTATCTATCTATATATATATATATATTTTATATATATATATGTGTGTATATATATATATATATATATATATATATATATATGTATATATATATATATATATATATATATATATATATATAAAAATATATGTATATATTATACAAGTTAACCCGTGCATGATACTCATGCATTCTAGTCAAATCAAGCTACTTAAGGTGTTAAAAAGGTTCTTGTCATGCATTTGGGCCCTAGCCCAGGCCTCCTCAGGGGAAGAGCGTTACTTCCCGACGCGAGCGCCCTTTTTTAACGTGGTTTTATCCACATATCGCCACCTCATCATTCTTCTCCATCACCTCATCCTTCATTTTCATCGCCACATCTATCCAGATGTCTATCCAGACACAGGGATCTCTCTCAGCAGTCCTGAGTATCAAACTCCTCTCACTCTGTCACCCCCGGCAACCACCAACCACTCCCCACTGTCACCCCCGGCAACCACCAACCACTCCCAACTGTCACTTCTCCTTCAAGAAATATATATATATATTTTAAATCTTTATAAACACTTTTAACAACTAACAAATTAAATTAACAAATTAAAAACATCTTAGTATACCAAATTCCAGCCCTTTCTGAGGTTTTTTTCCACACATACTAAGAAATTAGTAGGTCAGTGTATAACTCCGCCCAGCAGGCGGCGCTGCAGCTTGGTTTTATTTTTTCCACACACACACACACACACACACACACACACACACAGACAGACTAACACACGCCACTAGGCATTTATATTATATATATATATATATATATCCATACAGCCACGATTTTGCCAATTAAAGGGTGCAATAACACTGCTATCCGACTTACCTTCCACAAATTTCTACAATGAAGGGTTCACCTATCACAGGTACTTTAGATGAGGAGTTAATAATAAGCTCAAATCTCTTTAGGACTAAAATGAAAGGAAGAGAGAATGAGATATACTCAGTTATATTAAAACCGGCATAATCACAGTACAGAAACCAACGCAAACTATGAAAGTAATATATATAACTGTAAATTCTTCTGTTGTTTTTGTAGAGTGAAATAAAAACCCCTGCTGCTGTTGTCTTCATTTGTCCCCCTACATTCTACTATATAATATTGCAACTGCACATATGTCTAGTACAATGTATTGCAGGTACGAGATGATTTAGAATTGATTGCAAAAGGTGCCTTCCGTTTCCATGTCTGTAGTTACATGCACTTCAAGATACCTGACATTTCTATCTCTGTTGATAACATGACCATAAATCCCACCCCACAAGCTCGCTGCCTAGGTGTAATCCTTGACTCTCACCTATCCTTTGTTTCCCACATTGACTCTATATCTAAATCATGTTACATACATCTAAAGAACATTTCCAGAATTCGCACATATCTCACGCAAGACACTGCGAAAACCTTAATTCATGCACTTAACATCTCCCGCATTGACTATTGCAATTCCCCAAAACAGACTCAAACCCCTACAATCTATTTTGCACGGTGCTGCAAGATTGATTTTCTTTGCAAATCATTATTCCTCTGTTGAATCACTCTGTATGTCTCTACACTGGCTGCCTGTTTTCTATCGAATCCAATATAAATTACTTTTACTAACCTACAAGGCCATCAACAAAGCTGCACCAACATACATCTCCTCTCTTATCTCAAAATATCTCCCAACTCGGCAACTCACACAGGAAATGCGTCTCTCATCCACCCTCATTACATCCTCCCATTCCCGGTTACAGGACTTTTTTCGGGCTGCACCCACTCTATGTAATTCTCTCCCTCGCACAATAAGACTCTCCTCTGGTCTACAAACTTTCAAGCGTTCTCTGAAAACCCACCTCTTCAGACAAGCTTATAATATTCCTCAACCATCCTTTTAATCTTACTACCTTACCCTATTACCACCCGTTACACAATTTCACACAAGACAACTACCCCCTGACCAACATTGTTGTGTAACAGGATAATTTAGCTTATGAGTCCCTTTTACCTTTACAGCCTGCTGGGCCAAAATGCAAAATGTAGACTTCGACACATGAAGCTAAGGCTAAGTCCCATTGTCCCATAGATTGTAAGTTTGCGAGCAGGGCCTTCTCACCTCTTTGTCTGTTTTGCCCAGTTTGTTGATTAGTTTACTATGTTTGTCCCCAATTGTAAAGCGCTACGGAATATGTTGGCACTATATAAATAAATGATGATGATGATGTGTTTGTGTTTATGTGTGTGTGTGCTAGGGAATTTAGACTGTAAGCTCCAAAACGGTAGGGACTGATGTGAGTGAGTCCACTGTACAGCGCTGAGGAATTAGTGGCACTATATTAATAAATCGTGATGATGATGATGATATAGTCTTTATGTATTAATTAACAACTAAACAAATGACTGCACAAATACATTGTAAAACAAACTAACAAACAGATAAAAACAGAAAACAGTAGCCATAGCTCTTACCGTATTCTGTGACCGAAAATGTTGTGCTATAAACTTTAGGTATATTTATTGTGTAATCTCCTAACAGAAGCTCTTTCGCCAGAGGGAAGGTAAAATCTGCAATTCCTTGATTTGGTGCCACATCCAACCATTGTTCAATGCGATTGTTATTAGGATCCTGTGAGGAAACAGATACGTTCTAAAATCAAATTACTCACTGTGTGCATCATGATTTACTAAACATCAAAGGTACTGTATATGGACAAATTCATTTTTAAAATAGAAGATACATTTCACAGCATATCTAATAATTTGATATTATTTAACAATAAGATATATAATTAAGGTAAGTATTTTAATGAAGAAAATCCAGTGTGCTGTTTTATATAAGTTGGAAAAGCTTACCTAGCCTGCTTGCTCTGTTAAAGAGAATTATATATCTAGGCTGTTCCTTTTCCCTATCTCTTTAATATGTCATAGACAATATGGTTGCACATTCATCTTAACACATCCATATGCTTAAGTTGTATAGGCGACTAGTTAAGCTCATAATCATCTATGTGGTAATACAAATTAATATGACAAATTACTTGGTGGGGATGCCGGGGATGGTTGCTCAAGTTAGCAACCATCTCAGGCAAGTCCAGATATGGTTCCAAGCAGGTGGGTAAAGATTTAACTGTATTTAAATGCACAATAATGCAACATAGCAATCAATAAACAGATATTGGCATTCATACTTCATTGTCAAGCTTAGGGTCCAGGAAGTTGCTTTATACTGTAAACACAGAAAAGTCTTGTCAACAATAGGCAGACAAGACAAGGTTCCATCTCAGGGAAGGCAGCACATGATTGGTTCTCTCTGGCACTGTCCACTCACATACTGCTTTCCCTGGGAAAGAATGATTCCCGCCCACTTTCAAGAACATTCTAAGTTTGATTGGTTAAAGTACAGAGAACTGACTTAGTGGCAAATGAGGAATCGTAGGGGGGTACCATGTAACTGGGCAACCTAAAACCATATTGTATAGGTAAGGTCATATATTTTTATGTGTATAAGTTTATATTTATAGAATTTAATAAATATGATGACAATGCAAATGGAATACTCCCCAGGGGATCAGTGGAACAGCAAAGAACAACAAAGAGTTCCAGGGGACATTTTCCTCTAATGCTCACCATTATTTCCACCAGTGGATACTGTAACAGAAACACAAAGGCAGATTACATGTCACAACTGAATTGATATCTGTGCCACCTAATACATAACATGATGTGACAGTAAAATAGTAATTTATTACACATTAAAATTGATAATGCCCATAATTTTACATGTGACAATAATCATTATTATTAACAGAAAGCAAACGTTGCACTGCGCCTGTAAAGCACTGTTTCCTTTAAGTTACTAATACATAAATGTGGTTATGCAATTCTCTATCACTGTATTATTTCTATATTGCTTTGTCTAAAACTTACTTTGTTTGCATCTTTTTTTGATGTACTAAGGCATAACCTTCTAAGCCTGACCAATTATGTCTTCCTATTAGAGATGCTCACTGACCCCAGTGAAGCGGTTTTAGTTTTGGATTTGGATTAGCTTCGTGTTTTGGTTTTGGTTTTGGCAAAACCACCCTCGTGTGTTTTGGTTTTGGATTTTTTAGAAAAAAAACTAAAATTTGCTAAAATCACATAATTTTGCTCTTTTTTTGTTCCTACATTATTATTAACCTCAATAACACTAATTTCAAGTCATTTGCAGTCAATTTTGACCACCTCACAGGTCACATTATTATTTTCATAGACTTTCGGACAAAGACTGCAGCGACCTGGCTGGATGGTAAGCGACAGAGCAAAGACACAAACACACGGCAGTTCCTAGCACATCTAGGACACATTGGCACACAGCAGTGGCAGAAAAGAAAAATGGGTGTCCGACCACCCTCCCATCCCCCGCTATTTTGGAGTTTAAAAAGGAATCCAAGATCTGACTATGTCACAATGACGTTTTGCCTCATTTTCGATTCCGAGGGCGCGTGACGGTACCGAGCCGGCTTGCGATCCGACTCAGATCCCCTAAGTTCAGGTGTGTTCGGTTTCCGAAGAACCGAGCCTGAGCATCTCTACTTTCTATATACCCAGCTCTTAAAGTATGCCCATCACTTACATACAATGGAGTCAGCCATTTTGTTAAGTGAACCAATTTCATGAAAATGCCAATAAATTCACTAGGAGCCAAAGACAACACTGGCTCGTAGTGATTTGATATATGTATTAACGTAAACATTGTTTCAGAAAAAACAGTGGCTTCCTCCACCGTGTTTAAGCAAAAGGACACACTTAAATATTGCATGAATTGCCAAAAGTCACTCTATTAATCCTACTTAATTTATTGGTTCTAACTTCAGGAAAAAAGAACTGTTTTATACATGTCTATAAATTATTAGCAACAAGAAAGAATGGTTTATAAACATTTACCTTGTCATTTTGAGCTTGAAAATTCTTGTCCAGGGTTACAACACGGAAACTAACTGAAATTAGTTGTCAGGAGAAATATTAAACTTATTAGTTTTTGTTAGGATTTTTCAAAATACAGAACACAAAAAGGGAAATTGAGATGACCAAAAAGGAGGTAAACAGCAGACAAACCAATTTTAGTAACTAGTCATAATAAGCATCACATAGGATCAGGCCCGGCGCTCCCATTAGGCAAGGTTAGGCAATTGCCTAGGGCGCCAGGCTCTGCAGGGCGCCTCGAAATTAAAAAAAAATGACTATGGTCATTTAAAACGGAAATCCACGGGGAGGAGAGGAGGGAAGGGGCTATAAATCTTACCTGCATGAAGCTGCTCCTCTCTGCTCTGTCTCCTCCCCTCCACTCACTGACAATGACAGACCGTGATGATGTCATCATCACGGCCCGACAGTGTCTGTGAGTGGAGGAGAGAAGACAGAGCAGAGAGGAGCAGCTTCATGCAGGTAAGATAAAGAAAGACATGGGGAGCTGAGGGGAGGGAAGCGCAGCGCCAATTTTGACAGGGGGGGCGCCGATTTTTAAAGGGGGGCGGCGATTTTTAAAGGGGGGGTCGCCGGTTTTCACACAGTGCCTAGGGCGCCAAGGACCCTAGCACCGGCGCTGCATGGGATGTATCTAGTTCAAATATATTTATAAGATTATTGTTAACATGGTATTAAATACATATTGTCATATCAATATGAACCATACCAATGCTGTGTAACAGGCCCTAACCTAATGATACTAAGGTTATCTAAGTGAGGTCTCTGGGTCCAACAAATAGGAAGCCTGCTTTGTTGAGACTCAGTCGTCTAGCTCAGTACTATACGTACATATACATGTCACTTGACTAAGGGAAATAAAATTGCTGGGCCTTATTATATTTGAGCCCCTTTGTTTCCTTTTGAGTTTTAGTTAAATTTTGGCAATGTGGTGCTTCTCAACAAATATTGTATCCAGCTTCATATGCTTCTCAGATAATCATGGTATCCTGTATCTGGTGCTTCTCAGTTAATCCTGGTTTCCAGTGTTCTACGCTTCACAGCTAGTCCTGGTATCCAGAATCCAATGCCTTTTCAGCTATACTTTTTACCAGTATCCTGTATCCATAACTCCTCTTCAATTGCCTGCTTCCTGTGTTAAGATATGCTCTTCTTCTCTGACATCTCCTCTTGCCACCTGTCAGTCTCACCTGGTACCCACCCAGAGAACCTTGACCTGCATGGTGCTAGCAGCAAAGACCAAACCTCCTTGCCGGTGTCACTGGTGAAAACCTTTGTCATGTTAGACTCCATGGCTAAGTTGTGAGTTTGAGCTAAATCAGACAGATTGTGAGAATCCAACCACTTTCATGTGATCTGTTACACAATTTCTCCAGAAATTTTGAATTGATTCTGCAATATTTTATGGAGCTTCCCGGGACTCAGGTTCAGTTTATGGGTCATTTTAATTAACATTTATAAGTGGATTATGCAGTTGGATATGTAGTAGCAATAACTAAATATGTCTTCTCATTCTTTTTGCATAATGGCCAAGAATTCTGCATCCAACTTAAGAGAGAATGCTTTTAATGGGACTGGTGGGGGGCAATGGGGGAATATGTAGATATTTAAAGGACATGACTTTAATGTTGGGGCTGATCAGGGGGAAGATGGCTTATTTATTAAACATAAACACTATTAATTTAATATTGGGCCGATAGTGTGGGAGGAGGGCATGGTGGCCCCACCTTTTCATTTGTACTGGGCCACACAAATTCTGATGGCAGCGCTGGTGGGATGACTAATTTGGGAGTCAGTTTTAGTATGACTGCATCCAATCACTGCAAACATTTATAGAAGTCCCAGGTTGGTATCTGGTATTTAGTTTGGATGGGCAAATGAGAGTAGGTATAGGTCCTCAAATAGATAATGAGAGGATCATGAGATTGTTGTAATGAAAATTATTAAGATTTAAATTTGCTATCAGTTTGGCTATTGATGGCTAGAATTTGAGGAGATGGGAAGGTTACCTCTCCTGCATCCATGCATATATGGTTTTATCCATGCATAGACTGTATCTATGATAGCTCTTAGGGTGTCCCTAATTATTGATGTCCATGACCAATAATACAGTCATGACTCAATTACCATTTTTGTTGATTTTCAGGTGCAAAAGAAATTACCAGTCTGTCCAGGCTTGTAGTTGGGTTTATCGGTCTGGATAAAAGTCACATGGGTTCCTTTGTAGAGCATCACCTTCTTGGGCTTGTCAATGTTGATGTTCTCCCCTTGTGCAGATACATAGAACAACCACACCTCTTCTTCATCTACAACTTTTGGGAGCTGATAAGAAACACAGTATTATTCAGATCATGGTTTACCTTCTAGAACTAAGTACTTTTTGGAAAAAAACAATTCTATATATAAAACAAAACTAAACATATTTGGTTCACTTACGGCTTCAGTTATCAGTACATTTGCTATAATATATAGAAACCAGTGTTTCACATTCCCCACCAACAAAGCTGTAGCGCACATATTTTATTTAATTCTATTGATCTGTTCTAATCAATTCATTATCCTGCCTGTACTCTTTTCAGAGAGGGATGGGAAAGTTTATTTACAGCCCTCAATTTACTGTTTTTGAAACTCCTAGCTAAAACATAAGTTTATTTATAGGAAATGTCTTATAATAGCGCAATGTTATAATTGTAACATTCACCGCCGAGCAGAGAATAAAATAAACATAGAAGCCAGTGCCGACAGGGAATACATATCCCAAATTCCCTGGTAGCTGAAACTGACAATTAAAGTGTGTTGGTTACAGTGGGGAGAGGAGTGACAACAGTTTTACTGGACACTAGGGTGGGGGTGAGAGGAGACAGACCTATGTGAGAATGAGAAAATTAATTGAGACAGATCTATGAGAAGCTAAATATATATTATTGAGATTGATCTATTAAGCGATATGTAAAAGGCTGTTTTTGTGGAGATCAGTATTTATAAGAAAACCATCTGATAATAGAAATATATCAATGTGAATTATCTATGAATGCCAATCAGCTGTGAGGAGAAACATCATTGTGAAAAATACCCTCTGAGAACTGAAAGAGTAAGCAAAGCAGTATTTTCAAACCCTGGTGCTTGTGAGTAAACCTGAGAACTTTCATATACTTATATAACATAAACTATAGCTACTGTTGGTAGAATATAGATAGTTGAAGACTTGGAGAGCAGCCTAGCACTGTCTCAAATGATATCCATACCCCTTGCATACACACAAGGGGAGATCCCCCCCATGTAATGGAGACGGAGACTTTCATATAATTAAATATCATAACCCTGAAGTGAAAGGAAATATAGTTAAAACCTATGTCAGGAAATACAGAAATTGCTTTTTAAATCCATTCAATATATCACCTTCTTCAGTATAAATATTAATTTCATAGATTGTGATATAGAGCCATTGAATCTACAAACTGAGTCATTATAAATACTTATTTCAGAGACTGTGATATATATACAATTTAATTATATCTTGTGCATTATTAGTGATAAGGAATTCAGATACACATCTGAAGAAAATAAAATCTACATATGACAAAGAAGAGAAGTAGCTACCAACGGTATTTTAAGTGCACCAACAAAAGCATAGCAAGGAAGTGTGGGATATTGCAAGAATTAATACTGCGAACTATACATTTTTAGGTGTGCTATAATATTAATTAGTTAATATTTAATCTAAGTGAGGAGTGTAATTTAGTATTACTTTTAGGTTATTATAAAGTAATTTAGTGTGATATAATCTATATATACTGTAGGTGTTAGACATAGTCATATTTTATTGTTAGTTAGGATTAGTTTATTACAAGAATATTGTAATCTATTAAAAATAGTGAGCACAATTTCAAAATTATTTAGATACTATCCAAATTTAATCTTTAGTGAGTCTAATAGTCAAACTCATAAAAATGTTTGTAATTTAAATTATTATTTATTCCCTAATTGTTCTTCTATTTAAAATATATATTGTCAATGTAAATATTTTTCTATAAAAGAACAACCTTATCGTGTGTCAGAGTTGTGTGAAGTGTGTGTGGTTACAGGGGGTCCCAAAGTTGCAGCTGGTGGTTATTACATCCATGTCTATGCAGACCCATGTCCAAGAGTAAGAAGACTTGGTAATAATAAACAAGAAAATATAAAACCGAAGGTTCAGATACAGTCGTCTTGTCTGTTGTCAGTAAGAAAGAAAGAAAACACTGGCCCAGGAAGCTTATATACAGCTTGAATTAGCATGAACAGTGATGATGTCACAAATCTACACAGATAACACTAAGAGAGGGCTTCATTAGTCCAGGGTTAACAATGTTCCAGTAGACTGCTGGTCATAGGTGAGTCCTTTCCAAGGGTGGGAGGAAACTTACTCCAGCTATTGCCTATGTGTCTTCCCGTCGAATAATCAGTTTAAACTGACCCATAAACAAAGTACTTTTGAGTATTAATCTCATATAGCTTGCAACTTGCGACTGCTAGATGCGATCGCTACTCTGTGGAAACTGAGCTAATGCTGGAGAAATAAGCTTTAATATAAGACCAAACTCGTTACATTTTAGAGGACTTGAACCATAAATACCTTAACTTTAATATTATCAATGTATAATTAATCTCCAATACATGTTACTAATAAATAAATGTGGATTGGAACCTTAATAAGTGTGTATTATTTACGAGTGTAAGTGCAAATGTAAATGTGTGTGTTGTTAATCTGTGCGATTGCGTCACTTCACGTGGCGCACTATTCGCAATTGCACGGTAAAACAATATTAATCAATTTAGTTTACTTCATCCTATTATTTGTCTTCCACAATAGGTGCACCCCTTAGCTGGAGTAACGGGGTGATACATAATATCTGCTCTTTTTAAAAGAATCTCTTTTCCTTTTTCCTAGTTATCCTTTAAAAATTTGCAAATAATTATTAGAATTGCATCTAGTGCTATAATTCCAATTTCAATTTTTAGTTAAACCTATTTAGTAACGGAGCAAGCATGACTAGTGTTATCATTATGTCAATTAATGCCATCGTATGGTGCGTCTCTTATAATCAGTGCAAGCTGAAATAATCTTACTAGAACGATAATGCACAGTAGTAGTAGTATGAAAAATTAGTGAAAGCACAGTTTTTGGAACTCAGCCAAGCACTCAGGGTCAGAAGCTGACATGGACCGATGTTGACATGGACCTACACCTGTTTGCTAATAGTAAAACATACATTTGCACTGATCATGCCCACAAAAGCATATGCATACATCTGCACGCAGAGTTGGTGGCATATGACAATTACGCCTCCTTATTATTGGAGAGCCAGGACGGGGAAGGGAAGTAGGTCAAGTACACTAAGGGCATGTTCACGTATATTTGTGACTGAGACACAGAAGTGTCTGGCCCTGGAATCTACACAGATGGATGGTAGAGCCTAAGTGTCGGGGAAGGGCTCTTACTGTAATAGGGGTGGAGGCTGGTTATTAATTTAATGGTCAGGGTGGGTGATAATCATTTAGTAGATAGAAAATATTATTTTACTTATTTATATGTTGATGAGGACTATTTAATTTAATAGTGGATAATAGTAATGAGTATTAATTTAAGATGGTGTGATAGCATTATTTAATTGATGCTAGGGTGGCTTGTGGGCTATTAATTTAATGTGGGGCTGAGTTTAGGGAGATGGAACGCTATCTACTAGTTGTGAAAAACAAGTTATTATTGGGACTATTTGAGGGGAAATAGGTTTAATTATTAAATGGTAATACTGATTATTTAATATTGGAGCTGTTTCAGGAGGGGGGGGGGGGTGGATAGATGTATTTATTAAATGTGAGCATCATTCATTTAATGTCATGGCATTTGGGGCAAAGTAAGTTTATCTAATAATTCTGAATGTTACTAATTTAATGTTTGAGCTAATTGGGGGGATAGGCCTATTCATTAAATGTAAATTTAATTTAATGTCAGAGCTGGTAGGAAGGAAATAGGTCTAGAAATAGGTCTATTTATTGCTGCTGTTAACATCTTGGTGGCAGATAATACAGGACACCTTTAGAGGTCTTATAGAGTCCATGGGATAAATTTATCAAGCTGCCGGTTTAAAAAAGTGGAGATGCTGCCTATAGCAATCAATCAGATTCTAGATGTCATTTATTTAGCACATTCACATCTCCACTTTTTCAAACCCGCAATTTGACAAATTTACCCCCATGTCTCGACAGGGCATCTGTCAAACGGGATCGCAGCGCTGAGCTCATGTGACCCGCCGCCTCTCCCTGTCAGATGATATCACACTGATTTTCCCACCGTCATTGTAGGAAGAAGAAGCAGAGAGGCTGCAGCAATCAACATATGGGTGAGTAGATTTTAACCACTTGTTTATAATTTTTAATCACTATCTAATATATAAATGTCTAGTGGCGTGTGTTAGTCTGTCTGTCTGTCTGTCTGTGTGTGGAAAAAATAAAACCGAGCTGCAGCGCCACCTGCTGGGCAGAGTTATACACTGACCTACTAAATTCTTAGTGTGTGTGGAAAAAAAAATTCAGAAAGGGCTGAAATTTGGTATACTAAGATGTTTTTAATTTGTTAATTTAATTTGTTAATTGTTAAAAGTGTTTATAAAGATTTAAAAAATATATATATATATTTCTTGAAGGAGAAGTGACAGTTGGGAGTGGTTGGTGGTTGCTGGGGGTGACAGTGGGGAGTAGTTGGTGGTTGCCGGGGGTGACAGAGTGAGAGGAGTTTGATACTCAGGACCGCTGAGAGAGATCCCTGTGTCTGGATAGACATCTGGATAGATGTGGCGATGAAAATGAAGGATGAGGTGATGGAGAAGAATGATGAGGTGGCGATATGTGGATAAAACCACGTTAAAAAAGGGCGCTTGCGTCGGGAAGTAACGCTCTTCCCCTGAGGAGGCCTGGGCTATGGCCCAAATGCATGACAAGAACCTTTTTAACACCTTAAGTAGCTTGATTTGACTAGAATGCATGAGTATCATGCACGGGTTAACTTGTATATAAATATATATATATGTGTGTGTTTAAATTGAGAGCAATATTGCATTGCATATGTGAATTGGGGACATAAATCTGTGGCATAATGTGAATTGGAGCACTTCTTCGTGGGATATATGAATTTGGGGTACTACTGTGTGGCATAATGTGAATTGGGGGCACTACTGTGTGACATAATGTGAATTGGTGACATAAATCTGTGGCATAATGGGAATTGGGAACATAAATCTGTGGCATAATGCAAATTGGGGGTGATATCGCGTGGCATAATATGAATTGGAGGCATTACTGTGTGGCATAATGTGAAATGGGCACATAAATCTGTGGCATAAGGTGAATGGGGAGGCAAAATTGCATGGCATAATGTGAATTGGGGTCACTACTGTGTGACATAATGTAAATTGGAGGCATTACTGTGTGGCATAATGTGAACGTTTATCTGTTGTTTGCATTAGTAATAATATTATGCAATCAGCATGATAAAATAAGAAATATTTAAATGTGATATATGGTTGGGAAAGGGGGCTAGAGTGTGTCCTCATTGCTAGGCTTTCCATATTTAATGTACCTATCCCTTTTTCCCAAACAGGACCCCAATAATCCAGGATCCAGACAGCAACTAAACTTAAGACATCAGCAGCAGCAGGTAGTAAACGCTGCAAAAACAGGTAGGAGAGAACAAGACAGTCTGCTAACTTCTTGTCTCGATCTAATGTGTGGGTCCTAGACTCTGCACTCTTTATATACACTGCATTTCTTTATATACTACATTATGCCACTAGCCATGTCCTTCATGGGCTGTCCACTCCCACTCTAGTGTCTGGTCCCACCTCTGTGGTGGGTGGCCACATCCCCTCTGGTGGGCCCCTACCGTTGCAGTCCCCTGGTAGGCCCTTCATGCCCCAGTCTGATACTGGGGGTGCAATCACAGTACATAAAGCTAATAAGGTGGTTAAAGTGAAGGTCAAAAAGTGTTTATTGTTCACAAATGGGGCAGTCACAGAAAATTCACAATATAAAAATGTCTTGGGTTAGGTATAAGTGTATCTGTTGTATGTCTGGGATAAATTTGAAGCATATGATACTGGTGTAGATTGGGACATATCTTTTAATGTGTCTAACTGATCATATTAATACACAGCTTTTTTTTAATGTAATGTATTCATGCATATGTGTCCAACTTCGTACCAACTCCTTGGGGTTTTCATTATGGTTCGGGCAGGATAGTTTATCTTAAACTGAATCCTGATGCAAAATAAGGCGCAAAACAAGGGAAACTTACTCTTAAAACAAAGCACTAGAAACAAGCTTATTTTTGCCCACATGCTGAACCGTATACACCTCGAATTGCGCATGGGCTATGATAAGTCATCATCAGCCTGTACTTTCACCTGTCCTATAGAAAGAGCAAAACATACGCCTTCTGAATGAGCCGTATATACGTGAACACGCCTTTAGCAAGCTTGGCCTGCATTTGCATGTCCCTTCCCTCCTGCATCCCACCTCTCCACGCACAGGCGTAAAGTCAGAAAGCGCATAGGAACATATGTGTACCACTTTTCTGGGCATGTGCAGAGTAATTTCACGCAAGATACATTATGCAAAGCTAATGCTTTTCTAAGGATTTTGTGCTCTGCCAAAGTTTAAAATATGAAATTAGTACAATTCTATTGAAAACTTTAAAGTGAGCTACAAAATCAATTTGCCCTAAAATTAATTATACTCTGTATGGCCATGTAAAATGCGATCACATAATTTGTCTAAACACAAAGATTTGTCTAACCTGCTATTTATAGCACAATGTTTTCTATATGATAACTTTCCAAGCACAAACACATAATTTTTCACTCACTTGAAACGAATAACAGTGTAAATAATTGGGGGTGTTAATTGTGTCCTCTGTCACTAGTTGAATTCTCTCATCTCTCTTTAGCTCCATCTTAAGTTTTAGCTCCCCCTGCAGATTGAGAATGGTAATACAAGCTTTCTCCACTGACGGATACACCATCTGAGCAGGAACTGTGATCACATAGTAGCTGCAGTGACATAACGACATATTGAACTTGATTACATTTTATGGCGCAAATATTATTGCAAGTGAAAAAGTGCATTCAAATATTAAATGACACTAGCTACTATACAGCTATATAAACATAATATTGTAATGAATAGTCCTTATACACAAGCAGCCATTTTATGAGCTTTGCCAATAAACAGCACACGAGAATGCAGTTTATGGTTTCGTGTAGGGGTGGAAAAGTGTATTGCTGGGCCCCATAGCAAAACTAGGGTAGGGCCATGTCAATACTGCTGTAACCTCCCAGGCTCCCGCTCTGCTCTGAAAACAGTAGAGAGGCAGGGCCATATTTTCCATTGGGCACAATGGGCAGCTGCCCGGGGTCCCACGGGCAAGGGGGCCCCATAGGCATGGCTCTTAATGAGAATAAATAATCCTGCAAAAAAAACCTACAAGGGTCACTGAGCAAGTACATCTATCTATCTCTATATATCTATATCTATATCTGTATCTGTATACATCTATATATCTATATTTAGGGGCCCCGGTGCACTGCTTTACCCGGGGGCACATAATGTTAAGATGGCCCTGTAGAGAGGCGGCTTGTCCTGAGCACTCGCGGTTTGGTTCATGCTCCCTCTGCACATGTGTAGCTCAGAAAAGGACTCCGCTCACTCTTTTCAGAGCAGAGAAGGGCCTTGAGGAGTGCTGCGGAGGTCTGTGGTTGGCACTGCTGGGCCCCCCTCACGATTGGGCCCTGTAGTGGCTACATCTCCTTTACTCATTGTAGTTTCGCCACTGGTTGCATACATTCTTATGAATATTGCTTCAGCATATTTCATGCCTCTGTTATATCACTGGAATGTAGCCTGCAGTCTCATGAGTTTTTGGTTTAGAACACAAAGTGCCTGCTTGAAGGATACCACTTGGCTGGATAAGCACTGGATAAATATAAAGTAGTAATCCACTTACGGTTTTGAAGCTGATACAAGTGCTGGAGCAAAGAGAGACAGCCAGATAGGGATAAGAAGAAGCTCCATGTTCACAGGTCCGATTACTTTTCGTTAATATTTCTCTCTATTTCTTTTCACATTGGAGGTAGGAGGCCTAACTCCCCTGAGCTGCTTTTCTCACTGAAGTCACCCCAGGCGAAAGGTCTTTTACATGAATTTTGGCCTTAAATGGTATTTCAACACAAGTTCGTGACTGTTTATCTTCTGTGCTGATAAAGGATTTTGGACCCAATTTGCATTCATGGAATGTTGCCAAGATAAATCTTACAAAATACACAGCTCAACAGGAAATGTAAACATGGTTGTTTTTAAATGGAACACTGAGCAGAATGAATCTGGTGTACTATTAACAGCAGTGGAATGCCACTGCACTTTGTAGGTGTGATTTACAGAATGCTGACTGTATTTAATTGGTGGATACATAACAAACAATAAGACTTGCAGAGATTTCATTGATATCAACCTCCTATTACAATAAAAATATGTACATTTTTTTTCCAGAGGGAAGGTATGTCAGCTGGTTTATTCAAATTCACCTTGTTTTTAAAAACAGATTGGTGCTATGTTTTTTGGGACTCTTACTGAATTATTGCCCTCCTCAGTAATCTTCGCCCCTTGTCTTGGCCACTAAAACATGTATCTTTCATTTCTCCCACAACATGTTTTGCGTTTACTAATTTTGTTAATTTATTATTTATTTATTGAATTGTTTTGATTACCCCAAAACAAATAAGTTTAATTGAGATATCCAGGTGTTTAAAAGTCATTCTACTGTCATTTTCAAAGAACTGTTAATCAGTATCTACTATATAAATGCCTAGTGGCGTGTGTGGGAAAAAAAAAACCAAGCTGCAGCGCCACCTGCTGGGCAGAGTTAGACACTGACCTATATATTTCTTGAAGGAGAAGTGACAGTTGGGAGTGGTTGGCGGTTGCCGGGGGTGACAGTGGGGAGTTTTTAACACCTTAAGTAGCTTGATGAAGGATGTGGCGATGAAGATGAAGGATGAGGTGATGGAGAAAAATGATGAGGTGGTGACATGTGGACAAAACCACGTTAAAAAAGGGCGCTTGCTTCGGGAAGTAACGCTCTTCCCCTGAGGAGGCCTGGTCTAGGCCCAAATGCATGACAAGAACCTTTTTAACACCTTAAGTAGCTTGATTTGACTAGAATGCATGAGTATCATGCACGGGTTAACTTGTTGTTAATAAGACTTGTGGACAATTTGTGCACATTTTTATGCATCATTTAACCTTTTGGACTTTTCTAGGGTTGAATGTGTGTTGGATAGATACATTCACTAGTAGCATCTAACTGGTACATTTTTGTAGAAAACATTGATCTTTAGTGGACCGGGTGTATGCAATCACCTGCCAAGTCATATACTATACTATATATATATGACATATTTAATTTGAACAGCACAGAGAACAGCTTTTCATGTTCGTCATCTGAAACTACTGAAGCTGGGCAAATGATGAGTCTGGGCAGGGCAGGCATAAGATGTGGACTACATATGACTAGTCTTCTGGAGATTTGCAGTAATCATGAAAAGGTACTAGCAAAATACTAAGGGGGGTATTCAATTGTTAGCGAGTTTGGAAGTTTGAGCGCGTTAAGTCTTTTTTTTGCTATTTTTCCCTATTTTCGAGCGCGAAATCTTCTCCCCCAATTCTAATCTTTTTTTTTTTTTTTACCGAAACGGTGTTATCGCGCTCCAAGCATTTGTCAATGTAAAAGTATAGGCTGGCTGCGAACCCTCAGCGGAAAAAGCTATTCAATTGTTTTTTAACGCTCAGTGTGAAACAGGCAAATCTGCTGTTTCATCTCGCGCCTCCTTGGTCTGCTCAAAGAAAAAAAAATTTTTTTGTAAGTTAATAAAAAAAGAAATTAAACTGAGAAAATAGGTGTAAATGTTCATAAAAGTAACCTAAAAAAAAAAAAGTACTAAAAAAAGTGTATAATAATTAATAATTTTTGGAAATTTCCCCCTTTAGAAATAACCATAGTGCTGCATCATGTATTTAAAACTTTTTTATATTATTTTTTTTTAGGGGGGGGGGGGGTGGTTGTGCCAAAAAGTATCATGTTTTTTTATTTATATTTTAAAAGCGAAATCGTTTGCTCCCCCACTCTATTTATAGTTCCACAAAGCAAAATGTTAAATAAAAGCACAACACCCTCATTCCAACCACAAATCTTTATTAAAAATAATAAAACCCCAAGAAATACAGTAAACACCCTCATGTACACCATAGATTTTAATTAAAAAAAAATACAAAATACTCACCATGGACGAAGTCCTCAGTTTTATGATGCTTTACTTACACACACTCATTTACGCAAAGTCCCAACAAATATTTTTACCTTCGAAGAAAGGTCCGGCTTGCCCACTGTCCCACAAATATTTGTACCTTACAAATGTCCATGCTTGGCCAGTGTTCAAATGTTTGTAAATTTCAAAAAATGTACCTCCTTGTAAAATCTTTAATTCTGCTGTACAGGGGGGGCCATTGTTGCTTGCAGTGCTGTGGCCCTTCTTCATTGCAGTGTGGGGGCCCATTCTCTTGTGCAGTGCTGGGGCCCTTCTTGATTGCAGTGTGGAAGGGCCTAATCTCCTTTGCAGTGCTGGGGCCATTCTTGATTGCATTAATTTACTTTTATTTTTTAATAGTAAAATGAGTGCCTTAACCATTTCAAACTCGCTATGACCAATAATAGAGCGCGAGGGGGTGCATGCAAAAAAACAATTGAATTGAGGGTTTGTTTTTTTTAAACGCGCGCTCGAACAGGAAAAAACGAGCGCGGGTTTTTATGTTTTTTTTCGAGCGTGAAATTTTATCGCGTCTCGCAAACAATTGAATACCTCCCTAATACTTCTGCTATTAGAGAATGTATCTAACCAACAATTAGAAATAGTATAAGGGTCATATCTATAAAATAAACCCATTGTGAGCCACAAAAAATGCACATAGGTGAAAGGTGGATCTTATATTATATCTTATATCTTTCATTTTAATATTTTCATATGTCCAGCCATATCTTTTTGCTGTCAGTACACTACACTTGTTGCTCACAGCAAATGCAGCCTCATCGAGAAAACTATCACCTGCCATATAAAGATCAAGGAACAAATCATAAAGCCTCCTGGCTAGTATTAAAGTCAATGTGGTCATGTGACCACCAAACGTAGAGGCTGATTCGGAGTTGGACACAATCCATGTTGCATTGTGTATCGTTTGTGAAATTGCACTGCACATTAGAAAGTCGGCTCACACATATGCTCCTAAACTGACTTGCGTGATTCCATTGCTTACGACTGTATGCTTTTAGGGGTGCAGGATGGAGGAAAGCAATGGCATGCAAAAGTAGGTCGAGCACTCTAAAGGTTTATTTACACAAATGTAGCTCATGCAGACCTGCAGAAACACACACACCTGTTAGGAGGCATATGTTTTGCATCAGCTATAGGGCAGGTGCAAGTATGCGCTGATGATGTTGATGTGTCATAATCCAGGCACATATGCTACTGATGTAGATGGGGAGAGGCTTGCAATAAGGCTGCATAAACTTTCTTCCAGACAGATCTCATTCATAATGATGTAGTCTTGATTTCAGGAAGCTTGGAGGGATGACAATTTAAAATAGAACTGGCATCAGATAGAGGAGGATGAGTGGTCCAAATATTAGGGACCTGGCTCTTCAGGTAAAGCCTTGGAGTCATATCAAGCATTGAGCCCTAGAGACTGTGAGGTGTATGAGAAAGTTAAGAGGGTACTGCTATACAAATTTCAAGCAACACTTGAATTGTATTAATACAAGTTCCAGTCTTTAAATAAGAGTGGAGGAAGTTCTCATACAGAGTTCCCTAGCCACCCTCAAAGATTACTGGTGGTGAAACTAGAACATGTTGGAACATCAGGAGAATAGTTCAATTGAGCTAGAACACAGAGGGAGCTGTCAAGATGCCCAGTTAGCTCAGTCAGCAAAGCAGCAGTCTCCAGAGGCAGAAGCTCTGAGTTCTAATCCTGATAGGGTGGCTAATTGGAAGCCTGAGAATCTGGAAACTGCTGCCTGATTGGGCACTGCCCCCAAAACGGTTGGTAGTACCCCAGAAGAATCAAGCCCATTTGCTGTCCCTGACTCATGACATTCTTGCAGCTGGACATTTTGGGATGAGTAAAACATGGATTATGCTTAACTTTTTCTGGCCTCAAGTGAAACATTGCATAGCATCCTGTGACACTTGTCCACAATTGGATGCCCTGTCTCAGAAGACTCCTCTACATCCCTTAGCTATCATAGGAGACCCTTCTAGAGAGTGGTCATTGATTGTATGGGTCCCTTAAAAATCCAGAGCAGGTCAGGAAAGACATTTGTCCTAATTCTGGTGGATTTTGTTACCTGAGACCCAGAAGCAACCACGTTGGCATCCATAGATGATGAACATGTGGCCTAGGCTCTGGTTGATATATTCTGCAGAGTAGGATATCCTCACGATGTGATTAAATACCAGGGAACACAATTCCAAAGGAAATTGCTCCAGACTATGTAGGAAAAGTAGGAAGTCAGATCCATGAAAACCACTCTTTACCATCTCCAAACAAATGGGTTATACGAAAGATTCAATAGTACTCTGAAAAATATTTTGGAGGCATATGTTCACTCAGAAGGAAGGGACAGGGATATGGCACTGCAGCAGCTCATATTGGCATACAGAGAGGTGCCTCAGGAGTCCACCTTGTAATCTGTTTTGGAATTACTATATGGGGAAGGGGGGCTGAACTTAGTGAAAAGAAGCAGGGAATGCACCTTTCAAGATCATTAGCAACCCATTATGCAATATGAAAAGCAGCTCCAAAATAGGATGGCCAGAGTAATGCAGTTGAACTGATCCCATATGGAAGGGTCTCAGCACAACCAGAAGCAGTGGTAGGACCTGCATGCCCAAAAGAGGGAACTGGGGGAGAAGCAGTGGGTAATGGTATTCATCCTTGCAGGGAACAATAAAGTTCAGGCCACTTGGGCTGAACCCTACACTGTAGTTTGGAGATCAGACATTGTCAACTACATAGTAGCTTTAGAAAAGTCCCGTATGCATTTAAGGACCCTCCACATCAACTATCTTAAAGCGCATGTGGAAAGTCAATTAAAGGCCATAGTGGTCTGCTGTCCACCTATGGAGGCCCCAGAAATAGACCCCCTCCTTTAATTTCTAGACGCGGTAATACAGGATAAAAAGTGTCACACGCCGGACCCGAAAGCGTGTACCAGCGGACTTACCGGCTCCAGGCAGGCAGAAGCTCTGGCGGCAGTTGCCGCATCCTCCTGATAGCAGGCGCCATCTTGCTTTCGGGTCTGTGCATCCAAACCCTAACCTGCTTAGGGGAGGTCAGGTTGGGATCATCTAAATCCTCTTCCACCTCATTCCAGTTTCTCTACGGTACGCCTCTACAGAATTTCAGCCGTGTGCTCTATTGCATTCGGGTGCTGCCGGGAATTTCATTTCTCAATCTTTGATTTTACAGTGGTGCCTACCTACTGTCCATCTGGAAAATTCTGTCATCATTTCCGCCATCGATCATTCTCATCTTCCTCGTGGGGTGATCCGTCTTTATACCAAGCCTCTAACACTCCGGGGTGGAGATCTCCATTCGGAGCAAATATAATTTCTGGTCCTTCCTCAAACTACTACACCTGTCATCTTGGGCCACCCTTGGCTCTGTTAACACTCTCCACATGTGGACTGGAATACTTCCCAGATTGTAGCCTGGGGATCCTCCTGCCATTCCCAATGCCTAATCCTGGTAAGACCTCTGCACTCCATTTCCGACTCTACAGTTGTGGTTCCTTTGACCCCATCATCCCCTATAGTGTCTAAAATGTCCATCCAATGTTTAAAACAGTAACTCTCTAATTCCCTCTGTTCCATTACAAGCTTTGCAAAATATGTATATTATACCCAAAATAACCAAAACAATCACTATTACAAAAAAATAGGGATTCTATGTCCAGCTGCTTTGTTAGTATTTAAATATCTGGGAACTAACTGTCAACAAGTTATTGTTCAGACAAAAACAGCCGTCTGGTCTCTGGTCTTTGATCAACGTCTTATTTGACCTTTTTCTTTTATACATCATACAGTAGGTACAAACAAGGGCTGTGCTGAGCTTTTACCTCCTCATCGCTCCTTGGGATTGTCCCATAGACCTATTACCGGAAAAGAACCCTCCTAGGGAGCGTTTTATCCTCTCTCCCAACTGGAGACCCAAGCCATGACTGATTATATCAAGGAGAATCTCCAGAGAGGATTCATCAGGCCCTCTGTTGCAGGCTTCATTTTTCTAAAGAAGAAGGATGGGTCCTGTCTCCCCGACATTGATTATTGCGGTCTGAATTCAGTACAATTAAGAATTGTTACCCCATTTGCTCATCACCTAGTTATTTGACCGCATCAAGGGGGCTAATATCTTTTCCAAACTGGACCTTCATGGGGTCTATAATCTCATACGCCTACGGGCTGGGGACAAATGGAAGATCGCATTTAACACCTGTGATGAGCATTACGAACATCTTGTCATGCCCTTTGAACTCTGTAATGTCCCAGCCATGTTCCAAAGCATTGTTAATTAATTTTTGTATCGTGGTCTATCTTGATGACATCCTTATTTTTTCTCAAGATATTGATTCTCATCGTGTTCATGTCACAGAGGTGTTATCCAGGCTCTGAAAAAAATCAACTTTATTGCAAACTGGAGAAATGCTCCTTCGAGGCCACTTCTATACCCTTCCTGGGTTACATTCCGGTCTTCGTATGGACCCAGAGAAGGTCCGAGCTATTCTGGATTGGCCACATCCATCCGGTCTCAAGGCTATCCAATGTTTTCTGGGCTTCTCAAATTATTGCAGACAGTTCATTTAAAACTATTCAAGTATTATTGCTCCCATTACAGCACTCACCCGGAATGGAGTGGATACCAAGAACTTGTCGGTAAACGCTCAAGAGGCCTTTTCATTCCTTAAGCAAGCCTTCTCTACCGCTCCTATCATCAGACAAGCAGAGCTCTCTAAACCTTTTTTTTCTCAAACTGGATGCTTCCGCAGTTGGTGTAGGTGCTGTGCTTTCCCAAAAGTCCTTAACCAAAAATCTCCTACCCTGTGCCTTTTTCTGATGCAAATTTCTACTAGCTGAATGAAACTATACCATAGGTGATAAAGAACTACTGGCAATGAAATTGGCCCTCTCTGAATGGCGCTATCTCCTGGAAGGAGCTCAGCACATGGTTACCATCTTTACAGATCATAAGAACCGTTTGTATCTACAAACGGCTCAATGCCTCAATCTTCGGCAGGCTCGCTAGTCACTCTTATTTTCCCGCTTCAACCTCAATTGTGACTTACAAGCCGAGTCATTTAAACAAGAAAGCGGGTGCATTTTACCAGCCAAAATTCCAGCCAAAATTCTGATCCATCTCTATGCCGTCCAATCTTTTTCGAGCTCTTTCTGTGTCTTCCACTTCTATTGGGAAGACCTTCGTTCCTGCTTCTCTCTGGAAAAAGTTCTTCAGTGGTATCATGCCTCCAGGTTTACCAGATGCGCGAGATTTCTCAAAACCTACGAGGTAATTTCTCAAATCTATTGGTGGCCCACCCACCAGTCAGATGTCAAGGAATTTATGGCTGCTTGCAATATCTGCACCCAACACAAATCTCCATTTCTGACTCCTATGGGTCCATTTACTATTACCAGTACTTTCCAAACCTTGAACACACATCAGCATGGACTTTGTCACTGATCTTCCTCCCAGCAGAGAATTTAGCACCATTTAGGTCGAGATGGATCGCTTTTCAAAAATGGCTAATTTTATTCCCCTAGTGGGTCTCCCTTCCTCCATAGTTTTGGCACAACATTTCGTTAAAGAAGTGTTTCGCCTCCATGGCTGTCCTCAAGAGATTGTTTCCGATAGAGAGGTTCAATTTATTTCCAAGTTTTGGTGTGCTTTATGCAAGAGTTTCTGCATTCAACTTAATTTTTCCTCTGCATACCATCCACAGTCTAACGGACAAATGGAGAGAATAAACCAAGATCTTAAAACCTTTCTCAGGATATTTTCTTCCTTCAACCAGGACAACTGCGTTGACCTCTTATCCTGTGCCGAATTCGCTCACAACAATTTATTTAATGAGTCTACCTCTTCTACACCATTCTTTATCGTTAATGGGTTACATCCTACACTCCCGGAATTCTCTCCCCTTGTGTCTACCCATGTTCCTGCTGTTGAGGATCTTCTACAAAATTTTTCTGCTATTTGGTCTCGAGTTGTTACCTATCTCAAGAAATCCTCTAACTGCATAAACAGCCCCAACAGGGGGGGTAATACATGTAAAAAAAGAATACCAATACATGTAAACAAACAAACAGCATGCTCCCTCCCCAAAAACAGCTTAATGAATCCTAGTGCTGCCAGCCTAGGCCGGTAATAGCAAAATCGGGAGCGGTGGTTGCATGAAGCTTGGGGTCCCCCTGAATTTATTATCACCAGCACTAGGTTTTACCATCCTTGGCTGGTGGCACTGAGAGAACTGCAAAGTGGTGTCCCCCTTCTATAACGCCAAAATAGCCCCAGGATGGGACTGGGTTCCTTAGGGAGATCGGTTCCACAAAAAATGTGGACCTCCCCCCCTATGTTTTTCCAGCACCGTACTGATAGCACTCGGGCTGGTGGTTCCACACCCTTCTGGCAGTAGGAGTGGTAGTAATATTAATTGTTAAAATATATAAATTAATTTTCTCTTTGGTGCACTACAAATGCCAGCATGCCCAGGTTGCCATTACGTCTTTGGGCATGCTGGCACATACCCTTGGCTGACAAGGCACGCTGGCACTTGGAGAACCAGCCCTCCATTCACCCTATTTACTGGTCACCTAGATCCAGGCTCTTCATCTCTTATAAATACTGAGATCCTTGGCTTGACAAAATAAATAACCCTTATGCACGACGCAATACTTGCTCCTAAGTTCTCCTGACACAATTTAACTCTTACCGGTGGATTAGTCATATATATTACATGGGCAGAGGCGGAACTAGCAAACTGTGGGCCCCAATGCAAGAAAGTAGTGTAGAGGGAACCAGGGCCCACAGCTCGCTAGTTTGACATGCAGCGGGCCCCATTATCTCCATGGGCCCCAGTGCACTGCACCTGCTGCACCAATAGTAGTTCCGCCACTGAACATGGGCATTTCCCACAGCTTGAACTCTGGACTTGGGTAATGGCAAATAACATTATCAAAGGAGACCCAGCAGCGCTCAACATTTACCACCTCATTTGGCTACCTTCCAAAGATCACTTGATCACCTACTGGATGGGTTTCAGGAGTATGACCATGCCTACCTAGAGGATATAGCTGTCTTCAGTCCTAGCTTCGAAGAACATCTGATACATGCGACTGAGGTTGTTACAAGGCTTCACTAGGCAGGGCTGACTATCCAGCATGACTATTATCAGATGGGGATGGCTGAGGTACAATACTTAGGACACATCTTTGGAGGGGGCAAAATTAGCCCTAAGCCTGCAAAAGTGGAAGCTATTTTGCAGTGGTCCAGACCCACCCACCTAGGGCTCGCAGTTTATTACAGAAAATGTGTGCCCTAGTACTATATCATCACCAAACCTTTGTCTGAATTGACTAAAAAGAAGTACTCCAAACAACTAGTGTGGAAAACGGACTGTGAGCAATTGTTCCCAACTTTAATGATGCTCTGTCAAGTTTGGTGGTCTTAGCAGTCCCTGATTTCCAAAATAAATTTAGAGTCTAAACTGAGTCCTCAGGATGTGGTGTGGGAGCAGTGCTTAGCCAGGTGGGAGAAGATGGCAGAGAACATCCGATGGAATATCTCTCAAGAAAATTGTTGGATTGAGAATTGACATATATCACCATTGAGAAGGAATGTCTGACTATACTATGGGCCCTTAAAAAATCACAAACAAACATCTTTATGTCCTTACTCTGGTGACTGTCTTGGAGACCTGGGACCTGTATATCCCTTGCAGCAAAGTCCAAACTCCCTTGCAGGGGTCCCTGGTGGATACCGAGGGTATGTTAGACTATGCGCCTCCCTTTTCAGTTGCGCCAATACCAGCTAGTGGCCACCTCTGCAAATTCTGCGACACACATATATTAGCATGTCTTGCGGGGACCATGCCCAGCAATAGAAGATGTTATACATATATTGTTGTGAATAAAGAAATTCTTAAGTTTCTTTAATATAGTGATTGATAATATAGTTATTTGTTCATTATACTCTGTTGTTAAAAAATGTACATGTAATGTAGTGTACAGTCATGGCCAAAAGTTTTAAGAATGACAGTATTCAACATAAGTTAAATACGGACTGTTTTTTTCATGTAGCGCACAAATACCTGATAGCTTATTTGTACACTGACACTTAAAGTTGATATTTGTGTGCTACATGAAAAAACAGTCAGTATTTAACTTATGGGCAAAACAGAATACTAATTTGCACCCCTTGCATTGTAACATGGTTTTGTCCAGGAGACTTAAATAAGAAGTTTCTTGAGTTAAGATCCTTAATGAATCAGGCCCTAGAATCTGATGCTATAGGCAACGTCTCCACTTTTTCAAACCCACAGCTTGATAAATTTACCCCTATATTTCAGTTTGTTTTAAGATTTTAACTGAACAAGATGTTGGATTTGTGTTCACGTTCCCCATTATCTTGAAAGTGGCCTACCAGTGATATCTAGTCATTTTACAATGACAGACTATTGTCACAAGGAAAACAACGTAATAATTATTAATATAGGGAAATGGACATAATGAAAGTGGAGGTAACATGGAAAAGAAGATATTTGATTAAAGTAAACTATTTTACAAAACAGCATATCTTCAGTTAGCTATTTCTAGAGTTGATCTACTTTGTTATGATAGTTATTAACATGCTTAGTAGGAAATACTGTAATACTGTAATATTTCTATAAAAAGTAAAAGCAATTCTATTTTACAACAGAACTATGCACAGAAGAAGGTTTGAGTTTGGCACGCTTGGTAAGCACCTGTTGCTAGTTACCTTTAGACTGGTAAGAAAGTTGTTATTAGGATACATCTGATCTACCATCAGAATTTGTAATCTTACCCTGAGAAAAAGATTCATCAAATTTAGTCTAATTATTGGTTGACACAATATCATTGCAGAAATGCAACGTCATCTGGGATGACACTACACGTTGCTTTACCATAGCATTTAATAATATCCGTTTGACCTATAAAACCAATATTAGTAAATGTAATTTAAATTAGTAAATGGATTATTTTGCTATAAAAACAGTTGCTATTAGCACTTTGAATTTCCTGCTGACAAGCAGAGGATGCGGTACACCATGGCTATGGAGTTTTATTTCCTTATGCCTAATAATTGTAATGCAATCTTTGATGATGCTGAACACATAATCAGGGCCGGATTTACCACTAGGCAACCTAGGCACTTGCCTAGGGCCCAGCGGTCGCAAGGGGGCACGGCTGGTGGTGGAGGGGCCAGCAAAGAGAAACAAATATTGTGTCCAAGAAAAAAAAAATCAAAAAAAAAATCACGATGGTAGCAGCCCCCGGCAGCCTCTTCTCCTCCTTCCTGCTTAGCTGCGTTCCACTAAATGTCGGGCGTGACATCATCATGCCCGACGGCATATTCACTGAAGACTCAGAGGAGTGAAGAGGAGCAGCGTGCACAATGGGGCAAGAAAGGAAACAGAAGTTGAGAAAACAGAACAAAACAGAAGAGAAGAAAGCAATAGAAAGGTAAGCAAACTAACAGAGGCACAATGGCACACTATGAATAAGGGGAAACAAATTGTTCCAAAAAAATTATGAAGGGGGACACAGGTGATGTGAAGGGGGATAGAGGTGATGTGAAGGGGGACAGAGTTGATGTGAAGGGGCACAGAGTTGCTGTGATTGGGGACAGAGGTGATGTGAAGGGGCACATGTGATATTGTGAAGGGGCAAAAGTGATGATGGAGGGACAAAAGTGACAACTGTTAGGTTGTTACTAGGTATGTTGGTTGTTGCTGCTAGGTATACCCCCAATGATGCAAGTTACGCCCCCAATGATATGGCCACACCTCCTTTGATGCAGCAGCACATAGCTTTCCTTCTACTCGGCTATAGGGGTATATGGTATACTAAAAAAACATAGTGCTATGGATTATTTCAGAGAGGGGGGCCCCCCAACCAGTCTTTTGCCTAGGGCCTCATGAGGTCTAAATCCGGTTCTGCACATAATGAAAGTTGCAGCCTTATTACTTCAAAACCACCATTGGGACCTAGTGGGGCGACTTGAAACAAAAGACTCTCAAGTGCTATTTTCTTTTATATTTTTTAGGTTTCTATAGGATTATATTTACTTTTTAAATTATTACTTGAATTTAATAAGCAATGAAATTAATTACAAATATATATCTCTGATATGTTGTGCAAAGAGCCAAGTAACTATGGTTGACTTGAAAATAATGTGAGTAGTGCGACTTAATTGGTCTTATAGCATCTAAATTATACACTTATTTATGTACCTTTATTACAATAAAGCCACCAACAAGAATAAACTGTATGTTGTTTATTGAGTTGCAATTACAAGAAACAGAATCTGTAAGCCTGTATGGATGGTGTTAATCTCTTCCTCTCTGTTATTTGCAGGTAGACTGCACATGTTCTGTGGCATGTAGGCACAATGTGTGATATCTTCAGATGCTGATTCCTCAATAGTGGGATTCTTCTTTTTCGATTCCTGTTACAAAGAGAAGTAGATCAGAGTAGTGGATTACAAAGCTACACAGTACATTGTGGAAATTTAGAAATGTAAGACCAGAGGTAGAGAACCAGTGGCTCTCCAGCTGCTGCAGAACTTCAAGTTCAAGCGTACTGTGACTATTTCCACAAGAGCTGGAAACCACCAAGTTGTCTAAACCTATCATAGAGTGTAATATCAACGATCTGATATTAAGCATTTCAGAGTCAAATTAAGAAGACAGGAAGACAGCTTTAGTGAATAGTGGCGAAATGTGGTGGGACTTCTGATATTTGGCTAAACAGATTTCTAAAGATGAAATAAAAGAATATAGAAGTGATGAAACACCATTGAATAGAAAGAGCAGAGGACAAAATCTATGGGAAAGGGACCATCTCAGTACAGAATATAAATGATAGACAAACCTTCGAAGAAACACCATATGGATTCTATAACACTGTCATCAAAGCAGCAGCCTCTCTGCTCACACTGCTCCCGGGTAATAGCTGGGTAACCACAATTCCTCCTCTCTCTGGCATCTACTCTGCAGTGGAATGTTGCTGGGAGAGATACATGGAGGCATCATATGTAAATATAAAAGGCGGAACTTCACAGGCACAAATCACAAGTTAGTGATTAAATGGTACTATTTATATAATAGACCCAAAGAGGGAAATTTATCAAAGATTCAATTTGTCGCCGGTTTTGCACATCGCCACACATCGTCAGTAATTTTGCCCTCCTGATTAACTATCCATCGGTTTG
This sequence comes from Mixophyes fleayi, assembly GCF_038048845.1. Classification (NCBI taxonomy): domain Eukaryota; kingdom Metazoa; phylum Chordata; class Amphibia; order Anura; family Limnodynastidae; genus Mixophyes; species Mixophyes fleayi. The sequence goes on along the minus strand of NC_134407.1, from coordinate 27,665,703 downwards.
GATGGTGAAAATGCAAAAGTCAAATAAAATTAATAGTGCCTCCTTACATATATATAAAAGTAACAGTACCTCTTATAAAAAATATTTTTTTTATTTTCTTGATCCCATGTAATTCAGTGGGAGAAAACGAAAGCCCCACAAGAATGGAATGGACTGTTCTTGAGGAGCTCCAAAGGCAAAAGCAGTTAATGTCTGGTAAGTCCATCTACTTCATAGTGAAGCAGTCAATCAGAAGCGGTTTCTCATCTGTCAAACCATCAGCAAAAAAGCTGAAAATCGGTGGTTTAACAAAACCGCACTGAATCTCGGCCAAAGCTTCTTCACTATAGGAGCAAGATTACTAAGCTTAAATATTCAAAAGAGTTCTCATTACCTCCATGGCATGGGGCGTTGTACTCTGACAAAGCATTTTCCTCTAGAATAGAAAGAGACACAACATTATTATGTTTAAATAGGGTCATTTGTTTTTGCTAGACTTCATCTGTGTATGACAGAGATTCCTGCTCAGCATGTGAAGTGTTACAGAGATAGTTTAACCAAAGCAAATAAGAATAAGTTATTGAGAACCAACTTCATAGAGATAAACATGCAAATAAGCCATGTGATTTCTAGAGCACATACTGCTGGGAAATTAAATTCCATGGAAGCCTTCTGAGTCAATGCTTTATCTATTTTTTTAACAATAAATACAGGTATAATAATGTTGGGCCTGATTCATTAAGGAACTTAAATTAAGACGTTTCTTATATACGGTAAGTCTCCTGGACAAAACCATGTTACAATGCAAGGGGTGCAAATTAGTTTTCTGTTTTGCACATAAGTTAAATACTGACTGTTTTTTCATGTAGCACACAAATATCAACTTTACATTTCAGTGTAAAAATAAGCTATCAAGTATTTGTGTGCTACATGAAAAAACAGTCAGTATTTAACTTATGTGCAAAACAGAAAGCTAATTTTCACCCCTTGCATTGTAACATGGTTTTGTCCAGGAGACTTAAATAAGAAACTTTTTAATTTTAGTTCCTTAATGAATCAGGCCCGTTGTGCTTACTTCCACTTACCTGGATCATAATAATCATAAACTAGGACATTTGCAGGCTGCAGATTTGTCACATGTGTTTCTTGCTTCAGCTCAAAACTAAAACTTTCAGTTTTGTGAGTGAGCTGTGGAAGAAGAGAGCAGATCAATACAGGTTATCTATACGCCACAAATCCAAGTAAAAATGCTGACACATATGCACCTAGTTTTTAAAGGACAGTAGAGCAGGGTCCTCTGAAGGGAGACCTGGTATTACTGGGCCCTCTCCTATACAGATCCTGCAATGATTTAACCACTTGCAATGGCTAAAATTTCACGACTGTTCACCTCAATAAATATAATGGGAATCACTTTGCATCATCCAGTTTCAGTTCTGCAGTGGTAGTAGAATTTGATGGGATATTTTTACTGATATCATCCCTTCATTGCTGCCAATCAGCACGAGGGTTCTTGGCTCAGCAGAACTCTGCCAATTGGCTTCTTGGTCTTTATAAGGCGGACAGTCCATTCATTCCTCCAAGGTATAGCTGCAGCCATGCTGTGTGTTACTGAACCTGATTCTTGTCTGCTTGCCTCTTAGATATTGATTTCTGCCAAGATTCTGAACACTGTTTATACAGACTGTTGCCTGGATATTGAACTCTGCCTGGATGCTGACCACTGCTTTACTGACCATTGCCTGAACTTGTACCCTGGCTGTATATTCTGTCCTGGATCTTATCCACACCTGGATCTTATCCACACCTGGATCTTATCCACACCTGGATCTTATCCACACCTGGAGGAGCTGAACGCCTAGTTCTGCATTTGTTATGCTGAGTAAGTGGTTGAGTTCTGATCTATTTATCTATAGATCCAAAGAAAACTTCCCAGGCGCTTGGTATAGAAAGATGCGTATATATATATATATATATATATATATATATATATATATATACATACATACACTAAATAGGCATATGCTGCTTCATTTCCAATTTGGTAACAATGCACACTCCAAAAAAACATACTGGTAGGTTAATTGGCTGCTATTAAATTGCCCTTAGTGTTTCTCGGTCTGCATGTGTGTCTGTTAGGGGATCTAGATTGTAAGCTCCAATGGGGCAGGGACTGATGTGAAGGAGTTCTCTGTACATCATGCGGGATTAGTGGTGCTATATAAATAAATAGATGATGGTGATGATGAGCTTCTGGCCAGAAAGCAAGTACTGCTAAAAGCAAAAAGAAGAATTTCCTGAGCTCACTGATTTCCCGCTTTGTCAATAGTATCAACATCATAGTCCCATTCCAAGAACCTATTATTTAGTGATGTAGCCTGTTCCCTGAAGGTTTCTATGTCAGTACAGTTCTACCTAATCCTTCTGAAATAGCTATTTGGGATGTTACTCAGCCAGCTCTTGTGATGGGTACTTGAGGCAGCAGAAAACATGTTGCAGTCTACTTTTTTAATATAAGTTTTAGTCTTTAGAGAATTTTTGTCTACATAAATTACTATATCAAGGAACTCAACCTTATCCTGACTTATGTGGGCTTTAAACGCAGGTTGAATTAGTTTGTGTTGATGTAGTTGATGAAGGCAGCAAGCTTGCACTGAGGCCTCTTCCAGATACATATATCATCGTCTATCTATCTGCGCCAAAGGACAATGTCCTTGGCGAAGGGCACTCATCCCATTGTGCCATGAAGAGATTTGCATAACGCGGCGCAAACTGGCTGCCCCAGGTTTGGGAGGTGGACCTGTTTCAACTTAACTGCACATTTAAGAGGAGCGAGGAACTTTGCCGGGGACAACATAAGAACAGCCTTTTTGGATAAAGATGCAATTACCAGTTCTGTTTTATTCTCCTCGAGGTCCGCAGACTTACCCACATAGTTCATAAAAAGTCAATGCTTTTACTATCTCCCTCTGTCTGTAATATCAGTTTTCTATAATTATACCTGGACATTTGTGAGAAATCACAAGAGACTTTTTCTCTACCTGGCCTTTTGCCTATAGTCTGTCATATGCATGCTGGTTTTGTTTTGTTTTCTTGTTGCTATCAACAGTACTTGCTTTCTGGCAAGAAGCCCTTCTAATTGTTTACTAAACTTAAAATGGAGGTGTATTTATCTGTTGTATGCACTGTTACCAAATTGGGAATGAAGCAGCATATGCCTATTTAGTTCACACACATTATGTATACACACATATCTCTCTCTCTATCTATCTATCTATCTATCTATCTATCTATCTATCTCTATATATATATATATATATATATATATATATATATATACATACACACACACACACACACACACACACACATACATATATACACACACATCTTTCTATACTAAGTGCCTGGTAGGTTTTCAGTGGCTCTACAGATTTAATAGTGTAGAAGTCGTATAATTGGATAAATGAAAGTATATTGGTTAATATTGTTTTGTCATGCGATTGCGATCAGTATGCCTCGTAACACGTGGCATACCGCGATCGCACAGTAAAATATGCACACAAACACTTGCACTACAACATTTAGTTATTTATATATTTCATATTTATATTGATTCCAATCCACAGTGATTTGTGAGCAGACAGCATTTAGTTTATTATTAGTTTATATATTATGATTATATGTACACTTTAGTGTTATTTAAGGTTCAGGTTACAGGAAACGTGTCATGTCTGGTATAATTTTAATCCCCTATTCATCAGCAGTTGTCCGGTTGCTTCGCCGAAGAGATCGCACATTGCATACTCTAGTTAGCGATGTTAGGGAATAAATGTTTAAAGAAATACTGACTATAAAATGCTAATAGGCTAGTTGTAACTGGATTCTTGGCGGGAAAGTCAGAGCACAACCCCTGGAGAGATGACCCCCACCTTTGGATATTTTGGTTTGAACTGGCCTATGACCTGCAGCACTCTGGACCTTCCTGATACCTGGACCAATAGAAGCAAGCCACACCATCTGTATTGTTTTCACTGTAACACTGAGTGTATATAACACAGCTCTAACTGGCACTGGCACTCAGTCTTTCTGACCACAGTATTCTGGAGTGAAGTACTGTTCGCAGGTACCAGTGGGAGCGCAGCTTAGCAAGCGCATGCGGGCGCAGTATGTATGTATCTCTTGGTATTGGCTGTACTGTATTATAATGATGTATTGAATGTTAAATTTTACATCTGCTAAAATAAATTACTTTGTGCTTTGGAAACACAATACAATCGCTTGGGCAATGCTTATTTGAAAACGATAGAATTACTTTAATAATTTTATTTTTCAATAGGATTGGAGGTTTCCTATACTTTTCTCCTGTTTGGCAGCTATTATTCTTTCATAATTTAAGGGAGTGCATATTAGAACCCAATTTTCTCTACTGATCTATATATCTGTTTGCTATAGTGTCTCCGATACAAACATCTTGCATCAACGGCAGAGCTGGTATGAGCCCCTACTATCACATGTTATGTCCTGGGTGGAAACGGAGTACTGGTGGGCATACTACTCAATGGGAAAGGAGATTGCTGTACGTTAAGCCATGTGTAGGTGGTCTAGTTGACTCATTCCAGTTTTGGATGCATCTAAACATTAACACTTGATAACGTCAGGCGTGATAAAGTTTTTGCGACGAATGGACACATTCTTGTCTCAGCTAGATACAATATGCTACATTCTCAAGAAAGTGATCTGACCAGAAAATGTTTAAGGGGCTGTAGGTAACGCTTATATTCTATTATGCTTAAGTTTCAAAGATTTGTAGTTTGGTTTGTTTCCATGGATACAGATAGTTTTATTTTAGGTTTGATAAATAATAAATACAGCCATATTCTTAAATAGATTGATCAATCCCTTACCTTGTCCAAGTAAATGGTGATGTTACCGTCACAGACCTCTGTTCTTTTCACTGTAGGATGCTTATTCAACTACAGAAAATAATAGTAATATAGCTATGAATTCCTTCTGATGGAAGTAGGACAGCAATGGTGGTATACAAACGTACCCAGAGCTGTGTAATAACTTAATCTGACCACACGCACACATTGCAATTTGAATAAGCAACAATTACTATGTCTGTAGCTCAGTAAAAACATATTGTTCAATCAAAATTGGATGCATATTTCTCCTAGAGATTCTAAAAATTGAGAAATAAATGAGGTTAATTTAAATAAGAAGCCTACACCTTAGCAATACAATTTATAAGATATATACTGGGTACTTTTTAAGACACTGTCTATATTTATAACCATTCTAATGCTAGCACTAGGTTTCTAGGCTTCTAGGTAAATACTAAAGATCATTATGGAAATGTATGGCAGTTCTGTCTAGAGATCAAACCAATTACCCACTTTATAGTACGTCACATATTTTCTTTTGAAACCAGTCAAATAAAGAGAAATTGGCTCCTCCCATGCAAACATTTGTCCATCACAATATCAATGTTTGCTAATATCTTTGCATGTTTTCTTAGCATCCTCTTATAGCTGCACTAATGCAGCTGATTTTTACTTGAGATAAATTTAACGAGAAAGTAAAACCACAATTTTAAATTAATTTTTATCAAACTCTACATTAAAATTGGTCACAAGATTTTGTCCCAGCTCAGCAATGATTCAGACATACGTGCCAACTCTCCCTGAATGTTAGGGAGACTCCCTGAAATAGGGCTGATCTCCCTCACTCCCTGAAGAGTCTGGCATTCTCCCTGATGCTGAACCAGTACATGATGTGGTTGGCTTCGCCATCTGTGGCATGATGACACAGTTCAGAAATTGTGTCCTATGTTCATGTATTGTTTCCTATGGAGGTGGCCATTTTCATGGACACCAAGACTGACATGGTCAGTTATGTAAATGCAGCTCTAAATGAAACAAAACTTATTCAATCAAATTGACTATTACTTCTCCTCCCAATTTAATGTTTAAAAGAGAACAAGACTGGAGCGAACCCTCTTTTGCTGGTTTATGCTATAGAGGATTATTCCCACAATTCTTCCACAGGGAAAACCAGACTTAGCATTCTAAATATACACAACCAATTTAGGGAGTTACACAAATAATTGACTGAATTATGTTCCCCACCTGTTTAATATTATTTTTAGTTGCAACATATCCGGACAGCAACTCTATCGTAATTATTGCCATGTTGGTGTCTTTCCGCTTTCCTGAGTAACTACAATAGAATGAAAGATTAAAATTAGTGAAGTCTAGGTCTATGAGGTAACAGTTACCAAGCATGGGCAATCAACAACAGTGGACATTAAGAATGAATGCATGTGTGACAGGCCCTGATTAAGGGTTCAGGCCGCCCTAAGCTAATTCGCTTGTAGAGTCTCCTCGCCTTTCACGCTAAGATGTGATAGGCGAAAACAAACTCGTACTCAATTTAAAAATACGGCTCCTCCACCCACCAATGTTTATGTTCCATTGTTTTCAAACCCGGCTACACTTGGCTTTTTAAAAAGGTCACGGCCACCCTTGCCTCTCCTACTTGCTTATCGTTAAACACTCGTCCAAGGATAACCCAATATCTTCTCTCTTCAGCGCTTACCATAGGGTTGTCAAGATTAAACCCTACTACATTTTTAGTTCATGTTTTCTTTTTACTTTGGAGAACAACTGTTATCTTATATTTTAAAAAGAATTTCAGTTTTATCTCTCCTTGTCACAATTCCTCCCCCTCCTTTCCCAACCAAAAACCTTGCTGCCCCGGTTAGGGCTTCAGTCCAGCACAGGGATAACTATGAACTGTTTGGTACACCAGTCTTCAAACTCAAAAAAAAGAATGGATTAGAGGCACCTTCCAGCTGTAACTAAACAAAACAATCCAATCCAAGATGTGGAATTTACTTTTGGTTATTTTTACATACGACTGTTAGGTTAATATACACTGAACCATTATGCACACATTATAGTGGTAGACATGAATTAAATAAACAATCAAATCTAAGCTGTTTGCCTCCAGTTATTTATGCAAACTATTGTGGAATCAATGCAAACGAAGATGGCAGTGATTATGTACTTATATAGCATGTTTGGAATGTCAGTACATTATTGGCAATTAGTAAAATGGGTCCAAAGCTGGCACTAAAATGTAGTAATCAGTAAAAAATTCATATCTTATTGATGCGATTAAACTTCATATAGCATTTACCACACAAGTATTAAGGAGCTATGCATTGTTAATATTTGATTTGCAAGACCAAATGTCCTTTAGACAAAATATGAATGTTATTTATGATATGCAGCCTATTCCATGAAAAACACTACTCAAAAATTTAAGTTTTAGAGGCAAAAACATAACCAATTTAGCCTTCCCCTGTTATTTACTTAACTTTCGCTCACTGGTGTATGAGCACTGACACTGCATCAGATGGGAAGTAATCTCTGATGCTCTCTTCCTCTCTGAGGAAGTGCATAGTAAACTGCAGATCACAGCAGGAAAAAACCGGGCAAGCGATGAGGTAAGTGTAGTGGTAGAGAGGTTGGTGGTATTGCTATAATGTGAAGGTTCTGAGTGGTATTGGAGTAATGTGGAGTAGTTGGGTGGTACTGCTATAAGATTAGCATATTTCTGTAATGTGGAGTGCTGGGCAGTATATGTCATGTAATAAGTCATTGCTGCAATGTAGGGTGGAGGATTGCTGTGTTTTGCGGGGGGGGGGGGAGATGTAATGTTGTGGAGGGTTGGCTGTAATGTGGGGGAGGGGTTGCTGAAACATGGAGGGGTACTATTGCTGTACTACAATGCTAATTTGAATGATTCGTTTGGGATACCCTTCGAATAATTAAAATGCTAGGCACTGCAATGCATTTCCTTGGCTCATATCCTATCATGTACTGTCCTATTTTACTTATAATGCCTTGTTATTGCAATCTCTGACCGTGTAAAATACATCTATTAAATTTTCTGTTTTTTAAGAGTAGTCAGGCACCTTGAGGGAACAGTTGAAAGGTCTATAGGTGGGTTTCTATTAGGCTTTTACAACTTTAGTCTCACCTGACATCCACATGAACCTCAAACTTTTTTCGTCCCTCTTGGGTGCAGACAGCTGGATTGGTGCTTACATTGAGGGAAAAGTGGTCTTCACATTTGACAGGAAGACTGTTGTAATGCAGATGTGACTGCGGACAGAGGAATGTGGTATCAAGAACAATCTGACTATTAAATCATAAATCAGTAAACAAATCATCATTTTTAAATGATTTTTTTATATAATGGAAAAATACACCCATAGAATGTGTAGTATTCAGTCACCAGTTACCTCTTGTGTCACTAAAGTTTCATAAATGAGTTTAGCATCAGACTTTTTTTCACATTGTTTTTAATTGTGAGCTTTCTACCTTTTTAACATGTAACTGTTGTTCATGTTAACATGAGCTATTACTTACTCTATATTCCCTTTACAAAATTGATTTCTGGGTCAAATGTATATGGCTGAGACTGCAAGAAAAAAGTCTCTCTTCTGAAAAACATATGGTTTGAGGTAGCATTTTGCGTGTAATTGCAGAATTAGGGATCAATGCATTTTTGGTGGAGTTGACTGATAGGGAGTTAATTACTTTGTGAAATATTAATTAATTCACGCAGCATCCCTTCACACTCTCCTTTGGGTGTCCTTGCATACTGCATGGGTTGAGAGGGTAATTCCCTAATTGAGTTTTATTTTGAGGTGACTTGCCTATATATTGCATTTACATACTTCAAATGTTGACACTGAGGAAGAATTCTATAGCTAAGATAGAGAGCTTAACATAACCCAAAATATTTAAAAATAATTCTGGAATTATGTGCTAAATTTATTCTTGTCTATGAAACAGAATCAAATTGATTAAGACAAGATGAAATGTTCCGGAGAAACTAGTGTTTAATGATATATATTAGGTGACTTGTGGTTGCTTTTAGGCGAGGTCATTCAGAAAACTTCAGCCAGATATATGGGCTCCTTGGTCCATTTATAAAACACAGATGCCGCAGAGTCTATTGCAGTGCATGGTGCATCATGGCATAGGATGTTTTTTGCAGTGAACTCACATATTCCAAGCGTTTCACAGCTAAAGTAGCTAAAGAATTGTCAAATATAGCACAGATTACCTACTTAATTAATATTTTTCAAAATGAAAGGATTTCTATTACTGATTATCTCAGCCATAGAAAAACTTAAGCCACCCAATTGAACCAGAAAGAGTCACAGGTGCTGCTGAGCAATAACCAGCTCCCTGCCGATACTGGCTGGCAGCATAAACAGAGTCTTACAGCTCACCAGGGCAGTCTGGGGTCAATCTGTGCATACTTGATCCGACTTTGGGCTGCCAGTTACAGATTCAATAAAAATAAAATAATTAAAGAAATTGTAAAAAAATAAACTTTATTGAAAGAGCAGGAAAAAATACGTATTTAAATAATACAGCAGTTATCCTTTGGGGGGGCCTCTGTAAGTGCCTTGCATGGGGAGGTTTCATCTGAGGCCTCCGGCAAAGACTACCGCCAGCGCTAGACTTTACAAGCCAGGGCTTTGGTAAATCCAGAAATAACTCCCCTTTTCAGTGAATCTACAGCTTTCATGTATAAATAAATAGACCCTTTAGTCGTTAGCCATAGTGCACCATTCACCCATAATAAAATCTGCTCCATATGTATCTGGGCCAAAGATAATTAGAAATCTCCGATTATAAAATAGTTGAACTTGTAAAATAATAACAGTACTGGACAGTTGATATATGATGTTTTCTTCACCCTTCACCCAAGTCTGCGTCAAAATATTAAGATACTGCAAGAAAACAGTGTTTAATAAATGTACTGAATGAGAGTTAAGTAAAAAACTCTGTTCAACATGCACAGAACGTTACTTATACAAGAAATTTGTGAAATGTATCCCACTTATATAATGCTGCCATCCACAATTTTCTAATTATTGTAAATAATATGTTAATGTATTGCGCTGTTTATTTTCTTGCCTATTTGTTTTTATTATTTCAAAATTAAAAAAAAAAACTAGAAGACAAACACCCTTGTTTTCTTTATTTAAAAAAAACCGCAAACAAGATCCAGGTAATTTAGACTTTGCAACAATGGGTATGTCCAATCTCATGCATATGTAATATAAATAACCTGTATTATCCTATCTCTAATGCTATGCTAACATTAAAAAGTCTCAGAAACTTAATCATGCCTGCCAAGATTGTTCAAAACAATAATTCTACTCTATTATAATGACAGAAATTATGTTTAGGAATACAGGGATTTATTTTGAGTTTGTGATGTCCTAGAATACTGTGAACGACATCATATTAGGGGAAGTGGCACACTAACATTTCCTGTGCTCAACATATATCTTCCACAGGAACTCAATGCTTATTTTTCCCTTATACTTGCACATTGTAGGAGGTGTAAGTAATGGGTTCTTGTCACACTACCGCAGAAATGCTCTATGAACGCTGTCTACAATGGTCCCTTTGGGATATATACACTGAACACAGAATACACCAGTGCGCCACTCATTTTTGCTGAACGAATACAAACTTGATGCAAACCAAGCTTTTTGTTTTTTTTAAAAAGACACTTTATTAAGGAAAATGATTGCTGAAATGAGTATGAAACCTCTTCTGTGTAGCACCCTGATCAGCCATAGGTGTGCACATCTACAGATAGATATGATAAATACAGTTTTGAATGTTCTGAAAAGACGACATTCTACTTACTTGTACATAGACACAGCCTTGTCCTGTGGCAGTTACTGTATATTCCCCAGGGATTTCTGGCAGATCTACTGTTTGTACAATAAGGCTGTTACTTTTATCCACATGAATCTCTTTGTGAAACCCTGACTTTGACTCAACTGTCACAGTTGCATCTCCCTTCTTGTGGTATGTGGCTTTGGCATATAGTGACAGAGCTTGAAGAGCCACTGTAGTGTCCTATAAAAAAACAGATCACATTTTTCCAAAATAATACATAGCTGAGAAGACATGTGATTGTAACTGTTTTCACAGTGAATGAGGATCTAGTTAACAGAACATAAAAGAATAATACTTTTTTTTTTTTTCAAAGCACTAAGGGCTAGATTTACTAAGCTGCGGGTTTGAAAAAGTGGGGATGTTGCCTATAGCAACCAATCAGATTCTAGCTTTCATTATTTTAGTACCTTCTACAAAATGACAGATAGAATCTGATTGGTTGCTATAGGCAACATCCCCGATTTTTCAAACCCGCAGCTTAGTAAATCTAGCCCTAAGTGTTCTCACCTACTTTACACATTGTTTTGGCTGATTCAGTGTTCACAAGAATGTTGCCAGTCAATTAACTTGAAACAACTTATTTTACCCCATTTGGTATTGGGACTAGTTTTTATGTATTCCTAGAGAGTTCCTAATATAGGTTGGTTGTAGCCTAACCAAACATATGTCACTAAACCTGTTATCAATAGAATAGGAAAGGGGAGAAGGTAACAGAGAGAACCCAAAACTTAAATAAGAGATAACTTTCAAACTATCAGAACAGGTTGTTAGAAAAGAAATAAGGGTCAGAAGCATTGGGGGAATGTGACATCGCTGAACCTCACAATAAAAGATATGGAAGGACGTGGCGATTCCATTCCAGTTCATGGACCCACTCTCCATCTGGAAGAGCAGAGCTTGGGCACCGTCTGAACATATGTGGGTTCAGCACATGTACAGTGAAGCCCCAACTGGGGTTTGGCTGGCCCCCCCACCCTTCCAGGCCCCTTAACGGCTGCACCCCCTGCAGTGACGGTAGTGATGTCACTCTTCAGAAGCAGAGCATTTCTTCAGATGAACAGGGGACAAAATAAGAAAGGCTAAAATAGAAGTCAGCAACAAATGTACCTGCACAGAAGTGTAAAATAAGATAAAGTATTGGTAGAATTCTACGCATGGTAATCAGGCACCCCACTGTGGGGATTGGGAAACCAGCATACACCTCTGGATTCACCTGTCTACAGTACCTCAATTTTTTTTTCCCTTCTTGATAAACACTCCAATTCTCTGTGGCTACCAGGGCTTTGCTACAACCATGACAGTAGAGATGCAGGAAATGCAACTTGGCAAAAATACACAGAAGACCAGCAGAGGTAGAGATCCAAGAGAAAAACAGGCACCACAGGGTAGACAAAACCATTGAAAGACAGGGTGTTCACACAAAATATAGACACAGGCAAAATCAGGAGCAGCATCAATGCAAAATGCCAAAGTAAGACTTCAATAATGGGCAGAATCTTTTAGCTAGAAAAGCAAAGTGAACCAGATATGAGTTACTCTTGTGTATGAAATAGCAATAATGAAAATTGCAGTGGCTGAGTAGAAAAGTATTTTTCGTCTTTGTTTGAGACATCCTTCACCTATGTTTGGCATTTTACACTCTGCCCCATGATATAAAAATAAGATTTTATTTTGTGCGAAATACAAATGTAAAAGGCAGGGTACTTGCTTATTATACTGGTGTATCTTTAAATTTTACACCTTCCTTTACAATCTTCTATGTCTGGTTTTTAATTTATTAACCCTGGAATGCCTAATGGACCAAAAGAAGTGGATGGGCACCACCCGAGAAAAAGGTGAGAAATAAAAGAGGATTGGGGGATTGTGTTTATTTATACGATTTGTTTTTTTCTCACGACCTCTGTGTCTTTTATCTTACCCATTTTCCATGGTGCACTACAGGTCCCAGCTACCCTGGATGCAAGGGCATGATGGCATTTGTAGTTCTACAAGTGCTACCCTGCCCTAGCAGTTGTGGGTATGCTAGCACTTGTAGTACTACAAGCAACAGCATAACCATACTCTTTAATCCAGCTATGGCATGCTGGGATCAGTCGTGAACCATTTAAAAATGGTACAATATCAGTTTAACTTAAAAAACAATCTACAGAAACAGAGGTATGAGAATAGCCCAAGCTCTTTCAGCACAGGTTGATTTTCCTAGAGGTGGGGGTTTCATTTTTTTGTGAGCCCAATTCCGCTAGTTAATTCAACCCCATGCTAACTGGCCTAGAGCTGGTTGGCAATATTGCATATGGACCCCATGTTTTTTTCCTTGGCTAGCATAGGGTAGTAGAGGTATCAGCATTTTGGAAGGTACCCCCTGATTTTGCTGATACCAGCCTAGGCAGCAGTGGTGCTGCCTAGGCTGATTATATATATATATATATATATATATATATATATATATATATATATACACACACACACATACACACATAGTATTTTTTTTTCTTAAAGATGGTTGAAGATTCGTGCTGATCATGATCGAAACTATGCCTGCTTCCTTACCTTACATAGGTTTTATGATGCCTGGAAGCCCTTACTGTACACCAGGTATGTTAGCCCACCCTTCCTTTCCCCCCCTTACGCCTCTCTACATACACTCTACAGACTTAGATGTACCCTGTATAACCGTGCATGCGCAGTTCAGAAAAGTGATTTTTGCACTTCCAATTTAGACTTGCGCCCAACTATGTAAATATAAGTTTAGACTAACATACATCCTCCCATTGAGTTGCGTCTATAGCAGGGTTTCCCAAACCCAATCCTCAGGGCTCCCCAACAGTGCATTTTTTTTCTGGATCACATGTGACATAATTAGGACCACCTGTGGATCTGTTACAATGTGTCAGTCAGTAATGAATACACTTGTGCTCCAGCAAGAAGATATGGAAAACCTGCACTGTTGGGGAGCCCTGAGGACAGGGTTTGGGAAACCCTGGTCTATAGTTTGTTTTAACGATTTAACCAAATCGCGTTTGGAAACTACCATTACAATTACCTACCACTTCAGAAAACACCACAGAATTCAATTTGAAATATGAAGACTGAATTTTGTTTTGCCACTACTAGTGTAAATCTACAGATAGAATTTGGCATTTATTATAAATTAGAAGTATGACCTGAGAGGAGTAGAAGCCTCCCTGTGGAGTTTGTTGTGTCACAGTCCAACGGACGATATCTGCGCTCTCTTCAAGATCTTTCTGGGTTATTATCCTCCCACAAAGCAAAGCCAGAAGAACATATGAAGTTGTCTCAACATCTCCGTGATTGTTTATTTTCCAGTACTTCGATCCATCTATATGGAGATTCACAATGAAAATAAGAATAATTTGAGAAATTAATTCTCATCTTAACAACAATAGATAATAATGGAAAATCTGTTTAATTATCTATATTATAGATTATAATCTATGTAATTTACACTGTTAATTTAACAAACCTGAGCTTGGATTACTGTGCGGCAAGAACCACATTCTTCTTTAATATTCAATTGATTGTATAGAATGTTTAGCTTTATTAGAAATAATTATCTAATTACTCTCTGATGCTCCTCCCTTCCACTTATTCGTTCAACATGAGCCACAAAACAAAGTAATTTCTTAACCTATGAAACATTATATATCTTAAACACTCTTCACCTTTCTTTACAGCAGCCTCATCCAAATGCTTCAGTGCCTCTTGTCTTAGTTCACTGTCTCCTGACAATGTGAAGACATAGGCCAGAAGTGCCTGGGTGTAGACAGATGTAATGTTGTCTGCTGCTTTCCTCAAAAAGTTCAAGGCATTCTCCACAATGCTTCCCTAAAAACAGAACATTGACCATAAAGCACAAATGTGGTCAGGGAGGAGAAAAGTTGTGTGTTACTTCAGAGATCTGTACGGTATCACCCAGAAAGGGATATTTTTGCAGAAGTATCTAAATGTCACAGACTATGGTTTATTGCATCAGCCCCAGAAGCTGAAAACATTTTATATTCATATAGGTAACATATACATCAAAGCACTAACTTTTATATTTTGTTTTTTGGGAGACCTCTGTAAATGTTTGTAAACAGTGGAACAAGTTGCATGATATGCATCAATATATACTAACCCCACCAGGAAGCATGGGATAACACAACTTCCTAAGGAAACCATATTACATTATTATGTTTCCTATGCCTATGTGCAGAGATCACATTCAGTTTAATAATATAATACCTCTATCCTGTCCCAGAATAGAGATATCTTCATTATAGAATCCCTAGCTAAAAGTTTGTTGGAACAACAAGGCAATAAAACCATTGTCATAAAATGCAAATAAGCATGCACACACCCTTATCTCAATGGAGGGAGAGGGAAGTAAGAGCGGTGAGCCAGAGAGACTGTTTAAAAAAAGGTAGTGGAAATTGTGAGAAATGGCCAGTTTTGGCGGTCAGTCTGCTACTGAAAAACTATCCACATTCTACCTTTTCCCCTAACTACAGATTACATGAATAGTACATGAGTTTTCTGCTTTTATTCCTGTTTATTTTAAATCTGATTTGCATTTGTATTTCTGTATGTTAATTTATTAACCTTTTTATACTATAAACGTTGTGACTTTCTTGCTCATATTAAACTCCATTTAATAAAGTTCTGTATTTGTGTTCATAATGGATTCACATGTCATATAGGCATGTTTGTTCTAACTTTACAGTTAAGGCACATATTTCTTTAGGTTAAAGTAAATTAGGTTGTGATTGCAGTGAGATATGTCAGGTATTATCTGAAGACTTCCTAAACAGTGTCAGCATTCAGACTAAATCCTGGAACTACAGATCATGTCTATATTACAGTTTGTGAAAGTAGGATACGCAAGCAAAGCAAAGCAAGCAAAACTAAAATAGCAGAAAAGCCCAGAAACCGAACAATATAACACAGTCAAGAACTGATCACAGTCTATGTATTCAGCCAGAAAGGGTCTTTCAGCCATTCAATACCCAGTCTGTACCTGCACTCACTCTGCACAGCATATCAACCCCATTACTCAGCAGCAATGTTCAGAGATGTTTCAGGGTTCTCTTCCTCAGTTTACAACTCCATACATCAGCCTCACACTGTTCCCACACTCAGACACTAAACCCTTACCTGACACCCTAAAGCCAGTTCTTACATACACCTCCAGTTTCCTCCTCAGTGGCAACTGACTTTGCAACTCACTACAGTCTACTCCTGATCAGCTGCGTACCCTCCTCTGCTTTTGCAGTACTTCTATTACTCTTCTTGCTTCAGAACCTCAACCCACCCTTAAACACATGCAAAAGATGAACTCAAGGAACAATAGCGCACGTCTCAGTGTCAAGAAGCTAATTGATGAAGAGTCGTCCTAAAGTGACAGTAGGTTGGAGTTTGAAGTGCCATTTCATTTTTTCAGCTATGCACATTTTCAGGTGAATTCAAAACACTGTACAGATTGATTTTCCAGGAGCAGTTCCAGGGGGTGTAAAACTTTAAATGCATTTGGTGGACAAATAAGGGCAGTTATGCAGATTAACAAGCTACATATGTCCACATTTGTTGCAGCTCATTGATTAGACTGAATGCCTCATTTTTTAAGGCAGTCTGAGTTCAAGCTAAATTCTACTTTGCTTCTTTTTCTAAAGATACTGAAATCTACCCATATTATCCATTTCACATTTTAACGTGGAAGAAGCTGGCACAGAGGCGTCCTTAAAGTAATTTATGCACTTGAATTCCTGGATGTCTACGTACACCACTGAACATAGATTTCAATGATTCACTTGGATTCATGATTGATACAAGCACACACACATGTATTTTTTTCAAGGTATTAACAAGAAGTCTAAGTGCCATTTCCTTGTGGGTCAAAAACATGTATTTAGCCCAAGTTTGGCTTTTATAACTTGCATGAATTAAGTGTGAATAAGTTATGTGTATTTAAAGCTGTATGCAAATTTTTAAATCCAGTATGGTAAATGCCAGATCTTACGTTCACAGGGATATGGGTTAATTTTTTTTTATTTTAGATTACATTGTCGGAAGCATATTAACTACAAGTTAACCCGTGCATGATACTCATGCATTCTAGTCAAATCAAGCTACATAAGGTGTTAAAAAGGTTCTTGTCATGCATTTGGGCCTAGCCCAGGCCTCCTCAGGGGAAGAGCGTTACTTCCCAACGCAAGCGCCCTTTTTTAACGTGGTTTTATCCACATGTCACCACCTCATCATTTTTCTCCATCACCTCATCCTTCATCTTCATCAAGCTACTTAAGGTGTTAAAAACTCCCCACTGTCACCCCCAGCAACCACCAACCACTCCCAACTGTCACTTCTCCTTCAAGAAATATATAGGTCAGTGTATAACTCTGCCCAGCAGGTGGCGATGCAGCTTGGTTGTTTTTTTCCACACACGCCACTAGGCATTTATATAGTAGATAACGTTGGAGTACTTAGACATTGTAACAAATGTGCATGGTATAGAATGCAAATATTTAAAAGATACATGTGTCTGTGCACGTGTGAAATAGTTTTAAGACTGAATACAGCGCAAACTTCCGTTTATATGTAGAATAAATTATTATTCCATTATGCGTATCAATTAGTTTAAAAAGCCAAACGAAGCATCCTCTTATTCTGTATTAACTCTCAAAGCCCTTTCACAGGTACATAAACACTTATTTAATAATACTAATTCTTTAATAATAATATTTGCATTGTACATTATGTGCATTGGTTATAAAGATATACAAGCATTATGGTTAATCTGTATCTCACAATGTAAACTAAAACTCAGTTATAAATGAACAGTGAGTTTATTCATCACTTCAGTGTTTTTAGATAATATTAATATTTTAAGAAATAACTCACCCCTTCTATAAATTGTTGTGCATATGGCATGTTCCCTTAGATTCTGTAACCAGTATTAAAGCACTTGTTCATTTTTATGGTGTTATAAGCTCATGAGTGACGTCTAGTATCTTATAATTAACAGTATACCCAAAAATATCATTTTGCATAGTTCTGCAACTAACTACAAGTTTCAGCATGATTTGGGATGTGCTTTTTTGTGTATCTAAAACCAAGGGGAAAAATATTTCAATAAATTGTACCTTTCAACGTAACTGAAAATCAGTCTAATATGGAGCATTTTGTCTTAACTCCACAAGAGACATATAAACATTTATGTTCAGCTGTTCTTAGCTTGTCCAACACAATAAGAAGCAGCATCAACAAAAAACAATAAAATAAGACAACTTACATTGTAGACCAGGTGATGTTCCAACAGAGCGATGGCGACGAAGGCAGTTTGTGCAACCTCATTTTCTGCCTAACTCATGGAAGTGATGGAAAAAAACAAATGTCAGACATAAATTCAAACCGGTATATACCTTATTGCGTTAACTGAAAATGTTTCTACATGATTATCAAGGAGTGCACCAAGTCCTGGCAATCATCATCATCATCATTTATTTATAATATATAGCGCCACCAATTCCGCAGCGCTGTACAGAGAAGTCATTCACATCAGTCCCTGCCCCATTGGAGCTTATAGTCTAAATTCCTTAATATAGACACACACTCACACACAGACAGAGAGGGAGAGACTAGGGTCAAATTTGATAGCAGCCAGTTAACCTACCAGTATGTTTTTGGAGTGTGGGAGGAAACCGGAGCACCCAGAGGAAACCCACGCAAACACAGGGAGAACATACAAACTCCACACAGATAAGCCCATGGTCAGAAATCTAACTCATGACCCTAGTGCTGTGAGGCAGAAGTGATAACCACTAGGCCACTGTGCTGGCAATAATAAAGACTAGGATTACTGTAACTTTTATATAGTAATGTAACTTTTATACAGATGAGAAATTAATTTATTAGTGTTGCCCTCCAAACCTTTGTCCCCAAATTGAGAATCCCAACAGCGCTTTATGTACTATATCGACTAAATGGGACAGCATATAGTAGAAATGGTTTTATGTTTCATGGGTTTATTTTGTTTTACTTTAAAACTATCTTTTTACCAGTCACCTTTTTAATAGCAAAATGAATGGGAAGGGGATGTTGGATATTGGGGCCTGAAGACCATGTAGCATTGGAGGGGGGGGGGGGTAAATTTTAAATATGGGGACGGATTTAAATTTCAGTGTAAAAATAAAGCATGTGTGTACTACATGAAAAAACAGCCAGTATTTAACTTATGTGCAAAATAATAAACTAATTTGCACTTCTTGTATCGAAACATGATTTGTCCAGAACAAATTTACTCCTTTTTTTTAACCTTACTTTCCTTAATGAGTCAGGACCATGGGGTACAAAATCATTAACTTAGGATGTATCCAGTTAAATGTCAATAACCTCAACTCCAAATATGGCGTTAGATCCCTGTATCTGTGCTACTAATTTGGAAATGAGAATGCATTGTGTATATAAATCATCATCATCATCACCATTTATTTATATAACGCCACTGATTCCGCAGCACTGTACAGAGAACTCATTCACATCAGTCCCTGCGCCATTAGAGCTTAAAGTCTAAGCTCCCTAACATACATACATACAGAGAGAGACTAGGGTCAATTTTGATAGCAGTCAATTAACCTACCAGTATGTTTTTGGAGTGTGGGAGGAAACCGGAGCACCCGGAGGAAACCCACGAAAACACAAGGAGAACATACAAACTCCACACAGATAAGGCCATGTCCGGGAATTGAACACAAGACCCCAGTGCTGTGAGGCAGAAGTGCTAACCACTTAGCCACCGTGCTGCCCAAATGATAATAGCTGATAAAGAATAATGTTTGCATGCTTTAATGTTCTTTTTGTTTTATTTTTACAAAAAGGCACAAAAGCATATCAAACTTGGAAAACCACTCAGTGTATATATTTTAACTTACTTCAAATTCCTTTCCCAAACTCAAGCAATATGCTCATAATCAGACAGTTGCGGGTTGTGCTACATATTTACATGCAATCAGAACATTTAAAAATGGAATAAATCTGTGCGCACCTCTAATTTATTATTAAAATATTTCCCCTCTTCGTCAAAACTGCCATTCGGTAACTGTTGCTCTTGCAGCCATTTCACAGCTTGCTGAATGTGGATCTCATCTATGTAGATGAAGTTCTGAGCACTGCTAAAAGCCTTTATCGCTAATACTGTGACCCTGAAAGAATGTAAACAATATTTATTATTACAGTGAAATGAAATCCCTAGTATCCTAATCAACTGATAAATCATGTCTGCAATATATTTTTCATCTAAAACAACCCACTGTAACACAACACAAACCTAGATGCTTTGTTGGAATAAGGGTAACAGTGTGCAAGTGGCCTCATGCACGTGACAAGGTTTTTGTTTTCTTTAAGATGCTGCACACTATGTGGCTGATTTATTAAGTAATGCTATCCAATGTTACTGCCCCATTTACCCTGGACACAAAAGGTTTCAAAAACCTGGATTCTGACACATGTCCACAATATTTCCAATAGTTATTGCAAATCAGCCAGTGATGGATCTCTACTCCAAGCAGCTCATTTTGTCTAATCCTGCAGTTTCTCAATTAGATTAAGATCGGGTGACTTCATTAACATGGATTTACGTCATGTTTTTAGAACCATTCTAGGAATTTGGAACCTTATGGTATGTGACATTATCTGTTTGTTGTCTCTCGGTAGTCACCGCCAAAACCTAAAAGTGAGCCTAGGTGTGCGGACAGGCACCGTAAGGTGCAATGTGTAAAAGTTAAAACATAAGTCCAATCTCCTGCCACTTTACCATCACGCTTTCATTAAACTCTTCTGTTCTCTTTCTAAAATACCACTAGGGTAGCCTAATTTGTGTCTTTAATTAATAAAAAAAAATAAGGGAACATCTGGGTGTATATTTACTAAACTGCGGGTTTGAAAAAGTGGAGATGTTGCCTATACCATGCAATCAAATTCTAGCTGTAATTTTCTAGAATGCACTAAATAAATGATAACTAGAATCTTATTGGTTGCTATAGGCAACATCTCCACTTTTTCAAACCCACAGTTTAGTAAATCTAGTCCCTGGACTATTTTTATTACATGTGACAGTTTTCTATTACATTGTTTCCAGTGCACCAAATGCAATAAGGAGGAACAAAATGGGTCCTATAGAAAGCTTTTCAATAGTCATTTCAATATTCACACTCTTCAAAATAAAATATAATTTTGCAATACTTCGCTTCATTAATGTCCTTCAGGGTTTTTGTGCTTAACTTATTGCAAGTGCACTATCTTGTTTCTCATGACTGGGACACTAATGGACTCAATTTCAGATTATCCAGGGACTATGTTTGAGCTCTTTTTTAGGTACATTTCGACCAATGTAATACAAGTATTTAAATATACAAAAGTGTCACCTGTAATTAGGTCAGTGATGATGTGCCCTCACCCTCATGAAAAATTAATTATTAAATTCAAAAGGGGATGTTCCAAAAAGGCTTGTACGATGGACCGATATTTTTACTCTTTCATTCATGTACACAGTGCCTTTACGGGGCAGTTCTAAAATACAGATGAAGGTATGATGTGGGTGTTCTCTTTTTATGTGTATGGTCGACAATGATATATTAGGGCTGACTTTCTGCTATATTAATTTTGTGATGGTGCAATGGTATTTGAGGGGCTAAATCGAAAAAAAAGTTTGATGTTGAAGATATTGAGATAGAATTCGATCTGTAAACGGAGAGACAGCTGTGGATGGTGCATGTCAAATAGAACAAAAGAAAAAAAAACATTACAAATTTTTAATACTTTATTGTTGAAAATCTTTCTGTTCTTATTCTACTTCCTGTTTTGCAAAATGACAGCTTTTCCATTTTTTTGTTAAGCATGGCTCAGTGTACAGGATGTTTTAAGACCAGTGTTTTTTGTTAGAATGTTATTGTTTCAGTGGAACTGCCTTTAGGGGGTGTTTTTTGAGAACTGTTTTGTTTTTTATAATTTAACAAAAAATGCCTCATTTCAAAGACAGGGAATTTTATAAAATTGTGCTTGTCCAGTAGGAGTCTCTGCTGTCTGTACTGTGAGTGGCTTCACAAGAGAATCACAATAGTCCTGATTACAGATTTTCTGTAGCTGGAGGTGAACTACCCATATTTTGCAGCTACAGGGGAACTGGTTAGTGATTAAGGGGCTGTGGGGGTTCACACTAACATTAGACGGATGCTAGAGAATTCATTTTTAAATTTCCCACCCCTCCATCAGCTGATAGCGAGAAGTTTTAAAAGTGCTTTTTGACAGACTCATAGGGCTAGATTTACTAAGCTACGGGTTTAAAAAAGTGGGGATGTTGCCTACAGCAACCAATCAGATTCTAGCTTTCATTTATTTAGAACCTTCTACAAAATGACAGGTAGAATCTGATTGGTTGCTATAGGCAACATCCCCACTTTTTCAAACCCACAGCTTAGTAAATCTAGCCCATAGTGTCTGTAATTCAGCATTACATTGTGCCAATATTCCTCGGACAGGGAGTGCAGATAAGTAGAGACAACAATGCTTGACTGAGACTTCATTTTTAATTCTCAAAATGGTTTGTTACCATCCTAAACACAGGATTTATACATTAATTATAGTAAACAGCACTGCAGGGGTGGGTTACTATACATAAATTTATTCCATGATAAAGGAATTTCTACACTGTACCAGCTGCCATTCCCATACATAACATGAAACCTCTATTCAGCTGCCCCATGCCGAAGTGTGCATTGTTAGACGTCAGAGGAGGTGGAAGTAGCATGCAAGCGGAAGAATGGCTCCCAGCTCCCAGAATGTTTCAATGGATTATCTGCTAATGTACAGATCTTGCTCTAACAGTGTCGGACTGGGGCATGAAGGGCCCACCGGGGGACTGCAACGCTAGGGGCCCACCAGAGGGGGTGTGGCCAGCCATCATAGAGGCGAGACCAGACACTAAAGGGAGAGTGGTCAGCCCACGAAGGACAGCTAGCACCATAGTGTAGTATATAAAGAATGTAGTGTGCTCATCCTTCTCTTTTAAAATGACAGGCTGACTGCGCACTTAGTTACTAACCTGCTCATGCTCCTCTGGGCGGTTGGATATCCGGAACTCCTACTCTCATCTCCCCTGCTCAAAGTAAAAAACACACTACCGCGCAGGTTCAGAGAGCCCAGACGCGACTCTCTACACCTGTGTGGTAGTGTGTTTAACGGGAGTGTTTGGCAAAAACGGGGAGGGGAGGGGGAGGAGCTGCGCTCTACCCCTACTGTTGCAAAAGCAGCATTAACACAGGTTATCCCTCTCTACGAACTAATAATATACTGAAAGTTAAGCGCTCATTGACTTATGTATTATTCCAAGTGTAACGCTAATAATAAAATTTGTATTCTTTTATCTTGAATACAATTCGTATTTTTCTATATCTTGTATTAGGCTGTGAGCAAGAGGCTCAGTTCAATTAGTGGGATAACATTTAATGTTAGTTTTATCACAATTTATTGAATCCTGGTTAAAATACATAAAAATACATTAATATAGACAAATAAAATACTCCAATTAATCCACAGTATTTATATTATGAGGCATTGATTTCTATATACATACATATGGTATGGCATCAATTGAACATACATAAAAAATCAGACAAACCTAGGTATATAGACCTGGACTAGTCTAGCTACTGGGAGGCAAATGGCAGTGGGTATAAATGCTGCATTGATCCAGATATAACACAGTCACTGATATCTCAATAAAATAATGTTCATAGCATACAAGTCCAGTAGATGGGAATTGGTATTTCTTTAGGTCTCTGCTAGTGCAATATAAATATTCAGATCACTGTCCACATATATCACATGGTTATTGCTGCGATGCTTTCAAATTTAACTTTGTTTACTTGCAGTTTCGATGTATATAGAGATGGTGGCCGGGTACCCAGTGTGCTCAAATCAGAGGATGTTTCTCGTGGTCTGTGCTTGTTACTGTTGGAGAGGAAGGTGCCTGCGTTCCACTGTGGAACGCATCTGTCCCTTCCTGTTCTCGCGTATGTCCAAAAGATGAATTGTATGCAAGTCGGGAGTCAGCTGTTTTCTTAGCTCCTCCCTAACCATGGAGGGGGCGTGGCTATAATGTGGCGGGGCCTACCGGTGCATAGTCCTGCTGCCCTGCAGGCCAGTCCGAGCCTGTGCTCTAAGGTCACCGAACCATAGTCTTACTGCTCACGGGATGCCAGATGTGGCACAGACTGGTGAGAAGAGTCAGACTTCAGTGCTCCTAATCCAACTACAAGTGCCTGGAGCTAGGCAGTGCCACCACTGCTGCTAAATGTTTAATTCTCCTATTGCTTTGCCCTCTATAGACCATCTATAATCTTAGAAGTATTACTATGAGAGAGATCAGTTTGCTAGCTGAATGTTGACCTTGATGTTGTACAACAGCTAAGCAAGACTTGGTATGGGATGGGGGAACCTTAAGATTTTTATTGAAAACATTGGTTATTATATATTTTGAGAAAGTAGAACTAAAACCCAAAATACACTCATATGTTGTATAGGAGAATATATTACTACAATGTTTTGTATATGTAGAACATTTTTTAACGCTATTCACTGCAAGATCTTTTAGTTTAATCCACATAAATGTTTTCTACATACCAGAAATTTGGTCTGGATACTGGAAACACTCCGTAAGAGCCATTTACATTTTTAAATGTCAGTTGTTTCTGGTAACCTGCAGAGAAAAAGCAATTACATTTGCACAACCAACTCTATCGTTATAGGCTTCTTCTAATGCCAACCGTTTATTTTTCAGCTACAAGTTAAAAACAGTTTTCATTTAAAGAGAATTATTGTATTTAAAAATGTAAAAACTTAACCTATTAACATTGTTTTAAATGCCTAATAATAAACAATTTAAAAAAATATTGGATAGATAGATAGACATCATGTGGAAGAGGAGCATCCATTATTAAATACTTAGAGGCAAATCTTCTAGCTCTGCACCCTGGACATCAGAGAAACCACCATAGAGTATACTATTCAGATGGGGCTATGTTTTATTAAGCATATCATACACCTGGCAGACCATGCCTACATTATATTAAAGTGCTCTTTTTGTGATTTTAATGCTCACAGGTTGATAATGTGGTTTAATCCCTAAACTCTTCCCTGGACCCATGTTATTTAAAGCTGGTCCTGGAATACTTTCTTCATTTCATTATTTAATGGGAATCATAAACCAACCCATGATGTATTTAGAAAGGTTATTGTCAATATCCCTTCTCTGTTCCTACTCTCTCTTTATTAAAGTACCTGTGACTTGAAAGGAGAAAGCACATTTTTAGCCATAAAATATTAAATAAATACTGCCAGTGAAACCGTCCCTCTCTTGACATTAGGGTTCAATATTGGTTCTTTATATCACATCTTCTAGTCTGCAATAGAGGTAAACATGGGATTTCAACACTGATGAATTATTGTTATAGGGAAGTAATCTGTAGACCTTTCACGGGTACTCCTCTGCAATATTATGTTCAAAGACAGGCTACATAAATATTTCTACAGCTGCTTGCACTCTGGACTTATTTGCACCAAACAAAATCCTCATAAGCTAAAAATAACTCAACTATGCCAAATTCTTTTATTAGAAGTTTCGGGACAATCTGTATCAATGCGTTGTGTATATGTGTCATTGTGCAATTTACTAGGGTGAAAGAGGAGGGCTTTACTTATTAGGAAAATTGCACACTTCAAAAGTATACTTCAGGTATGACTTCTAGTAGACCACATCTGTGGGTAAATGTATTAAGCGTAGGATTCACCAAATCACAGAATTTCGGCAATTGTGACAGCCATCTTTAAAGCATCAATTTTATTACAGTCAAAACTCACCGGGTTTTGCCTTTAATAAAATTGCCATTATAAATACGGTCATCACAATCTCTGAAAATCATTGATTTCATGAAACCGATGCTTAATACATTTATCCACAGATGTGGTCTACTAGAAGTCATACCAGATTGTCATTTATTTGATGAATCCGATGCTTAAAACTTTTACCCCCTAGACTTTTATATAATATTATTGGAGCATATAACTTAGAACACAAAAAAACATAAAAATCTGAATTAATACTCTCTGTGAATGCAAAAGATTTAGAAGCAGAGCAGGCACTATAGAGAACCAATAGAAAAGTTTATTAGCAAAGGGACCAAATAAGGGACAATTTGAAAGAAAACTGGGGTTTAATATCAAAAGAGGAATAATTGGGATGTATGCGAGTACTTAAAATGGGAAGGGATAAACCTTAACCAGGCTAAGTTGCATAGTTCACATACCTTTAATTAAAGATTCCATAGCCTTTTCCTTGATTTCTGGTGTTAATTCTTTAACACTCTGTAGATACTGCAGTGTATAAGCGTATCTACAAAGCTTTGCTAAGTTCTGTTCCCCACATCCTTCTGGCAGGTTAAGCATGTTGTCCAAGTTAATGACAATATTGCCCATGAGATCACCTACCAAAGCAAGTTATGACAGTTAGTACAAATGGAATAAGACTAGAAATGTTCTTGCAAATCAGAATATTATTCTCTTGTTAAACTAAGCTTATAACTTAGGGGTTTCCTCACCAAGCACAATGATGTGAGCACGTTGGGAGCCTTTCACCAGTCCATCTGGAGCTTGGAAGGAAACTTGGATTTTCTCGCTGGTATCTGGTAAGAAACAAAAAGATTTATTATTATTATTATTATTATTATTATTATTATTATTAATAATAGAAAATTATAATACCAACTTGAAGACATTTTCCACATCAGTTGTGAATAAAGGGGATATTCACTTAAGAAGATTAAATCGATAATATGTAATATGCAATATTCACTTAAATATGTCACATGTAAGTAATATACATTTACAATATGTAAATCTATGTATATGTGTGCACACATAAATTAAGTGTTTGTACTGCACGTTACTTTGATATGTGTAGACAAGGCAAAGGTTGAATCATTAATAAAAACTTTATCGGAGGAGATCTTTAATCCACTAAACATGATCTCCAGTTTAAACATCAAGATACTAAATTGATTGAATCAATCAGATTAGGTTTACCATCATCCAACAGCATTTTAGAGGTGTGTGTGATAATCAGCCAATCGAAGCTTCTAAATCCTGGCCTCACACTACACTTGTCAATTAGCTGATCGTTTCTGCCACCCAGCGCCAAGCCATCCCTTTGATAAAGTCCAACATGATAAACGCATTGGTCTATAACCTAGTGCACTCCCATTAAACTGGTGACAGAAATATAATTTTAATTATTGTGCCTGCACTTGCCTTAGCATCATGACAATCTGGAGGCTGTATATGGTATAAAGCATTGCCTTTACCACTGATCTGGAACTACATGTACTATGATATTACATTTTTTATATAGGTTTAGCCCATAGTGACTGCCTCCATATTGTGTGTAAGCAAAATGTCCAACTATCCATCTCTCCTTCTCTTTAGATAAAACTAGTTACCCTATATATATATATATATATATATATATATATATATATATATATATATATTCTAAGTAGTTATAACTTTGACACGAGAACTACAATGCTGCTGCATCTCTCTGCATCTTTTCTATTAAGAAATACGTTTCTGTATAAATGATGGATCTTCTTTTGTTTTAGTCCAGAGGTTATTATCCTTTATTTTAATCCTGGTATCAAGATTAAGGGCTCTATGGGGGAAATTCAATTGTTTGTGAAGTGTCTCTGTGACCATTCTGAAGATACTTTGTGTATATTTTTGCTGAGAAATCTGCAATCATTTTTCCTCGTGCCCCATATAGGTGCGAGGAAAAATGATCGTGTATTTTTCTCAGGAACATAGCGGCTATTTGAATCTCTCCCTATGTTTCCAAAGGTGAAAAGCCTCATTACTGGACAGTTACAGTAACAATCCTTTTATATTTATATTACTATAATTATATTTATATTATTTGTGACAACATGAGATCACCCAGACAAACTGTACCTCACTTATTGAGGATGAGTTCCTATACTTTTGATCCCCTCATCACAGACTTTATTATAGTAGAACTCTATGTTGCAGTTAATGCCCCAGTCAAAAAGGACAAATTTATTTCATATATTCATTTATGCAGGCCCGGCGCTCCCATTAGGCAAGGTTAGGCACTTGCCTAGGGCGCCGGGCTCTGGAGGGCGCTACAGAATAATAAAATACTTTAAAACTGTGCGGCGACCGCTGACCATACCTGCCACGGCCGCTGCACAGCATCAGATGCAGGGGGAGGGGGGGGGAAGAGGCTATTTTGTCACCACCGCCGCCTCTCTGCTCCGTCTCCTCCCCTCCACTTACTAGTGTCAGTGAGTGGAGGGGAGGAGATGAAGCAGGGGTTGGGGGGGCGCCGCTTTTTTAAAAATGATTAAGGCGCCGTGGACCCTAGCACCGGCCCTGCATTTATGTTCCAACGTTATAATATTTAGTACTGTTGCATTCAGATATTTTTATAAATAACACTTTTGGAGACATCTTGCAGCACTAAAGCACCCAAAGGGATTATCCACACAGCCGTTTTTGTTTGACAGACCCACTTATTAAGAGACAATTGTGTTCAAGATAGTTCTTTAATATGTAGCAAAATATTTAAATAGTAAATTAGCGTATTTTTGCTAATTCCCAGGTGTGTATATGCAGACATGTGAATGCAGCTATTTCCAGAGCTGCCTTTAACCTGATCACCCCCCCATTGTGTACAGGGTACTAGACATCTCATGTCCACCCCATATAAGACTTTATGTCACCTTCTATCATCATCATAATTTATTTATATAGCGCCACTGATTCTGCAGCACTGTACAGAGAACTCTTTCACTTCAGTCCCTGCCCCATTGGAGCTTACAGTCTAAATTATCTAACATGCACACACACAGACAGACAGAGATAGAGACTACGGTCAATTTTAATAGCAGCCAATTAACCTAATAGTATGTTTTTGGAGTGTGGGAGGAAACTGGAGCACCCGGAGGAAACCCACGCAAACACGGGGAGAACATACAAACTACGCACAGATCAGGCATTGGTTGGGAATTAAACTCATGACCCCAGCGCTGTAAGGCAGAAGTATTAACCACTTAGCCACCGTGCTACCCATAACCTTCTATGTGTTCAATAGTGTGACTAAGGTATAAAGTATGAGGGAGGATAGCTGAGAGAAGGTAGGACCTCTGGAATGCAAACACTGAGCAGGATCTGCAGATCCATCAGTGAGGAAAGTCTATGGCGCAGGGCGCTGTGTGAGCTGCTACCTTAGGCCGGGAGACATAGGACTGCTGCTGACGTTAACTTGCAATAGAACCACATACCTTCACAACTTAATATCAGCACAGACCCCAGAAGCAGAGAGTCTCAGGCTGGTGACTAGGCCCCACACAGGGTAACTACCTACCAGGGCTTAGCTAGCGGGTAATCATGTGGCTGTAATTTGCTATTATTAATGCCTTGTTTTTATTTTAATGTTGTTCAGTGCAAATTTATGCAAATAAACTGAATGTTTTTTTATATTTGTTCCCACATGGGGACAAAACAGACAGGTGCCTTGACATTATTACATTTTATATTATATTTAACATTTTTTTTAATATATAAACAAATTGGTTTTTTTCATAGCGCTTACATTTATTTATTTTGTAAAATTTATAACTGAAAACTAAAGCTGAGCTTTCAGAGCGAAAAGTGACTCTTATTGCTCAGGATATTTTTCTTCATGTCACTAAAATAAAAGTGAATTGTGGCAATAAGTAATTTTGTATTGATAAAAACACTTTTCATTGATAACAACAATAATAAATAGAATCCAAGGGGTAAATGTATCAAGCTGAGAGTTTCCAGCGGGTTTGAGAAGTGGAGATGTTGCCTACAGCAACCAATCAGATTTTAGTTATTTTTTATTTAGTACATTCTACAAAATTATGACTAGAATCTGATTAGTTGCTATAAGCAAAATCTCCACTTTTCAAATCTACCAGGAACTCTCACCTTGATACATTTACCCACAGGAGTTAGTTTCCTGACCTACAGTTGTGTTTTCCACTAAAGTAGACTATATTCTATTAACATTCAGTGGTTGTGCCCATCTGCTATCATCAGCTCATCTGAAACTCACCTGCTGGATACAGTAGAAAGGTCTCTGTCTTTTGCTCTTCATGTCCTCTAGCCTAAAATAACAGAAAATATAAAACGGTACTGAAGGAGTCAGTGAGAAATAGTTCAGGATTATCAGAGTAAACTGTTTATACAGGCAGACTTGTTTATGTAAGAGAAGTGTGTCCCTCAGACTAAACGCAGTTAAAATCATGCGGGTGAGTGACTTACCAAAGAACCTATTAGCTGTGGATTCCTGTAAGTTTCAGCCAATGAGTGCAGGAAGGGGTTGGGACTTATACACAGTTATAAGTCAGTGTGCAGAGGCTTCTGCCCTTCCTGCTTCCGGATTTTGAGCTGTGGAGTCAGGCTGAGTATTTCTAGTGCCTTTTGGTATTTTGTATATCTTATTCTCTGGTTTTTTTTGTCCTTTTTCTTATTTCTGTGTTTTCTACCTCTTTTCTTGCCTTTTCCTGTCCCCCCCCCTTTTTCTTTTCCCTTCATTTATCCCTCTCCCTCTCTCCCTTCCTTTCATCTCCTCTGCCTTCCCCCCCCCCCTCCCTCCTTCTCCCCTTCTCTCCTCTCCCTCTGTCTCCCTCAGTTTCACCTGTTATTGTTCTGTGCTGCGGGGCTCCGTGCTTTAGGATTTAGTCAGCCCCTCAAGATCCCGTTCAGAGGACTACATAGGAAGGGAGTTGTAGCTCATTTAGTATTTTTCTGTTGTTTTTTAGGTTTACAGAGTGAAGAGTCTAGCCAGTTTTATTTCTTTTATAATCCCAGCCCATCCATATTTGTTTTGCCCTAATCTTTCCCCTACGCGCCAACCTCTCCACTCCTTCATACTTCCCCTCCTTGCTCCCCTTCACTTCCTTTCCGTGTCTTATCCGCCCCTTCCCCTTTTTATTGTTTAGCGCGAGACCTCCGTTCCCTGTCCTAAAGCAAGTTCTCTCCGACCCCCCCCCCATCTGCCTCTGTTCCTTCCCCCCCCCCATGTTTCTTGGCCGTCCCGACGCAACAAGCGTCTCCCTCTCTCAACAATCCCCCCTTCACGTCAGGCTTCCCGTTTGTGGCCCTACCCGGTTCCTGCGTCTTCTGTTTCAGGCAGGGTAAGAAGAAGTGAGATATCCTCCCCTACTGTCCATATTCCCGGTATGGCGGTAGGTGCATGCGCTCTCCGTGGGCGCCACATATGGTTGCTGGAAGGTCTAACACTTTGCCAGCTATAGTACAGGGGTATCAGGGCCCGGGTATCAGGGGTGGGGGGGTCTCATGTTATTTTACATATACATACAGAGTGGGTGTTTTACCCAGGT
Source organism: Mixophyes fleayi (assembly GCF_038048845.1). Lineage (NCBI taxonomy): Eukaryota > Metazoa > Chordata > Amphibia > Anura > Limnodynastidae > Mixophyes > Mixophyes fleayi. Next base: position 27,634,442 of record NC_134407.1, on the reverse strand, counting down.
CACCTCCTAATTTCACTTCAGCTGTGGGCTGCCATTCCCAGGTGTACCCACTAGGGGTAACACTTACACAACATTTTTATGTGGAACACTTGCTCTGCAGTTAACCCCTCCTATGCCGGCAAGTATATAGAGCAATTATGAGTTTTCTAGTTTGTCCCTGCACCTATTATATTTTCCGCCCAGCCCGTTTTGCCCAGTAATCCCCGGGGATCAGACTGGGGCTCCCGTTTTTTATAACGATCCTCACCCTTCCAGGAGATACTTTATCCCGGTCACCTAGAAGCGAGCCAGTACCAACACTGCAATAGGCGCGATCAAAGAAAGTAAGGCAAGCTTACCCCATGGTTTCCTCTCAGAATTGGGCCCCTTATGAGCCTCCAGCCGTTAGTCAGGCGGGGCATTTTCATCTCCACCCAGGATAGATGATCTAAGGGGACCTCGGGGTTTTGACAGATACAACATGTCGCAGCCACTTGGTTCTTAAGGTCATGGACTGGTGTGACCCAACTGAACCCCCCCCCCCTTTGGGGTAATCACGGCATTTTTCCATACAGGCATCACGTGCCCTCCCCTGTAGAGCTGTTTCCCGGTTTAGTCCATCAACCGAAATTATAGTCAACTTACACCATACTAGCTCTGTCGACAGGACTCAGTTACCATTCCCCACACTGCCATTTTCAGGGATGATTTCAGCTTTGCAGAACAGCCAAAGTCGGCAGCTCAGCTCAGGCTCCAGTCATTCAGGCACACGTAGAGAGATAACCCAGGACATTTTTGACCCATATCCATTTCCTCCATCCACGTTTTCCTCCAGGACACAGTGTCGCAGTTTTCTAGGCACGTGGTTACGCAGTCGGATAGTGGGGTACAACAGCATTTACAGCTACCAGCCTCCAGCACGTACACCCCTGATCAGTTAGCACCACTAATATGGACACAGCAGACAACAGCAGTGTCATCTAGTATTACTGTCAAGGATGCTAACGTTTGTATCATTTCAGTGCCACAGAGTCAGTCCACAAGGAAGGATTCATAGGGAAACAGTGCGTTGGAATCACAAGGGCTGGTTGGAGGCTCGACTGCGCGACCAAAAAAGGGCAGGCAGTCGGTAACAGGCCGTGAACGGAGTAGACAGCGGGTGTCTCAGCGGTGAGTCGGAGGTTGTCGGCAGCAGGGGCTGTGGGAGATTTGACGGGACCGGAAGCGCAGCAGTCGGGCGTGATGGAAGTGTCATCGTACCAGGACATTCCGGGACGGCAGGAGCCGGTCGTCGAGGCGAGCGTAGGCAGTGAGTTGTTAGCGTTTGGTTTGTCACACAAACTCACACATAGCCCTCCAATGTCTTTCTCTGACAAAGACTCCCCCTCTTCATCGGGGGAGGGTCTTCGGAAGTGATTAAGATTCTTAACATTCATTTTGTAGATCTAGACCTTAAAGGGTTAGACGAGGAGCAGCAGCGAAATCGTCAGCAGGTAGAGCCCCCATGGTTCAATAGGAGAACACTGCCCCTTTTAGCGGGCATACGCCCTTGCATTAGAGACAGACGGGGCGTGCGGTAGAGGAGAGTCTTGCAGATACAAACACATCTGCTCCTACTGCCGCGGTGCACATTCAGCCAGAGAGTGTCCGAGGTGTGCCCCCGGCCTCTCCAGAATCTGCGGCAACGATAACAGCGATCCTTAAAGCCCAGTCCCCACATATGTAAGGAGGTCTTGAAAAAATGGCTTAGACTGTTTCCAATGCGGATCAGGCTTCCTTTCCAAGCGAAGGTTTACGGCATGGGTTTAGGCTCCCTATTATCAAATCGGTTAGCGCCAGGGCCTCTAGGAACTTAAAATCAGCATATGTATTTCCCGATATTCCCGATAAAAAATAAATAAATAAAAAAAAAAAAAAATTTGTGGTGAGATAAGCTTGGGCCGCATGATTGGCCCGTTGGATTCCCCCTGGCGGATTTAGGCATATCCCCAGTAGGTATAGTCCCTAAAAAGTACCAGGTAAATATCGACTAAAACAGCACATGTCACATCCCGCAGGCAATTCGGTCAATGATGCCATAGACCAGGACATAAGTTCTATCGTATACCAGTCATTTTAGAAGGCTTTAATGCTCATTCGGAGATTTGGGGCGGGAGCTCTTATGGCCAAATTAAATATTGAGTCAGCGTTCAGGCTGCTTCCCCTTCACACAGAATCATTTCGATACATGGGATTTAAGAGGAAGGGCAAATATTACATTCATAGATGCCTTCTCATAGGGTGTTCCCTATCACGTGCCACTTGGAATCCTCTAGTTCTTTTCTCCACTGGGCAATTAAAGAGGAGACAGGTCACGAGGGCATCGCACATTATCTGGATGTTTTTCTGTTTGTAGGTCCGGCTAGCTCCTCAGTGTGTCAGATACGCTGTATTCAGTTCAGGCTCTTTCCTTGGTTTTGGGGGTACCAGTAGCCAAGGATAAGATGGAGGGCCCAACATCTTGTTTGTCGTTCCTAGGGATAGAAATAGACTCGGTTGCAGGCTGGTATTGTTGCCAGCGGTTAAAATACCAAAATGGAGAGTTTGTTATCCAGCGCTCTGGCCTATCCTTCTCACTCACTTAGGCAGGTTAAAGCTTTACTAGGATCCTTTAATTTTGCAGGTAGGGTCATACCCATGGGTAGGATTTTCGGCAGGAAATTGCAGTTGGCCACAGCGGGTAGGAACAGACCTCACGCATTAATTAAGTTGAGTGACGAGATAAGGGAGGACTTAGCAATATGGGTATCATTTCATCAGAAGTTTAAAGGTTCCAGGACCCAGGACCTGGCCTTCACCTCCCATTTCCACGTTAGAGTTAGATTTATTCACTTACGCCGCAGGCGCTAGGGGATTTGGTGCGACAATTTGGGCGTGGTGCAGGCAATTAACCGTCAGAGTGCTTCCTCTAATCCGGCAGTTAATGTGCTGCGCGTTCTGGTGTTTCGTTGCGTGGACTGCGACATAAATTTTCGCGCCAACCATGTTCCAGGCATAGACATCTGCATAGCTGACTCCCTCTCCCGTTTTGAGTGGGAGCGTTTTAGATCCCTTGCCCCTCATGCTGACCCCATGGGTACAGCCTGTCCATCTTAGGTTTGGCAGATAGTCGGTCCGGCTTAAGATTATTGGCAGAGGTTTCTCTAGCTCCATCCACATGGTAGGCCTATCGAGCAGCAGGGGAATGATAGGAGAGCTTTCTGTAGTCCGGTCCCTCTCGTGCCCCGGGGGTATACTAACGGTAGTGTGGACTTCATGTGGGGGGGTTACCAGGAGGAGGTTAATAAAACATCCATGTCATCCACTCTAGCGGGTATATCATTCATGGCTAGGTTGCAAAGTTTACAAGATCCCACTAAATCGTTCCTCATTAACTAAGTTTTAATAGGATGGTCAAGGCTTCACCCCGCCCCAAGGATAGGTGAAAGCCCATAGATCCCGTATTATTGGCCCGTATGATTCTGTTTTTACCTGAAGTGTCATCAGAACATTTTGAAGCTTTACTGTTTGCGGCAGCGTTCTCCATGGCTTTTCACGGCGCTATACGAGTCAGTTGCACAATCCAAGAACAGGATGGAAGCTGTTTTACTAGTTAAACACGTGGGTGTTGTTGGACGACATCATTCAAGTAAAAAATTAGGCGCTTTAAAACGGATCAGGTAGGCGTAGGACATTGGTTTACCCTTAGTAAACATCAGGATCAAGTTATACGTCCGGTTAAACTTTGTCGATATTTCGCCAGCTTTAGGCCACATGGAGCAGAGATATGGCTAGTTCATGAGGATTGCCTCGCCCCCCTTACTAAATTCCAATTTAATTCAGTTATGAGCAGCACATTAAATGCCCTTGGTTTATCAACATCAGAATTCGGGACTCATTCGTTTCGGATTGGAGCTGCCTTAGAGGCTGCAGCAAGTGGGGCTTCTGTAGCTTCTATACAAAGGCTAGGCAGATGGTGGTCTGTCTGTTATACATCTTATATTCGTCCTGATGTTTAACATGTTGTTTTTCTCTTTACGCAGCTCTTCTCTACCTCTTTTCTCCTCTAAGCAAGTTAACCCAGGGCGCTAGGCTGCTCGCTGCTATTTGCGGGGGCGTTGAAGGGCTTTTTCCTCACAGGTTTTCACCTTCACCTGGGTTGCTGCTTTTCCTTTCGTTCTGTTAGGTTTATGGTTGGAATAAATGTTTTATTCCCAGTTTTCACCTCACTTCACCCTCCTGCTAGTTATAATAGGGGTTTTTTGTTATGGTGGTTAATATCTATTTCATTGAGCCTTTTCCTTGTCAGAAGAGATTGTCTCACATAGGGTTCCCGATGTCGTGGTCGTTCACGCTGGTGGTAATTATGTAGGTCAAATCAAAACCCTGGAGCACATCATTAAAATCCGGGAGGGTATGTCTGTTATTTCTAGTAGTTGGCCTAATCTTAAATTGTGTGGTCTTTTATTGTCCCGAGACGCATTGGAGATGATCTATGTCTCTGTTAACATTGCGGCGGCTGTCCGCAAGATAAATCAGATGGTTAGCAATATCTTCCGTGATTTGGGTGGTTCTGTTATCAAGCACCCTTTGTTGAAAGCTGAGTTTGCTTTCTTATACAGTTTGACGGTGTTCACCTGCCGGATGAAGGGGTTCGTTATTTTATTGACCAGTTGTGTTGGAGATTAAGAGCAGTGTTTAGGTCTGTAGTTGGCGGGCCTCATGTATAAGCACATGCGGCGTGGTAGGAGAACAGTGCAGTCTGTAACTGTGCATATGGTGCTTGGTTGATCTTGTCATAGGTCACTACCCCCCTGCGGTTATGGTGTCATACCATGGTTGGTCCGTTTTGTTAGTAGGACCTTTGGGCCAGTTTTGTATGGTTTATACTGGCGGAGTTTATTGGGGGTGTAGTCTTGCCGTTGGACTTGATCTTAGCACCGGCCAATAGATAAGGTATGATCCTGGGTTGGTGGTATTATGGTCTGACCTTTCCACCTTATTGGTTTTGCGTTCCTGACTGCCCTGCTCTCGTCCGCCTTACAGTCCTATTAGTTTAAAAATAAATAAATACCGTCATTCATTCCAACTTTAATTTTGTGTCCATGTCTTTATTTGGTTTGAAATAAAGGTTTATCCCAGGTGTGTTATTTGGGAAAAACTTCCCTGCTATGCATTTTAGAGAAGTGTGTCCCTCAGACTAAACGCAGTTAAAATCATGCGGGTGAGTGACTTACCAAAGAACCTATTAGCTGTGGATTCCTGTAAGTTTCAGCCAATGAGTTCAGGAAGGGGTTGGGACTTATACACAGTTATAAGTCAGTGTGCAGAGGCTTCTGCCCTTCCTGCTTCCGGATTCCGCCCGCCCTCCCTACAATTGGTTACATAACTTTGAATGTAGTTGTTGAGGGTAGGAGAACAGTGCAGTCTGTAACTGTGCATATGGTGCTTGGTTGATCTTGTCATAGGTCACTACCCCCCTGCGGTTATGGTGTCATACCATGGTTGGTCCGTTTTGTTAGTAGGACCTTTGGGCCAGTTTTGTATGGTTTATACTGGCGGAGTTTATTGGGGGTGTAGTCTTGCCGTTGGACTTGATCTTAGCACCGGCCAATAGATAAGGTATGATCCTGGGTTGGTGGTATTATGGTCTGACCTTTCCACCTTATTGGTTTTGCGTTCCTGACTGCCCTGCTCTCGTCCGCCTTACAGTCCTATTAGTTTAAAAATAAATAAATACCGTCATTCATTCCAACTTTAATTTTGTGTCCGTGTCTTTATTTGGTTTGAAATAAAGGTTTATCCCAGGTGTGTTATTTGGGAAAAACTTCCCTGCTATGCATTTTATTGCAGATGGTGACTTTACATATAGCATAAAATCTACAGGTATAAAAGTAACAAGCTTCTATCATGATCACAATAAAATCGTTATCTCAATAACACTATAGAGGGAATGTACTAATATATATATATATATATATATATATATATATATATATATATATACTAATTTACTAATCATTTATCCAGTCTGAAGCACTGGACATCTATTCCCTTCACAGAAAGGATTTAATCAGTCATTTGCCATATCAAGCATCATGGGGTTAATATGCTAAATGATTTAATGTAAATGTATGCTTTAAAATATATATGGTATTTGTCAGCACTGCACCAAAATAAACCTTGGTTACACAAGACTACACATATAGTTTTGAGGCCTCTGTCTTTTAGGTATCCAGTTATTCAAAAATTTCATCCTGGCTGAGGCCACTTCCAACAAGGTGAAATGCAAGTCTCATTAAAAGTGTAGGATGAGTGCTAATTATCAGCACATACAGACCTCCACTAAAAAGTAGGTCATCTGGGGGGTGAAAAAAGGCTCTAAAGGTATCAGTTAACAAAGTAAAGCCCCCTTGCCCCCCCGCAAAATTGCTCTCAAAAGAAGGACAAGTGTTCAGGTCATTGCAACATAATTAGTCGTGGACGTCTGACGCCTCCATCATTAGTACTTAAGTCGTTTAATACTCATCTAAACAGTGGTGTAAACATGTGCCCTCAGATCATCTTCTTTAAGGCCCAACATTCTGTTTATATTTGCTGCACAGTTCGGTATACACTATTGTTCTCTATTATCAGTAATATTAAGTAGGGACTGAAATAAACTGGTGACTATTTCCTACGATAAGCATACAAAAAAATATGTTGTGCATCACTCCCCACCAAGAAGGTCCTGTTTATTTTGTGTATATATATATATATATATATATATATATATATATATAATTTTTTTTTTTTTTTTAAATGTTAGTAGTAGATCTTTAATATATTGCAATGTTTATTTTAGGGTCAGCATATGATATTTGCACTCTTACCTTGACAACAATGGTTTTCTCAATAGAGTCTTCTCTGTGATCTGTTCCCACTAGAAGAGTATCTGCAGTACAGGCTCCATCCACCTCCAGGGAACCACTGTGCACCTGAATCTTTAGGTTCTCTGAAAAGTGAAGATAGGACAACATCAGACTGCTAGTTGATCAGATCCCTGAAAACATAGTTTTTGAACTTATGTTAAATCTCTTTCTCTGAGTCTATCTGGGGGACACTGCTACCATGGGGGATGTATGAGGGCTCTGGTCAACCTGCTCGCAAAACTCTACTTGAACTGGTAAAAATGGGTGAAATTGTGGATAGAGGACCAGGTTACCAGCCAACAAAACTGATCTGCGATGAGCCGCCCAAGACACTCCAACCTCATGGGTAGAATGTGCCATGAGAACCCCGGCACAGGATGGCCCTTACTCATGTAAGCATGTTCAATTGTAGTTCTAATGCAACGTGCAATGCTTTGCTTGGTAGCCGGCCAACTTCTTTTATGGAAATCATAACAAACGAATAGAGAATCGAATTTACAAAAAGTCAAAGTCCTATCTACATAGATCCCTATAGCTCCAACCACACCCAGAGAGGCAAAAGAGAAAGGCCCCGAAGAGGACCTTCCCTCCCGAAAAGCCAGAACTACAATTTCTTGATTTATGTAGAATCCAAAAGCCAGTTTTGGAAGGAAGGTAGATATAGTCTGTAGATCTGCCCTATCTTCATGGAAGACTCTCGCGGCTGTGGAAAGGCCAAAGGGGAGTACTGTGAAATGAAAATGGATCTTCCTACTGTAAATCGAAGGAGGGATTGATGACCCTCCCAAATGGGAATATGTAGATACATGTCCCAAATGTCTATAGATACCAGAAATTCCTGGGGTTCCAATCAATTGATCACTGAGCGGACTGATTCCATCTGAAACTTGTCCATTTGTAGGTGTTTGTTTAGGCTCTTGCGGTTTAGTATTGGCCGAATTGAACCATCCGGTTTTGGCACCAAGAACAGATTTGAAAAGAACCCCCGCCCTTTTTGAGACTCTGGGACCCCGCAAATGACCCCGGCCAAAAGAAGAGAAGCGATTGACTAAAGCATTGCCTGCCTTGTTACCACCTCCTGAGGTAAGGGGGTGTGAAAAAAATGATGAAGAACAGGACCTACTATATCTATAATGTAACTTCTGGACATGATTCCCAAGATCCAACTGTAATGGGTGGATGCCGTCCACTAATCCTTGAATAATTGTAGGTGACCCCCTACCTCCGCAGCTGCGAGGAAAGGGGAGGTCCTGTCATGCTGAAGGCTTGTCCAACCTCTTGGGATTTGGATGTCTCTTGGAGTAAGAACCTCTACCATTTTGCAACTGTCCTCGGGCTGCAAGAGGTTGGCTCTATTGGCAGACTGGCCCCTATATTCCGAGTTCCTTCGAAAGGACTGCCGAAAAGACCTAAACCACAGAGTTCGTGATTTGGGAAAATTCACCGGCAGAAAAGTACTTTTACCTCCAGTTACTTGGCTAATCATAGTATCTATTTCTGGACCAAAAAGAACGGAACCAGCAAATAGTAAAGATTCTAAGGATATTTTTGTTTCTTCATCTGTGTCCCATGAACGAACCTAAGTGTCTTTCTGGCTGCCACTGCTGATGCGGACACTGAAGAGGAGATTGAAGCCGCTTCCTGAGCTGCCTCGTAAAGATAACCTGAAGCTTCCTTCAGGTGGAGCGCTAGGGGAAGTAAATCAGAGTCCTGTAAACCTACAGCTAACTGGTCAGTCTAAGACTCCATAGCTCTCGTCACCCGAGCAGACGGGAGCAAGGGTCTAAATGTGGCACTGCAAGAAAAATGTTTTTATGGAAACACTCAATCTTACGATCCGTTGGATTTTGAAGAACCGCAGAGCTGGGTACTGGCTAGGTGGTGTGTCTTGCCAGCCTAGCCACTGGGTAGATGCTTCTAGCATGACACTTATTGTTCCTGCAGGGGGTAAAGGGTAGCAAATCTACAAGGAACTTTAAATTTTCTGTCTGGTTGTTTCCAGGAATATTTTGCTATTTCTGCACGTTACGCTGAAGGTGGAAAGCAAATACTTTGAGGTTTCTTGAGTTTGAATAATCCCTGATCTCTGCTATTTCTGCACGTTACGCTGAAGGTGGAAAGCAAATACTTTGAGGTTTCTTGAGTTTGAATAATCCCTGATCTCAGAGACTCTGGTCCTCTAATTTCCAAAGGTCTGGTGTAACGCTATTACCAAGTCCTGAATTGCCTGGTTTCTACCATTCTCATCCCAGTTTCCATGTTGGGTAGAATCAGAATCTTCCATCAATTCACCTTCCTCTTCAGATGTATCTTCTGATTAAGAAACAGCTAATAAGGTATGAGCAAGCTTTGAACATTTAGCTCTGGGTGCCAAGAAACTTAGGTAATCTAGAAACTTATTCAAGTGGTCCAAACGCTTTCCAAGAGAGGATGACCAGGCGGGTTCAGCCTGTGCAACTTGAAAGAAGGGGAGAGAATTTGGGAAGCTGCTCCCTCTGTGCCATATGAGATCAAGGCGTTTACCGACTCAACAGGGGTCATTGAGGATAAACCTGTATTTGAAGCAACCACAATGGACGTGGATTCTGCCTGATGGCTAATAAGCTGAGTGAGCAAGGAAACCAACTGAGCCAGGGAGCCAGGGAGGAAACCTAGGTCGCCTCCAACACAACGACAGCAGAACCCCCCTCGGTCCTGCCCAAGATGGTACCCTGCCTCACACTGTGCACAAACGACCCCCTGGTCTTATTGCCCCACATGTAATTTTGCAAAGCATTTTGAACAAGTATAAAAAATTTTACAGGGATTCTTGTTCTTATCAGACATTTGCATTTTTTTTTTAAGAAATACAGAAAAGTTAACCTCCACATAAAAAAACCGTATAATAATTACTTGTTCTGACCCAGGCTTTGAACATCAAAACAGTAATACAATATTTGTGGCAACAATATGAGTATTAGTGGAAGCTAAATTAATAACTGAACTAAAAGCAGATAGAGTCTAAATCTGAGGTAAATTCTGAGGCAGCAGGGGGGGGGGGTCTTTGTTACACTCCCTTCATAGAAGGGTTTTGCAACTTTGGGGAGGATCTCGCACATTCTGCCCTGTGTTGCCACTCCTCCGCTTCTTGTTGCCCTGCTATATTTATAATTATAGCCTGTCAGATTGTATATGCAGGTGTTCTAGTTGTAGCCAGCTGAGATTCAAGTCCCCCATCTGCCTCAATGTGGTACTTGGTATCTCCCGATATATGGCAGCTCCTTAGACCGAAAACCGATACTCTCTGCCCAAAGCAGCCATATCACGGCTGTCACTGCTTGCAGGCTGAATATTTTTTGTTTTCTTTTCTTCTCTTTATTCTTTTTAAAATGGAACGATGTCCTAAATGGAACGATGTCCCATTCAACCTATAGGAAATAGTGTAAAATTTACACTTATCCCTCCCTAACCTGAAAAAAAACAATAATGTAAAATACTAGGAAAATAATAAAATTCTAAACTAGCGGCAAGTACTGAGCTGAGTATTGAGCAAGTACTCAAATAAACTTAAACAAGATTAAGGACGCTGGGGGTTGCAGAGGGGAGGAGTCAGCAGCAAGTTAGTTGTTAACTGTTTAAGTGCCAACTCTGTGCACCCTCATACAACTTCCATGGTAGCAGTGTCCCCCAAAATGCATGATAAAGAAATGCATTTTCTGATACCTTCTATTATTATTACTATTATTATTAGTAGTAGTATTATTATTATCATCATCAAACATTATATTGCTTCACTGTGATCTGCTAGTGCAAGGGTAGGCAGCACCCGCCATGCGTGCCAGACATGGCACGCAGACCATTTCGGTGTGGCATGCCTGCGCTCCCAAGCTGCTTCACTAAAGCAGCTGAGGATGGCTGAAAGGAGCTTCTGCGCATGCGCAGCAGCTTAGTTTCGGACATCATCGGCTGCTTTACTGAAGCAGCTCTCAGGATATGTGGTGGAACAGAAGATGTGTGCCATAATATTAATTGGGGGCACTACTGTGTCATAATTTGAACTGGGGTACTACACTGTCTGGCATATCATTTATTTGTTGGGCCCCATTACTCTAATATGTTATATACTATAATATATATATATATATCTCCGGAATTCATCCTGCTCCCGTTGAGAATTTCTCAGAGGGAGACGTTATCCACTACAGCATGAACTCTCAACCAGTGGTGGATCCAGGGGGGGTGGGGGGGGGGGCGATCGCCCCAGGGGCTTGCTGCCGACAGCTGCACACTGTGCAGGTCCGTTCAGCAGTGACAGTATGCTGCCCGGCTGCTCTGATTGTGTTTTGAACACAATCAGAGCAGCGGGACAGCACACTTTCACTGCTGAACGGACCTGCACATACTGTGCAACCGCCGGCAGCCTTAGAACACAGAAAGGGGGCGGGGCCTAAATCGCCTCCCCTAAAATCGCCCCGGGTAGGGCAAATGTCTGGGTCCGCCCCTGCTCTCAACTCCATCCATTAAGCATGCATTGAGTCGTGGTTTGAAAAACTCTCTTATTCATGAGTAAGTGAATCTAGACTGGGCCAGTTATTATTCCACATTTTCTCACAGAGAGCATTAGGGAACAAGATGGTTTCACGCCATTGGAATACACTACAAATAATTATTCCATCTTGTACGTTTTTAAATCCCATAATAAATATTATTAATAATAATAATAATAATTATTCTTACTAATTTTCATGCAGCTTTGCATGAGGTACATTTTGGATGTTTCACATATGTCTAGTATAGTCAGAGTATGACAAGCTCAATAAATTAACAGCAAACCATCTTTCTTTTTTTGTGCCTTAATCAAATGTTTTGTCATTTACCGTCGCACATGTAATGATTAAACTGAGAGCATACTATACACTGTCATTAGTAATTTTTACATCCTTGTAAACCTAACATGTTGGGAGGTACACTATATAGTAGCATGAAGAATAGTGGTAAACAGGTTTCTATTGCTGTACATTGTAGTATGAATGCCATTAAAACTCTGAATTTCACATTTATCATATATCTATACAGTACTTAGATTTAAGACTGTGGCATCCCATTTAAAGTGGGTTGAGTGGTCTTCACAAACACATCTGGCCTGGTCCTTGCTTTGGACTGTAGTGAAATCCTCTGAATCAGATAGTGACACCACTACCTGTAATAATTAGATAGTAAAAGGGACATCACATGAGAGAATAGTCTGTGGTTACAAAATATAATAATTTGGATCTGAAAAATTGCAAAAGCAATGTGCTAAACATAGGAATAATGTACGAGAGGAAGGACATTTATCTATAGTTAAAGTTAATTCCAGCCAAAATTCAAAATGTTTGAAAAAAGTTTTGGGTGGAATATTAGAAGTTATTCCCATCCCAAAATGTACTAACCAGTTGTCTTTACAAGGTTTGGCAGGATTACTCTTGTTTGCTTCCACTTTTGACTTGTCTCACTACCGACAACCCTATCTTGCCCGAAAGAGATGGGCTTGGCATTAAAGCGATGAGTAACACAGGACACCATGCAAGTAAACTATTTGGATGAGGTATAACTTCTGATTTTCTACCAAAAATGGAGTTTGCAGTATTGGCTGGAGTGATTCACTACTAGAATGTAGCAGGTGAATGTTTTAAACCCATTGTCCAGTCTTAAAATGGGTCGAGGGACAACGCCAATGTTAAATATCAAATACATTAATCAAATTAAAAGGCAGGATCGATATGGACCTCAATTGCAGCAAACACAAAGGAACTCAACGTATCAATAACATTAGGTATGACGTCAAAAGGTTAAGCCAATATCAAAAATATCTCCTGCAAGTATCATTCTTTACCTCATAAACAAATGGGACACCATATAAACAAACCAGCATCAAAATTAGCATCTGTTAATATAATTTTAGCTTTTTAAGTATTTAAAAATATTTAGCAAACACAAACATTAAAAAATCAGTAGTATAGTAAACACATACAAATTACATTATAAATAAATGTATAGAGATAGATAGATAGATAGATAGATAGAGATAGATAGATAGATAGATAGATAGAGATAGAGAGATAGATAGATAGATAGAGATAGATAGATAGATAGATAGAGATAGATAGATAGATAGATAGATAGATAGATAGATAGATAGATAGATAGATAGATAGATAGATAGATATGTGTGAATGTGTTGGGTACATCATTACGATGACCACCATTCCGACAGGAGTTATAACAAAACTAATATGCCGGTTGCTATAATTCCAACTTGTAGGAACTGCAGACTTACCTAAAAACTGATACTAAATATTACCGACAGCAGTGCTATAAACCGCAACAGCAGAAAATGCCATCAGCGTGATTGTCGTCGCTTAAAATGGCGACAGTCACATTGGCGGTATTAAGGGGGCAATGTAAGGACCCACCAGCTGTTTGAAGTCCAAACCTTACTTAAAAAAAAAGGCGTGGGGTTGCTTTCTATAAAATCTATTAGCCATGGCAATGCTAGGGTTAATATTGTTTATAGGAGGGACCTCATTTTCTATTTTTTATTTTACAATAAGGATTGGTTTTAGACTGTAATATTAATGTCTTTCTTATGGACCCTGTGCAGTGAGGTACTGGGTGCTTGAACTGTTTGAGCCCCCGATGATGTAATGTCCGGTCCAGACCCGGTGCATCAACATACACCTGCCATCTTCCAGGGTTAAGTGTGGTTACAGATAAGTTTGACAGTTTAAACCTAATGTAAGGGTTTTAACCTTATGTGCAATAAATATCTGGTATACGGTTCTTCACTTGTTTGGCCATCATGTGGCTTGTTTTTAAGATCAGCATTGATACCTTGTGGGTTTGCATTAAAACTCCCCTATTGAACTTTCTAAGTGAAAGCCAACCAAATTAATAAAAAAGAAGATCATATATTCCAGATAAGCCTTTCTTATGATTTAAGTATGCACAATTTTTGTCATTAATAGAGCTGATTGGTTTAATGTAACTTACTAGACTATAAGTGCTCTCTTGTTTTCTCATTCAATTTGCTATCTATCTATCTATCTATCTATCTATCTATCATGTTATACATTACTATGTTTACTTCTTTGCTTCCTTTCCAAGTAAATGGATCTCTAAATGTAATATATTGTATATATTTCCAATAAAACTGAAAAAGAACTTGGAAGGAAGGTTTTGACTGGTTCACATAATATATGGGCTGACTGTTGATACAGTCTGGCCCTGTGTGATGTGTCTTCATTGTGCATAAAAAACAGATTTGGAAAGTACTGAAATGAGATTGAATCTATTAGAACATTTTTTCCTGCTTTTATTTTAGACTAAGCGCTAACACTTGCTACTTAGTGAGGACATCTGTTGCATCTTTATTATAATAAAACCATTCACCTGAAATGTCCAATACAGGTATCCCTTACTCTTTAAAGGCAATAATGCCCAGTATACAACTACATTTAGCCAATACTATACCAGGTCTGCTATGCTCATTGTACCGATGCAGTCAAATTGGAATTGCTTTAGACTAATGAGTCTTAAACCACACCTTCTCAGATAGCACTAACTCATATGTCTATGATGCCATTGAACATCTTTTGCAACGTCAGCTGGTTTTTTTATGTTATTCTACAGAAATTGCAGACTTTACATTGACACTCATCAGTGCTGTATTAAGCCTCTACTCAGTGTCAATGTGCACTGCAGTATGCACACACCATGCTCCTAAACGTCATTGCATTATCTCCACAAGGAGTTATAACACATCTGATAGAAGAGATAATTGAGGATTTTGGTGATCATTGATGTCATTAAGCAACATGCAAACCAAGGTGTAATAAGCTTGCTCACTGAATATTACTTTTTAAGTGTCAAGGTTAAGCATGTAGTTTAGATTGCATTTAACAAGTTTACATTATAAAATACTTTATGAACCTCAAAAAACTTGACTATTGGCCCAAAATCATAATTATTTTAATTATTTATTATTTTAATAAACTGAATCCGAAAAGATTCTTTCACTTCCAATGAGAACTGAGTACACGTCTGCATGTGTTCTGTTACGCATTGTTTTTGTCAGTCTTCCCTAACGTCAAACGATACAGAACAGTCTTTAGAATAGGGGCGCATTCTTTAATTTCCTTGTGTGCCTTTTTTTCTTGGCATACACAGTTACACTATATAAATAAAATATGCATGCCTAAAACTGAGAATCTTTGGAAGATGCAGAGTCTTATCTGCAGTTTGCATATTTTCAACTTACCAGCATGCACTTCTCAACATAGCTAAAGACGATGGCTTGGATAGTAAAGTTCTCTCCTTGGACTACAGAGTAAGGTAGTATCAATTCGATGAAGTAGGGTTTGAAGGTTGTGAGTCCAACATCTTTTACCTCACCCAATCCAGACTTCCCAAGGCAGAAGGCATCAGTTTCCCACTTAGTAATACTATCTGGGGTAGTCAGGTGCAGTTGGGTATGTCCCTCTGGGCTATAAGACAAGAGGAGTACTGTATTACAACTAATGGTGTTAAATTTAACAAGCAAAAAAATAATCATGAACTAAATGCAGTATTGAGACTATTAAAGATTACACCTTCCATTAAAATGCTAACAGTACTACTGTATCAGTGATATTTTACACATAGTTTACACATTCTACTAATATTACACAATGGAATTCCAATGTAGCTACAGTAACAAGAAGAGTCATGTGCAGGTCTGAGCCGGAAGGACAACAATCAGGAATGTTCTAATCTGATTTTTTGTGCAAAACCATAATGTAATTATCGAGGTTTTTTCATGGGCCCCTTATATAAGTAACACAAGCAAGGGCACTAAAGTGACACATACAGGTGTGTGTTACTAAGGTCAGAGCACTAAATGTTTGCACTCATTCACTACTGAGGTTTTTCTCATCCCTGTGCTGAGTATTTTTTAGCACTTTTGGGGCTGGTCACACAACACCAACATCAATATCAGTATTTGTTTATGTAGTACCCATGCAATGTATACAATGTTTCTTCTCAGTAGACTTTGAATTTTCAGAAATTACCATTAATTTGCTTATACCTACAGTTGTGGCAAAGAAAATCTACCCAAAATGGTCCAAAACGCTTTTTTTTTTCATTATTAAAATTGCAAGAAAGTGAACTAACAGCAAACGTTTTTTATTTTTTAAACACCACCAAGAAATACTTGCTTTGATATCAATCTATCTTTCCAACACAGTAATAAGGATGACTCTACAAACAAGTTTTCATTTAAAAAATCTGCTCTTGAAAATGATAATACTTTTATTGCTAGTTTGCACAGTCTTGAATGAAGTGAATAAAATGGGTAAGCAATAATATGGGTTGCTAGTTTTTAAACATAGACAACCTACTGCACCAATTGAGGGTACCCCTGAGCTTATTGAAGCCAGGATGGGGTAAATCTGAGCATTAAAATCCCCCAACTCTGGACACTTTAATGCTTTCTATATTGTAGGGAGCTACTGCATGGTAATAACCAGACAGTAATTACCATGGGCTAGATCATATGAGGGTATGGGGGTTCTGGAGCACTTTAGTGCCCTCTTCTCATCACCTGCACTACAGTTTTCTTCCAGTGGCCTTGATCTGCTACCCCAGTAATGTCATATTGCACCATCACAATGATGTCATCATTTTTCTGCCTCCTCCCCAGGCCCCCACTCACAGTAAATGCTAGTGGGGGACTTGAATGTATTATTTTTATTTATATGAACTTCATCTGCGCTAAAGATGCGTGGAGCTCAATATAGCAAGACAATGTTTAAAACTTAAAATGTTTATCAGGAGCTCTCTGTTCAGTGAGGACCAATTTTAACCAATTTTTACAAGTGCACTGAGATTAAATATGACTTTCCTCCTGCTGCCACTGGGAGTCTTGCTATGGGATTAAGAATGTAATGAGGCTACTATCTATAAAATTTGAGAGTCATAAGTGAAGGTCTTTACCCAGTGTTCTGCATGATGTTGTAAGCTAGTGTCAGATGCCCCACTCCCAGGTGGAGAGCTGACTTGTATCCAGCACCAGCATTGAAAACCACAGGGGCTCATTTAGTGGTAGCAACAGAAAGCACCAGGAACCCTCAAGATGTGGCATAATACCTTCTCTCAAGAGGTCTGAGTCATTAAGGCAAAAAATGGGTAAATGTTCTCTGGGACAAACCATGTTACAATACAAGGGGTGCAAAGTAGTTTATTATTTTGCGCATAAGTTAAATACTGGCTGTTTTTTTATCTAGCACACAAATACTTAATAGCTTTATTACTACACTGAAATTTAAAGTTGATCTAGGACATGCCCTACCCCAACTATAAATCTGTCCCCACATTTTAAATTTACCTCCCCCTCCAATGCAACATGGTTTTGCCCAGGTGCAAATGTTACTCCTTTTTTATGCTTTGCTCTCCTTAATGACTCAGGCCCAAGGTGTTCATAAGACCCACGTCCAATACACAAAATAGAAACATACTACTTACACTATTATTTTTTTTATTTATTTCCTTCTTCCCACAATCTTGTTTCATCGTCTTTTTTTTCTGTTATTTTGCTTATGCTTGCCACATTCGTGTTTCTTGTATCATCATTTAATTTGCTTTCTGCAGTGCCTTTCCTGCACCGACTGATAGATTCTCAGAGAAGAATTACTTATTTCAACTCTCCTTTGAGATGTGATTTATTCAACCAATAAGAGCACAGAGTAGAGTTTATATAAGAGATTCTCCTTTGACAATATTTTAAGTATATGTTGTCCTGACATCTAGTATAGTCGGGATATGTTTTTGATTTTTAGAATTTTGTTTATTTCTTCTTTTTTAAGATATTGACTGTATTACAATGGACCATGGCTACAAGACTAAGCATCCAAAGAGGAGGTTATAAGGTGATATCACTATGCCTCAGTCTAGGGATATCATCTTCTCTGCACTTAGAAATCTTGATAAAAGGTTCTGCATTGATACCTTGAGCAATGTGTTAATGTTATTATCAAGTATATATAAAATCTAAGAGAAAACCTGCAACCCACAACCACCACTGTGTAGTGGGTTAAGTTTAAAGGACACTGGTCCTGTCTTAACGTATATGCAGTGTATGTTATCTATATGTCACATATAATTACTGACCATAACATAGTGGGGCTTAATGATATCCTTGTGGAATTAAGTTTTTGTTTGCATCTCAAGATCTTGGTCATGAAAAATTAAAGGCAACACAATGTACAGCAACATCTATAATTGACAGACATTGTATAGTAGATAAAACAGAGAAACACCTACCCCACAGAAACTAAATCATACAACCAGGTATCTGGGAAGTCTCCTCTTGGGAATTGCTTCTTGAACTCTGCATCTTTTCCTTGGAAAGTAGTAAAGTAGTAGTGATAAGCAGAAGGTGACGGAATCAAGGGACAGGGAATGAAAGAAACAAATGAATAAATAAGCATTTGTATCTAATTGCATTTAATGTGTTAAGCCACACCAGAAATAACATGTAAGATTTACAGCACATCTTGAATTAGAAGATTTTTGTAAGTTTGTCTCAGATTATATTTATACGACTATCAGGTAACACTACACAAATCAAAGGACACAAAAAGATTACAAACAAATGTATAGAGCAGTGGATCCCAAACTTTCGCAGTTCGAGGCACCCTTAGGGTCTCCATAATTTTTTCAAGGCACCCCTAAGCCACAATATTTACCAAGAAGCCCCCTGTCTTGCTTACAAATCGCCCTGGCCAAGGCACCCCTGTCAGATTGCTGCGGCACCCCAGGGAGCCATGGCACACAGTTTGGGAACCACTGGTATAGAGGCAGAAAAGATACACATATGGAAATGTACTTGTCCAAAACATAGTACTCAGTTTAAATATACATGGAAACTGAGTAAAGAAAATTTGTAAGGTTTGTAATTAGAGATGCTCACTGACCCCCGTGTTTTGGTTTTGGTTTTGGATCTGGAATACCTTCGTGTTTTGGTTTTGGCAAAACCGCCCTTGCGTGTTTTGGTTTTGTTTTGCAATTTGTTAAATAATTAAATTTTTGGGGGCTAAAATAGCATAATTTAGGTATTATTTTGTACCTACATTATTATTAACCTCACTAACACTAATTTGCAGTCATTTCCATTCAATTTTGACCATCTCACAGGTCACAATATGCTTTTCATACACTTTCAGGCAAATACTGCAGCGATCTGGCTGGATGGTAAGCGACAGAGCAATGACACAAACACACGACACATCTAGGAAACATTTTTCACGACCGCTCCACCTGTTTCTTGGATAAGTGAGGTAATTCTACAGGTAATAAATGGCAACGATCGATCGCTCCACCTGTTTCTTTGATAAGTGAGGTAATTCTACAGCTAATAAATGTGAACGAGCACTACCCGCCCCCCACGATGTGTGCTTTTTTCATTCACACAACAATCCAGGGTGCCAGCCAACGCACTAAAAAGAGCTATTGAAATTCATAGCAAAAAAGGCAGTTGGTTGTCTAACTGTATATTACACCCTACACTTATAGTGAAATAGAAAAAAAGAAGCCTGCAAAGACTGTACGATCAATATAAAATGCCCAAAGCAGCTTTTCTGTTTGGGTCTATATTATTCACAAACCTTATCAGTGCAAATTATGGAAAACCGGTTTGTGACTGAGTTAGACTATCTGATACGATTCTCCAATCCAAGACACTCTATTGTGAATATACCAACTTTTTGCCTAAGGACCAATCAAGATATGAGAGTTATCCATATAGGTGCACCTATATATTTTGTGGTTTCTCTATTATTATAGTCATTATGGTGATTTTAATAGTGTTTGACAATGAGTAGTGGTAACACAGCATTTGTGTTTTTTATGTCATTGTAATAAATTTAAATTTGAATATCCACATTGCTTTAACAGTTCATTGCGACTTGAAACACCATTGCAATTTTTGCTTTTCTTTGAATAATAAAGTCATCCAAATAAAAATTGCATAATATATAAAAAATACCTTAAATAAAAATTAGGATACTATATATATTTTAATTAGCCAACAAAAACTAATTACAAAAATGTGAATGAAGGAATATATACCATAAGTAAAACCATAGTATGTGAATATTTAGCAAAAAAATTACAGTGTAATCAAGCTCCAAACAAAGCTTAGTAAGTTTAAGATATATACTATAGCATAGATAGGAATCAAGTTTCAAGATCATATGGGTTATAATGAGATGGTTACTTATTTGAATGACCTTTTGCGATATTGACTTTTATATATTGTTGCACAGATATTTCTAAATTGGCATTATACTGTATAAATTATATATATTTTTTGCCACATGTAAAAGAGTATGTAATAGACAGCAAATTGTTAGATTAACATAAAATAACATGTATTTGTAAAGTTAAAGTTTTCCTTATATTTGGTCCAATCTACGTATATGGTCTTGTGTAAAACATAAATATGCAATTACCTTTAGCATCAACTTGTTTCTGTTTTAATAATGAGCGGCCACTGAAACCTCTTGCAACACATTTCACTGGTTTCTTTATGCGAGTATTGGTAATAACTTTTAGATTGCTTAGCTGTATGAGAAAAATTGATGTTAATAGTTAAATTCAATCTAATAAATAGCTTTGAAAAGCCTCATGAACTTCATTTGCTGCAGATGCCAAGGCAATATACAGGTTATTTTATCATGGATATGTTTTATGTGGCCACAGCTTTAAAAGTAGGATCAAATATGTTTCCGATGTCCCTTACATAATTAAAATGACTAAAATGGAAGTTTGCTAGTGGTTAAAAGTTAGTGAAAGAAAGAAACATGATGTAGTACACATAAAAAAATAGGACAAATGTAGGTTAAAGGTGATATCTTCACCATTGCATTGTAAAATGTTAGAAAGCAGCATTCCCTCATGTATCGACGTTTCATCATCATCATCATCATCAGCAGCAATAGTTTATATAGCGCCACTAATTTCGCTGTGCAGAGAACTCACTCACATCAGCCCCATTGGAGCTAACAGTCTAATTTCCCTAACAGACACATACACACAGATAGGCTAGGGTCAATGTTTTTGGAGTGTGGGAGGAAACCGAAGCACTCATTTATGTTTGTGATGTACTGTGCGACGTACAGTACAGTATATTGTATTGGTAAAAGAGCAACACATAAAAATCACATGGAAAACATTGAAAATGCATCACTAAAACACATCTAAAGCGTGTGTTATATATTGAGTGTGGTTTTTTTTATCCATTTTTCTATTGCATGAAAGAAAAGCTCATTAGCTACAGATTTTCTTTACTCCAAGGATTTCATTGTTTTAAAACATCCTTGTGACTCACCTACAGACTTGTGTCTTCTAGAGCAGGGTGCATCAACTATCTCCTTAGGAACATACAGTGTATAGTTATTTTAAATATAGAAGGCTTTTACTTTTTATATCAATTTTGACTTTTTTAACTTTTTTCATGGCCATTATGTAGGAAAAACAGGAAACCTCCCCAGAAATAAATAATGTTCTCCTTCCCAACCAAAACACACTTTATTTCCCCTACCATTCCCTGACTTGTCAAAACAACTCAATAATTTTATCAGGCACATCTTGGGTGCAGCCTTACAATCCCAGGGAGAAAATAAAGTTTTTTGAAAAAAAAAAAGTCTATGATTTACTCCAGACCCATATGGTGAGTTTTATTGGCCCCTATATATGCTCTAGTGTTGCATATATGTTTTATGTTTTAATGTTTTCACCTTATTTGTGAGGTTTATTTGAGTATTATCAGGAACATCATGCTCTATACAATTAACAATAGAGAAATTTAGGGTAATCTATGTGCTCAGTGTCTTACATAAAGCACTGGGCCTATAATTACATACATTTATGTAGTCAATGAACACCTCAGTTTATGCAGCATCTCTGGGGACAGGTATACATGTGAAGCCACCTTGCAGGGCCTTGCACATTTTAGTGATGTCCTGCAAATAGGTGGGTCTTTTTCATTTAACTCATTTATGTTCGTGATGCCAAAAGACTTTGGTAGTAGCTGCATACGTTTATAATTAGCATATAATACATACATGGAAACACAAAAATTAAATATATTTCTTACCATACCTTAAACAAGTGAGAAGCATCAAATTGGGAAGAAAAACCATAATTCTCATTTTCTGCAGTCTCATTTTCTGGGCATTGGTGCGTTTCACTGTCCCGATTCAAGATGGAATACTGATTTCTATAAATTGCATCTTCTATTCCCTTTGCCTGTACACAAAATGATAACAGAAACAAATTTGTGTTAGTTTGTTCCAAATCGTTATTTACAATTTAGAACATAAATACTTCCAATACCTACGGAATTGACTACTAGTAACATAGTACTGAAATATTGACATTAATAATGCAGTGTGTTGGCTTCTTCAAATTAAGAGTGCTGTTAACCAAATGTAGATAACATTTTCAGGTCCCTAAGCTAAATACCAAAAAATGAATTACATAGCTGTAAGAATATAGGGTAACGGCACAAATACATTTTCTTGTTGCAATTTGCCTACTTTTGCATGAATAAGCATTTTTAAAGCATTAGGCACATGGCTCAGTCATGGTGACAGTAGAGGTGTGGGTACAAAATGTTGCTGCTCTTTATACGAGTAGTTAGGTTTATTAAAATGTTCATAGTTGAATGCTGACTAGGTGCACTCATGTGCCTTGTATTACAAGAATTCAATTTTGCTTGTGGAACAAAATATTTAGGGTTGCAACAGTTAATTTATGGAGACATTCCTGAGCTAGAGGGTGTCCACAGTACTTTTTTCTCCTGCACAAGGACTTGATTTTACACATTCTTGGAGGTGAGATCAGGCCATAGGTTATACTTTGAATGTGACAACATTTACATCATACAGATGCACTCTTAGGGCCTGAGTCATTAAGGCAAAAAATGGGTAAATGTTCTCTGGGACAAACCATGTTACAATTCAAGGGGTGCAAAGTAGTTTATTATTTTGCGCATAAGTTAAATAATGACTGTTTTTTTTCATCTAGCACACCAATACTTAATAGCTTTATTACTACACTGAAATGTAAAGTTGATCTAGGACATGCCCTATCCCAACTATAAATCTGTCCCCACATTTTAAATTTACCTCCCCCTCAAATGCAACATGGTTTTGCCCAGGTGCAAATGTTACTCCTTTTTTATGCTTTGCTCTCCTTAATGACTCAGACCCTTAATGTGTCTTTACTTATAAATATTCTAAATATGCTTTTTTTTTTTATATAATTGATAATTCATTCAATTGAATAAAGCAATAACGTTTATAAAATTGACATGTTATAAAGACAGACAGTTATGGTGAGCCACACTCTGATCCCAAAACCCACTTGTGTGGTGCAGCAGCACGTACCTCAAGGGGTTGGGTAAGCATGAACGCTGACGAGAAATCAGACACAGAGAAGACGTACCAATGTTGGGACCCCACAGGTTAAGTGTTTAAACACTTAACCTGCGATGGTCCCGACATTGGCGCTTTAAATTAATATTGATGGAGGTGGTACTGACGTCAGACTCTACTGCCAGAGAGCTGTCCATTCGGAAGGAGTTCCTGTCAGCCTTTTGGTGCCATCGGATATCTGCAGGATCGGTTTTCAGGTAAGTCTGTGTATATTTCAATTGTTTTTTCATTAAATCGTTTTTTCTTGGTAGGTCTTCTCTTTGTCAGAGTTCTCGTCAGCGTTTAAGCGCTTACCACCGCTTTCAAGGTATCACTCCTTGGGATTATACACAAATTTTCATATAGAACTGCGCTCACACCACACTTGGTACTACAAATGAACCACTATGTGGTGGGTATTGGTGGTTCAGTATTATCTTATGTGATGTAAATGACTATAGCATGATAAAATTGTGTTTTATTGTACTAGACTATTAAAACTATAATACACAGTAATAAACACTTACTGCACAACCCCAATAAATAATGATAAATAAATAAAAAATACAGACTAGTAAGACAGAATATCCTCTAAACAAACATTGGACATCAATCAATATGTCTGACCATAGGAATTGCACACACAAAAATACCAAAAACACAAACACAACTCCTCAAATGGTGTCTCACTAACAGAAGTAAAAAGCGCCAAAGGATCTAACATTGGAAAATCATTGTTAAGATGCTAAATAGTCCAGCAATACTTTCACCCTAATATGAATTGTTCAACCACTATTCAGTGAAAAGACGATGATCCAATGGAGCTTTAACAGAGCGATCCTATATTGTTAAAAATCGCCATGTGTCATCTGTAATAAACAGTTTCTCAATTAGGGAGAAAGGTAATTTATTCAGTAACAATTGACCTAGTAATAAAGATAATGCTGTTTCTCCAAGGAATAATGTGGAGCTGTGTACCCAGTAGTCTGTGACAGCGTGTCTATAGCGATGGAGGTTGCCACGTGTGTTCAACTGTGGAACAAAGTGATAGTCTCGATGTAGAAGTGGCCACCCTTTACCGACTGTCAAGCACAACGTCCGCATACCAGGCTTGATATGGCCTATTGGGTGCAATCAGGATCACTGGAATTCCCACTGACTGGGATGGTGCTGTCACTCACCGGACTGTGAGTGCCTCTTCTCCCGTTGTTAGGAACCGTGGCCGCCCGCCATCCTGACGGTCTGCGCATGCGCAGCTTCTATGAACTCTTCAGACCTGTTACTTTTAGTTAATTGGCTGATTAGGCAACACTCTCTATTTAAAGCACCTGTGGTCAATACCTCGTTGCCTGATCTTGGAGTCTCATTCCCTGTGAGTCTCTGAAGGTGTTCCTGTGTTTCCTCGTGTCTTCAGCTCCAGCTGATTCCTCGCTACTGCATTACCGGTTTCCAGACCGCTTCAACTCTTCTGTGTTTCATCGTGTCTTCAGTTCCAGCTGATTCCTCGCTACTGCATTACCGGTTTCCAGACCGCTTCAACTCTCCTGTTTTTCATCGTGTCTTCAGTTCCAGCTGATTCCTCGCTACGGCATTACTGGTTTCCAGACCGTTTCAACTCTCCTGTGTTTCATCGTGTCATCAGTTCCAGCTGACTCCTCGCTACGGCATTACTGGTTTCCAGACCGCTTCAACTCACCTGTGTTTCATCGTGTCTTCAGTCCAAGCTGATTCCTCGCTACTGCATTACCGGTTTCCAGACCGCTTCAACTCTCCTGTGTTCATCGTGTCTTCAGTCCTAGCTGATTCCTGACTACTGCATTGTCGGTTGCCTGACCGCTTCAACTCTCCTGTGTTTCATCGTGTCATCAGTTCCAGCTGACTCCTCGCTACGGCATTACTGGTTTCCAGACCGCTTCAACTCTCCTGTGTTTCATCGTGTCATCAGTCCCAGCTGATTCCTCGCTACTGCATTACCGGTTTCCAGACCGCTTCAACTCTCCTATGTTCATCGTGTCTTCAGTCCTAGCTGATTCCTGACTACTGCATTGCCGGTTGCCTGACCGCTTCAACTCTCCTGTGTTTCATCGTGTCTACTATTCCTGCTGACCTCCGCAAGAATCATCATTGCTCCTCTCGTGTGATGTTCTCTGTCTGTGTGCTTCACAGACACGGATTACCGCTACCACTCTCCTGTGGTCTCTACTCGTGTCGGCATTCAGCCGCTCAGCTATCCCTGTGTTTCTCTCGTGACAGCCTGCTCAACTGAACCGCGGTATGCTTATCTTTTATTGACTTTACCAGCTTATTGCATATCCGCTTGGACTGTGTTCTGCTCATCTACGGAGTCCTCTATCTCACGAAGTTATAGATGCTATTGACTTTGTCTCATATGTCCTGGATCTCAGTAGTGACTTTGTATCTCCAAGCAGCGCTAGTCATTTGCTATTGTATTATATATACCATTGGAATCAAGTTCCTTGTGCTCTCCGTGTTACCTTTGATGCTCCATTCATCTACCCTAGTGCCTATCCTCACCTATATATGCAGTGGTACAACTTGCTGAACGCAGACCACTGACTCCCTGTTTCCTATAGGCACCAGTTACAAGTTTCCTCACTTTAAGCAGTGGTACAACTTGCTATACGCAGACCACTGACTTCCCCGTTACCTACTTGCACCTGGAACCTGTCCCATCACTACAAGCAGTGGTACAACTTGCTGTACGCAGACCACTGACTTCACTACCTCCTATCTATCCCTGGACATTCCTCTCACTATAGCAGTGGTACAACTTGCTGTATGCAGACCACTGACTTTCCTCACGTCTTCACGTCCATCAAGATCCTCGTGTTCATATTGTTTAACTCATAACCTGTTACTGCTAGTCATAGACTTTCCTCGAGCATCCTCTCACCATCTGCTGATTCTCCTGTTCCGCTAGTCACCCTGCTACCAGAAGACCACTGTGTGCATACACTACTCTGGTAAGACTACATCTGGTGATATCCTGGGCAAAGACTCCTAGTGCCCGTGACAGGTGCATCCTTTACATGTAAGACTAATCTAAATACTAAACAAAGGAACAACCAAGAGGAAAACATGTTTTGTAGGGGCACTCAATGATTTATGAGTTATTGTTAAAACATACATTTTATTAGATCAATTAAAATATTGATATGGTCCCAAAAATATACCTGAATACCACTAGTAGAGAAATATAAAAAAAACACAAAAAAACTATAAAGTGTGAAATAATATAAACTAACAAAATAATAATTAAAAATGGCACTTTTCTGACCGGTAAGATCCAAGTTCCCACCTTCGCCTCAGCGTGGGATTTGTTATCTCCCTGTAATCGGGGCACAATGCTCTATGCCTGAGGCAACGCGGACCTGTCAGGAGAACTCAGTGACAGTCTTGTGAGTGTGGCTGTCACTGCTTCTAACTGAAGAAATCTTCCAGCGTAACTGAAATGAATGGAGCGATGTTCCATTTATTCCTATAGGTGTAAGTGCTGCTTACAGCATTTACCCCGTCATAAATAAAAATAAACAATAACAAAGAATAAATAAAAGAAAATCTATCTATCTAACAGGAAGTACTGTAGATCAGTACTGAAAACAGCCCAACTCCTTGGGCACTTAAATAACACTGAGAAGCTACAGGGGTTGCACAGGGGAGGAACTTCGGTCAACAGAGACATTAACATATAAATTAACTATTTAAGTGCCAACTCCATGCGCCCTCATACAACTCCATGGTAGCAGTGTCCCCCATATTGGATGAAATTGTGTTTTATCATCATGCTATAGACATTCCCATTACATTAGATAATATTGAACCACCAATACCCACCACATAGTGGATCATTTGTAGTACCAAGTGTGGTGTGAATGCAGTTCTATATAAAAATTTACGTTATAAAGACAAGCCTGATACTAGCTATTCAGGACATAAATGAAGTTCAATTGAGCAGGTTTTTTTTGCAGGAATAAAAAAAACATACATTTCTAATTAAGTAGAGCTAGTCTAAAATCCATAAAATCACGAGTGCAATTCACAGTCTACTCCATTTAGAGATGAACACAATTTTCCAAATTGCTCTGCAAAATATTCACCTCAATCCGCATTTGGCAACAAAATTTTACAGTTTTTGCTAGAGGTTGCTGCCCTTAAATGTTAAAAGTTCTTTCCCAACTACACCATACAGCAGAATGAATTCACCAGTGTCATCTCAGCTCTATTCATAGACTGTAAGTACTGCAAAATGTGAATGTACAAATAGAGCATGGAACGGCTAAGCAAAAGTGGAACTTGAAACTTGTATTGCTGAGCAAAAGAAATCAGAAAAATCCCCATAAAAAAGACTCTTCTACACACTACACAAAATGATTGAAGCTGATCCCCAATCAATACCAGTCAATCACAAGCCACCAGTGAGGGAAAATACTTCTGATTGGCTGGCAATTAAGGGGATGCTTACTCCAAGATTTAGTAGCATCAGTCATTTGTAGTGGGTGGGTGAATAATTGTTTATGGAGATTTTTCAAGTTTTTGCTGTCTCTTCCATTTGTAGTAAGATGGTTCAGAAAAGAAGAAAACAAAATGTTATTTTGACCGCGGACCATGCAAGATTAGTAAAATAATCAATTGCGACCTGTATATCACTATTTTTAAAGCGGCAATGGCGCTTGTCATCCGACCTAACTCTTAAAGTTACGCCAAAGTGTAAGAGTTAGGTCGGATGACAAGCGCCATTGCCGCTTTAAAAATAGTGATATACAGGTCGCAATTGATTATGACGTCAAAACAAGATGCCGTTCTTACTGGTGATCGGGATTTGTTAGGAGACTGTCGGGGACTTCTTCTGTCATTCTTAAGGTCAGTCATCTTTTATTATCAGTCGCCCAAGTCACTTTCGTTTTTTTGGGATCGTGGTAGTCACTGTCGGTGTTATCAGCACGTTAAAGTGACTACCACCGGTTCACAACATTAGCACACTCACTGAAAAACTCTTTACTGCTGTGACCATTCTATTAGAGTCTTTTGATGTATTTAATCTTCTTGTGTGCTCACTTTTGAATAAAACATGCATATGAAGCAATGCATAAAAACCAACATGAAAGCATACAACTAGATTTGGCATATTTGTTACATGTTGTAGGACTTAATTCAATTGAATGTAACACATTTCAAATAGACAAACATAGATCTCACAAACAGGGTGTCCAATCACGGATGTCAGTCGACTCTCAAGTGTTCCAGCTCCCTTTCTTGATCTTAGCATCCTCTGTTACTCAAGTTTATGCTCCAACCCCTTGTCAGTCTTCCCTCCTTCAGATCAGGGTTAATCCTCTTATAGCACTCTAGAATTTCTGGAACTACAAGTCCTTATTTACCAACCTCTGTAAAAAAATTCTAGTGGCACTTATGTGCTGACCGAGTGAACCTAAGCACATCATACATGATGTTCTATGTACATTTTTTATCTTTTACGGGTCATTATAAAGGTGAAAATTGAGATTTGCCATAAAGAACTGAAAAACATTAATGCTATATTTATGTCTGCTATACAGAGTTTCACTGTACTGCAACCAAAAGAACCAGGAGAAAGCAAATGTCTAAGCAAACAACTCAGTAAAAACAATGAAGGTTTCAATGTAAATTATTTTAAATACTAATTTATCTGCAAGTGGTATAACCATGAAGCACACATGTCTGAGATCCTGCAATTCCTTGTGGGCCTGAGTCAATAAGGAAAGTAAGGCAAAAAAAGGAGTAAATGTTGTCTGGGATAAACCATGTTACAATGCAGGGGGTACAAATTAGTTTATTATTTTTGACATAAGTTAAATACTGGCTGTTTTTTCATCTAGAATACAAATTCTTGATAGCTTTATTTTTACGCTGAAGTTTAAACTTGATCTAGGACATGCCCTACCCCAACTATAAATGTGTCTCCACATTTAATTTACCCCTTCCCACTCCAATGCAGCATGGTTTTGCCCAGGTGCAAAATTACTCCCTTTTTATGCTTTGCTCTTCTAAATGACTCAAGCTCTATGTGTTCACTCCTGCCAATTTATTGGTGGCAGCCTTCCAGGTAGTATTCGCCACACACTGCAGTAAGCAGTGTTGTAAAGTTCTTTAAAAGTATTAAGACAAATATTTTGACATTATGTGCGCTATATTAACTCCTAAAATCACCAAATATGTTGTTTTAAAAAAAAAAAAAAGTTTCCATATGGAGCACATGACCAGCATTATGCGTAACTCCTCTAAAACCTTAACAAAGTCTGGGATCCCTGGATATCCTTTTTTCACTACTACTCCCCCTTTACTTAGTTCACACCTTCCTCTCACCCCTCCTTCCAATCCTACTTCCTACCCCTTGGGTGGTCGCTGCAATACCACCCTCCTACCAACTTTCATTAATTTCTTACTTCTTTATTCCTCTCTTTCTCATTCTATCACACTTCTCTTAGCATTGGACTCTGGCCCAATGTCTTTTTTCCCTTCCTTTTATTTCTTTATATTGTCTCTTTCTTTCTCTCTTCCTTTTCTTGTCTTCCTTTTCCCATATATTCAAAATAATCTGATTTTTGTCCTCACCGGCTCACGGAGAGCTCTTCAACTTGTGCACTCTACATGATGTAAATGTATTTGATTCACACTGTGTTTTGTTATCTGGCCGTTAATAAAAATTTGTGTAAAAAAAAAAAAAAAAGTTTCCAGAGCAAAAAGGGTGAAATTGAAGAAATTGAGACATCTCTTCAACCACAGTATATATATTTATCCATAGTATAAGAATTAATTTAAACTTACAAATTCTTTTGCATACGAGCTGTCTTCATGAGGTTTGTGAAGTAAGAAACCTTTATCCACAGATCTCACAGAGCACCAGGATCCAGACTCTGCTGTAAGCTTAAGATTCACCTTCTCTCTAGGACGGACCTGTTCTTTAGAGAAACTGAGCTGCACCTGTGAAGTATTGCACATTAAGGCAAATAAACTAAAGGTAGATTTAAAAATAAAAAAAATTGGGGTACAACTTAAAGTTTCTGTCCAATAAGCAATGTTCAATAAACAAATTAAACTCATGAAGCTTTTTTTTTGTAAATTAATGTAGTGTATTTTTATCTGATGAGATTTGTATTGTTAGCAGCTAGGGTTACAGCCAAGGTATGAATGGGTTTTGAGTTTTATACGTTGTTAGAAAATGCTGCTTCTCTTAGCAGCGTGGAGAAACAGGGCTTAGTTTAATTTAATGACAATCAGCTGTGTTGACATCCATCTACTAAGCAGTATTTACTTTTAAACTTTTCCAGACATTTATGCCTTGAAAAGTAACACTTTATTTTACCATGTCAAAAGAGTAACCAGTGGGTAGCTTCAACAACATCAAACCACACTGGGACTTCCAGTTTAAGGAAGGTACAGTACAGCCTTTTTCACTGGCAGTAGGACCAGTCAATGTATACTAAACTCTAAGGGCTTTGGTGGGTTGATGAAGCTTAAGGCAATTGTCCACACAAAAATATTTTAAGTTGTGGAAAAATGTCATTTTAAAAAAAAAATCACTTATAACTTATTAGTGAGTTTAAGGGTAATACTGTGTTTCCCTGATAATAAGACACTGTCTTATTTTTTGAGGGGGCCAAAAAAACTGCAAAGGGTTTATTTTCGGGGTAGGGCTTATTTTAATTAACATTGACTGCTTTTTTCCACATCATGCCCCTCAGTCCTGCTTTTTTCCACATCATGCTCCTTAGTCCTGCTTTACAATACTTTACTTATTGTTTTTCTTTTTTCTTCACTTTCCTCTTTTTCTGTACCCTCCTCCGCGGCGCTGCTGTAAATGACGCTGGCACGCACGCCAGCGTTATTCACAGAAAACGAGGGGAGGGTGCGCGCTCACTGTGAGACAGTGAGACGCTGCAGCTGTGATTGGATGCCACTGTTAAATCTTTAACCGCGGCATCCGTTTCATGCAGGGGAAAGGGGGGGGGGGCGGAGCTGGGGGCATTGTATTGTAGCGCAGGGACCGGGCAAAATGGGGATTTAGCTAGGGATTATTTTCGGGGTAGGGCTTATTTTGGACCATTCTGATAAAGTAAGGGTAAGTCTTATTATCGGGGTAGGTCTTATTATCTGGGAAACACGGTATGTGGTCCTTTTGAAAGTTAGAGGGCTGCTCCATGTGACCTCCAAAGTGTATCAGGTTGTCCATCACTGACCTTGAGAGTAGGCAGTGCAATGCTGGCTAGCACTTGGTCCCTCCTGGTACACACGGCGCCTCGGTATCAGTGTAAAACTAGAACTAGAAGCACCACAAGTGGGCACTTCCCAGAAAGGCTTCCAAACCACAAATGTAGTTTGAGTCCTTGTGGTTTTGTTTCACACCATTTGATGTACACTTTTGCCGTTAGTCAATCGCATGGTTTACAAACCAAACAACAAATTGCTTGGAAGCCTGATGTTTACTCAAGCAGCAGTTTAGTAAATTCCCCCTTGTCATTTTCATTCAACAGCTTTTCGCTTCCATGTGATTTCCCATCTCTATGAAACAGGCTGGTATTATCAATCTCTATTTTACTAACCTTGTTCTCGGAACAGTCTGAAACTTGAAATCGTGCTGCACCTACGATAGTTTCTCCTTTGGGCAGTACGGAGAAAACAACGACAGTGAAAGCAAGGGACAAGTCTGCATCTACATGCATATTTATGGAGAATGACCCATGTAAATCTGGAAACAAAGTAAAGAACATAAATTAGACACAATCCTGCCCTGCTGACTATATAGTAAAATTATATTAAGAACAAGCTCAGAGCAGAAATGTGCTGTGTACTTATGTAACACATATACAGATTAAGCAGCTGAGGGAGTGACGACGCAGATGCTGCAGATTCAAGTCCTGAGTTGGTTTAAAGACGTATCATTTGCACCATTTACAGTGCAGGTGTAAGTGTCACCTGATAGTGATGACTATCACAGCATAGTCTTTGTTTGGAAAAATACATGTATGTGTGCCACTAGCTAGCACATGTGTATGCAAGTAAGATAGACCATGAATATACCTTAGAAATATCTTAAAGGTTTTACTATTTAAGCACCATAAGCTCATGTTGTGTTTTATTTGTTTATTGTGCTTTGTAAATGGAGCCCACAGTGTCTGACCTCACAATTCACTTCAATTAAGACTCTTTTATTTGTACCCAGGGACTTGTGAAGGATATTATCTTAGCTAGTGCTATCTGTTACAGAATAATAAAGTTTTGCATTGTAACAGAGAAAATGGGATTTTTGTTCTTACCGTAAAATCTCTTTCACTTAACATAGTTTGGGGACACTGCTCACCGTGGAGTATAGAGGGCACTGTGTGGAGTAAGGCACTAAAAGTCTGTCTAGACTGCTACCCTCACCTCTATGCCCCCTATCATAATCAGTTTATTTAACTAACAAAGCCACAAGAGAGGGTGAACACAACCAACAGAACAAGTAACAGAACTGTCAGAACAAACGGTGGGAGCGCAGTGTCCTCCAACTGTGTTAAATGAAAGAGATTTTACAGTAAGTACAAAAATCCCATTTTCACTTTCACCTCCAGTTGGGGGACACTGCTCATGGTGGGGACGGCCCAAAGCTGCCCTTATGTGTGGGAATGCACAGAATGAGCGGCCCATAGAACCTTACAGCCAAAACTTTGGAAGCAAAGACGGGATCTATAGAATTTTTTAAAAGTGTGGACAGAAGACCAGGTAGCCACAATGCAGAAGCGTTCAACTGTGGCCCCCCACCACGCCACCCAGGAGGCACTGATCGACCTGGTGGAATGAGCAGTAACACCTTCAGGAACTGAAGATCCCTCAGAAACATAAGCCTGACAGATTGTGTCTTTAATCCATCTAGCTATAGTTTGCTTCGTGGAAGGCCAACCACATTTTCAAGTCTCATAAAAAACTAAGAGATTATCTGTTTACCATATAGATGACGTACGATCGACATAAATGCGCAAAGCTCGCACCACATCTAACAAAGGGCTCAAACTCTGACTGTTAGAAGACAAATCCTTAATTAACGCAGAAATAATAATCTCTTGGTTAATATGAAATTTAGAAACACTTTTGACTGAAAATGGTCTTGTTTCACCGCAAACCTTAGTAGATTGTGGTTCACTGTCCAAATAGATACTTAGAGATAAGCATTCTCTGTATTCAAGGATGCCAGGAACTCGTCCTTTTCCATTGTGTTTATCACAGAATGAATGGACTCCATTCGAAACTGGGAACTTTAAATTGTGTGTGGAGATCTTTTAGATTCAGAATAGGCTCGAAAGTTAAGTCTGGCTTCTGAACCAGAGACTGATGAGAGTAGTAACCTCAACCATATTCTTCTTGTGGGACAGGAGCTTCTCGCTTTATTTGTTCTTTGGGAACGGGTGTGGTGAGAAAATGCCACGGAGGTGGTCCTTCCATGTCTTGGAACCCATGGATACCACCCCTCTCACCCAGGAATCTGTGGTGGAAGAAACCAACTGATCCCGAAATCCCAGGAGATGAGCCCCTACCACCGTGGGTTTCAGTGGGGGAATTAATGAGTCATGCAGGTGGTTTTTCAGCAGGTTTGGGGGTGGGACGACGACCTGTCCAAGCCTGCCTACCTCTCTAGCTCTGCCCTCGTGATGCCGGGAGCTGACCGGGCGGTGGAGTACCTCTGGATTTTCCAGCAGGATGAAAGGAACGAAACTTCCTACCTTTGGCCTTGGAAGCTACAGGCAGAAAAGGACTCTTACCCCCTGTAGCCTGTGCAGTGAATTTTTTCCAACGCCTGACCAAACAATAAAACGGTAATGTTTTCTAAGCTCTTTCTGACTCGAAATCTGCTTCCCATGATCTGAGCCGCAGAGTACGTCTGGCTGCAATAGCTAAAGAGGCAGTACATGGCAATCTTTGGCCTGCGCCTATGACAGCATCTCCTAAAAATTCAGTAGTCTCTTTAATATGAGCTGCTAAAGGAAATAATTGAACCCGCCTTAATACCATCGCTCAGGGCAAGAACCCACTTTACACACGGCCTTAATGAACCATGCCTCTGCCATAATGGAACGTAAAGACGCCCCAGCCGATGACTAAATAGACTTTAGGATTCCTTCACATTTCCTGTTAGTGTTGTCTTTTAAACAAGCAACACTTCTAAGGGAATAACAGTAGATTTAGCTAAGTGTGCAATGGGAGCATCAACATTGGGGTAATTCTCCCATGATCCCATCTCTGTTTCAGGAAAGGGAAAAATAAGGGAATAACGCCTAGGTATGAAAAAATTTACTATCCGGTTTAAGTCTAGCTTCACCCTAAATTTCAAGTACTTGGGTAGAAGGAGGAAAGAACTCTTTCCTTTTCTTAACTCTTTTGAACATGAATACCTGTGGCGGATCCTGTTCCTCGACTGAGATATTGAGAACCTGTCTTACTGCCAATAACAGATCCTCAATTCCCTTTCTACTAGATGAATCCTCCTTCCTAATGGGCATATCCTCATACTCTGAGTTGTCCTGACTATCACCATCCTTTGGTAAGGATGGGTCTATATCCTGAGGAAAAGAATGACCCAAACGTTTGCGTTGTCTGCCCCCAGCAGAGGATTGTAAGATTTTTTTAAGGAGGAATATACTCTAACTAAACCTTGGACTTATCTTTCTAAGTTTTGCATCCAGGGAGGCTCCTGAGAAATCCCTGCAGTAATGGGCAGCAACTGAGATACTTGTCCCACAGGAAGGACATCAGAAGATTGTGCGTCCAGGGCGGACGAGGTAAAGGTATCAGCACCTACCGTCCAAAAATGAGAGTTGTCTTTCTTAAGTTCAGCAATGGACCGTGCCAGTTCCTTGGCCCAGGCTGGTTCCACCACATTAGCAGCAGTCCCAGACATTTGCTAACGCAGGTCCTCAGCCCCGCAGTCATCGCATAGGCCATTCAAGTCAGACTGTCCACCAGGAATATTTGTTTGACACCTGTATTAGGTGAAATACATCACCGTAACAGCTTTAGACTTGGAACCTGTCCCTCTCTCTGACATATTTAGGACAAAAGAGAGATAGATATGAAAGACACACTGTAAAACAATCTATCTTCAGAGAGGTCTAACAGTATCTCAACCCCAATTTACAGTATACATGTATATATATATATATATATATATATATATATACACACACACACATCTTAGAAATCTGCCCATAGAGTGATATAACCAGATGAGAACTGCAATCAGTGAGACAGCCCCTCACCAAAGATGTGACCCTGCTACCTTAGTATCCACCCCTGATGTCATTTTCAGTTCTTCTGATCAGCGAGGAGCAGAGCAGGCTAAGACCGCAGGCATCGCCGCCATCCCCTCTGACTGGGAGATCGGCTGCTGCAGCCATGGACCCTGGGACGGCCAGCAGTGCTGCCCTGGCAATGGCTGGGTTCTAGATCACCATTCTGGTGCTAAGTGACCCTTTTCCTGGGATCCGACAATCGTTAGGGGGTGCGACACTAATGCACTATAAGCGTTCTCCTTAACTGCCCACCATGGCATTCAGCTATTGATCGCTGCTGAAAAAAAACCTCCTAAACTAATTAAGGAAATATAAAATAATGAAGGCTAAACTAAAAATGTGCCCTACACCTTAGGCACTATTACAAAAAACTGATTATGATAGCCGGAGGGGGGCATAGAGGGGAGGGGATCAGGCTAGTCAGACTTTTAGTGCCTTACTCCACACAGCACCCTCTATACCCACAGTGAGCAGTGTCCCCCAACTGTAGGTGCAAGTGAAATTGAGATTGGATACTTAAGTTTGGCTTTGATTCTGCCTACTACAGAGAAAAGGACTAAAATTCTTAGAAGAAGTATAATGCAGCACATGAATTTCTTTTGAGGGTATGTTTATACGCACAATTACTATACTTACGTGGGCTACTTGTTTCATCTGTAATGTCTAATGTATATTCTTTAAAAGAATTGATTCCAATCTTAGAGAGTATCTGTGGAAAAAAAGAGAACAAATATTTTTTTTAATGGGAAATTAATGTCATATAGCAGCAGACAAGCAAATGTCAAAAGAGGATTTTTGAACTTACGATAAATCTCTTTCTCTGAATCCATCTGGGGGACACTGCTACCATGGAGTTGTATGAGGGCACATGGAGTTGGCACTTACACAGTTAACTAACTAAACTTGCTGCTGACTCCTCCCCTCTGCAACCCCTACAGACCTCAGTGTAATACTAAAGTCCAAAAGAAGGGAAGTGAAACAACCAAGATCAACCAGCAGAAGAGCAAAAGGGAGGGAACGCAGTGTCTTCCAGATAGATTTAGAGAAAGAGATTTAACGTAAGTACAAAAATGCTCTTTTCCAAATCATCCAATCTGGGGGACACAAACAAATTGAATTGGTCAAATCTGTAGACGGTATAGACAGATCACCTTATAGCCGCCTGGCAAAGCTGCTCTGTGTAAGTCCCAAGAAGTGCGGCCCAGGAGGCCCCCACCGAACGGGTAGAGTGAGCCCTGAGTCTATCTGGTACAGGCTGGTTGGAGCTCACATAGGCCTGCCTAATCACAGATATGATCCAACGAGCGATAGTTTGCTTGGTGGCTGGTCAGCATCTTTTATGGGAATCGTATACAAGGAGAGAGTCAGTCTTTAAACGTCTTATCTAGATATATATGCAAGGCCCTGACCACATCCAGTTAAGCTGAAGAAGAAGGTCCTGATGAATATGTCCCCTGCTTAAAAGTCGGGACCACAATATCTTGATTTATGTGGAATCCCGAGACCACTTTTGGTAGAAAAGAAGGAACAGTCCGAAGGACTTCCATATCCTCATGAAACACAAGGTAGGAGACCCCGCAAGACAAAGCTCCAAGCTCCTACACCATGTGAGTCACTACCCAAAAGCCGACACCAATTTACTTAATAGTATACAAAACAAAAAGAAAGTTGTCAGCACTTATCCTTTAAACTGCATATCTGTGTGTGTCCAGCAAAATGAAAACATGAGGTATTAGTTCATATTTTGAACAAAAGACCCAAGCCTGCATCCCAACGTCAAGGGTTCCTCATTATATGCAGGTCCTACACTGACCTATATGCTTTAAACACTATTAAAATGCAGTTAAAATCAGATGCACTCACCTCCCAGGTATAGGGGTTTACATCTAGCAAAGGCTGGCTTGTGAGC
This sequence comes from Mixophyes fleayi, assembly GCF_038048845.1. NCBI lineage: Eukaryota > Metazoa > Chordata > Amphibia > Anura > Limnodynastidae > Mixophyes > Mixophyes fleayi. The sequence goes on along the minus strand of NC_134407.1, from coordinate 27,596,830 downwards.
CACACCCAAATGTTCCTTAAATAGGCTTGATGGACAGCTGCTATGACAAAAAGGCAATATTTTGAAACAAAACCAGAGAAAAATAAACCTGCGCTCGATATATTCCACATTATATATGGTACCAGCTGCTTGGCAATAAGCCCGCGATTGTGATGTTTCCTGCATTGTGTTCATATCGACCGCTTGTAATACATACTTCAAACAACTGCGGCGAATGAACATGGTGTCCGGGAAAAATTACATCTTGTTAAACTGCAACACTGAGATTGTTGGTATTAAGGTGGTCATTTAAGGAAGCACCGCGTGTACAATATTTTACAAGCGGTCTATTTGAACACAATGTAGGAAACATCACAATCGCCGGGTAAATTGTTGTCGGCTTTTGGGTAGTCGCTGAAAAGTACCCAGCCCGAGCCGACGCTATAGCCAACAGAAATACCACCTTTCACATTGTGAGGACACCGGGGTTATAACCAAAGCTCACTAGATAACCAGTCTTCTA